>NC_136067.1:954723293-955923293 GCF_964261635.1 Lissotriton helveticus | reverse complement strand
GCAGAACAACTGGTGTTAATTACCTGGGTTGCATTAAACAAATCAACTGGGACCCCGTCTGGCCCGGATGCCTTGCTACCCTGGCTTGCAGAAATAGCCTGGTTAACTTCTTCCAGTGTAAACTGGAAATTACAATATTGGGTAAAAAAATCCAAAGAAATATACTTGTGGCTAGTCTCAAAATTACCCACAGGGTCAAATACATTTGCAAAGTAATCAACTCAGAGGTCATCACTTGAACAATTTCCATTGTAGGCCCACCTCCGGGGTTCAAGAAGGGTACTTTTACAGCTTTCCAGAAAGCCGAGCTGTCTCCCGTTAATGAGGCCTTATGCAGGGATTCTCAAGCATAATTTCTCAAGGCGTTTTTTCTTTTCTTAAGTGCTAATCTATAGTCAGCTCTTGCCTGTCTCATACCAAGGATGTCAGGTCAGACAGTGTGCAGCATCTTCTTTCTCTCCGGGTAATATATCTTCCAGGGAGGAAGCACTTGCCTGTGGAATCTCTGAGTTGAATATTCCCATATTTGATCTCAATGGTTCTGCACCAAGGATATTTTAACAGCTATCTCAATCAATCAATCAATCAATCAAGAGTTTGTAAAGTGTGGCTACTCACCTGCGAGGGTCTCAAGGAACTCACAGGATCAAAATCCATGGCTAGATCTCTTGGCCACCAGTAGTATGTTTCTGGGTCCAAGGGCTTCAGCTGGGTAACCATATTTAATTCAGCTGACAGAGGGTCTTCTCTATGCCTTCTCTGATTCCTGGAGTGATTCAGAAGGTTATATCAGACTGGGTTCAGATTCTGTTGGAGGACCCGTTCTAGCCCAGGAGAAACTTGCAGTTGTCAGTTGCACTCCATTGGGTGATTACTTCAGACCCTGCTCCTCTGTTAGCACTGAACCTCTCTGGAGAGATTACACCTGGTGGTTTGGAGCTTGAGAATCTAAACATAAAGCTACATGCGAAAGATTGTTCAGCGGTAGTAATTCAGCTATCTAGACATCTGTCTACCCTTACGGTTTATGTCAGGCACTGGAGATCATTTTCAACATGCTGCTCCTCAAATTCTTTCCCCTAGTGATTGTGAGCTTATGAAGGGCCAGATGTAGGTGGGAGATTTTGGCCATTTACCGTCCGGTAACGGCCGAATCCGGCCGTTACCGACCGGTAAATGGCCATGGAGATGTAGGGGGATAAAAAACATGCATTTTCGGTAATTTTACCGAATCGGTAATTTTACCGATTCGGTAAAATTATAGAATCGGTAAAATTACCGAATCTGTATATTTTACCGAATCGGTAAATATACCGGTCGGTAAAATTACCGAAAATGCATTTTTGGTATGTAGGTGCCAAGTTTAACATTGACACAGGGCTTTGAAAATCGGTATTTTACCATGCAATACAATTGCATGGTAAAATACCGATTCAGGTGTACATGCACATCTGTGCATGTACACCTGTGCCACGTGGCACACATACATGCCCTTAGGGCATGTATGTGTGCCACATGGCACACAAGCCTAAAACAGGGGTGCCAGAGGGTGTCAAAGTGACACCCCCTGCACCCTTGCAAAATTCGGTATTTACCGATTCGGTAAATACCGATTCGGTATTTGATATTGAATCCTATGGGCTTCAAGGCCCATAGGATTCAATATCAAATACCGATTCGGTATTTACCGATCCGGTAAATACCGATTTTTAGCGATTCGGTAAAATTTACCGAATTGGTACCTACATTAGAAATACCTACTCTTAATTACCGAATCGGTAAAATTCGGTAATTAAGAGTCGGTATTTCTGATTTTGCTACATCTGGCCCACTGTTCCTTGATTTAATTCAATGTGGGTTTGCATTGGGGCTGGTAATTTCAACACTGAGTGCAAATGGGCAGCAGAGGTTGATAAGTTAAATCCATTCATTTACTGGTTATTGAAGGGTTATTTTCTTAAACATCCTGTTATTCATTGAGGGTTCTTTCTTAGGATTTTCCAGTGGATTTAATAGCTTTGCAACTAGCTACTTTGGAGCTATTGGAATCAGTGGAACTAAAGGTTCTTTACTATAATGTTCTTTTCCTGATGGCTATTTGTTCAAGACGATGAATTGGGAAGTTGGAGTATTGATTTCTTTTGACCCTTTTCTTTGTTTTTTTGGAGACAGTTATCCTGATACTGAAGTCTTCCTTTGTGCCTAAAGTTTCAACTGACTTTCATGTTTAACAAGACCCGTTCTTTTGCTGTATTATCCTAACTCCAGCGGTGGCTGGCGACACTTCAAAGTGGTGAGGCATAAAAGTTGGAGATGAGTGTTATGTCACAAGTGGGTGAAGATAGTGAGCCTGATTGACATGAGGTGGTTTGAGGGGGTTCTCTCCTTCAGAAAGGTTTGAAAGAAAGTGCAGGCAAATGCTGCACTTTAAAGCAAATTTGAGGAAATATGAAGGTAGTTATCACGTTTAGCAATTTTTGCATGGAATCACTGCTCTGTCACCTGGACACACTGTGTGAATCTGTACCTCCTGTACCTCAGTTCCCTTAAAAAATCTAGTAATCACATTGACTCACATTTTCACACGTAACTCCATGGTCGCCTACGACTTGATTACTTTTAACAAAGGAAGCAATGTCACTAGGTGAGGGATAAATACAGCTCTGGGAGGAGCCAAATCCCACTCTATATTTTTGTAAAGAGTTGTAACAATAGATGCCAGTCCACCAAGATCTAAAAATGCTACATCATCCTCAAGCTGTGAATACAAAGGAACCTTAAATGTCATCGGCACACCCAAAATAATATCCTTAAAACCTAAACACCGCTGCTGAATAGCAGCCCGCCTACATTTTACAGCCATTTTTACAGTTCAACAAAGCTGTCCTCTTAATTTACAGCTAATAGGAATATCTGAAGCCAGTTTTTTCGGATGCGCCTCTGTAGACCTGGAGGCATCAAGCCTGTACACGAGGCACATGAAGAAAACGGGGGCAAGCAGGCTTTTTACAGTGAAATAACTGGGTTTCTAGGCGCACTACAAGCTCTCCCTTTTTAGCTCGGACTTTCATGTACGAGGAAATAATAACTGATGGAGGCAGGAATCTTGCTGCTGTCATTCCGTTTCTACCTCGGCTGTTACAGAGTAAGTGCATTATAAATAACAGGTGTTGGTGCGAGAAAAAAATAATTTCAAGAACGGTATGTGCTTTCTCAGAGACTATTAGGATCTGTCCCTGGGTAGCTGCCATTCCGCAAGGCTCCTTGTCAGCTGGAGAAATGGAATTTAAAAGTCTTTTTTTGTGTGTGTAAGGTAGCATCTGCAATTCTTATTAGCCCGTGGACTTGCAGTCCCAGTGGAACAGAATCTGGCCATGGGAATGAAAGCAGATATTACATATTTCCTATAGGGCCATTATTTTATAGATATCAAGTATGTTCAGTATTGTGTCCGTGTATTGTTACATGCCTCTAACATCTTGTTTCGCAAAACTGAGGGTGATCATGAATCAGTCTGTAAAGTATGTGATAAAATGTCTTTAGATTTTAGGGTATATTTACTAAAATCTGAGGCAATGCAGTGCAGCAACCAAAAATGCTGTGTTGAGGGAGAGAGCAGGAAGGCGCCATATCTACAGAGATATGACACTGTCCTCTCTCACCAGCGCTGGCACAGAATCATGCGTCCTAGCGTTATGCACTACCATAGGTTTTATACTAGAAGGGTTCGTATCCAGTCCTGGTTTTCGTGTGCACCGGCGAGAGAGCGGGAGGGCTGCAGGCGGCAGAGGCTACGGAGGCGGCGGGGAGACGAGTGCCGCGAGCCGCACTGAATCGCGACTGAATCGCGACTTGTGTAGAGAGCTCCAGAGAGCACGAGAGAGCGGGGGAGCATGTAGCGGAGGCGGCGGCGGCGGCTGGGAGACGAGTGCCACGAGCCACGAGCCGCATTGAATCGCGGCTTGTGTATTGGAAAGGCTTGCGGGAGAGGCTTGAGGTCAAAGGGGGAAGGCAGCACCGGCCCGGCTAGCTAGCAGGCAGAGCAGAGGGAGTCATCATCGTGACCCCGTGACCCACGACTGACAAAGAACCCCACCCGAGAGCTTAGAGCCGCAAGTCGCAAAATTGCGAAGACAGCAAGGTGCCGCTACCATTGTGCCCCCAACGAATTGACTTTATTCATCAGCAGAGCACGGAAGAGCAAGAGTGCACCTAGGCCAGCAAGCCCCACCACATATGCTGCCCCAGGAGGGATGAGAACCATCACCAGCATTGCAACAAATAGTTCTGCTGTCCCCATGATATATGCTTAAAGTTGTGTTGTGGAACATCCATGGTTTGGGTCACCCTATCAAGCCTCAGAAGGGTGCTGACCTGTGGTGGTGCTGTTGAGCAGTCGAGCAGCAGAGGAGCAGAGCAGTCGAGAGCAGACCGAGGAACGAGGAGGACAAGCAGGCCGAGTGTAACCCGGTGTAACCCTTGCGCATAGGGGAACCTGGTACCGGTACCGGACCTGGTGCGGCATCACGAAGCTCTGGAAGTATTCTGAAAACTTCAGAGCTGTGTCCAAGCTGTGCTGTGTTGGTGGGCGCAAGCGGCGTGCCGGGAGCCGGGAGCAAGCCAGGCGCAAGCCGGGAGCAAGCCGGGACCCGGGAAAGAGGCGCTCCGTCTGAACCCTCGATCATGCAGGAGCTTGAATTGGAGTAGAGGCCAGGAGCAGAGCCGGGTGTAGAGCCGTGTTACCAGCCGAGCTACCAGCAACTAGCTTCCAGCCAGCTAGCCCTGAAGGCGGAGCTGGAGCAGGGCGTAATCCAGACCGAACAGTGTTCGTGCAGGAAATAGGATCAGAGTTGCAGTACGAAGACGGCACCAACCAAACCAGCGAAGGAGCAGCAGCTCCCAAAGAGCAAGCAGAGCAGCAGACACGGTAAGGAGCGGTGGAGGGAGCAGAGCAGTGCGGGAGTGGGAGTGGTAGTGGCCACTGAGGTGGTAGAGGTGGTGTCTAACAGCAAGGCAGACACTAACTATTTTCAACTATTCTCACCAATCAACTTGGAATTATTTTCAAGGAATCACTCTCTGTAGGAATTAGGGTAAAAGTTCCGGAAGGGCAGTGAGAAGCCACGTTATTAAGCCAGCTGGAACAATAAGGTCGGGAAGGACACGGAGGAATCCCCCATCGACCACGAAACGGAAATCTAAAATCAAAGATCTCGCTGGCTCCTCCTAAGGCATTGTAGCCAACCATCCCACTACCCAACTGATACCCCCCATTTATTCTATCTTCGGCTCATCCAAGCTTACTGGAAAATTTACTTTCTTGAAAGATCCTGTAAGAGCAATCTACACAATGCCAACAACTCCAAATGGACTTCAAAAAGCAAAGCATTTGCACAATCAGCAGTTCCGCTAACACCCTTGTCTGGATTAAACTCTACTTTACCAAAGGGCACTGAAACAGATGAACCAATCGAACGCACGAACCAGCACAAGAACAAACAAAATATCCAGGGCATTTAAGTGTCAACAAAAGGACAATGGATAGCCCTAGGGAAAAATATTTGGAAAAGAATATACTAAACAAAAGGCTACAAAGAACGACAAGTATATCCATATCAACAGTAAACGATATAAACATAGATTTATCAAGGACCGGTAGTCCATCGGACATAGTTGACGATGAGGGTGGCCATAATACTAGCACCCCAGACATTGTCTATAAGGAACAGCCAGACAACCACTCCACTCCAAGATTGGAGTCATGTCTAAATCAAATCAAGCAAAAAACTAGCAAAGGGAGTGAGAGGTGCAATTCCTGGTTGGAGTCTAAAATTTTCCCGGAGAGGAAACAAAGTAAACTGTTTTGCGACGTAAAACAGGACGAGAAAACAAGTGCAATAGGCCCCAAGCAAATGAAACTACTGTATAAGTCTGCAGAACCCGTAACAGAGGCACAAAAAAGGAATTTAAAAGGACGGCACTCAAGCAACTTAACAATCGAAGAACAAGCAAATAATAATTTAATTGAGATATCTAGTGGGTCGAATTATGACGTAGAAATACACGGTCACACAGACTTGTCCAATGGCTCCGACATTGGTCGTCGTCAGGAACCATTAATTATAGAAATATCAAGCGTGTCAATATTATATGATTTAACACGTACAAAAAGTGCCGGAAATATTAGTCCTTCTAGCAAACAAAAGGTGGATCTACGAAATTCTGTGTTATTCAATGAACATTCAAACTATAAACCCACCATAAATATTAATAAAGCAGACAAATGTCAGTAAGCAGGAATGTATGGTCTTAATAAAAACCTGGAATCCATAATCACCTTACATAGTACATTGGGTAATAAACTGGAAACTTCAATCAAAACTTTGAATATGCAATCTGACAAACGTTTTATTCAAATACACCTAATGAGTCAATAGCCGAACATATATCCAGCATAGACGAAAAATTGGATATTATGGCTATTAAGTATGATACTCTTCGGGGACCCTGGACACAGTCGCCAAAATGCACCTGTAGTCCTATACTAGACAAATTAAAGGATTTGCCTTTAATACTCAAAGACATTCTAAGGGAATGCAAATATGCAAATCATGGCACCAACAGTACACTAAACGAAAGAGACCTCATTACCTTTGCCAACCACAAAGATGAGGACAAAGAAGAAATAGTTACATGTGAAAAGAGGAATATATAAGACCCGTCTACAGTAGTAGCTTCACAAATAATACATACAAAAATTACTCAGCAAAAGTTGATAAAAACAGAAACTAATGAGTTACTGGTTAAACAAAATTTAACAGAGGACAACCGAGGCGCCCGAAATAACAACAGTCACAAATTCTTAGAATACGAACAGCTCGAACAGGGCTGCGGGAAAAATTTGAACATCATACAACAGCTAACCAAACGACAGAAAAAACGTGCGAGGAAAAATAGAAATCAGCGACTAAGCCATATACCAGCAACTAAGCAGCCCGTGACTAACTTCCCGATTTTCAACTGTCCAAACAAGTTATTAAAATCCAAAGTAGACATTGAAGAGGGGACACATCAGTCACTAATAATACCAAAACACCAAGGTAGATCTGGGACGTATAGCTCAAATGAAGAAGGACAACAGTTCATCGCCACAGAAGCAAATGTCAACGAATTGGCCCAAATCAAAAGATTAAAATCATCAACACACATAGAGGAGATCGACCACGCAACAAGCTTAGGTACAGAGAACCCAAATAAGGTCGAACTTGCGACCCTGTCGACAACATCAAGTAACCAGATTGGAGTCTGGAAAGTATCGATGGTGACCATTCACAACTGAACATAACGCAAGGGAGCTTTAAGGGTGAACGAAAAAATAATGGGAATAAACTACGACAAAAAACTTGGTCCACTGAGCAAGGGATTAAACACTACAAAAGGACACAGGAGTGCAGTAGGCACGAGTCAAATAAGCATGGTGGCCAAAGGGTAGTGACTAAAGGAGTAGATAACAAACACAAAGTAATTCTAATTCCGGATACAACCATGAGTGTCAATGCTACTTCTAAAAGGGACACAATAGACATAAGACAAGTTACAGCAAAAGTTGATAAGACCAAGCAGGATCAGTACTTTTTATACCCAATTACAAAACACAAGGCACACAAGATTATCTAAACCGAGGAAACATCTTACACTTGATATCGGCAATCCGGAACTTCACCCATATAACATCTACTGACCTACTAGCAATTGAATTTATTAACCTTGGCAATAATACAGTCAAGGAAGGTACCCTCACAACTTGTCAAGCAGATACTCAATGAAATTACAAAATTTGAAGAGTGGGGGATGTCGCTTAAAGAAGAGAAAATCCCAGGTTATCCTTCTCCCCTGTTAAGAAAGCGCATTAAAAGAGATGAACACATTTGGGCAAGTCGATTGACATACTCGGTACTGCAAGGTGCCAGGGGTGCGGAATCCTCTATAATTGGACAGCCGGACAGACAAAAGCACAGTCTAAACGACCATTGAATCCACAGTTGCGCGGGTAAAACTGAACGAAGCATAGTAAAAATTCTTTCCTGGAATATTGCTAGTGCTAGAGAAATTTTAAACGATAATAAGAAAATGGATAACTGGGGCACCTATGACATCATAGCCCTGCAAGAAACATGGCTAACAGAACCAACTGATGTTCCAGGCGAATAAGTTTTCATGTCAATGAAACCCGCACACAGCGCTATGGTCGAGCGAAGGGGGGTCTGGCGGTCCACATAACTACTGCATTAAATATCAAGGCCTCTCAATTGGCCACCTCCACAGAAGAAATGCAAATTATCAAATTTGAGAGAGCAATACAGGCTGTCATCAGAACCATCATCTTAATAAATGTATACGCTCACCCAAAAATGAAAGTAAAAAAAGAGTTATTCCAAAATATTAACAATGTTATATCTGGGATCCGCCTTGATCAGCCTGCATGGGAGATAATCCTTATGAGTGATTTCAACGCTAATCTTATACAGTTACCAGAAGATGAGGAGAATATCATTACCGCCAACGAATTCTGGGCCGTTGAATCACAGGAGATACCGCCAGCTAAGAAGATTGACAAAGTGGGCTGGCAGCTGATGTGGGACCCTGAGAATCAAGGGTTGCGAGTGCTAAACGGAAGAACCAAACAGGATAAACCCCCCTCAAGAACCTATATAGGCCCTAGCACAAGCACAATCCTGGATTATACCATAGTTTCGCTCCTCTTGCTGGGATTGATAAAAAAATTCAAAATTATAGGGGCTGCAGATAGTGACCATTCAATGCAGCATATTGAGATCAAACTGGCACTGTGTAAACATCTACAGGCCCCAATACATGTGGGGGAAATATCAACAATCAATCTAAAACGTTTAAGGTGGACGAGTACCACACTCCTGCAAATAGAACAGGAGGTAAAGCATCTACTGCAAACAATAAGTAAGGAAAATGAATGGTCTGTAGAAACATGGTCTGCCTTTGTGAATAAACTACCTTAGACTGGCACTAACTTTAGCAAGAAGACTAACCAAAAGAAATATGATCATTTCAACAAGACCACACTTGCAATAAGAAGACGTCTGAGGAAGTCCATGAGACTAGCACAAGGCCATAGTTCAAATTCATATGTCTGGCAAACAGTCCGATTAATAAGGAAACAATATAAGAAACAAATTTGGATGGAAAAAAAAATCGTATTACTGACTTCTGGACCAAAATATTGCACAATATAAAAAAATCTGACTCCAGAGCATTTTGGACACAGGTAAACTCATTAAGCAGGTCAGTACAAGCAATAAACATGACCTGTGTTACGGAAAAGGCATGGGTTCAACATTTAATTGACTCGTTTTCGATAAATAGATTGATGCCGCCGATCGCAACAGAAAACAAAGCACATTGTACACCCAATGCAGTAAATCAGGAGAGCTTTGTTCTTGCACACTTAAACAATCCAAGTAATGAACAGCAAGGTACTGATCATACATCCCGTTCATACGTGGAACAAGAAATATTGCAAATAATAAAGAGAAGCAGGCAAGACAGTGCACCAGGACCGAATGGCGCCCCCCAGGCTATCTACAAAGAGGAACCCCAGTTTTGGGCCTGTAAATTCAACAGCCTGTTCAAGTCAATAAATAACACAAGTCGGCTCCCGGAAAGCTGGAGAGGGGCGATTATAAATCCGATCTACAAAGGCGGAGACCGCAAAAACCCAGCTAATTATCGCCTGATAGCACTTATTGACACGGAAGCCAAATATTACGCATCCCTGGTGTTAATTGACCTCACAAAATGGTCTGAAGCCAATAACAAAATTCCGGCCAACCAGACAGGGTTTCGTCGCGGCACAGGCATCATGGCCAATGCAATGGCGATAAGTTTGATCGCCGAAAAAAGTATGCAAAGTCATCAAACACTGTACTCTTGCTTTGTAGACTTCAAGGCGGCTTTTGACCGTGTTAGCCGACAGCTACTCTGGTCAAAGTTAAAGCAGCAGGGCCTGCCGGACACAATACTGACTGACTGCATACCTCCTGAGGCGGAAAGCCAGGAGTAGGAACAAAGCTGCTGCTAGTTTTAAATTGTTGTTGTATTTTTACCTGTGCATCTCCTTGCCAGCGCGCAGCGGATCCTCGTCAGAGGCAAACACCACGCCGACATTACCGGCGAGTTTGTTGGCCACGCCCACTTCTTAGGCCACGCCCCCGCCCGCCTTACTTAAAGGTCGCTGATTACAAGCGCCTTTAGACTGCATACCTCCTGAGGCGGAAAGCCGGGAGTAGGAACAAAGCTGCTGCTAGTTTTAAATTGTTGTTGTATTTTTACCTGTGCATCTCCTTGCCAGCGCGCAGCGGATCCTCGTCAGAGGCAATCACCACGCCGACATTACCGGCGAGTTTGTTGGCCACGCCCACTTCTTAGGCCACGCCCCCCGCTCTGCTCTCTAGCCTATATAAAATGTGTAACCCCAGGAAGCGCAGCAGACGAGCGCAGCGGGCGCGCCGTTTGCACGCCGAAGGCGCACCTAAGGCAAGCCCGTCTGCGCCCATCCGCGACAGGTCGGGACCAGGGGCCACAACCCCTACATCTCCCTTTACAAAGATCCGGAAATATACGTCTGGAGAGCTTCGAGCCATTAACTCCCATGCAAGTCTGTCCTGTGCTCATAAGTACCATCCGCTTGATGTACCTACCCAATGTAGGGACTGTAAGACTCACCTCAGGTCTAAACTCGACACACACAAACAACAACTGTTTAGAATGTTTCTGATAAATTGTAGGTCACTGCCAAGACACTGTACAGAGCTATCTCTGCTGATTGACGAGAGAAAACCTGATGCTCTTTTTTTGACCGAGACATGGCTAACTCATCACTCCGATCCTGAGTTGGTTCAAACCCTGGGTCAGGGATACCAAATCGTGAGACAGGACCGTGGGAATGAAAGAGGTGGTGGCTTAGCAATTATCTTCAGAGATTGTTTCACCTGTCGCTACACCCCCAATCCCTTCCCAGAATGTGAGAGCATGTCTTTCACCCTGGAATTTTCCCCCAATATAAGTTTCTCTGGAACACTTATATATCGCCCACCGGGATCAACCAAACAGTTCTACGACTCTCTGCCCCCGCTAGTCGCTGATTTGGCTTTATAACCCTCTAACTTTACGTTATTGGGTGATCTCAATATACATTTTGATGAACCCAATAATTCAACCGCCAATAAACTAATTGGGGATCTTTCCGCTTTACAGCTGCTTCAGCTGGTCTCATCACCTACGCACATCAAAGGTCACTTGCTGGATCCAGTAATCAGCAACTGTCCTAATTTGAAGGCATGCGCCCCTATAGTACTTCCTTGGACAGACCATGCATTAGTCCCGCTGCTATGGATAACTGAGAAGTCTTCACCCCTCTCACCTATAGTTCAAGAAACACGAAATTGGTCCAAAATCCTGCTGGCCCAGTGGACTCAAGAGTTACAAAAATCAACTCCCTCAGTTGGCCAGACGCCTTCACAGGCTAATGAAATATTTAACGAATGGATAGACAAGTCTTTAAAGGCCACGCTCCCCTTGAAGAAAACTGTTTTCAAAAGATCCAAGATTTCAGCTCCCTGGTACTCTAATGAACTACGGGAGAAAAAGCGCTTTTGTAAGAGACTAGAACGCAAATGGCGACTAGGATATGCTGAAGCAGATAAAATTATCTATAGAGAGGCCATTAGGGCGTATAAAAAAGACATACAAAGTGAGCAATCCCTATATTACTCGCATCAAATTGCAGAGGCCAGCTCCAACTCCAAAGAGATCTACAAAATAGTAAAAAGTCTTATCAACCTCCCTACACCTCCACTCATCAATGAAAATCCTCAGCTTCGTTGTGAAGATCTGGCCAATTTTTTCTCCCAGAAAATAAATCTCATTTATTCTTCCTTCTTATCTTCAGAGCAGACCACTCTGACCAAAGTATCTTTATGTCCCCCTCAAGAAAATTCATCCAACTGCCCTCCGGTGCTGGCGGAGTTTCCCCGGTTAGAGGTGGATCACCTTACCTCCCTTATGCATCAAATAAAGTCAGGCTCCCCTAGAGACCCAGCACCTCCACATATTTTAGTCTCTGCTATACAGACCATTCTTCCCATACTGCTTGGAGTACTTAACACCTTGATCTGTACCAGCACAGTCCCAGTAGCTTGGAAACAGGCTATGGTGAGGGCTTTAGTCAAAAAACATAATCTGGATACCAAGAATCTCAACAACTTTCGTCCGATCTCCTTGCTGCCTTGGGCAGCTAAAATTTTGGAGAAATATATAAATAGCCTACTAACAACTTTTCTCGAGCAAAACAAGCTGCTCGATCCCTCCCAGACTGGCTTTCGCCCCAAGCATGGGACCGAGACGGCACTACTGGCAGTCACAGAGGAGTCCAGGAGAATCTTGGATCGGGGAGGATTGGTGGCAGTCATCCTCCTCGATCTGAGCGCGGCATTCGATACCGTTAACCACGGTATCCTTTTGCAGCGTCTCCTGGACACCGGAATATCTGACAGGGCTCTGGAGTGGTTTAGGTCCTACCTGAGTGATAGATCTTTCCAGGTGTATGAGGGTAACGTCACCTCCTCTAGCAAACCTCTGGGATGCGGAGTCCCGCAGGAATCATTATTGAGCCCGATGGTATTTAACGTCTACATGAGGCCACTGGCTAAGATCGTCCGTCCGTATGGTATTAAGATCGTTACCTACGCGGACGATACTCAGCTGGTGGTCTCTCTGGCACAGGCAGGGGGATCTTCGGCGTGTGTAGATCTTGCTGGTTGCTTGGAGATGGTTAAGAGCTGGATGACCAAGTCTTGTCTCAAACTCAACCGAGACAAGACTGAGCTCATGCTCCTAGGTCACACTGCACCATCCTCCATTGACACTCTCTGGCCATCCAGCCTAGGTCCTGCCCCTGTTCCCAAAGACGCCATTAAGAGCCTCGGTGTCTGGCTGGATAGGTCCCTGTCATTTGATCAACAGGCAACAAAACTATCAGCCATCTGTTTCGGCATCCTGAGATTCATTAGGAAGATCTTACCTTTACTCCCCTTCGAAGCAAGAAAGACCGTGGTCCTGGGCCTGATCCAATCACGGTTGGACTATGGGAATGCTTTATGAAATGAAATGAAATGAAATGAAATGAAATGAAAATGAAACTTAATTAAGCGCACTGTGGCCAAGCGGCTTCCTGGCGCTGGGGGGTAAGGGGGAGAGGGGGGAGGGGGGGAGGGGGGAGGGAAGGGTTGGAAAGGGAAAAAGAAAACGGGTTAGACACTGCAAACAATGGGACTAACCAGGGAAGGCCTGAAGAAAAAGAAAGGTTTTTAGTGCTTTTCGGAAAGCCGGGTAGGTGGGAATTGATCGGATAGAGAATGGAAGACTATTCCAATACTGGGGGGCCAGCACCGAGAAGCGGGTGCCGCCAATGCGAGCTTTACGGAAGCGGGGGACTTGAAGAAGAAGTTGAGAGGACGAACGAAGAGTGCGAGAAGGGATGTAGGGAGTGATCAAAGAAACAATAAACAAAGGGGCAGAGTGGGTGAAGGCCAGAAAAGCTAGGCAAGCTAATTTGAAGGAAGAACGAAGGCGTACAGGGAGCCAGTGGAGGGACTTGAGGACAGGCGTGATGTGGGAGAATTTGGGAAGTTGAAAGATGAGCCGGGCGGCCTGGTTCTGTATGGCCTGAAGCCGGCGCATTTCAAAGCCGGGGATGCCGGAGTAGAGGGCATTCCCGTAATCGAGACGGGAGGTAATGAGGGCCGAGATAATGGATTTGAGGGCATCAGTGGAAAAGAATCGGGATATCTTACGAATGAGGCGGAGGGATAAGAAACAGGATGAGATGACAGCACTAACTTGTGAATGAATGGAAAGGTCACTGCTGACTTTGAGGCCTAAAGTACGGACAGTGGGAACTGGAATAGGGGGAGTGCCAAGAGAGAGGGGCCAGTAAGAAGGGGACCAGGGATTAGAGGGACCACCAGTGAGGACAAGCTCCGTCTTGTCGGGGTTTAATTTAAGGTGGTTCATGATCATCCAGTCTGAAATGAAAGTTAAAGTGGTACTGAAAAAAGAAGAAGAATCAGGAGTGGAGAGATCGAAGATGAGCTGGAGGTCATCAGCGTAGTTATACACGGAGACCCCCAGCTCACGAAGGGAAAAGATAAGAGGAAAGATGTAGAGATTGAAGAGAAGAGGGGAAAGAGAGGAACCTTGGGGGACCCCACACACCAAGGGGCGGGGAGGGGCGGAAAAACCAGCAAACTGGACTGCCTGGGACCTACCCCGAAGGAAGGACTTCAGCCAGGATAGTGCTGACCCCCCGATGCCGGCTGCGCTGACACGGTCGAGAAGGATGGCATGATCAACCGTGTCAAACGCAGCCGACAAGTCGAGGAGCACCAGCGCCTGGGGGGAGTTGGAATCAGCCCCTCCCTTAAGTTCATCCAGGACAGCAGTGACGACCATCTCAGTAGAATGGCCCGGGCGGAAACCCGCCTGGTGAGAGGCCAGAAGGCCATGCCTCTCGATGTAAGAGGAGAGGCAGGAGGTGACATGGCTTTCCACAATCTTCCCCAGATAGGGGAGGAGAGAAATAGGCCTAAAATTAGAGGGTGAAGAAGGGTCTAGACCGGGTTTTTTTATTATGGGAAGAACAGAAGCTATTTTGAAAGAGGAGGGAACAGATCCAAGGGCCAGGGATGAATTAAGGAGTGTGAGAGGGGGTCCGGGGGAGTGAGAAAAAAGGGTTTGAAGAATCCGGGCCGGCGCGATGTCAGCTGGCGATCCCGATTTGACCTTGGCCAGCAAAGCAGAGAATTGTACAGTAGTAATAGGGGGAAAGAGATCTAACGAAGAGGGTGGGGGAGGGAGAGGCGGGAGATCCAGGATTTGAGAGACTGCAGGAATGTTAGCTTTAATAGCAGAGATTTTATCAATAAAGTGATTATTAAGGGAGAGACAAAATGAGAGGGAAGGGGCGACACTAGCGCTGGTACGGTCGGACGTGGCCAGTTGCTTCACAAGTGAAAAAATCTCTCGAGATTTGTTGGAAGAGCGAGCGACTTTTTCAGAGAAGTATTCCTTTTTTGTCAGGGTGATGGTTTTTTTATAGTCATTAAGTAGTGCCTTGTACTTAACGCGAAGGAGAGGACAATAGTGATGCCTCCATTGGCGTTCTGATCGTCTAAGATTGAGTTTTAACTCTTTGAGTTCACTAGTGAACCACCGGTGGGCCTCGTGGGGCCGACCAGATTTGATGTTTTTCAAAGGGGCGACGAGATCACAGGAGGAGGATAACCAGACACCAACCGCATCAGCTTGATCTTCCAGGGAAAGGTCGGTCAAGTCAGGTGTGGTGGAAGTCAGAGAAGAAGAGAGAAGGGAGAGATCTGTTTTGTTCCAGCAACGTGCTGTCAAGTTCTTGGGGTAAGGGACTTTGGGATGAGAGAAAAAAGGAATGTTAAAAGAAATTAAAAAATGATCTGACCAGAGACAGGGAAGGATGGAGAGAACAGAAAGGGGGCAACGCAGGGACCAGGTTTGGTCTAAGGTATGACCCTTAGCATGAGTGGGTGAAAAAACGTAAGGTGAGAAGTTTAAAGAGCAGAGCGTTGCAGAGAAATCTTTAGAAGTCTGGCTTTCTCGAGAATCGTCCGGCCAGTAATTAAAGTCGCCTAATAGGACGACTGCCGAGTTATTAACTGATAAAGTGGCTAAAATATCTTGAAAAAGGGGAACAAATTGGGGCATTGACGAAGGGGGCCGGTAGACAAGGACAAAGGTAAGGGGGTCAGTAAGATTGGTGGACCGAGCGACCAGGAAATCCACGTTGGGAATGGGAGAGAAGTCAAGAAGCTGAAACTTCAGCGTAGACCGAATGATCATAGCCACTCCACCGCCGGTCTTGCTGGCCGGTCGGTCCGCACGGAGGGCGTAATATGTGTCAGGGAGAATAGCAAGGAGGTCGGGGAGAGAATCAGGAGAAAACCATGTCTCCGTGAGGAAGAGGTAATCGGGGGAATCAGTAGAGAGAAGATTGAAAAGTTCAATCTGATGCTTAGCAGCTGATCGGGTGTTTAACAGAAGTGCCGAGGCTCCAGGGGAAGACAAGGGGAAGGAAGGGGAAACTTGACAAATTAATGGAGAGGGGGTGATAGGTAAGAGGGGAGGGGATAAGGTTGGACAGAGAGGAGCAGAAATGCCGAGTGAGGCAATGCGCGCCGCTAACGAAGGAGGGACAGTGAAGGAAGTCGTGATTGCAGATAGTTGAGCAGAGGTGTAGGACACAAATTGGGCAGGAACTGTGGCCCCTGGTCCCGGCCGGTCGCGGACGGGCGCAGACGGGCTTGCCTTAGGCGCGCCTTAGGCGCGCCTTCGGCGCGCAAACGGCGCGCCCGCTGCGCCCGCCCGCTGCGCCCGCCCGCTGCGCGAACGGTGGAGACACATGGTAAATAGGGCTGCAGAGGGGCGTGTCCAGAAAGAGTGGGCGTGGCCGGGGGAGCGGCCGCTGAGGGCGGCAAACGGGGACTCCTGGGTCCGCTGCAGCGTCAAGCTTGGCTGCGCGGAAAGGCTGTAGCAAGGAGGGGTCCCTGGAAGCAGGTAAGAGTGATTTAGAATCAAAGCGCTAAGCGAGCGCTATGCTGGCTAAAAATAAGTAAAAAATCAGGGCTTAGGCTAATACTCCCGCGGAAGGTAGGGGAGGAATCCGTCTGATGACCTGAGCTCGTATTCAGCTCCTATCAAGGTTTCCAGGGGGCGTGGCCAGAAAGAGTGGGCGTGGCCGGGGGAGCGGCCGCTGAGGGCGGCAAACGGGGACTCCTGGGTCCGCTGCAGCGTCAAGCTCGGCTGCGCGGAAAGGCTGTAGCAGGGAGGGGTCCCTGGAAGCAGGTAAGAGTGATTTAGAATCAAAGCGCTAAGCGAGCGCTATGCTGGCTAAAAATAAGTAAAAAATCAGGGCTTAGGCTAATACTCCCGCGGAAGGCAGGGGAGGAATCCGTCTGATGACCTGAGCTCGTATTCAGCTCCTATCAAGGTTTCCAGGGGGCGTGGCCAGAAAGAGTGGGCGTGGCCGGGGGAGCGGCCGCTGAGGGCGGCAAACGGGGACTCCTGGGTCCGCTGCAGCGTCAAGCTCGGCTGCGCGGAAAGGCTGTAGCAGGGAGGGGTCCCTGGAAGCAGGTAAGAGTGATTTAGAATCAAAGCGCTAAGCGAGCGCTATGCTGGCTAAAAATAAGTAAAAAATCAGGGCTTAGGCTAATACTCCCGCGGAAGGCAGGGGAGGAATCCGTCTGATGACCTGAGCTCGTATTCAGATCCTATCAAGGTTTCCAGGGGGCGTGGCCAGAACGAGTGGGAGCGGCCGCTGAGGGCGGCAAACGGGGACTCCTGGGTCCGCTGCAGCGTCAAGCTCGGCTGCGCGGAAAGGCTGTAGCAGGGAGGGGTCCCTGGAAGCAGGTAAGAGTGATTTAGAATCAAAGCGCTAAGCGAGCGCTATGCTGGCTAAAAATAAGTAAAAAATCAGGGCTTAGGCTAATACTCCCGCGGAAGGCAGGGGAGGAATCCGTCTTTATATCTTGGAGCTCCTGATTTTACGCTGCGCAAACTGCAGTTGATACAGAACTGCGCAGCACGAACGCTTTTACAAATCCCCCGCAGATCCTCAGTAAAGTCCGGACTAAGGAAACTGCACTGGCTTCCCGTTAGGGAGAGAGTCAATTTCAAATCATTATGTATTGCTCACCAAGCCTTCTGGTCCTTAGGTCCGGCAATCAATCTCCCTCTCATCACACCCTATCTTCCCACCAGACAGCTGCGCTCTACCTCTGCTAATCTGGCCATTGTGCCGCAAATAAAGAAATCAAGAACTGGAGGTCGCTCCTTTTCTTATAACATAGCCAGGCTGTGGAATGGCCTTCCCCAGCATTTAAGATCTAACCCCGAGATCCTCTCTTTTCGTAAACAGCTGAAAACGCTCCTGTTCATCATTTAAACAGTTCAGCTGACACTCCTCTTCCCTACTTTAGCTCCAGTTGGTATTCTTAGCGCTTGGAAGCCTCAGGGCAGCTATGTGCGCTCTAGAAATCTCAATTCATTCATTCATTCACTGAACCCCATAATGGAACTGTACACGGATACCTGGATGCAGGTTAAGATCGACAACGGGCGCCGGCTAACACGGAAGATCCGCACGTATGACGGATTAAAACAAGGTTGCGTCTTGGCCCCACATCTTTTCAATTTATTTATGGCTGACCTGACAACAAGTCAAAAAAAGCAAAGGAGGTCTCCTTACGAATCCAATCAGGGACAAGGAGAAATATCAAAAGAAAGGAAGGGAAATCCCTATTTTCCACAACTTGGGAATATCATGATAATACCCTCTTTAGTGAACACCTAAGCCCATGAGTTTACAAACCACAATATATACAAATACTTTCAATTAACTGAAATATTCACAAACACAATATCTGATAGTGATAATTTAAAACAATTGTACAATTTATTTGATATAAAACTCATACATTCAATAACAATGTCAGTGCATTTACAATACAGTGTTAAAAAATAGTTTTTTTTTAAATTTCACATGAAGAGCAAGTTAAAAACAGTAGTTGTTACAAAAAAGTCGACGCAGCGTTTCGGTTTTATTGTTACACCTTCATCAGGACACAGCTCTAGTTAGAGAGAAACATACAATTAGAATCATACAGTGAGTTCCTTATTCTTTTTTGAAAATATTATTTCACTGTGCATGCTATACCATCAAAGCATTGATTACATTTAACACTAAACATTTAGGGCACTCTATGTCTATATTCAAAACATGTGGTTTTCTGGGGTTACGTAATGACTAAAGAGGATACTCATGCTAGAACTGAAACTAAATAGGGGAGTGCTTCGAAATTGCACATTCAAGTATCTCTAAATGTCGTACTTGCATACCTTACGTTTTAAGGGAATGGATAGTCGTCCTCTATTTTCAATTTGAGGTTATTTTTGTCCTAGTACCGTTCGTCATATCACTAGCTGAAGCTTAGTGTCATGGGATTTCTGAGGATTAAGAGGGGTCTCATATTACAATATAATGGGGCTCGGAATGATTAAGCAGTTAACACATCACGGGATATACTGTTGTTACCTTTAATTATAGATCTATTCTTGCATATGAGAATTGAGGGAGCCACCGTTTTCTTATTAGTGCTAGAGTTATACTTCTAATCCAAACCCAGAGAGAATAGGAAAAAAAATAGGAAAAAAACAGGAAAAAACAATCATTAATTATTTAATTATCAACTTTCCTGGCTATATTACCGTTACTCTGGGGATCTAAGAATCTCACTCACCCTTAAATCTGAGAAACTGTAGCAACATATGACTAGATGCTCTTGACAACAGCGTTATGAATTGCAGTTTGTTTCAATTTCGAGTTGCATCCGTCTTTATATGATGCGGAGTGATTGATTCCTCCAAATCTGTAATATAATACACAGTTTTGAGCCATATATAATCTGCTCTTGCTATATAAGTTAGTGTTACAGCTAATGCTATATATTGGTTCGTCATCGGTGGTTTCTGTCAATGGGAATTATCGGGGAATTATACTTAATTTCGTTTAGAATCTCACCTGCTTTTGGTGGTTTCATTAAGTAATTTTTGGAAAGAACGTATTATCCATTTTATCTATGTTGCAATCTTATTTCCTGGGTTAAATTTAACCCAAAAACTAAAGGGCTCCTATATGGACGATACCCGCTACATAATCCCTCACTTCTTCAAACCCACCGTCTTCCTATTAAAATTAGGTGCTAGTAGTGTTTAGACACCACGACTCGAATTATAAAAAAAAAGAGGTCTTTTGGATATGTATACAGGACACAATACTCGTAACACTTACCCGTTCGGCGTGATACAGCCTCCCTGCTCCGCTCAATGCTCTTGCCTCGCGATATTAGCGCACCTGATGTGGTCCTTGTTTTTAAGCGTAAGCGGATATCCGGTATGCCCGAGATTTCCCGCCAGTTATTGATGTCATTTCCTGTGCGTCTTAGAAAGAGAACTACACGGGTAGTTTCCAATCCAAGATCGCCCTTTATAGTGAAAATTGCTTATGGTATAATAGTCGTTATTCAGTTTTTTCTTTTACGCTATATTAAGTAGGTGCCATTGGTCATAGCGGCTATTCCTAACTATATGGGTAATGTCGCTAATATTCTCTAGCCCTATGGGTAAGATTTCAATGGGCCAAACTTATTGAGTGAACTTCAACTGTATTAAGTTACTAACCCTTAGGAGGGTTTTTTTAATTTAAGCATTACGAATTAATCATATTCAAGCACAAAGCCGCATTGTGTATCAAGTCATACCGCTTATGCCTGAAGATGATGTTGTGCGTCTATCGTTATCCTTCAGACTGGATGTAAAAATCGAGGGTAATTAGACTAGAGTACCTGTATTTATTACCAACAATATAGCCATTGTATTGAAACAGGATTTGATTGTAACCGTTAGCTAGTTCTGATGTGCATGTTAACTATTACTAAAGCAGAAGACAATTCATGGTTGAAAAAGGAACTAGTTTGTTTACAAAATGCGTTCCCAATCTTCCTTGGAATTTAATCCTTTTTTAACAGTATTGAAACGGGACATATAAAATTGTTCTCGTTTTTTCCTTTTCACCTCCATATTTCCCCCTCGGGCGTTCATATAGATAGTTTCCAGCCCACACCATGAGAGATCTTCCAATGTGTGGTTCGCTAGTTGCCAGTGGTCCGTCAATGGGGCTCCTTTCTTTTTGGTCCGGATAGCGGATTTGTGTTCATTTATCCGCAATCTGATTTCACGGGAGGTTTCCCCTATGTATGCTAAATTACAGGGGCATTTTATAAAATATATAATGTTCTTTGACCTACAATTAATGAAGGATTTTAATTTGTGCTTGATGTTATTATGTTCCACATATTCTCCTTTTATGACCTGTGTGCAGTTGGAACAGTTGCCACATGAGAAGGTTCCAGTGGGTAATGGAGCATTATTAATACTAGTTTGTGTTATAGTTTCTTCTTCCCTATAGGTATGTACTAATTTATTCCTTATTGTCTGATTGCGTCTGAAAGCAACCATGGGGTTAGGGAGTTTTTCTTTGTTTTTATTTGTCACTAGATGCCAACTTCTGTTTATAATGTTTTTAATTTTCATGCTAATGGAGCTGTAATTCGTGACAAAAATTAGTGTTTTTTCTTTCTGTATCTTTTTGTTTTTATTATGAAGTAGGTTGTCTCTATTAAAATACTTCGCCCTTTTATACGCATGTTTCACCAGGCGTTTTGGATAACCTCTCTCCATGAAATTTCGCTATCAGTAATTTGGAGTATTTCTCAAAGTCTTTAATCTGTGTACAGTTACGTTTAAGTCTGAGAAATTGTCCGAAATGAATATTATCTCGTTGACAAGGAGGATTATGGCTTGTGTAATGTAACATAGTGTTACGATCTGTTTTTTTGGTGAAAAATTCCACTTGTAATAAGCCTTCCTCATGTTTAATAATTATGTCAAGGAATTTGCAACTCTTACTGTTAAAACTGGAAGTGAATCTCAGATTAATATCTCCAAGATTTAACCACGATATAAATTCATTTAATAAATCTACTGGACCCGTCCAAATAAAAAAGACATCGTCAATATAACGGGACCAGTATGAGATATTTTCAAAAAAAGGTGTCACAGGATTAAAAATATGAGTGTTCTCAAATTCAGCTGCGTAAAGGTAAGCCAAGCACCAGCACAGGTTGCTCCCATGCTGGTGCCCTTAACTTGTTTAAAAAATTCTTTATTAAACATAAATATATTATTTTTTAAAACCACATTGACACAATCAATAATAAAAACTTCATGAGAATTCAGGTCTCTGTCTCCCGTGTTAAAAAGGGATTCTATCATTGCAATTGTGCTATCTTGAGGGATATTAGTATTAAGGGCCTCTACATCAAGAGTCACCAGTAATTGAGTATTAGTATTGAAGGGTAATCCTTCCACTTTTTGAATTATAGCTGCCGTATCTTTAATGTAAGCCTTTTGGGCAACAACATAAGGTTGTTAAAAAATTTCTGCATATTTACTTAAAGGCTCAGTAAGTGAACCAATACTGGATACTATGGGCCTCATTGGGGGATTTTCTACATCTTTATGCACTTTAGGTAATCCATAAAGTGCAGGCACAGTTGGGTTTTCATTATTTAAAAATGTATAATCATTAACACATATTACTTCATCTTCCTTAGCTAGATCTAGCATCCTTTTTACAATCTCTTTTAGTTGTAGCCAGTCATTTCTGTTCACTTTTTGATAGTGCTCCTTATTGTTTAAAAGAGAGGTCATTTTCTCATTGTAATTATCTGTGGACATTATGACGATACTACCGACTTTGTCCGCAGGTTTAATTGTAAGCATATGGCAGTTCTGCAATTTGCTTAAGGCTTCCTTTTCTTCCAGGTTTAAGTTATAGTTTAACCAATTTTTCTGATCTAAGAGATCTGAGATGTTCTTTTCTACAATTCTCTCGAATGCTTCGATGTCTTTATTTACCTGTCCTATCTGTGGAGTCCACGTGGATTTGGGTTTCAGGCCTGATTTATTTATAGAGGGAATCGTATCTTTTTCCTCTAAAAAGGATTGTAGTCTGACCTTATGAAAGAAGGTCTGTATGTCTCTTTCTGGACTAAATCTGTCGATTAGGGAAACTATAGCAAAACCCAATCCTTTTGCTAAAAGTCTACTTTCTGTTTCTGTGAGGGCTATATTAGAAAGATTGATTATAGGAGCCTTATCTATTGATCCCAATTCTTCTGGCTCCTGGTGTTGGGTCTGCGGTTGAACTGAGGTTGAGGGGTGTATTTGCCTCTCCCTCTGTTCCTCCCTCTCTGTTGTCCAAATGATTGGCGCTGTTCTAAAAAAGAGAGAGATTCTCTATCGGACCTTTGTATACTGTCCTTATCTTTCTGATTATATTGCTCACCTGAAGTTTCTGGTTCAGAATCTAAGCTGGTGTATGAAGTGTCGAAAAAACGAACCTTCTTTTTCTGAAAATTTTTTGGTTGGTGTTGCCATGGTTTATGGTTTAGAAAGTTATCCCGTGGACGCTCATAGTAATCTTTTCGGAGGTAAGGATAGACATGCTCTGGGTTATATTTCGCAATGTCTTCCCTCAATTTGTTGCTCTTTTTATTAATAAGATAATCTCTGTATCCGTTCACGTCATTTTGAATATCATCGAACTTTTTTTTTGCATCATCTAGGGCAGTGCTTTCTTCTAATTTTTGCTCCATCTCTTTTATTTCCTGTCGCTCAATGATAAGAATGTCTGAGGCAGTTTCTATTATCAAGAGCATCCAGTCGTGGCTGCATCTGTTAGCTACAAATGTCCAATTTTCTATAAAATTACGATTGTTAATAAAGATCCCCGGCTCATTCGTGACTTGAAGACCTTTACGGATTATTCCTTTTTTACAATAATCTATTAGAAAATCCAAGTGTAATTCTGTTCTCATTAACTTTTTTTTTAGCATTCCACAGATTACGCCATTCCTCCTCATCACCATTATTTATTTGAACAGTTGTGATGTTTTTGGTGGTGCCATTCACTATTTTGTTAAATTGGTCCTCGCTATAACTGCGTGTTTTTAAGCCATCCATATTGGCCTAAGCACAAAAGTGCTTAGAGGTATATACAAACACCTCCCCGGTTAAACAACCGTAAGTTACAAGTCAAAAAAAGCAAAGGAGGTCTCCTTACGAATCCAATCAGGGACAAGGAGAAATATCAAAAGAAAGGAAGGGAATCCCTATTTTCCACAACTTGGGAATATCATGATAATACCCTCTTTAGTGAACACCTAAGCCCATGAGTTTACAAACCACAATATATACAAATACTTTCAATTAACTGAAATATTCACAAACACAATATCTGATAGTGATAATTTAAAACAATTGTAAAATGTATTTGATATAAAACTCATACATTCAATAACAATTTTAGTGCCTTTACAATACAGTGTTAAAAAATAGTTTTTTTTTTCAATTTCACATGAAGAGCAAGTTAAAAACAGTAGTTGTTACAAAAAAGTCGACGCAGCGTTTCGGTTTTATTGTTACACCTTCATCATGACACAGCTCTAGTTAGAAAGAAACATACAATTAGAATCATACAGTGAGTTCCTTATTCTTTTTTGACAATATTATTTCACTGTGCATGTTATACTGTCAAAGCATTGATTACATTTAACACTAAACATTTAGGGCACTCTATCTCTATATTCAAAACATGTGGTTTTCTGGGGTTACGTAATGACTAAAGAGGTTACTCATGCTAGAACTGAAACTAAATAGGGGAGTGCTTCGCAATTGGTACTAGGACGAAAATCACCTCAAATTGAAAATAGAGGACGTCTATCCATTCCCTTAAAACTTAAGGTATGCAAGTACGACATTTAGAGATACTTGAATGTGCAATTTCAAAGCACTCCCCTATTTAGTTTCAGTTCGAGCATGAGTATCCTCTTTAGTCATTACGTAACCCCAGAAAACCACATGTTTTGAATATAGAAATAGAGTGCCCTAAATGTTTAGTGTTAAATGTAATCAATGCTTTGACGGTATAACATGCACAGTGAAATAATATTGTCAAAAAAGAATAAGGAACTCACTGTATGATTCTAATTGTGTGTTTCTTTCTAACTAGAGCTGTGTCCTTATGAAGGTGTAACAATAAAACCGAAACGCTGCGTCGACTTTTTTGTAACAACTACTGTTTTTAACTTGCTCTTCATGTGAAATTTAAAAAAAACTATTTTTTAACACTGTATTGTAAAGGCACTAAAATTGTTATTGAATGTATGAGTTTTACATCAAATAAATTGTACAATTGTTTTAAATTATCACTATCAGATATTGTGTTTGTGAATATTTCAGTTAATTGAAAGTATTTGTATATATTGTGGTTTGTAAACTCATGGGCCTAGGTATTCACTAAAGAGGGTATTATCATGATATTCCCAAGTTGTGGAAAATAGGGACTTCCCTTCCTTTCTTTTGATATTTCTCCTTGTCCCTGATTGGATTCGTAAGGAGACCTCCTTTGTTTTTTTTGACTTGTAACTTACGGTTGTTTAACCGGGGAGGTGTTTGTATATACATCTAAGCACTTTTGTGCTTAGGCCAATATGGATGGCTTAAAAACACGCAGTTATAGCGAGGACCAATTTAACAAAATAGTGAATGGCACCACCAAAAACATCACAACTGTTCAAATAAATAATGGTGATGAGGAGGAATGGCGTAATCTGTGGAATGCTAAAAAAAGTTAGTGAGAACAGAATTACACTCGGATTTTCTAATAGATTATTGTAAAAAAGGAATGATCCTTAAAGGTCTCCAAGTCAAGAATGAGCCGGGGATTTTTATTAACAATGGTAATTTTATAGAAAATTGGACATTTGTAGCTAACAGATGCAGCCGCGACTGGATGCTCTTGATAATAGAACCTGCCTCAGACATTCTTATCATTGAGCTACAGGAAATAAAAGAGATGGAGCAAAAATTAGAAGAAAGCACTGCACTAGATGATGCCAAAAAAAAGTTAGATGATATTCAAAATGACGTGAACGGATACAGAGATTATCTTATTAATAAAAAGAGCAACAAATTGAGGAAAGACATTGCGAAATATAACCCAGAGCATGTCTATCCTTACCTCCAAAAAGATTACTATGAGCGTCCACTGGATAACTTTCTAAACCATAAACCATGGCAACACCAACCAAAAAATTTTCAGAAAAAGAAGGTTCGTTTTTTCGACACTTCATACACCAGCTCAGGTTCTGAACCAGAAACTTCAGGTGAGCAATATAATCAGAAAGATAAGGACAGTATACAAAGGTCCGATAGAGAATCTCTCTCTTTTTTAGAACAGCGCCAATCATTTGGACAACAGAGAGGGAGGAACAGAGGGAGAGGCAAAAACACCCCTCTACCTCAGTTCAACCGCAGACCCAACACCAGGAGCCAGAAGAATTGGGATCAATAGATAAGGCTCCTATAATCAATCTTTCTAATATAGCCCTCACAGAAACAGAAAGTAGACTTTTAGCAAAAGGATTGGGTTTTGCTATAGTTTCCCCAATCAACAGATTTAGTCTAGAAAGAGACATACAGACCTTCTTTCGTAAAGTCAGACTACAATCCATTTTTGAGGACAAAGATACGATTCCCTCTATAAATAAATCAAGCCTGAAACCCAAATCCACGTGGACTCCACAGATAGGACAGGTAAATAAAGACAACGAAGCATTCGAGAGAATTGTAGAAAAGAACATCTCAGATCTCTTAGATCAGAAAAATTGGTTAAACTATAACTTAAACCTGGAAGAAAAGGAAGCCTTAAGCAAATTACAGAACTGCCATATGCTTACAATTAAACCTGCGGACAAAGGCGGTAGTATCGTCATAATGTCCACAGATAATAACAATGAGAAAATGACCTCTCTTTTAAACAATAAGGAGCACTATCAAAGAGTGAACAGAAATTACTGGCTACAACTAAAAGAGACTGTAAAAAGGATGCTAGATCTAGCTAAGGAAGATGAAGTAATATGTGTTAATGAATATAAATTTTTAAATAATGAAAACCCAACTGTGCTCGCACTTTATGGATTACCTAAAGTGCATAAAGATGTAGAAAATCCCCCAATGAGGCCCATAGTATCCAGTATTGGTTCACTTACTGAGCCTTTAAGTAAATATGCAGAAATGTTTTGACAACCTTATGTTGTTGCCCAAAATGCTTACATTAAAGATACGGCAGCTATAATTCAAAAAGTGGAAGGATTACCCTTCAATACTAATACTCAATTACTGGTGACTCTTGATATAGAGGTCCTTTATACTAATATCCCTCAAGACAGCACAATTGCAATGATAGAATCCCTTTTTAACACGGGAGACAGAGACCTGAATTCACATGAAGTTTTTATTATTGATTGTGTCAATGTGGTTTTAAAAAATAATATATTTATGTTTAATAAAGAATTTTTTGAACAAGTTAAGGGCACCAGCATGGGAGCAACCTGTGCTCCTAGCTTGGCTTGCCTTTACGTAGCTGAATTTGAGAACACTCATATTTTTAATCCTGTGGCACCTTTTTTTGAAAATATCTCATACTGGTCCCGTTATATTGACGATGTCTTTTTTATTTGGACGGGTCCAGTAGATTTATTAAATGAATTTATATCGTGGTTAAATCTTGGAGATATTAATCTGAGATTCACTTCCAGTTTTAACAGTAAGAGTTGCGAATTCCTCGACATAATCATTAAACATGAGGAAGGCTTATTACAAGTGGAACCTTTCACCAAAAAAACAGATCGTAACACTATGTTACATTACACAAGCCATCATCCTCCTTGTCAACGAGATAATATTCCTTTCGGACAATTTCTCAGACTTAAACGTAACTGTACACAGATTAAAGACTTTGAGAAACACTCCAAAATACTGATAGCGAAATTTCATGGAGAGAGGATATCCAAAACGCCTGGTGAAACATGCGTATAAAAGGGCGAAGTATTTTTATAGAGACAACCTACTTCATAATAAAAACAAAAAGATACAGAAAGAAAAACCACTAATTTTTGTCACGAATTACAGCTCCATTAGCATGAAAATTAAAAACATTATAAACAGAAGTTGGCATCTAGTGACAATTAAAAACAAAGAAAAACTCCCTAAACCCATGGTTGCTTTCAGACGCAATCAGACAATAAGGAATAAATTAGTACATACCTATAGGGAAGAAGAAACTATAACACAAACTAGTATTAATAATGCTCCATTACCCACTGGAACCTTCTCATGTGGCAACTGTTCCAACTGCACACAGGTCATAAAAGGAGAATATGTGGAACATAATACCATCAAGCACAAATTAAAATCCTTCATTAATTGTAGGTCAAAGAACATTTTATATTTTATAAAATGCCCCTGTAATTTAGGATACATAGGGGAAACCTCCCGTGAAATCAGATTGCGGATAAATGAACACAAATCCGCTATCCGGACCAAAAAGAAAGGAGCCCCATTGACGGACCACTGGCAACTAGCGAACCACACATTGGAAGATCTCTCATGGTGTGGGCTTGAAACTATCTATATGAACGCCCGAGGGGGAAATATGGAGGTGAAAAGGAAAAAACGAGAACGATTTTATATGTCCCGTTTCAATACTGTTAAAAAAGGATTAAATTCCAAGGAAGATTGGGAACGCATTTTGTAAACAAACTCGTTCCTTTTTCAACCATGAATTGTCCTATGCTTTAGTAATAGTTAACATGCACATCAGAACTAGCTAACGGTTACAATCAAATCCTGTTTCAATACAATGACTATATTGTTGGTAATAAATACAGGTACTCTAGTCTAATTACCCTCGATTTTTACATCCAGTCTGAAGGATAACGATAGACGCACAACATCATCTTCAGGCATAAGCGGTATGACTTGATACACAATGCGGCTTTGTGCTTGAATATGAATAATTCGTAATGCTTAAATTAAAAAAACCCTCCTAAGGGTTAGTAACTTAATACAGTTGAGGTTCACTCAATAAGTTTGGCCCATTGAAATCTTACCCATAGGGCTAGAGAATATTAGCGACATTACCCATATAGCTAGGAATAGCCGCTATGACCAATGGCACCTACTTAATATAGCGTAAAAGAAAAAACTGAATAACGACAATTATACCATAAGCAATTTTCACTATAAAGGACGATCTTGGATTGGAAACTACCCGTGTAGTTCTCTTTCTAAGACGCACAGGAAATGACATCAATAACCGGCGGGAAATCTCGGGCATACTGGATATCCGCTTACACTTAAAAACAAGGACCAAACAGGTGCGCTAATATCGCGAGACAAGAGCATTGAGCGGAGCAGGGAGGCCGTATCACGCCGAACGGGTAAGCGTTACGAGTATTGTGTCCTGTATACATATCCAAAAGACCTCTATTTTTTGATAATTCGAGTCGTGGTGTCTAAAAACTACTAGCACCTAATTTTAATAAGAAGACGGTGGGTTTGAAGAAGTCAGGGATAATGTAGCGGGTATCGTCCATGTAGGAGCCCTTTAGTATTTGGGTTAAATTTAACCCAGGAAATAAGATTGCAACATAGATAAAATGGATAATACGTTCTTTGCAAAAATTACTTAATGAAACCACTGAAAGCAGGTGAGATTCTAAACGAAATTAAGTATAATTCCCCGATAATTCCCATTGACAGAAACCACCGATGACGAACCAATATATAGCATTAGCTGTAACACTAACTTATATAGCAAGAGCAGATTATATATGGCTCAAAACTGTGTATTATATTACAGATTTGGAGGAATCAATCACTCCGCATCATATAAAGACGGATGCAACTCGAAATTGAAACAAACTGCAATTCATAACGCTGTTGTCAAGAGCATCTAGTCATATGTTGCTACAGTTTCTCAGATTTAAGGGTGAGTGAGATTCTTAGATCCCCAGAGTAACAGTAATATAGCCAGGAAAGTTGATAATTAAATAATTAACGATTGTTTTTTCCTGTTTTTTTCCTATTTTTTTTTCCTATTCTCTCTGGGTTTGGATTAGAAATATAACTCTAGCACTAATAAGAAAACGGTGGCTCCCTCAATTCTCATATGCAAGAATAGATCTATAATTAAAGGTAACAACTGTATATCCCGTGATGTGTTAACTGCTTAATCATTCCGAGCCCCATTATATTCTCATATGAGACCCCTCTTAATCCTCAGAAATCCCATGACACTAAGCTTCAGCTAGTGATATGACGAATGGTACTAGGATGAAAATCACCTCAAATTGAAAATAGAGGACGACTATCCATTCCCTTAAAACTTAAGGTATGCAAGTACGACATTTAGAGATACTTGAATGTGCAATTTCGAAGCACTCCCCTATTTAGTTTCAGTTCTAGCATGAGTATCCTCTTTAGTCATTACGTAACCCCAGAAAACCACATGTTTTGAATATAGACATAGAGTGCCCTAAATGTTTAGTGTTAAATGTAATCAATGCTTTGACGGTATAACATGCACAGTGAAATAATATTGTCAAAAAAGAATAAGGAACTCACTGTATGATTCTAATTGTATGTTTCTTTCTAACTAGAGCTGTGTCCTGATGAAGGAGTAACAATAAAACCGAAACGCTGCGTCAACTTTTGTGTAACAACTACTGTTTTTAACTTGCTCTTCATGTGAAATTTTAAAAAAACCTATTTTTTAACACTGTATTGTAAAGGCACTAAAATTTTTATTGAATGTATGAGTTTTATATCAAATAAATTGAAAAATTGTTTTAAATTATCACTATCAGATATTGTGTTTGTGAATATTTCAGTTAATTGAAAGTATTTGTATATATTGTGGTTTGTAAACTCATGGGCTTAGGTGTTCACTAAAGAGGGTATTATCATGATATTCCCAAGTTGTGGAAAATAGGGACTTCCCTTCCTTTCTTTTGATATTTCTCCTTGTCCCTGATTGGATTCGTAAGGAGACCTCCTTTGCTTTTTTTGACTTGTAACTTACGGTTGTTTAACCGGGGAGGTGCTTGTATATACCTCTAAGCACTTTTGTGCTTAGGCCAATATGGATAGCTTAAAAACACGCAGTTATAGCGAGGACCAATTTAACAAAATAGTGAATGGCACCACCAAAAACATCACAACTGTTCAAATAAATAATGGTGATGAGGAGGAATGGCGTAAACTGTGGAATGCTAAAAAAAAGTTAGTGAGAACAGAATTACACTCGGATTTTCTAATAGATTATTGTAAAAAAGGAATAATCCCTAAAGGTCTCCAAGTCACGAATGAGCCGGGGATTTTTATTAACAATCGTAATTTTATAGAAAATTGGACATTTGTAGCTAACAGATGCAGCCGCGACTGGATGCTCTTGATAATAGAAACTGCCTCAGACATTCTTATCATTTAGCGACAGGAAATAAAAGAGATGGAGCAAAAATTAGAAGAAAGCCCTGCCCTAGATGATGCCAAAAAAAAGTTAGATGATATTCAAAATGACGTGAACGGATACAGAGATTATCTTATTAATAAAAAGAGCAACAAATTGGGGAAAGACATTGCGAAATATAACCCAGAGCATGTCTATCCTTACCTCCAAAAAGATTACTATGAGCGTCCACGGGATAACTTTCTAAACCATAAACCATGGCAACACCAACCAAAAAATTTTCTGAAAAAGAAGGTTCGTTTTTTTGACACTTCATACACCAGCTCAGATTCTGAACCAGAAACTTCAGGTGAGCAATATAATCAGAAAGATAAGCACAGTATACAAAGGTCCGATAGAGAATCTCTCTCTTTTTTAGAACAGCGCCAATCATTTGGACAACAGAGAGGGAGGAACAGAGGGAGAGGCAAATACACCCCTCAACCTCAGTTCAACCGCAGACCCAACACCAGGAGCCAGAAGAATTGGGATCAATAGATAAGGCTCCTATAATCAATCTTTCTAATATAGCCCTCACAGAAACAGAAAGTAGACTTTTAGCAAAAGGATTGGGTTTTGCTATAGTTTCCCCAATCGACAGATTTAGTCTAGAAAGAGACATACAGACCTTCTTTCGTAAGGTCAGACTACAATCCTTTTTTGAGGACAAAGATACGATTCCCTCTATAAATAAATCAGGCCTGAAACCCAAATCCACGTGGACTCCACAGATAGGACAGGTAAATAAAGACATCGAAGCATTCGAGAGAATTGTAGAAAAGAACATCTCAGATCTCTTAGATCAGAAAAATTGGTTAAACTATAACTTAAACCTAGAAGAAAAGGAAGCCTTAAGCAAATTACAGAACTGCCATATGCTTACAATTAAACCTGCGGACAAAGGCGGTAGTATCGTCATAATGTCCACAGATAATTACAATGAGAAAATGACCTCTCTTTTAAACAATAAGGAGCACTATCAAAAAGTGAACAGAAATGACTGGCTACAACTAAAAGAGACTGTAAAAAGGATGCTAGATCTAGCTAAGGAAGATGAAGTAATATGTGTTAATGAATATAAATTTTTAAATAATGAAAACCCAACTGTGCCCGCACTTTATGGATTACCTAAAGTGCATAAAGATGTAGAAAATCCCCCAATGAGGCCCATAGTATCCAGTATTGGTTCACTTACTGAGCCTTTAACCACTTGGCTGCCAAGGGGTTTCCCCCTCCTGTGCTGCATATTTATGAATCCCATTATACATGACGAGTTGACCTTGTCATGAGCACAGATCCAGTGTGCCTCATGACGAGTTCACCTTGTCATTAGCATGCAAGTGGTTAAGTAAATATGCAGACATTTTTTTACAACCTTATGTTGTTGCCCAAAAGGCTTACATTAAAGATACGGCAGCTATAATTCAAAAAGTGGAAGGATTACCCTTCAATACTAATACTCAATTACTGGTGACTCTTGATATAGAGGCCCTTTATACTAGTATCCCTCAAGACAGCACAATTGCAATGATAGAATCCCTTTTTAACACGGGAGACAGAGACCTGAATTCACATGAAGTTTTTATTATTGATTGTGTCAATGTGGTTTTAAAAAATAATATATTTATGTTTAATAAAGAATTTTTTTAACAAGTAAAGGGCACCAGCATGGGAGCAACCTGTGCTCCTAGCTTGGCTTGCCTTTACGTAGCTGAATTTGAAAACACTCATATTTTTAATCCTGTGGCACCTTTTTTTGAAAATATCTCATACTGGTCCCGTTATATTGACGATGTCTTTTATATTTGGACGGGTCCAGTAGATTTTTTTTTTTTTGGTTAAAAACTTTTATTGAGCAATCAAATAAAAATTACAAAGATGGGCCTACAACCACACGGGCTGGCCGCTAATAGCAACGCACAACATAAGAAGCAAACGATCACTTCCGTGGTCAGGCACAAATCAGATACCAAGTATTGCTCAAAACATAGGACAGGACATAACAATTTTCTGTATTAAACATAAAAACAACAATAAACTCAAAACAAGGCGAATGCACATTAATCAAGGTCAGCCCAGAAGGCGGAGGGGAAAGCCACTAATCTGGAAGACGAAAGCACAATCAATGTGACTCGGCAAGGCTGGGGGGGGGGACAGCGGGGAGGACAGGAAAATCCTAGAACAGTATGAAAAATTTCGGGAACGCCAGCCTAGGGAGATAGGGTAACATCGGGAGTGTCAACCAAGGGAGGGGTACAAATGTCTCCACGATATTCGTTCCACTGACCCCAAATCTTTGTCCACGCCCTAGGTCTGCCCCTAGCTACATAGACGGTCTTCTCTCGGAACATGGACCAGTCCATGTTATCCTCCCACACCGAGACGTCGGGAGGTCTGGATGCGCCCCAGAGCTGCGCAATGTCCCGCTTCGCGACCATGTATCCCAAGGTCGCCCATCTGGTCTGGGCCACAGAATAGTCGGTGGGTTCCCACACATTCAACAGGCATCGTCGGGCCTCAGGCCGCAGGGTAATACCAGTCACAACAGTCATCACCGCAAGCACATCAATCCAGTAGGCTGCTACCACCGGGCACTCCCAAAGAATATGCAGAAATGTAGCACTCATCCCACAACCACGTTTGCATAAGCCATCCGGGGAAAAACCCATTACTACCAGACGCGGACCAGTTACATACACCCGGTGGAGGATCTTAAGTTGAACCAAATGAAGACGGGCGGGGGTGGCGACCTCTTTCGGAGAAGAGAGTGCCGACTGCCAATCCTCGTCATCCAAGTCCAACCCATCACCGACCCAAACCTCCCTAAGGCAGAGCAGTAAGTCAGCGCGATTATTAATCAGTTTCTTATAAATCAGGGAGATAGTGCTATCGGGCAGGTGTCCATCCAGTATGCGATCCTCAAGGGGGGAGGACTCGGGTAGGGTCACATCAGGAGTCAGAACTGAGGCCAGAGCATGCCGGACCTGCAGATATCGAAAAAACTCTCTATCACTCAAGTCATATTCGGCCTTGAGGGCCTGGAAAGACTTCACTCTACCCTTCACACAGACATCACCCACTTTACATATCCCAATCATATCCCAGCGGTCAAAGCCCTTAGTAGACCAGAGACATCCCAAACGTTCGGAAGCATAAAGCGGAGTCGCCATTGTCAGTCGGTTCTCCCATCCCAAACTCACATTCGCGGCGCGCCACACATTGACTGCGGTCCTGGACGGGCCCGTAAGATGGCGCCCAGCCGATCTGGAATAAAGCGCTCTATTAAAATCCCCTCCCGGCAGCTGGAGTCTATCCATCTCAAAGGCCGGATCACGACCCGGGGAATACATTGCGTGGTTAATGGCAGACTGCTGGGTAGCCCAATAATATCTCTTGATATCGGGGAGCGCCATGCCCCCGTCGTACCAAGGGATAGTAAGTTTCGCAAGGGCGATACGTGGACGCCCGTCCCAGATCAGTTGCCTTTGAAGGCTCTCGATCTCTCAGAAATAGGTAGCGGGAACGTCGTCAAAAGAATTTTGAAGTGCGTATAGGAATCGTGGCAAAGACATCATTTTAAAAAGGGCAGCCCTGCCCAGAGGAGACAGGGGTAGTTTACGCCAGCGGGCCACATCCAGTCGCAGTCTAAGAAGCGGGGGGAGGAGATTACGCTCGAACCGGAGTGAAGAGTCCAGCGTAATAAAGATCCCCAAATACTTGAAGCCAGACTGGACGACCTGGATAGGAAATCTGTCCGGTAATGGGGGCAAAACACCCGAGAGAACATACACACAGGACTTAGCCCAATTAATAACCAGACCTGAGTTTGCACCAAACGAAGTAAGAACGTCAAATAAGACATTTAAAGATTTACGCGGGGAAGTAAGATACAGAAGAATGTCATCCGCGTAAAGCAAGACGCGGTCTTCAAAATCCGGTGACCAACGGATCCCTTTGAGTGAAGGATCCCATTGAAGCCACGCAGCTAACGGTTCCAGGGCAAGCGCGAAAAGCAACGGAGACAAGGGGCATCCCTGACGGGTCCCTCTACCAAGGCAGAAGGGGACAGAAACCCGACCGTTTACCACTACCTGCGCCAAGGGTTCGGCGTATAACAATTTCACCCAACCAATAAACTCAGGTCCGAAACCAAATTTCTCAAGAGCTTCCCAAAGATAGGGCCACTCTACCGTATCAAAGGCCATCGAAGCGTCTAGCGAAGCCAAAATGGCCCGCTCCGTCAGAAGCCCCGCCCTCGCAACAGCACCGTGGAGACGACGTAGGTTAAGAGCCGTGTTGCGATGCGGGATAAATCCGGATTGATCCGGATGAACCAAGCCACCGATGACCGTCAAGAGGCGGGTAGCCAGAAGCTTAGCCAGAACCTTGGGTTCAACATTCAACAGGGAAATGGGCCTATAAGACGAACAAAGGTCCCGAGGTTTACCTTCTTTGGGAATAACAACAATCGTAGCCAGACGCTGATCATATGGGAGAATACCCCGCTCCCGGGATTCCAAAAACATGGTGCGAAGATAGGGCGCCACCTTATCAGGACGTAGCTTGTACAATTCAATTGGCAATCCATTCGGGCCCAAAGCTTTGCCCGAACGGAGTGAGCGAATGGCCGTCGCTATCTCGTCCGTAGTGAAAGGGGACTCCAAAGAGACTCGGTCTAAATCGGAAACACTGGGCAGAGCTATATCACGCAACAAAAGGCGAGAGTCATCAACATCCCGTTCAGACACAGGGGAATAAACCACACGAAAATAGTCCGCAAAACATTCAACTATGCCAACCGGGTCGGTCACTCTCACACCACTCAAAGTCTGAATCACAGGCACCACACGATTCGCCCTCTCCTTCTTATCCAACCATGCCAGCAACTTACCCGCTTTGTCCCCCACATCATACAAGCGACCCTGTTGCTCTCGAAACATCAGTTTAGCCGCATCTGTAACCAAAGATCTATAAGCAAATTGTTTCAGACCCAGGGCGTGGAGCTTACCAGGTGTAACATCCGACTCCAGGTCAGCCTCTATCTCAGCAATCTCCCTCTCAAGGTCCACCACCTCCCGATTCCTCGCCTTTTTAGATTCAGCAATAAGGGAAAGGGCCTGCCCGCGAATCACTGTCTTAAAGGCCTCCCACAGGGATATTGCAGAGGAGACGGACCTCATGTTGTCTAGAAAATAGTTGTCCAAAGACTTAATCAAGAGACTGCGGGTCTCGGGGGAGGTGAGGTACCATGGGTTGATAGGAGCCACCCGGCCCGCCGCCTCCACCCCCACCTCAAAACAAAGCCAGAGCGGTGAATGATCAGAGATGCCCCGGGGGAGGTGTCTAATCTCGCGAACCGCCGGCGACTGCGCCGCAGGCATCAGAAAATAATCCAGTCTAGACAAACTCCCATGGGCCCCAGAATGGAAAGTGTATTGAAGCTGAGTAGGATGCATAAGCCTCCAGCAATCCACCAAGCCAAACGTATCCAAAAACCCGCCCAGCCACTGTTGGGCCGAAGGAGTGTCCCTAGGGGGCTGACGATCGCGTAGACCGGAGAACACAGAATTAAAGTCCCCTGCTATGAAAAGAGTACTATCAGTGAGGTTCAACAACACCCGGCCCAAATCGGAAATGGTAGAGGTCTGGAGACCGGGGGGCACATAAACTGCAAACAAGGAAAGGGTCCGACCCTCATAGCGTCCCACGAGGACGGCGTAACGCCCCCGATCATCAAGGATCACATCATCAATAGCCAGGGGGAGGGAAGCCCGAACAAGGATACCCACCCCCCTGGAACCCGTGGTAAACCCCGAGTGTGCGGCGAGGCGATAGCCCCACCTATTCATTGCACGACATGTATTGCCCACCAAATGAGTCTCCTGTAGAAAAACAATATCCGGAGACAAACGTCGTAGACATCGCAACACCACACCCCGCTTAATACGATCCCCCAGACCATTGACATTCCACGAAATAAATCTCAACCCGCTACCCCCCACCCCACACAGCAACGCTGAAACCCTCCCCCAATGAGCATGACATCAAAAACATCATTAGCAAGATAGAATCGCCTTGATAAAACAAAACACAAACATCAAACTTCCCATCCACCCACCCCCCAACAATCAAGGAAACACCCCCCACCCTGCACCCCTGCAAGAAGCTAAAAAGCCACCCCAACATGCAGTGTGCCTGTCGCCTAAGAACCCCCATTCTACAAAAAGACCCCGGAGGAGGAAAGGCCCTGGCCCACCCGCCAACCCGATCAAGACAAATAACAAATAGAACACACAGACAGCAGAGGTACTTAGGCATAAAATCCCAGAAGAAGTTATTCTACACGAAGACCCGGGCATAGACAAGTAGTTCAGCTCTCTACACCACCCTCAGCACCACCCGGGTGGTCGGCGGGCTCAGTCGCAGGAGGTCGGTCCGGCAGAGAGTCCAGCCAGTCATTCACTGAATCAGGCCGATCAAAGAAAAAGGTTCGGTCATTGTACTCAACTCGCAGCCTGGTCGGAAAAAGCATAGCATAGCGCAATCCCATGTCCCGGAGGCGCTTCTTGACTCCACGGAAGCCCATACGCTGTTTCTGCACCTGTTGAGAAAAGTCCGGGTAAAAGTTCACCGTGGCATTCTCAAAGGCCACCGGGCCCTTCACACGCGATGCCTGCAGGATAGCGTCCCGATCCCTATAGTGGAAGAGTTTCGCAACAATAGGCCTCGGCGGGGCGCCCGGCTTACCCTGGCCTCCCGGAACACGATGGGCACGTTCCACTGCAAAGAATTTACTCAATCCAGACGGAGAGAGGTAGTTCTGGATCAGGTCCTCGACCAGGAGATCAACAGAGTGCGGGTCTGGATTCTCCAGAACGCCAACCACACGCACATTACAGCGACGTGCCCTGTTCTCAAAGTCCTCCAGGCGCCGGGTCATGAAATCGTTCACCCTACGGAGATTGCCAATCTCCGTCTGTATCTCCGAGACGTCTGCCGTGAGGCTGGATGACTTGAGATCCAATGACTTCACCTTCTCATTGGTTTTAGATAGGTCGGCCCGAATCAAGTTCACATCAATGGCCACGGTGTCGATTTTGTGGGCCAAAGCTTCATACTGTTGGCCTATTGTTTCCTTCATGCCAGAAATGGCGCCCATGATGTCCTGCAAGGACGGCTCCGTTGACGCGTCCACAATGTGGTCAACCACACTTGGGCCAGGCAGGGCGGCTCCAGGGGACCCCTTCGAATGGGTGTAACGGTCCATAACATTGGACTGGACCGGGCCCCCACGCAGGGGCGTCTTGGTCCTCCGAGTCTCTCGGTCCCCTCTGCCCGCCATGTCGGAGACTGCGTCACCAGGAGACTCACTCGACCCGATGGAAATGGCCGCAGGAAAGTAGGGCGTCGGGACCAAAAAGCAGCGGCGAGGGTACCACTAGGAGTGAACTAGCCTGGAAGGAGAATAAGCTAGTCAAAGGCCCGACAGCCGTCTCGTGCGCCGGACCCAGCAAAGGCCAGACTCCCCTGCCAGTTGTCTCAGTCTGAGGCAGAATCGAAACCGAAACTTAAGAGGGGGACCCACAAGTCCAATCCCCCTGCCGCTATTGTTCAACTCCAAGACGGCCACAGTGCCGCACCCAGTCCCGGGCGCACCTCAAGGGCGGACCCCGAAAGTTCGAGTCGTCGTATCTTCGGCGCCCCGGGTCCAAATCAAATTCCAAAAATCCCAGGAAGATCAGCCCAGCGTCCTCTACACAAATCCTCGTGAAGAATCAGGATATGTTCAGGATATCATGCCGGGAGTGGCGGGGGTCCGGAGAGCGCTGTGCTCACGCGGCCATCACGGATGCCCGCCAAGCTCCTCCCCAGTAGATTTATTAAATGAAATTATATTGTGGTTAAATCTTGGAGATATTATTCTGAGATTCACTTCCAGTTTTAACAGTAAGAGTTGCGAATTCCTCGACATAATTATTAAACATGAGGAAGGCTTATTACAAGTGGAACTTTTCACCAAAAAAACAGATCTTAACACTATGTTACATTACACAAGCCATCATCCTCCTTGTCAACGAGATAATATTCCTTTCGGACAATTTCTCAGACTTAAACGTAACTGTACACAGATTAAAGATTTTGAGAAACACTCCAAAATACTGATAGCGAAATTTCATGGAGTAAGGATATCCAAAACGCCTGGTGAAACATGCGTATAAAAGGGCGAAGTATTTTAATAGAGACAACCTACTTCATAATAAAAACAAAAAGATACAGAAAGAAAAAAACACTAATTTTTGTCACGAATTACAGCTCCATTAGCATGAAAATTAAAAACATTATAAACAGAAGTTGGCATCTAGTGACAAATAAAAACAAAGAAAAACTCCCTAAACCAATGGTTGCTTTCAGACGCAATCAGACAATAAGGAATAAATTAGTACATACCTATAGGGAAGAAGAAACTATAACACAAACTAGTATTAATAATGCTCCATTACCCACTGGAACCTTCTCATGTAGCAACTGTTCCAACTGCACACAGGTCATAAAAGGAGAATATGTGGAACATATTAACATCAAGCACAAATTAAAATCCTTCATTAATTGTAGGTCAAAGAACATTTTATATTTTATAAAATGCCCTGTAATTTAGCATACATAGGGGAAACCTCCCGTGAAATCAGATTGCGGATAAATGAACACAAATCCGCTATCCGGCCCAAAAAGAAAGGAGCCCCATTGACGGACCACTGGCAACTAGCGAACCACACATTGGAAGATCTCTCATGGTGTGGGCTGGAAACTATCTATATGAACGCCCGAGGGGGAAATATGGAGGTGAAAAGGAAAAAACGAGAACAATTTTATATGTCCCGTTTCAATACTGTTAAAAAAGGATTAAATTCCAAGGAAGATTGGGAACGCATTTTGTAAACAAACTAGTTCCTTTTTCAACCATGAATTGTCTTCTGCTTTAGTAATAGTTAACATGCACGTCAGAACTAGCTAACGGTTACAATCAAATCCTGTTTCAATACAATGGCTATATTGTTGGTAATAAATACAGGTACTCTAGTCTAATTACCCTCGATTTTTACATCCAGTCTGAAGGATAACGATAGACGCACAACATCATCTTCAGGCATAAGCGGTATGACTTGATACACAATGCGGCTTTGTGCTTGAATATGATTAATTTGTAATGCTTAAATTAAAAAAAAACTCCTAGTAACTTAATACAGTTGAGGTTCACTCAATAAGTTTGGCCCATTGAAATCTTACCCATAGGGCTAGAGAATATTAGCGACATTACCCATATAGCTAGGAATAGCCGCTATGACCAATGGCACCTACTTAATATAGCGTAAAAGAAAAAACTGAATAACGACAATTATACCATAAGCAATTTTCACTATAAAGGGCGATCTTGGATTGGAAACTACCCGTGTAGTTCTCTTTCTAAGACGCACAGGAAATGACATCAATAACCGGCGGGAAATCTCGGGCATACCGGATATCCGCTTACGCTTAAAAACAAGGACCACATCAGGTGCGCTAATATCGCGAGACAAGAGCATTGAGCGGAGCAGGGAGGCCGTATCACGCCGAACGGGTAAGCGTTACGAGTATTGTGTCCTGTATACATATCCAAAAGACCTCTTTTTTTTGATAATTCGAGTTGTGGTGTCTAAACACTACTAGCACCTAATTTTATAAGAAGACGGTGGGTTTGAAGAAGTCAGGGATAATGTAGCGGGTATCGTCCATGTAGGAGCCCTTTAGTATTTGGGCTAAATTTAACCCAGGAAATAAGATTGCAACATAGATAAAATGGATAATACGTTCTTTGCAAGAATTACTTAATGAAACCACTGAAAGCAGGTGAGATTCTAAACGAAATTAAGTATAATTCCCCGATAATTCCCATTGACAGAAACCACCGATGACGAACCAATATATAGCATTAGCTGTAACACTAACTTATATAGCAAGAGCAGATTATATATGGCTCAAAACTGTGTATTATATTACAGATTTGGAGGAATCAATCACTCCGCATCATATAAAGACGGATGCAACTCGAAATTGAAACAAACTGCAATTCATAACGCTGTTGTCAAGAGCATCTAGTCATATGTTGCTACAGTTTCTCAGATTTAAGGGTGAGTGAGATTCTTAGATCCCCAGAGTAACAGTAATATAGCCAGGAAAGTTGATAATTAAATAATTAACGATAGTTTTTTCCTGTTTTTTCCCTAATTTTTTTTTTCCTGTTTACTCTGGGTTTGGATTAGAAATATAACTCTAGCACTAATAAGAAAACGGTGGCTCCCTCAATTCTCATATGCAAGAATAGATCTATAATTAAAGGTAACAACAGTATATCCCATGATGTGTTAACTGCTTAATCATTCCGAGCCCCATTATATTCTAATATGAGACCCCTCTTAATCCTCAGAAATCCCGTGACACTAAGCTTCAGCTGGTGATATGACGAATGGTACTAGGACGAAAATCACCTCAAATTGAAAATAGAGGACGACTATCCATTCCCTTAAAACTTAAGGTATGCAAGTACGATATTTAGAGATACTTGAATGTGCAATTTCGAAGCACTCCCCTATTTAGTTTCAGTTCTAGCATGAGTATCCTCTTTAGTCATTACGTAACCCAGAAAACCACATGTTTTGAATATAGACATAGAGTGCCCTAAATGTTTAGTGTTAAATGTAATCAATGCTTTGATGGTATAACATGCACAGTGAAATAATATTGTCAAAAAAGAATAAGGAACTCACTGTATGATTCTAATTGTATGTTTCTTTCTAACTAGAGCTGTGTCCTGATGAAGGTGTAACAATAAAACCGAAATGCTGCGTCGACTTTTTTGTAACAACTACTGTTTTTAACTTGCTCTTCATGTGAAATTATTTTAAAAACTATTTTTTAACACTATTGTAAAGGCACTAAAACTGTTATTGAATGTATGAGTTTTATATCAAATAAATTGTACAATTGTTTTAAATTATCACTATCAGATATTGTGTTTGTGAATATTTCAGTTAATTGAAAGTATTTGTATATATTGTGGTTTGTAAACTCATGGGCTTAGGTGTTCACTAAAGAGGGTATTATCATGATATTCCCAAGTTGTGGAAAATAGGGACTTCCCTTCCTTTCTTTTGATATTTCTCCTTGTTCCTGATTGGATTCGTAAGGAGACCTCCTTTGCTTTTTTTGACTTGTAACTTACGGTGGTTTAACCGGGGAGGTGTTTGTATATACCTCTAAGCACTTTTGTGCTTAGGCCAATATGGATGGCTTAAAAACACGCAGTTATAGCGAGGACCAATTTAACAAAATAGTGAATGGCACCACCAAAAACATCACAACTGTTCAAATAAATAATGGTGATGAGGAGGAATGGCGTAATCTGTGGAATGCTAAAAAAAAGTTAGTGAGAACAGAATTACACTCGGATTTTCTAATAGATTATTGTAAAAAAGGAATAATCCCTAAAGGTCTCCAAGTCACGAATGAGCCGGGGATTTTTATTAACAATCGTAATTTTATAGAAAATTGGACATTTGTAGCTAACAGATGCAGCCGCGACTGGATGCTCTTGATAATAGAAACTGCCTCAGACATTCTTATCATTGAGAGACAGGAAATAAAAGAGATGGAGCAAAAATTAGAAGAAAGCACTGCCCTAGATGATGCCAAAAAAAGAGTTAGATGATATTCAAAATTACGTGAACGGATACAGAGATTATCTTATTAATAAAAAGAGCAACAAATTGAGGAAAGACATTGCGAAATATAACCCAGAGCATGTCTATCCTTACCTCCAAAAAGATTACTATGAGCGTCCACGGGATAACTTTTTTAAACCATAAACCATGGCAACACCAACCAAAAAATTTTCAGAAAAAGAAGGTTTGTTTTTTCGACACTTCATACACCAGCTCAGATTCTGAACCAGAAACTTCAGGTGAGCAATATAATCAGAAAGATAAGGACAGTATACAAAGGTCCGATAGAGAATCTCTCTCTTTTTTAGAACAGCGCCAATCATTTGGACAACAGAGAGGGAGAGGCAAATACACCCCTCTACCTCAATTCAACCGCAGACCCAACACCAGGAGCCAGAAGAATTGGGATCAATAGATAAGGCTCCTATAATCAATCTTTCTAATATAGCCCTCACAGAAACAGAAAGTAGACTTTTAGCAAAAGGATTGGGTTTTGCTATAGTTTCCCCAATCGACAGATTTAGTCTAGAAAGAGACATACAGACCTTCTTTCGTAAAGTCAGACTACAATCCTTTTTTGAGGACAAAGATACAATTCCCTCTATAAATAAATCAAGCCTGAAACCCAAATCCACGTGTACTCCACAGATAGGACAGGTAAATAAAGACATCAAAGCATTCGAGAGAATTGTAGAAAAGAACATCTCAGATCTCTTAGATCAGAAAAATTGGTTAAACTATAACTTAAACCTGGAAGAAAAGGAAGCCTTAAGCAAATTACAGAACTGCCATATGCTTACAATTAAACCTGCGGACAAAGGCGGTAGTATCGTCAAAATGTCCACAGATAATTACAATGAGAAAATGTCCTCTCTTTTAAACAATAAGGAGCACTATCAAAGAGTGAACAGAAATGACTGGCTACAACTAAAAGAGACTGTAAAAGGGATGCTAGATCTAGCTAAGGAAGATGAAGTAATATGTGTTAATGAATATAAATTTTTAAATAATGAAAACCCAACTGTGCCCGCACTTTATGGATTACCTAAAGTGCATAAAGATGTAGAAAATCCCCCAATGAGGCCCATAGTATCCAGTATTGGTTCACTTACTGAGCCTTTAAGTAAATATGCAGACATTTTTTTACAACCTTATGTTGTTGCCCAAAATGCTTACATTAAAGATACGGCAGCTATAATTAAAAAAGTGGAAGGATTACCCTTCAATACTAATACTCAATTACTGGTGACTCTTGATATAGAGGCCCTTTATACTAATATCCCTCAAGACAGCACAATTGCAATGATAGAATCCCTTTTTAACACGGGAGACAGAGACCTGAATTCACATGAAATTTTTATTATTGATTGTGTCAATGTGGTTTTAAAAAATATTATCTTTATGGTTAATAAAGAATTTTTTAAACAAGTTAAGGGCACCAGCATGAGAGCAACCTGTGCTCCTAGTTTGGCTTGCCTTTACGTAGCTGAATTTGAGAACAGTCATATTTTTAATCCTGTGGCACCTTTTTTTGAAAATATCTCATACTGGTCCCGTTATATTGACGATGTCTTTTTTATTTGGACGGGTCCAGTAGATTTATTAAATGAATTTATATCGTGGTTAAATCTTGGAGATATTATTCTGAGATTCACTTCCAGTTTTAACAGTAAGAGTTGCGAATTCCTTGACATAATTATTAAACATGAGGAAGGCTTATTACAAGTGGAACTTTTCACCAAAAAAAGAGATAGTAACACTATGTTACATTACACAAGCCATCATCCTCCTTGTCAACGAGATAATATTCCTTTCGGACAATTTCTCAGACTTAAACGTAACTGTACACAGATTAAAGACTTTGAGAAACACTCCAAAATACTGATAGCGAAATTTGTGGAGAGAGGATATCCAAAACGCCTGGTGAAACATGCGTATAAAAGGGCGAAGTATTTTAATAGAGACAACCTACTTCATAATAAAAACAAAAAGATACAGAAAGAAAAAACACTAATTTTTGTCACGAACTACAGCTCCATTAGCATGAAAATTAAAAACATTATAAACAGAAGTTGGCATCTAGTGACAAATAAAAACAAAGAAAAACTCCCTAAACCCATGCTTGCTTTCAGACGCAATCAGACAATAAGGAATAAATTAGTACATACCTATAGGGAAGAAGAAACTATAACACAAACTAGTATTAATAATGCTCCATTACCCACTGGAACCTTCTCATGTGGCAACTGTTCCAACTGCACACAGGTCATAAAAGGAGAATATGTGGAACATAATAACATCAAGCACAAATTAAAATCCTTCATTAATTGTAGGTCAAAGAACATTATATATTTTATAAAATGCCCCTGTAATTTAGCATACATAGGGGAAACCTCCCGTGAAATCAGATTGCGGATAAATGAACACAAATCCGCTATCCGGACCAAAAAGAAAGGAGCCCCATTGACGGACCACTGGCAACTAGCGAACCACACATTGGAAGATCTCTCACGGTGTGGGCTGGAAACTATCTATATAAACGCCCGAGGGGGAAATATGAAGGTGAAAAGCAAAAAACAAGAACAGATTTATATGTCCCGTTTCAAAACTGTTAAAAAGGATTACATTGAAAGGAAGATTGGGAACGCATTTTGTAAACAAACTAGTTCCTTTTTCAACCCTGAATTGTCTTCTGCTTTAGTAATAGTTAACATGCACAGCAGAACTAGCTAACGGTTACAATCAAATCCTGTTTCAATACAATTGCTATATTGTTGGTAATAAATACAGGTACTCTAGTCTAATTACCCTCGATTTTTACATCCAGTCTGAAGGATAACGATAGACGCACAACATCATCTTCAGGCATAAGCGGTATGACTTGATACACAATGCAGCTTTGTGCTTGAATATGATTAATTCGTAATGCTTAAATTAAAAAAACCCTCCTAAGGGTTAGTAACTTAATACAGTTGAGGTTCACTCAATAAGTTTGGCCCATTGAAATCTTACCCATAGGGCTAGAGAATATTAGCGACATTACCCATATAGCTAGGAATAGCCGCTATGACCAATGGCACCTACTTAATATAGCCTAAAAGAAAAAACTGAATAACGACAATTATACCATAAGCAATTTTCACTATAAAGGGCGATCTTGGATTGGAAACTACCCGTGTAGTTCTCTTTCTAAGACGCACAGGAAATGACATCAATAACCGGCGGGAAATCTCGGGCATACCGGATATCCGCTTACGCTTAAAAACAAGGACCACATCAGGTGCGCTAATATCGCGAGACAAGAGCATTGAGCGGAGCAGGGAGGCCGTATCACGCCGAACGGGTAAGCGTTACGAGTATTGTGTCCTGTATACATATCCAAAAGACCTCTTTTTTTTGATAATTCGAGTCGTGGTGTCTAAACACTACTAGCACCTAATTTTAATAAGAAGACGGTGGGTTTGAAGAAGTCAGGGATAATGTAGCGGGTATCGTCCATATAGGAGCCCTTTAGTATTTGGGTTAAATTTAACCCAGGAAATAAGATTGCAACATAGATAAAATGGATAATACGTTCTTTGCAAAAATTACTTAATGAAAACACTGAAAGCAGGTGAGATTCTAAACGAAATTAAGTATAATTCCCCGATAATTCCCATTGACAGAAACCACCGATGACGAACCAATATATAGCATTAGCTGTAACACTAACTTATATAGCAAGAGCAGATTATATATGGCTCAAAACTGTGTATTATATTACAGATTTGGAGGAATCAATCACTCCGCATCATATTAAGACGGATGCAACTCGAAATTGAAACAAATTGCAATTCATAATGCTGTTGTCAAGAGCATCTAGTCATATGTTGCTACAGTTTCTCAGATTTAAGGGTGAGTGAGATTCTTAGATCCCCAGAGTAACAGTAATATAGCCAGGAAGGTTGATAATTAAATAATTAACGATTGTTTTTTCCTGTTTTTTTCCTATTTTTTTTTCCTATTCTCTCTGGGTTTGGATTAGAAGTATAACTCTAGCACTAATAAGAAAACGGTGGCTCCCTCAATTCTCATATGCAAGAATAGATCTATAATTAAAGGTAACAACAGTATATCCCGTGATGTGTTAACTGCTTAATCATTCCGAGCCCCATTATATTCTAATATGAGACCCCTCTTAATCCTCAGAAATCCCATGACACTAAGCTTCAGCTAGTGATATGACGAATGGTACTAGGAGGAAAATCACCTCAAATTGAAAATAGAGGACGACTATCTATTCCCTTAAAACTTAAGGTATGCAAGTACGACATTTAGAGTTACTTGAATGTGCAATTTCGAAGCACTCCCCTATTTAGTTTCAGTTCTAGCATGAGTATCCTCTTTAGTCATTACGTAACCCCAGAAAACCACATGTTTTGAATATAGACATAGAGTGCCCTAAATGTTTAGTGTTAAATGTAATCAATGCTTTGACGGTATAACATGCACAGTGAAATAATATTGTCAAAAAAGAATAAGGAACTCACTGTACGATTCTAATTGTATGTTTCTTTCTAACTAGAGCTGTGTCCTGATGAAGGTGTTTGTATATATTGTGGTTTGTAAACTCATGGGCTTAGGTGTTCACTAAAGAGGGTATTATCATGATATTCCCAAGTTGTGGAAAATAGGGACTTCCCTTCCTTTCTTTTGACCTGACAACAAGGCTGGATGGGATTAATGCCCACCCACATCGGCTAGGTACACTACGGTTAACATACCTTTCCTATGCCGACGATGTGGTCCTTCTCAGACAGACGAAAATAGGCCTGCAACGCCTTCTGCACGAACTAGCTGGATACACAAAACAGAATCTTCTTGAAATAAATAGCAAGAAAACAAAGATCATGGTAATAACTCGCCGTCGTAAAGCACCGCCACTCTTCGTAATAGATAACAAAAAACTGGAAGTAGTGGATAGCTATAATTATTTGGGAATACAACTGGACAGGCACCTCAATTTTTCTTCGCATTTCAAGGTCATCGAAAAGAAGGGAATAGCATTGTTGTATGCTTTTAACAGTTTATCGAAGCAACTAAAAGGCCCCCTATTTAATCCCCTATTGACAGTCATCAAAGCTAAGTTGCTTCCTACAATATCCTATGGCAGTGTGCTACATCACGGCAGAAGCGCCAAGCTTCTAGATAAAATTCAAACAAGTGTCTACAAACTTTTTTTTGCAGTTTACCGTGCAATGCTTCGCCGGCTCAGGTCCGGCTCGAGTTCGGCCTGCAGTCTCAAGAACTGCAAACAAAATATGAGACTGTTAAGTTCTGGTATGACATCTGATGCACAGGGAAATAGAAATTAATTCCGCCATGTGGGACGCATTGCAAAACAGTCCTGATTCTCAATATACCAAGTTTTTAAAATTCGCCCTAGAAACCACCGAATTAGCATCCCTGTGGCACACTAAGCTACCTGTACCGACATTCAAATTGGTAGTTAAAAAGGCGGCAAACAGTCAATCCCTGATTAATGATAAGTCAATCCTTAGCCACCGTTCACATGCCTGGATGATACTTTAATCGTATAACAAGCCCAAACCAGTGGCCTATCTAGGGCTTGCCTTTCCGTCATACATCAAATTTAAATACCTCAGCATAAGGATGGGCAGCCTTCCAACAAATGCCGATCGACCGGACTGGAGGACCACAGGCCCCAAGGAGTGTGACTTATGCGGTGCCGCAAAACAAGACTTTATCCACCTGATTTGCATCTGTCCGGCATTGGATCAGGAACGTCGGAGCTGGTTAAAGGCCAAGTTCAATGAACATGGAATACGTACATGCCGTTCCGCAATAATACAAATCCTGTGTACAGTGGACCCACAATTGATCTGCAGAACAGTCAAACTTATAACGAAGTTTGAGAACAAAAGAAGACTCATCCTAAAGAGCCAATAAATAATTTCGAACTATATATGAATTCTTGCATAGGACTAATACAAATCATGATGTGTGATCTGTAATAGTATTGATTATGTATAGTAGTTTTATAAATGGTTTTAACCTTCAACTACACAATAAAAAGAAATTCAAATTCAAACACTAGAAGAGTTTCCTTCCAGTACAACATACTATGCTGCTTAAACTACATTTAAAAAAATCCTACAATGTATCTGTGCTGTACAGCACAGCACACATTCAAGTCAGAAAAGAAAGGAGAAATCAAAGTATTTGTCCTCAATAGCGCCTATGTCGGAAGGATGCTTTTTAATGCAACACCCTGTCTATTCTTTTTAGTAGATAGGGTTTTGCATCAAAAACCATGAGTGGTTCAATAGGAACACCCATGTACTATCCATGGAGTGCCCCCTCGATGCAAACAAATGCAAAGCAGTGCTAGGTGCTGCTTTGCATTACTTTCTGGAGACTTTCCAGTACAAAAAACACATTGCACTGGAAAGTACATTTTGTGATGCAAACTTCGCACAGTTTTATACGGCGAATACTTGGCAAAAGGGCAATGGAGGGCTTTACATGAGCACCAGTCACATTATATAAGGTCATATTAGTTAGTTTTTTTAGGCAGCAGGAAAATAAGTGATTTCCCCAGAATCACATAACACCCGCACTGTGCCCATTCCAGGATGGCATGCAGATCTTATGTCTATGTATTGCCAAAGACAGCCATCACTTCGTCGTTTTTGTGGTCGTTGTTTGCCACAGTTTATTACCTTTACATATCTACACATTTTGTGATCCCCTGGACATGTTTTTATGGTCAGGGTCATAAAATCATCATCATGAACCATCACAAAATCAGGTGCCCTGTATCATTTTGTTGCACATCATAAATCATGTGTCATAACTCATTAGTGGATCGTAAATCATTATGTCACAAGCAGTCATACATGTTTTTCATAAATCATTCTACATTATCCTCATAAATTATCAGCCATAAATCATTTGTTGGACATAAATCACCTACTTTACATAACTCATTTGCATATCATGGAGTCATAAATCACTGTGACAGTTCATACATTGTTCTGTTGGTTTCCACGCCCCTTTGCGTGAGGGTAGCCTCTCCCCGGAGTTAGGCCCCAACTCACTACCTTGCTGGTCTTTTTGTGCCCCGCCATCTGGCAGGGTCCGGGCTGCGAGTGCTGTCTCCGTTTGCTACCCCCTTTTGTCAGGCCTATTTTCCCTGCCGCATCCAAAGGTGAGCAGCCCTTCTTCTACACACCGCCCAGTCAGTGTGCTTCCATAACCAACCAAATGCAGCCTTTGTATCCGCCAGCACTACGACACTGCGGCTGCAAAGGTGTGGGTGGTTGAGTCTCACAAGAACTTTCGGCGCAGCTACCCAGCTCCTTGATGAATTAGTGAGCTGTAGTGTGGGGAGCGGTGCCTTATATCTCCCCTTTCCCTCTTCCCGCCAATGTTGCGAGGGTGCCCACTGAACCATCATAAAATTGGTGCCCAGTATCATTTAGTTGCACTTCATAAATCACCTGTCATAACTCATTAGTGTATCATAAATCATTATGTCGCAAGCAGTCATACATTTTTGCCATAAATCATTCTCAATTATCGTCATAAATCATCAGCCATAAATCATTTGTTGGACATATATCACCTGCTTGTCATAACTCATTTTCATATCATAGTCATAAATCACTGTGACAGTTTGTACATTGTTCTGTTGGTTTCCACTCCCCTTTGCCTTTGGAGGGTAGCCGCTCCCCGGAGTTAGGCCCAACTTGCTACCTTGCTAGTCTTTTTGTGCCCTGCCAGCTTGCTGGGTCTGGGCTGCGAGCGCTGTCGCCGTTTGCTACCTCCTTTTGTAAGGGCCTACTGACCCTGCCATAAGCCATCCCAAGGTTAGTGGCCCTCCTTCTACACACGGCCCTGTCGGTGATCTTCCATAACTAACCAAAAGCACCCTTCGTACCTGCCACGCTGCCAGGTAGGCTCACGTCTTCCTGCAGCTCCCCCTTGCAGGCAAAACAGGTTTTTTTTGCTTTTGTCATTGTTTTTTTTTCAGGTGCAGCCTTCTAAATACATCGCCCCTAACAGGTTGCTCCAAAATACGCGCATCCCTTCCTCCGAGAGGTGAACCCCATAATGCCAGTAGAGCTCTGGGCAACCTTGGTGAACAAGGCCATGACTAAAGCTTGCCAAGCCATTGGTCTTTCAAAATTTGCTTACAGCGATATTCATTTTCCTTTTAGAGTTCTCGACTGCCTTATGCGACTCAGCCCCATGCCACTCCAGCCTGCTAATCAGTTCGGATCAATTGATGACGATGCTCCTGAAACACCGTGCTGCTTCTGTTATGTCTGCATGCATGGCGAGGAGTATCTCTTTTCTCCCCAGCTAGGCCAAATCGTTCCCACCCAGATGAATTATCAACACATCTGGGTGTCCAGCTGTGTCCGCCCATAGTTCCTCGAGCACAGCTGGTAGTTGGTCCCATCTCATCCCGGAGCGACCCCACCATGGAACACATATGTTGGCCGGCCCACCTCCCTGCTTGTAACCTCCCCGCAGCCACCACAAACTCAAGCGGGAAATGAAAGAGTGACCCACCACCCATACCAACCGAGGGTGCTGCCGTCCTGCTGAGGCAATAATCAGAATGCCCAGAGAATGTCAGGTGACCATGTACTCATATGCGTTGCCACACTTTTTACAGCAGGTGGAGTCTCACATAGGTCTAATATGCCTTGGACCGCCACCTGCTGATGGCCTTGATCCCCTTTCTTGGACATCCCATGCTGGGCTGCTGTGGTAGCCGCCCCAATACTAAATGAATGAGAACCAAAGAATGCTGGTGGGAGGCCTGCCCTGCCCAGGGCTTGGCGCATCACTGCTGAGAACTGGAATTTATTTAAGAAGGTACAATCTTTATGCTTGAATAGGGGGACTTCCCCTGCCGGCCATGACGCCATGTGGGTTAGTAGGCAGCATACTGTGCAGTATTTCGGGTCCCTGATGCACTCCAGCCTTATTACCGCACCTTTGCCAGCCTGGTCAGTCTTTGACCTTCGCAGTCGCAGTGCTACCTCGGCCACTCCAGGCCTGACGTCGGCTTCCTGTAGGCAATGCTCTGCGAGGACTGTCCTAGCCGGAGCCACTAGCTTGCTAAGCCTAAACGCCCCAAGGAATACGGTCGCAAAGGCTGCTTAAAAAGGTTCAGCTCATATGTGTCTTTTGCTATTTCCCTTAGTGCGTCTATGAGTTTAACCATCCTATTGAAATCTATGGGCTGACGGTTGTCTGTTTTTGCCCCTTCCGCATGCTTCCAACTCTTCATTGCTGATGTGATGTAATAGGAGGTGGGGGGGTCCTGTCCCGTGATTAACTTGGGGAAGTGTGCTACTGCTGACAGGTGGGCCTGCGCCCAGGACCTGATCCTTCTGCTTGTAAATGCCCATTGAATGAATTGCTCCACAGCCTTCCTTGTCTCGCCTGCATTGCCCAGCGTCTGGATATTTTCTATTTGCATCACCGTCCCTGCGTATTTCTTTTAGCGCTTGGCCACATCGGGGGAAAAGGGCTTGGTCCACTAGTATCGGCAAGTCAGTTTTGCCAGAGACCATAAGTCCTCTGGAAAGGGTGTCATGTCCCTCTCCGGTGCCAGTTCTCTGAATCTGCTCATCTGTACGTGGGAGACGGTATCCGCCACTTCATTCTCTGCCCATGTACATGGCGTGCTTTCAGCCTTATGTTCCCTTTTAACTGTAATTGAACCAAGCGACGCATTAGCCTTAATGTGTCAGGGCTCCTGGCTGTACCTTTGTTGATTGCCTGCACTACTCCTTTGTTATCGAACCAAAGCGTCCGGTTAATGTCCCTCAATTTTTCTTTCCAGACCGCCAGGGCAACCATGATGGGAAACAGCTCTAGAAATGTGATGTTGCTAGTGACGTATTGATTATCCCAGCTGTCCGGCCATAGCTCTGCACACCACTTATCCCCTAGAATTTCCCCAAAACCTGTGCTGACTGAAGCGTCTGTGAACAAAGCAGTCTGCCTAATGTTACCCAGCCTTCTCTCCAAATCAACCAGCCGTTAAATTCTGCTACAATTGTGTGCTACATGATGAGGTCGTGCTTGACCCCTGCCTCCAACCTAACATGATGGTGTTTGTGCGTGAGTCCAGCGTCTGGCAAAGACCCTACCAGCAGGGATGATTCTGGCCGCAAACTTGAGCTTACCAATAAGCTGTTGTAACTTACAGAGAGTTGCTTTCTCCCTACTGTGCAAGTTTCTAATGTCATCCCTGAACTCTCTTACTTTCACCTCTGTGAGTCTGGACATTCCTGAAACTGAGTCAAGCTCAATCCCTAAAAATGTGAGCCGGGTGGAGGAACCAACTGTTTTGTCTGCTGCCAGAGAGGGTCCCAGCTCCACCCTGCTAGTTCTTGAAATGCTGCCAGGGTCCCATCACATGCCGCCAACCTTGCTGGGCCTACAAACAAGAAGTTGTTGAGGTAGTGTAGTTTACCCCCTGTAGGTGGCCGGTCATTAAAGGCCCATTCCAAAAAGGTGCCAAATTGCTTGAAATACGCAGAGGACACTGAACATCCCATTGGCATTGTTTTATGAAAGTAGGTTGACCCCTCCTATTGGAATCCCAGCAGGTGAAAGCTTACCGGGTGAACCCAAAGGCGGGGGAATGCAGGCTTGATGTTGGCTTTGGCCATAAGGGCACCATGGCCCCCTGTCCTTACCAGGTCAATGGCATTGTACACTGTTGGTTAGCCCACTGAGCATACCTCTGAGCTAATGCCATCGTTGACGGACTTCCCTTCCGGGAAAGAGAGGTGGTGAATGAGTCTGCACTGACCTGCCTCCTTCTTGGGTACTACCCCCAATGGAGATATCACTAGTCCCTTAGGTACCGGGGAGAGGCAGGGGGACTTCGACCCTACTGTCACGATCGCTCTCGCCGCTACGGTGGGAAGAAGAAGAAAGGACAAAATAGCGCGATCTCTCTACACGGACTACATGTCCCTGAAGGCTAAGCGACTCTGGAGAGCAGGAAAGAAGGCTGAGCCTATATAGCTCCTCCTCCCCAGCGGGTCAGTGCTTGACAATTGTTATGGTGTTTTTGGTAAATGGCGGATGGTGTTGTCCCTGCCGGATTAGTACCCAAGAAACCCAGCATAGCCGACGAAGAGCCTGCGTGGTCAGAGACTCAAGCCGACGCCGACGAAGAGCCTGCGTGGTCAGAGACTCAAGCCGACGCCGAAGAAGAGCCTGCGTGGTCAGAGGAGTGAAGTAATTCTTCCGACAAGTCGCAAGTACCCTGAAAGAAGAACGGGATCGTTCTTCTTTTCCTGTATTTACTGTTCTGCCAAGCTACCCGCGTATTCCGTGTTCAGATAACATTTTACTTTTCAGAAGTTCCCGAGTGCGATAAGATAGAGTCTTACTCGGATTGCTTGTTTGGAGTGTCCCATTACAATACGATTGTTCCCAAGAGTTATTGAGAACAAGGGTCTAAGAAGCATACATACTTTTCTGCACTTAGGAGTAGGAGAGCCTTACTGAGGAAGTGAAAAGAACTTTCTCTTGCCTATCAACTCATCTCGGATTGAGGAACAGATTTTTTTCGTTTGAAACAGAGAGAGTGTTATCTCTGGTAAGTGCCGTTACTTGGGGCCAGGGAAGGGAAGCGACCATAAACAGACAAGGTACTCATACCTGTCGTTTGTTTCTCCACGCTGCAGTACGTCCCTCCACCGAGTTCTTGCGGATCGCTCAGACCCAGATGACAGCATTCTACAACCTAGCTCTCCTACACCCTTATTTCTCCCGGCTTCTTGAATACTCACTCAGACGGTGATTTCCACATCACCGCTGGGTGTGGTGTTTAAACAAGTTGAGAGGACTGTGCATCTCATCGCTCCTGCTGGCCAGTTTCTTCAGGTTAGTGGCGCGCGACTGTATTTGCGCCGCTTGCAATCCCGACACCTACCTAGGGCTATTTCCTTGTCTATTTTCTGTCTGACTTTCTCTGGGTGCTGCAGCGCTGATTTCAAGTTGTTGGTGGTGCCTGTGTGCAAGGGACCTTTACATGGTATGACGAAACCTTCTTCAAAACCTTTCACTAGGGGCGTGGCTAGCGACCAGCCTAGATGGCCGCAGCTTAACGGAGCTCTGTGACTGACGAGCCCTTCCCCATAAAATCCGACCACTTATCCGATACACAGACAGAGCTTCACCACTGGATTTGAAGCGGGAGGTTCTCCGGTGCACGTCGCACTAAGCTGTTTCCCTGAAATCCCAAAATTCACGACGCAACACCGAAACAAAGATCGTGGCCTGTTTCGGCACCTGGAGCCGGGGACTGGAGTAGAAACGAGGCCAGATCGGAGACCATATCAACGACGGTGAGAGGCAACAGCGAAAGCGTGGGGCCCCGTGACTCATAACGAACGGCGCTGACTGGGGTGGTGCGGAGTGGACCCCCACTACGCAATCAGGGGGAAAAAGCCCTGGAATACAGATAGAGAAGGACGGCTGAACTCTGGTGGGTGGAACATTCGCGCCATTGGAGCCGGGGGTAACGGCTGGCGTCCAGCACCGGGAACACTGCCCAAGGGGCCCTGGAAACATACTAACTTGCAGATATTGGCGCAAACGAGGTAATAGAGCAACATTGTCACTCCAATAGCGCAAAAAGCAATAAGAAAATACGGACCCCGGGGAACCATAGGAGGTGCTGGGAATCTGATACAGAAGGGTCGTCCTAGTGGCCTACGGGAGCAGCGAACACATATTGGGCACACAACTGACCGGTGAGTGCCGGCGAGGTGACCGCAACACGGCCACTGAGGCGGTGGGACATAAGCTACAACGGCACTGGGGAGCGGCGCCGTAGAAGCGCTAACGTGGAACCTACCCGAACAAACTGACCACTTCAACGCCCTAATCCACCCAGAGAGATTGAAGGGCCTACCTATCAAACAGATACCATGATAATTATTTCCCGCCCAAACACGACTTGCGTAACATATAATACACTGTGAACGGAATAATGAGTGGCAGGGGGCAGAGAGTCCAACAGGTCCCAAAACTGGACAAATATGCGTATCATAAAGATCCCCCGGAAAACTCGAGGGGGGAAACACCGCGAACACCGCCCCAACCGAACAGCGAACCAACCAACACCGAGAAGGTTACCCTACAAGACGTCATGGCGGCCTTAAAGACAATGCAATCCTCAATGGGCACAAATCTCCACGGACATCTCCCTAATGAGGGCAGACTTCGCAAAGATGTCAGATCGCTTGCTAGAGGTTGAGAAGACGACAACGACAGGGCTCACGGGAGACACAGCGGACCTCCGACAAAAAGAACAAAAACTGGAAGACGACATCAACATGTTGAAGGCTGAACTTGATGAACAAGAAGGCTGCTCAAGGCACAATAACGTACGCTTGGTAGGTGTGCCAGAATCCGCAGGGAGCCCAGCCCTAGACCTATTTGTGGAAGACCTTATCCACAATCAGCTCCAGCAAAAAGGACTGTCCAATTATTTCTCAGTAGAGCGGGCCCACCGAGTACCTGGAGGAAAGCCAAGACCGGGAGCACCACCACGTCCCATTTTGGCGAGGATCTTTAATTTCCGAGATCGTAACGCTATTTTACAGGCCGCACATGTAACCCCACCGATAAAAATCGACAACTCAGAAGTCACTTTCTATCCCGATTACACGGCGGCAGTAGCACAAGAACGGCGAAGTTTCACAGAAGTAAAGAAAGAACTCCGAGTTCGAGAGCTGAAGTACTCAATGATTTTCCCCGCGAAACTACGCGTAGAATCAGAAGGAAAAACATGGTTTTTTGAATCACCGAGAGAAGCGCAGGAATGGCTGGAAAGCTGGAGACCGGCTAGAGGACCCAAGAACCGGGACGCGAAGCGGAACAACTGAGGAAGAAGCCCACCTGTGAACAGTGCAAATGTTTGGAGATGAGGTATCGCACTACAGACGTCTGCGGATAGTGCGCTACAACAAGGCGCATGCAGTGTCTAACTATGTTCTGATGCTGAAACCCTGGACAAGGCCCAAGTTTAAACGCAGAAAATATGGGGGCGGGAAGACTAACGGCTCGCAGCCTAGGAAGATCGACAGGAGGTGAGATGCCGAGACAAGGGACAGGGACTCCCGAAGGCAGGACACACTGATCTGAAGCAGCACTGCGTGGACAGTTTCAGAGGGGGGGTTCTAAAAGGACACAGAAGTCTCACCCTCACGAACAGTGCAGTTGATTTGGGACAGTAAGCACTCTGCTCAGTTGGGGAGGTGTACGGTTCTTGATCCGCCGGACAGGGAGGCAGGGAGGGGGCAAGGGTTTTAGATGTCATAAGTTTTCTTTGGTTCAGTTATAGGTTGATTGTTTTGTAAACTCTCCATGAACGCTTATGGTTGAAGATATGGAATACACATACACAAGCAGGCATGATGGTTCAAAGGATACAATCTCTCCTTAGACACTTACTGTCTTCTACATGGCTATGCACTACACCTGCGCAGCAATTATTAGGAAAGATGGCACGCACTCCGAGGACTGACATACACTCAGATTCGATCCAGATAAGGAGTGCAGTTGTATGGCTGAAGTCACACTACACACACTATGCCAGGATATGGGATACCGGGACATGATTCCCAGTCACCGCAATTGGTCTCCCCCCCCTGACAGTCATCTCATGGAATGTAAATGGGCTGGGGCATAAAATCAAAAGGGGACTGGTACTGCAATATTTAAAGCGAAAAGCCCCCACAGTGGTATTACTTCAAGAAACGCATTTAACTGATACCACCTGTAAGGCACTAAACCGTTGGGGATTCAAAATGGCCGCGCATGCAGAGTTCTCCTCATGTTCACGAGGGGTTGGTATCCTGATACACAAAAGTTCTCCACTAATAATCAAAAACACCTGGGAGGACGACCAGGGCCGTTTTACTGCAATCTCCTGCCAATGGGAGGGACTCAACTATAACATAATCTCAGTGTATATCCCCCCGACACTACATCAGGGAGCCTTCCAGGACCTTGGGAAACTCCTCCTCGGTCTCCCTGAGGGAGAGCTGATCATAGGGGGGGATTTCAATGCAGTAATTGACACGACTATAGATCGTAGGCCTCCCAGGGAGACAAATAGACCCAACCAAGCTTTTAGAAAATTTCTGGATGCTATAGGGCTGACGGACATGTGGAGTCTTAAACACCCTACCGAACACCACTACGCATTTTACTCGGGAGCACATAACAGTCTCTCCCGCATAGACTACATATTGACACTAGCGATACCTCCAGAAAGAATAACAGCAATAGAACATTTATCAAGAGGGATTTCAGACCACTCCCCAATTCAGCTTACCTATACCACACAACTCCCTAGAAGGCAGAGACTTTACCCAGTGTACACAGGCTACCTAAAGAATCACAAGATAGCGAAAGCATTAACAACTTCCACCGTACATTACTTTGAGGAAAATTTATCGTCAGTGAAATCGCCGTCCATCCTCTGGGAGGCATACAAAACAGTAATTAGAGGACAAGCCATTTCAACGATTACTAGGCACAAGAGGGAGCATAGAGGGAACCTTGAATCGCGAGAGGCTGCAGTACAGACAGCGGAGACGGCCCATGCTTTAGATCCCACTGATAACACAGACCAAGCCACCATGGCTCCCCAATTAATAGTAGAAGAATTGGCCACCTACTATAAAAAGGTGTACACTCCACGAGGCACAATGACGGAAGAGGAGAGCGTGCAATTTTTACACAACATACCACTGACCACACTGTCGCCAGAAGACGTGCAAACACTCGAGGAAGACTTAACGATAGAAGAAGTAGGGAAGGCACTGGCAGCGCTTCACACAGGGAAGGCAATGGGACCAAATGGTCTAGTCGTGGAACTCTATAAAAAAGTCACCCGAAAGGTCACCCCCCACCTACTCCCCATGTATAATGATTGTTTAACACAAGGCACACTATCCAAATACCAAAAATTAGCTACTATCGTAGCAATTCACAAACCTGGAAAGCCACCGGAACTGACATCCTTTTATCGTCCGATATCCCTAATGAATGCGGACGCAAAAATATTGGCAAAACTGTTGGTGCTCCGACTGCAGCCTCACCTCACAACATTGGTGCACTCGGACCAATCGGGCTTCATGCCTGGGCGAAACACCTCTCTTAACCTGAGGCGTCTTAATGGGGTGCTTCACCGCACTCCACTACTGCGGGAAGATGCAGCCATTCTATCCTTAGACGCCACGATGGCGTTTGACCTTGTAGAGTGGCCATTTCTATTTGCGGTGCTCCAAAAGATGGGTTTCGGCCCCAAATTCTGTGGATGGATTAAGCTATTATATACAGCGCCTCTAGCCCAAGTAGTAGCCAATGGCCATATATCGCGGGAGATCACGCTAGGACGCGGGACAAGACAAGGATGCCCGTTATCCCCGCTCCTTTTTGCGCTCATATTGGAACAGCTAGCGACGAGAATACATACGGAGCCGTTGATTCGTGGGATAATATGGGAGGCGGGCTGGGAAGACCAAATCTCACTTTACGCTGATGACGTGCTGATATATTTATTGTCCCCAACAGACTCTAATGGACGTCCTCACAACATATAGGGCAGTGTCAGGATACTTCAATTGCGTTGACTCCCTTGGGAATAACGTCCCCTCAATGCACTCTGAAAACTGCTTTTTGGTTTTTCTTCAAATGAAAGTCGACAAAGTTTTTTACGATTCTGATTATTCTTTTATTCAGGTTATTTCATGTTATTATTTTCCTAACATTTTTTTTTCATTAAATATCTGCCCAATGCATTTCGGGCTGCTGCCCTTCTTCAGGGGACTAATTTCTGCATTTTCGATATACGCTCTTAGTGTATGAAATTTTCACGAAGTTGAATAACCCGTATAATGCGTCTGGAGGTTCTCCGTTCAATGGATCGAGATAGACGGGGTGTGCAGTGTCAGGATACACCATATATTGGACAAAATCACTATTATACTAACTACATGGCCAAATGCCTATTCTGCCCCCGGTCTGCACGTTACAAACAGTGACTAGAGGGTTTAAATACTTTGGAATATATGTCGCCCCACAAGACTCGGTATTCATGGAAGAACATTTAATGAAACCCCTGCAGAGGCTCAAATCGGATGTTGCACATTGGAGATCCCTCCCGTTGACGCTGTTGGGAAGGGCAGCACTCTTCAAAATGCTCTCACTCCCCAGGTTCCTTTATGCGCTCCAAAACACCCCATTCCCGGTCACTCTTACCTATTTTAAAGCAATTGACGCAGAAATCTCCTCCTTGCTGTGGGATGGGAAACCGGCCCGTATAGCACACTCCAAACTGATCCGTAGCTGGTATGACGGGGGAATAGCCTTACCGAGTATTAAATTGTACTATTGGGCTGCACAGCTGATGATTGTTAACCAATGGATACATGCTCCACAGCACGACCCAGCATATAGACTAGACAGAAATGTACTACCAGTAGAACACTTGATGAAGGCCCTCTACACTAACAAACGACGGCACACACTCTCAGGCCCTACGGCACACATGATTAAATTTGGCATACGGCACAAGGAGCCCTGGGATGGGAGGGAGTGCTCACATTGGCCACCCCAGTCTGGGAGACATGCCGCCTTGGCACCCTGGCTAACACCAAGGGATTCAGGCAATGGGACCTAATTGGCATCACGAAAATAGGAGACCAATGGACTAGGGGAGAAGTTATTACATTTGCAGCTCTACAGGAGAAGTATGGAATGGCTAATACTGAGCTATACCGCTACATCCAAATCAGACACGCACTACGGAGTGCAATCCCACCAGGCACTAAACTAGCTGACTCTTCTCTCCTTGAAGATAGACTTCTCACTGACTATTTGGGCAAAAAAGCTATATCACAAACATACCATAAGCTGGTGAACAATCTCCCGGATCCTACGGTGGTCCTACGTAGCAAATGGGAGGTAGAATTAGGGGACATAAAAGACTCAGACTGGATGGATGCGCTGGCATCGACCAGAGAGGCCACGATCCCATACCGGCTAAAACTAGTGCAACTCAAGGAGCTACACCGCATATATTACTCTTGCACCATGTTACACAAGTTAGGTCATACGCTCGATCCACTTTGCCTGAGAGGTTGCGGACTAACCGGAACGTACTTCCATATCATATGGGAATGTCCTAAAATACAAACCTATTGGGAGCGTATAATGAATGAAATATCAGAAGTGGGTGAGGTAAAAGTCCAGCTGTACCCCGGGTGTTGCTTATTGAATATTTGGAAACCTACAGACCACATCCTGGGACTACAGAGTAAGGCAATGCTCGGGATGGCGATAGCAAAGCGGAACATTGCCAAGAACTGGGGATCAGGGATAGTACCCACACAAACACAGTGGGAAAATGACATGGATACAGCGATGGTGGCGGAAAGAGCAGTATATACCCATAGAGGATGTCCAAAAAAATGGTCCAGAATATGAGGGAAATGGAATGAATCCCGGGGAAATATCTGTGAACCTCCGCAAGCATCATCTGACCCTGAAGTTAGCCCATGAAATTAAAAAGAAACTGTATTGAATACATAATGTGACCCGAAAGTGATGAGAGGGGAGGGGACGATGTGATGGAGGTCATACATTAAGCAACCGAACACCTATTGCAATTTTTTACCCTGTACACAAAGAACCGTATAATGCATTGATGTATAGCCGTTTGTGAAAGAACTGTGTTCTGTACATACTGCAACCAGAGAGTAATGTTTGGGGATGGAGAGGTGTGATGGAAGTCGCTTATTCAGCAAACAAACACGTACTGCAATTATTTATCCTGAGCACAGATAACCATATAATGTACTGATATGTTAACAATGAAGAAGATTGATGTTTACTGATGTTGATATTTTTTGATGAATGTACAATTCTGATAGCAAAAGGCTAATAAAAAGTTTTTAAAATAAATAAAATAAAAAAAAAAAAAGCCTTTCACTAGCATTCTTGTGCACTCTCTGTTATGGTACTTGTTAGCTAGCGGTTTGAGATTGGGTGCGTTAATGGGGGATGTGACTAGTTGGAACTTGCTCAAGTCCTTTGGTCCCCCAGCTTCCCCTGTGTCAACATTATTGCTTATTTTTTCTCTTTCTAGTCTCCTCGCTGCTCCCCCTTGTGTCTGCACCCAGCTGCAGGATGTCCCCCCAGCAGATGGAACATATGTGTTGAAACTTACAAGAGGCCCCCCATGTGCATTCATTGGCCTCGTATTTCCAGCAAATGGAGGATGGCCCGCTTGTGGGCGGAGGTTTCCAATTTTTATATGTTTTGGGCCTGTGAAAGGAACCCCAAAAGGGCTGCTCCCCTTACCTGCCCATATTTTGACCTCTCTTGCCACCATAATTTTATGATTGAAACCATATACATCTTCCTCGTTCCATTTCATCTCATGGGGGGTTTGCATTTTCAACATAAAACCTTTATCATATTCTAACCATGCATCCCCTGGGAACTGCTTTTGTGCCTTCTGGATATTGGCCTCATACAGCCAAAGATCCACTGGTTTCTGAGGACACTTCTCAACCATAATGTAGGCCATAATTCTGAAGGTATCTAACCAATTATTGAAAGTCCTCTCCTTCCTCTCCTTCCCCTCCTGTACTCATCCTTCTAATCTAACACAGTTAAGTCTAGTGCATCCAGCTGTATCTCTAACAATGAGAAGATATCTATGAACTCCTTTCTCCATATCCTCTCCTTCACCGCTGAAGGGATGAGGCTTGCTGACCTGGTGGCACTCGTAACCGAGGATGCAGGGCCTGGTGATGGCTTAGTGTATGCCTCAGAGGGATGACCTTCCCTATCTAGGTTGCTCACTCAGTTTGCAATACCCCATGCTGAGGTTCCGTGATTTTCGTAGTCAGACGCCATTTTGTAACAGCCGCCATTTTGTGTTGCACTCACTCAGGCGACACGGCGAACATTGTGTTTTTGCCTTTTCAGCTGCTCGCCTCTTCTGTTAAAGAGTAATCCTTTGTCCTTGTTTAAGAAACCGATGTCAGGAACTGGCCGAGTTAGTTAATCCATGTCTAGACTGATTGATCCTTGTCTTAGTTGGCTGTGTGGGTCTCACCATTCTTCCTTTATCTTATCCTATTTAACTGGCCTTCACTATTCTTTCTGAGTATTCTCTTGTTACACAACTGTCCTTTGAGGCTCGCAAATACGTCCTGCCACCTGCAAATTGAATTACATGCACTAGCATTGATTAACTTGAGGGGAGGGGAGAACACGGGGTTTGAAAGAAGGGCATATACAAGATACCCGATAGCTTGTTTTCAAACTTTTCCCATTTGTCAGCTCTGTATGTTTTGGGAGTGAGTATTGTAAATGTGTACTGTATAAAGGACTGTTCGCCACAGAATGAAGTGGCAGTCTCCTAAGAATATACTTCTGTACTTCTTGGATAACTGTGCTTAGCTGCAGCTAATAAACCTGATTTTCTACGCCTAACAGAGTGTCTCGTGTCTCTGTCTGATAGGGCAGGTGAACCCGGAGATATCAGGCGTGCCCTGCGCCGCTAGGCCCATAAGGCCCGGTTCTCCAATTGGCGCCCAACGTTGGGCGACTTCAGTGGTAGTGGTTCAGCCCAAAGATCGTGAGGAGCTTCGCAAGAAAATTCTGGAGGATTTGCGAACCACGAGAGCGACCCCTGTATGTCGAAGTGGACCGAAGGTCTTTTACAGCGCGGCTACTCCTTTCCGACGGCTGCTGACGACTGCTGCCCTGACTGTCGCCCTGCCTTGGCCCTCTGGTGATGATTGGTATAGCGAGACGTTAGACGGACATCTGTTGGCGTGAGAAAACACTTAGTAAAGTATTCGTGGGTAGCGCCCACTCTTTGTTTTGGTTTTTGTTATTCGATCAGTGCACTTATCGAAGCCGAGGGGTAAGTACGTTTGTGCTGTGACTATATTGTCTTACAAACCCCTTGACTTTTTTTAAAAGTCCAGTTCGTTACAAAATGCCTGGATTTAGTAAGTTTAAGAAATTTTGTTGTTTGGGTTGTTCTAGGGATTCCCGGCTAGAGGACTCTTGTCCGATTCCTCCGGTTGGAACTCCCACTTACGAGCTCTATTCGAAACATGGTCTTGGTCCTATTATTTTCAACGAAACATGGATTCGATACACAAAAAAAGATGGTGTTTTACAGTGGCCACACAATGGTAGCTTTGAGCCTGATATATTAGATAATTTAGAAGCAATATTGTTTAAGAGAAAAGCCCGGCCGGCAATATTTGACTCTTTCCGCCTATGGCGTAAGGAAACCAAACAGAAAGAAATCTAACAAGCAAAGAAAGATAAAAAAAACGCAAGATATGACGATATTACAGGTTGCCCAGCAGTTTAAAAATGATGAGGCTGATCAGATGGTTGAAGTTTCAGAAAGACAGCATTGTATGGCAATAGATAGATGTTATCCTGTGTTGCCTGCTTCCACAAAGAATAAGGATCTTGACGAAGATCCTTTTATGTCCCATTTGTTGAGATTACCTCCACCCTATGTATTGGGTGCTAATGCACCCCCATTGCAACTTGTTGTCCAGCAACCAGCTGCTAATCCGGCTGTTCCGGTTCTTGCTCAATTGCCTCTTCCAGTGATTTCACCTCCGCCACCTTTGCCACCGACTTCAGTACCTCAGTCTTCTATGTCTCAGTCTTCTTTTGCTACTAGCTCTTCTCCTGCTGTACAGAATACATTATCTCCTGTTCTAGTGTCGGATTCTCCTACAGCTCGTCAACGATTAGTTAACACGGTTTCCGGTCTTTTGTTACCTTTTCGTGGGCTGCTTCATTTTTCTCCTGCCTCGCCTTGAAGGCAATCTCGCAGCCAAATTCCGAACTTGGAAGAGCAGAGTAAGTTAGATTCTCTCGCTCGTAATTGGATCATGAGTGGTCCACAGTATAGTGTGCGTGATATTTTAGACACTTTTCTTCAATGGAATGCGCCTACGCAGAGGTATGTCTTTAATGTAATGTGTAATACTCTTATCAAAGCATGGGGAGATATGGATTTGGATTTACCTCCTCAGGGTTTGTTTGAGATACAGGACCAATTTGATAAGGGATTTATTGTGGATTCTGATGTAGAGCATGCTGTCCATAAACTTGTTATTTTCCGGTCTTCCTTTTTCTCTCAAACTCCTCTTGAACATGATCCTGCGGTTCGGCCTAAAATGAAAACAATATCCTATGCGAGAAGTTCCTCCTTAATGGAGAGAAGCGGATGCGCAAGTAGGTAACGTTCCAGGTGTGCCTGCTCATTTCCAGCATATATGGGTACATGATCCCTGGAAAAGATCGGAAGTTCTGGCGCTTAAACAGTCTTTACCGGACCCTCGTAAGAATCCCGCTGGGTATTATAAAGAGCTGTCCCAGACTGTTGATGCGTGTATTATGAATTTGGCAGATATTGATCTGCTGATAGGAAATGTAGTCCCACAAGCATTATGGGCTAAGATTCGTAAGGAAGACCACGATCAAGCTTTGGGTGGTGACTGGGCTGATATAGCACCCGCAGATGCAGGACAAATAGATGGTGCTAAACCCGATGATTTGATTATAGAATTACCTGGTAAAATAATAGCTCTCATGAAAACGATGATGCCTGCTGTATGAGTTAATTGGGATGAGTTGGCGGCATGTAAACAAAAGGCAGATGAAAGTGTCTCCGATTTCTTTACTCGTTTCGAAGAAACTTTCATCGACCATAGTGGTCAAGATATGACTACTGAAGGTGGACAGCGATTATTCGTGGACAAATTTGTCTTTAATTTACTTCCGGAATTATCGCACAAATTGAAACAATTAGAGAGTTCATGGGCCATTTCATCGATTGCCCAGATATTAGCTACTGCTCAGTATTATGAGAACAGGGATAAGGAAGAGAAGGATAAAGCAGAGAAAAAGACTAAAGAATTGAAAACGAAGATTCTTTTGCAACAGGCTTATCCTCCTCGTTCCGGTCAGCCCCAATCGCAACAGCCTCCACAGTTTCAGATATTGTTACAAAAACCTACGCCTTTTGTTCCGCGACCTCCGTTGGGTCCTAATCAATGCGCCTATTGTAAAGAGGAAGGTCATTTTAAAATTAACTGTCCGGTCTTACTACAACGTACTGGTGGACAATCTGTGCCAAGAGGTCGTGGTGGTTTCCAGTCAACCCCTAGAGGTAGAGGGCGAGGTACGTTGTCTCAAGAACAGCGTTCCTTACCCCCGCAGAATACTATGAATTATTTTGATCAACAGAATTCTCAGTCTGCACAATATTATAACGACGATTATTATGTAGAGAGTGAAAGTCCTGATTTTCACACTAGCTAGGACAGCCATAGACAGAGCAAGGGAGTCGTATCAGTTCCAGTGGATCAGAATGGACCTTATGTTGATGTTGTAGCATTGGGTGTTACAGAGCCGTTTCTTTTGGATACTGGTGCAATGAGAAGTTCTATTATTTACTCCAAACTCCCTGGGGCTCCTTTGTCTGGCTTAACGAATGTTTCTGTAGGATTCTCTGGCGCCCCAGTTAGCAACCCAGTTTCATGTCCCTTACCCATTTCTATTGGTCCGTACGATTTGGAAGCTCCGCTCATCATAACGACTGGTTGCGGTGAGAATTTGTTGGGCTTGGATTTATTGAAACGTCTACATTCAACGTTGTATTGTTCCTCCTCTGGTGTACATCTTATGTTGGGAGATAAATTGATTTCTCCTATATATCTGTCTAAAGATCAACTACCACTTGAATTGCATTCACTTCCTGCTACGCTTTGGGCCACTGGTCTGAATGATGTTGGTTTGCTTAGAATATCAGCTTATGTGATTACTGTCAAGCCAGATGTTCAGTTGCCACGTATTCCTCAATACAAGATTTCTAGTGATGGTGAAAGAGCTCTGTTGGCTATTGTGCAGTTAGTTCAGAAACGTTTGCAACAGGCTTGTTTTGCCTGTTCTTAAACGTACCAATCCTTCTAAGCCACCTGTGTATTGTTTTGTGATTGATCTTCGAGAGGTCAACAAAATTGTTGTCCCTCAGTTTCACTTTTGTCCCAGATATTACTGCTTTGCTCACAATGGTACCTGCTTCGGCTGCTTGGTTCTCAGTTATCGATCTTAAGAATGCTTTCTTTAGTATTCCTATTGCTGAGGAAAGTAGAGATCTCTTTGGTTTCTCTCTCGGAGGCCGAAGCTTTAGATTTAAACGTGCAGCTCAAGGCTATTGTGAGAGTTCTTCCATTTATAGCCAAGCTTTGAAATCGCAATTGGATTTTTTCTCTTTGCCTTCCGGCGCACTTTAATTCAGTACATGGATGATTTATTGGTGGCTGCCGATTCGGAAGATGTCTGTAAAGATGCGACTATTTTGCTTTTGCACCATTTGTCTGATTTACATCATAAGGTGTCACCCTCTAAGTTACAATATTGCCAACAAGAGGTTACCTATTTAGGTCATCTCTTGTCGAAGGAGGGAAGGCGATTGACTCCAGAACGTATTCATGCAATTTCACGAGTGTCTGTACCATCCACGCAAAAGGAAGTGCGTGCCTTTTTGGGTATTACCTCCTATTGCAGACAGTGGAGCCCAAATTTTTCCCTACTAGCTAAACCGTTGTTGGCACTTACTCTGAAAGACACACCTCAACCTCTTCCTTGGACTGACGAATGTCGGAAGAGTTTTTCTGACTTACGTACTGCTTTGTGTTCTGCTCCTGTGTTGGGTACTCCAGACTATAGTAAGCCTTTTACACTCTATGTGCATAAACGAGAAGGTTGTGCATTGTCTTTTTTAACACACAATTTGGAGACAAACAAAGGCCATGTGCCTATTTTTCGGCTACTTTGGATCCAGTAGCCAAGGCGTTGCCGAGTTGTCTCAGAGCAACAGCAGCAGCGGCGATCTCTATTCGTCAATCTGCTGGATTGGTATTAGATCACACTCTTGTTGTTATGGTACCACATGCAGTAGATACTCTTTTGAATAGAACGAAAACGCAACATCTGACGAGTGCTCGTTTGTCTGGGTATGAGTTGACACTTTTAGCAAGTCATATACACATCAAACGATGCAATGTTTTGAATCCAGAAACGTTGTTACCTACTCCAGAAGAGGCGGGTACACAAAATCAGCATGATTGTCTTCTCCGAACAGAGGAGGAAACTAAAGGCAGAATAGATCTAAAAGATACACCACTCGTGGACCCGGATGGGATCCTATGGGTAGATGGTTTGTGTTTTAAGCTTCCTAATGGTGATACGACTGCAGCCTATGCTGTTACCACTTTGCATACAGTAGTGGAAACTGCACGTATTGCACACAATTCAGCAGAAGCAGCTGAATTGATTGCGTTGACAAGAGCATGTGTGTTAGCGAGGGGAAAGAGAGTGACTGTTTACACCGATAGCCAATACCCCTTTGGCGTGGCTCATAGTTTTGGTCGTTTGTGGAAGGAAAGAGGATTTTTTACTTCCCATGGGACTAAAATACAGCATGGTCAGTTGGTTACTGACCTTCTTGAATCACTTACTTTGCCTACCCAAATAGCAATTGTAAAGTGCAGTGCGCATAAGAAGATCACTGATGATGTAGGTCGAGGGAATGCATTCTGGGATGAAGTAGCGAAGGAAACAGCGAGAAATGTTAAGAGCCATATGTATGTTGCAGGCCCTGCAAATTGGGTCAGAGAAGGAGGTATGTGTGAAGACACAGTGAAAAGTGTGAAAATGATTCAAGCAGAAGCGACTGAGAAGGAATTGAGCAAGTGGAGAGAAAGTACAGGAATGTTGGATGAGACAGGATGTTGGACGGAATTGTCAGAGCATCAACGATGGTTGTTACCAGATGCCTATGTACTACCTGTAGGTACTATGGCGCATGGTTCAGCTCATATCAGTTTGAAAGGAATATGCAAGCTTTTGGCTCCAGTATGGCAGAATGAAGGTATTCCTAAATGTGTGGAAAATGTAGTGAAGCATTGTATTGTTTGTATAATGCATAATCCAGGAAAGGGAACCCCAACTCCGGCAGGTCATTTTTCTCCCCCTACGTATCCTTTTGAGGTTTTACAAATAGATAGTCAGTAAGAGAAAAAGTTCCCTCCTAGGCCTCAGTTATTCCAGATCTGTATTTATCGTATTCTTTATATAAAAAGTGACAGAATTGCACCAACCACATTTTTTTTCTCATTTTTTTCAAAAATATATATCATTTATTATTTTCATAGTTTATACTTTGAGGTATTAGCATTGCTCTCACAAATATGATACAAAATTCATTATTTGGAAACACCAAAGAAAGTTAAATCACAGAATCCATATAGCAAAAGTACATTATTAACACAATATATACAACAAGAAAAAGGAATCACTATTTACAAAAACATTGTACAAAAAACGCAAAAAATTATTTTCATTTACAAAAAGAAAGAAGAAACAAATCATGTGTCCCAAAAGGTTCTCACCCACACAAACAACTAACACACTCATGCATACACATTCACAAATACTACAATTGTAAAAAGGTAGCTGGGTACTAGTAGACAGGGAGACCCCTGTCACTAGGACGGTCTCAACCAGAATATTGAGACCCGCACTCTGGTAGTCGACGCGCGTTTCGGCGGCTCTAGGCCACCTTCCTCAGGACCTTTTCCCAGATGAACTGCAACCCAGTGAGACCAAAGGGGACCTAAAAGATATAATGACAGTGGTTGTAGGTGCTGCCACCAAACAAAATTGCAAAAACCCACAGACTATTAGCAAGATAAAAACAGATTGTTGACACCAATCCCAACTTAGTAACGCACCACTGTCAAACTCCACACCGGAACGCATTTAATGTCAATCTTACAATGAGGTGATGCAATAAATCATACGGGTTTCGTCATATAACAGACCCTAATGCACATGTATCAGGACCTATTCAAAAATTCTACAATGGTCAAAGGTAGCAAGGAAAGAACAGTAAACACTCACACCGTGAGGTCTTGGTGTGTATTCAAGTCTTGGTGTGTATTCAAGTAAGTGGCTGTATCACAGGTATGAGGATTCTCTTTCTATTCATTCCTATAACAGTAAGAGAATCAGGGACATTTTATTAAGAATCATAGTCCAATGGTCACTATACATGTGACTCATGTGTGCTACAGCCCAGGGCCATACCTTACCTCATTATCCAGAAATGGGTGTCTCTCCAAGAATACCCAATTGATAAGAACCCGATGTCGCACAATTATAGGGCTTGATCCGTGGATTTATTGAGATGGACTGTACCATAAAGAAAAAGAAAAGGCAAAGAGTGGACCGTTGGTGGTCTCTATATGAAATCAAACAACAGAGAGGCCATAGATTACATGTATATAGGTAAATGGTACCCACCTATGGTTAATAAGCATAATTGCTTACATATTGTGCCAGGAAATTCCTTAGTTTATAAGACAAGAGCGTGTCTTTCCGTTTCCGACCTGAATGCCTACAGAGGAGGATTCTCTAAATAAAGAGTAAGATGGAGACCTTTAGTAAGTGTGCAGTCTCTTTCTAAACACACATATCGATTATATTACTTTAAAATGCAATAACTCCTCCCTAACGCGAGTAATCAGATTTCAATTGCAAGACTCCGTTTTACCAGTTAACTCAATCTCCGTTGTGTATTGTGAAAAGCTTCTGGACAGAGTAGGAGTCTCAAGACCATCGCAGAACCAGGATATCATTTCTCAGGGTGAGAACACCCTATATACATAAAACACACAAAAGGTGTAATATCATTTCTCAGGACCTACAAATAGATTACATCCATATGGAACGTTCCAACAACCTCAAGTATGTCCTTGTGGTGGTTTGTGCCTTTTCCAGATGGATAGAGGTTTACCCCCTAAAGGATAATACTGCCTTGTCCACTGCCAAAGTCCTTTTGAAAGAATTCTTCCCGAGGTTTGGTTTGCCACGCATTGTCTGGAGTGACAATGGAAGTGAATTTGTGGGTTAAATTATGCAGAAGGTGTGTGCGGGTCTTGGCATTAGACAGGAATTTCATGCGGCAAACCATCCTCAGTCAGCAGGTTTGGTAGAGTACTATAATGGCACCCTCAAGCTCAAATTAGCGAAGATTCAGGCCAGCACAGGCCTTGCTTGGCCTGACGCTTTACCTTTGGCACTTCTTTCTACGAGAACAACTGTGCATTCTCGTTTAGGACTTAGTCCTTATGAGGTCGTTTTCGGACGCCCAGCTAATGTTTGGGGAGTCCCTCGACCTAAAAAGTACTCGGATATTCCATATCCATTGTTGGTTGACTACTTGCATGACCTCACCACTAAATTACGTGTTATTCATCAACAGGTCCAAAACGCTTTACCGGAGCTTCCACAGATCCAGGTCATTCCATCCAACCTGGAGATTATGTTTGTCTGAATAATTTTCAGAGGAAGAAGAATTTGGAACCTCGTTGGTGGCCGCCTCGACAAGTACTTCTAACAACACGTACAGCTGTGAAGGTTGCTGGAAAGAAAAATTGGATCCACGGCATGCACTGTAAGAGGGTACCCCTGCCTTTACCCTATGATCAGTGGGTTCAAGAAGGCATTGGCGATAACGAATGTGATAAAGTACCCCGATTTGTACCTTTTAGTAGTGCACGCCTGGACTGGACAAACTCTGAAAAAGAAGACGATGATGTGCTACAAGAAGCTGTACCACCCCATCTAAGACTGGATACGACGAACCCAGAGACTCTGTTTAAGGACCAAACGGTACCTCGCAAGACCCGGTACAACCTAAGACCCAGGTTGTCAAAAGACAATTGAACTGTGTTTTTTTCTGTGATTACTTTTTTTTGGAAAAGATATTTCCTTTCCACTATCCATCAAGTTGCAGGGTCACGGTAGGAGTCTTGAGCTGTGACCTGAATAGTGACTAGGTCAACAGGACTTGCAGTGTCATAGGACGGCTAATAACCACAGCCAAGTGATCTAGGAAGATTATCGTGAGCAACGCCTTTAGAGTAGTGGATACTAAGATGGAAGGGAATGATGTTATGATTATGAAAAGAAACAAATACAAGAAATTGCTATTTAGTCGATGTGGCGTAGCACTATGTATTCTAGTGTGTTTATGTATTTTATTAGCTTTTGTGGGTTGGATTGTCCACACTATGCAGAAAGCACCTGTTCCGACTTTTGTTCCTTTGCTCTCTTCTTCTACTGACTCCCCGCATAAGTTCTACACACTCCCAGACCATGAACAAGTTAGGAGACCAGAATATTTAAACAATTCTTTCATCCAGTTGTTACATCAGCATCAACTGGTAGTTAACACTACTGATTGTTGGGTCTGTGGGCTTTTGCCCCATAACGCTGAGAAAGGGATGCCATATTTAGTTCTCCCGTTTTCATATGAAGGTTCCACTTGGGCTTATTTGGCTATGTTTTCCAATGCATAGCAGAACCAACTCTGATATCCTCCTGGCGATATCTATACTGGTGGATCAGACTATAGTCATAGTCCTTTGATTAAAGGAATAGTGACTATGGCCAAAATTGCCGACATTAGTAAGATTCCCGTGGATGAGAAACGAGCATATGATGGTTGGAATGTGACTCGCTACATTACTAGCCTCACTGACAGGGCTAAAGAGTGAAGATCCCTACCAATTTGGACTGTACCTCATAAAGGCACCCTGTGTTTGCAAATAACTGGTCAGAATAATAAGAATAAACAGGAAAAGAGTGTTTGCTCTCATACCTATGTCTATTCCCCCTTGATTTCTTCTCCGTTAGTCCCATCTCAAGGTACATATTTCGTCTGTCATGATAGGGCCTACACATGGCTTCCTGCCTATTTCTAAGGAACATGTTATATAGCTTTCCTTCTTCCCCCTTCATACACTGCTCCTTCAGGACACCACAGGAAAAGATATGGTAGAGGAGTTACTGATTCTGGAGACACAGCTGGACAAGAGGGAGGAGACTTCATTAAAGGGTTTCTCCCCTTTTGGGGCCCAATGGTCAATAGCAGAAACATTAGACAGTTGGTTCGTGTTGTCGAGGCTACGATAAATGTAACTTTCGGAGCCTTGAGTAATTTGACGGCTGAACTTCAGGCGGATCGTCTTATGACTTTACAAAACAGAATGGTGCTAGACATTGTCCTTGCTGATAGAGGAGGAGTTTGTAAATGTATTGGGTCTAGTTGCTGTATTTACATTCCGGATAATGCTCCTGCAGTATACCAAGCCATTTCTAAGCTACATGTCATTTCCGAGATTGGTCTGTGATGGGATGGTTTTGGGGACTACTGTCCACATGGGGATGGAAAGTGTTAACTTTCCTTGGAATGATTTTAGCCATCATTTTCTCCTGTTGTCTCTGTTTGCAATGTGGCCCCTCTCTCTGTGGTCTTTGTGCCACTTTGTTTGTTCGAAAGCCTGTGTCACAGCAAACAGAAAACATTAAGATGATGTTGCAGCAACAGCTCAATGACCTCATGACCATTGACATTGACTCAGACCAGCGTGAGTCCTTTGTGTTTTGCCTGAGTAATGGCAAAAGGAGGGACTGAGGTTCCGTGATTTTCGACTTCGCTTCGTAGTCAGCCGCCATTTTGTAACAGCCGCCATTTTGTGTTGCCCTCACTCAGGCGACACGGCGAACATAGTGTTTTTGCCTTTTCAGCTGCTCGCCTCTCCTGTTAATGAGTAACCCTTTGTCCTTGTTTAAGAAACCGATGTCAGGAACTGACCGAGTTAGTTAATCCATGTCTAGACTGAGTGATCCTTGTCTTAGTTGGCTGTGTGGGTCTCACCATTCTTCCTTTATCTTATCCTATTTAACTGGCCTTCACTATTCTTTCTGTGTATTCTCTTGTTACACAACTGTCCTTTGAGGCTCGCAAATACGTCCTGCCACCTGCAAATTGAATTACATGCACTAGCATTGATTAACTTGAGGGGAGGGGAGAACACAGGGTTTGAAAGAAGGGCGTATACAAGATACCCGATAGCTTGTTTTCAAACTGTTCCCATTTGTCAGTTCTGTATGTTTTGGGAGTGAGTATTGTAAATGTGTACTGTATAAAAGACTGTTCACCACGGAATGAAGTGGCAATCTCCTAAGAATATAATTATGTACTTCTTGGATAACTGTGCTTAGCTGCAGCTAATAAACCTGATTTTCTACGCCTAACAGAGTGTCTTGTGTCTCTGTCTGATAAGGCAGGTTAACCCGGAGATATCAGGCGTGCCCTGCGCCGCTAGGCCCATAAGGCCTGGATCTCCAATGCCCCCATGGCGGCAGGTCTTCTCCCTTGGAACTTCTCTTGGCTGCAGGCTTCCTCTGTGTATTTGCTGGGGCCCTTTGCTGCTACCGAGGCGCTGGACGAGCCATAGACTACGATGATTAACTGGCTTTTTTCCCAGCCTCCTCCTCCATTTGCATCTGCAGCCTGCTGGTCCTGTTTGCTTCAGATGCTGCCCTGATTTGCAGCAATAATTCTGCTAGCTCAGCTGGTTGGTACCCTCCATTGCGGTTCACCATCACGGCCTGCTTTCCCTTGGCTGAAACGCTGCTGTCCCTTTGGATGTGGCGGGGTGCTGCCACCCTTAGTATGCACCAAACTTGCCCCAAGTTTTATATCCCGAGGATTGACCAAATGACTAATAGAGTGCAATTAGTAAAACGTGGTCCTTAAAACAGGTAGCGGGAAAATTGCGCCTGAGAGGGGTGGCACTGGTAGCTTCTAAAGGCAGCACTAAATTTGTTTCTGCTGCAACACTTCTTCCACCGGTTCCAATGCTCGCAATCGGCCACCCCAGCGTGTGGCACTGGTAGCTTCTAAAGGCAGCACTAAATTTGTTTCTGCTGCAACACTTCTTCCACTGGTTCCAATGCTCGCAATCGGCCACCCCAGCGTGCTGTGTCAATCAAAACAAAATTGCAGTGTCCGCCGCGTCGTTCTGAAAACAGCAGCGAAGAACTAGGCGGCACAAACTTCCACTTAAAACGCTTTGAATTTCTGTTCAACGCGGAGTAGGCAGGCCGGTTTAGGCCCCGAGCACGCCTAGGGAGGGGAAACCCACTGACTGTCCCTCGCGGCATCAGTGACATTGGCAGCCGATTGAGCCTCCCCCTCACTGCTGCTCTTTTATCTCTCCAGATGCTGGTATTATAGATTGCTGGAGAGTGGAAAGAACAGGGATCCCGCTCGCAGTCTCCGGCACCCCGGGAGGGAAAAATCAATCAATCAATCAATCAAAGCATTTATATAGCGCACTACTCACCCGGGGGGTCTCAAGGCGCTAGGGGGGTCCGCTACTGCTCGAACAGCCAGGTCTTGAGCTGCTTCCTGAAGGCGAGGTGGTCCTGGGTCAGGCGGAGGTGGGTCGGGAGGGAGTTCCAGGTCTTGGCGGCGAGGTAGGAGAAGGACCTTCCCCCTGTGGTGGCTCTTCGGATGCGGGGGACGGTGGCGAGGGCGTGGCCGGTCGATCGAAGCTGGCGTTTGGGAGCGTGGAATTTGAGGCGGTTGTTGAGGAATCCTGGGCCTTCGTTGTGTAGGGCTTTGTGTGCGTGGGTGAGGAGGCGGAAGGTGATTCTCTTGTTGACCGGGAGCCAGTGCAGGTCCTTCAGGTGTCTGGAGATGTGGTTGCGACGGGGGATGTCCAGGATGAGTCGGGCTGAGGCGTTCTGGATCCGCTGGAATCTCTTCTGGAGTTTGGCGGTGGTTCCGGCATAGAGGGCGCCGCCGTAGTCCAGACGGCTGGTGACGAGGGCCTGGGTGACCGTCTTCCTTGTCTCGGTGGGGATCCACCGGAAGATCCTACGTAGCATACGCAGGATGTTGAAGCACGACGAGGAGACGGCGTTGACTTGTCCGGTCATGGAGAGGGAGGAGTCCAGGATGAAGCCCAGGTTTCGTGCGTGGTCTGTTGGTTTGGGTGCGTTGCCTAGGGCGGAGGGCCACCAGGAGTCGTCCCAGGCGGAGGGTGAAGATCCCAGGATGAGGACTTCCGTCTTGTCCGAGTTCAGTTTCAGGCGGCTGTTCTTCATCCATTCGGCTACCTCTTTCATCCCTTCGTGAAGGTTGGCTCTGGCGGTGGCGGGGTCGTTGGTGAGGGAGAGGATCAGCTGGGTGTCGTCGGCGTAGGAGATGATGTTGAGGTTGTGCTGGCGTGCGATGGCTGCGAGGGGGCTCATGTAGACGTTGAAGAGGGTTGGGATGAGTGAGGAGCCTTGAGGGACCCCGCAGATGACTTCGGTGGCTTCTGATCTGAACGGGGGAGGCGGACTCTCTGTGTCCTTCCGGCGAGGAAGGAGATGATCCACTCCAGTGCCTTCTCCTGGATTCCGACGTTGCTGAGGCGCTGCACTAGGGTGCGGTGGCAGACAGTGTCGAAGGCCGCGGAGAGGTCCAGGAGGATGAGGGCCGCTGTTTCTCCGTTGTCGAGCAGGACTCGGATGTCATCGGTCACTGCGATCAGGGCGGTCTCGGTGCTGTGGTTGGCCCGGAAGCCAGACTGCGAGGAGTCGAGGGACCCGTTCGTCTCGAGGAAGGCGGCCAGCTGCTTGTTGACAGTCTTCTCGATGACTTTTGCTGGAAACGGGAGCAGCGAGATGGGGCGGTAATTCTTGAGGTCGGTGGGGTCGGCTGATGGCTTCTTTAGCAGAGCGCTTAGTTCGGCGTGCTTCCAGCTCTCCGGGAAGGTGGCGGTGTCGAAGGAGGTGTTGATGATGCCCCGCAGGTGGGGTGCCATGGTAGCGTCGGCCTTGTTGAAGACGTGGTGAGGGCAGGGGTCGGTCGGAGATCCGGAGTGGATGGAGTTCATCGTGCGGACGGTCTCTTCGGTGCTGATCGGGGTCCAGGCGTGGAGGGTGGTGGTGGGGGGCGGTGGTTTGATCGTGGCGTGCGTCGGTTGAGTGCAGTAGCTGTTGTGTATGTCCGCGATCTTGTTGTGGAAGTAGGAGGCGAGGGAGTTGCAGAGGTCTTGCGAAGGGGTGATGTCGTTGTTTCCGGCGTTGCGGTTGGAGAGCTCTTTAACGATGTTGAAGAGCTCCTTGGTATTGTGTGCGTTGTTGTCCAGTCGTTCCTTGAATGCGGTTTTCTTGGTGGCATGGATCAGTTGGTGGTGTTTTCGGGTGGCGAGCTTGAGGGCAGTCATGTTGTCTGGTGTTGGGTCTCTGCGCCAGGTTTTCTCGAGTGCTCTGCAGTTCTTCTTGGAGCTCTTCAGTTTGTCGTTAAACCATGGGGCTTTCTTGCTGCCGGGTCTGTTCGGCTGGGTCTTCAGAGGGGCGAGGTCGTCTGCGCAGTCGCTGATCCATTTCGTGAGGTTGGTGGCCGCTTGGCTGGGGTTCGTTGTGCTGGTGGGAGGGTTCTTGCTCAGGGAAGTAGCGAGCTGGTCAGCAGTGATCTTGTTCCAGCTTCTGCGTGCAGCCTGTTGCTGGTGATGGTGGATCGTGGTCCTTCTGAATCTGAAGTGGACGCAGCTGTGGTCCGTCCAGTGGAGTCCGGTGACGTGGCTGAAGGCGATGTCCTTGCTGGATGAGAAGACCGGGTCGAGTGTGTGTCCGGCGTAGTGGGTCGGGTGGTCACCAGTTGCTTGAGCCCGAAGTTGGCAAAGTTGTCCAGCAGGGTGGTGGTGTTGCGGTCGTTGTTCTTCTCCAGGTGGAAGTTGAGGTCCCCGAGGAGGATGTAGTCAGCGGAGGAGAGGGCATGCGGGCTGATGAAGTCGGCGATGTCCTCGCTGAATTGTGTGCGTGGTCCCGGGGGTCTGTAGATGAGGGTGCCTCTGAGGGTGGTCTTGGGGTCGGTGTGGATCTGGAAGTGCAGGTGCTCGGCGGGTGTGAGGGTGTCGTCGGTGTTGGTCGTGATACGGATGGTGTTCCTGTGGATGATGGCGATGCCTCCTCCAGTCTGGTTGATGCGGTCCCTCCGGATGATCTTGTAGCCGTCTGGGATGGCGATGGCGATGTCGGGCGCTGAGGAGGCGTTCATCCAGGTTTCCGTGAGGAAAGCGACGTCTGGGGCTGTGGTGTCGAGCAGGTTCCATAGCTCGACGGCGTGTCTGTGGACGGAGCGGGTGTTGAGCAGGATGCACTTGAGGTGGTTGCTGCAGGAGTTTGGCTTGGACGGTGCTGGTGTGGTGTAGGTCCGAGTGCAGGTGAACTTGCAGGAGTGGCAGCTGAAGGGTCCGTGGGTGCGTCTCGGGGTGGCTCGGTAGCAGCCTGGGATTCTACCGGCGTTGAGTGCGTTGAGTTCGGTGGCGTCGTAGGTCCGTCGGGTCGGCTTCCGTCGGTGGAGGCCAGGGGTCCAGGCACTGGGCGCGGTCCCGGCGCGGACGGGCGCAGTCGGGCTTACCTTTGGCGCACCTTCGGCGCTCATTCGGTGCTCCCGCTGCGCGCGTCCGCTGCGCGGTTGCTCAGGGGGCGTCATAAGAAGGGAGCCGGGAGGGAGGGTTCGCAGGGAGGCGGGAGCGTGTGAGCCAATCGGCTCGCGGGGGGGCGGGGCCGCAGGCAGGTAGCGGCGGGAAAGTCTGTGCGGGCTTGGCGGGCGGCCCTGCGGCGGCTGGGGTGCCGGGAATGGCGAGCAGGCAGCAGGAGGCTCAGGCACTGGCAGCAGGGGGCTCAGAGCAGGAGAATCGAGGAGCATGGGGGCGACCAGGCCGAAGGCGCAGTGGTCGCTCCCGAGGAGGATTCAAGGTCCCCCTTAAGAAGGGAGCCGTGAGGGAGGGTTCGCAGGGAGGCGGGAGCGTGTGAGCCAATCGGCTCGCGGGGGGGCGGGGCCGCAGGCAGGTAGCGGCGGGAAAGTCTGTGCGGGCTTGGCGGGCGGCCCTGCGGCGGCTGGGGCGCTGGGAACGGCGAGCAGGCAGCAGGAGGCTCAGGCACTGGCAGCAGGGGGCTCAGAGCAGGAGAAGCGAGGAGCGTGGGGGCGACCAGGCCGAAGGCGCAGTGGTCGCTCCCGAGGAGGATTCAAGGTCCCCCTTAAGAAGGGAGCCGTGAGGGAGGGTTCGCAGGGAGGCGGGAGCGTGTGAGCCAATCGGCTCGCGGGGGGCGGGGCCGCAGGCAGGTAGCGGCGGGAAAGTCTGTGCGGGCTTGGCGGGCGGCCCTGCGGTGGCTGGGGCACCGGGAACGGCGAGCAGGCAGCAGGAGGCTCAGGCACTGGCAGCAGGGGGCTCAGAGCAGGAGAAGCGAGGAGCGTGGGGGCGACCAGGCCGAAGGCGCAGTGTTCACCGTCCCTCGCCCAGCATCAGAAAAGAGATAGTCTACCGGACCTCCTGCTTGATGTCGCCTCCGGCTCGCCTCTGCTCTGTGATGCCGCAGAAACAATCCGCACGGCACAAAGTCCTGAGCGACAATTCCCCAGCTTTGGGAGGGGCCCGCTCCCGACAGGCTGAGACCAAGGGGAGGAGACAAACCATGCCTAACGGGCAGCAATACATGTGACTGGTTAAGTCCACGAACCCCAATTGTCTTCCTCTCTCAAGAACTTTCGGTGCTGCTCCCCAGCTCCACAATGTATTAGTGAGCTGTAGTGTGGGGCGTGGCACCTTATATACCCCTTTCCCTCTTCCTGTCAATGTTGAGGCGGTGCCCACAGATTGGGGGATTCAAAACATCACCTGGCCACCCATTGGCCAGGTGGCCTGGCGCCTCTCTTGTGCGAGTTAGCCATGCGGGAAGCTCCTCCTCTGCCTCGGGGTGCTTCTAAATGGTAAACACCTTCTCCTTACAGGGCACTGGCATCTGTTATGGTTCTGGCCTTTGAGGCCCCCTTCGGGTGCTTGCTCTGTGAGAACTCTGAGCCAATGCTGGGATTCAAACCTGCTTCTGCAATTCAAAAGTTGGCAGCTCTCACTGTAACGCCACATACTCTCCTTTAATCTTTTCCGTATTCTTTTTAAGATTATCCATAAACCAATAATAGTGAATAAAAAAAATAGAACATTGAAAATCTTATTTTTATTATTCAGAATTTGTAGCCATTCTGTGGTGTGCATCTTTACAGAAACAATTGAGCTCATCAGCACTATTTTGTTACTCACTGATCTAGAATGTAGATGCTGAAGACCACTAAAGAATCGCGAATTAACTGTAATGGACCCTCATAAGAGCAGAGTAATGGTATACTCATGAAATAAATTTCAATATGTTTTCAGCGTTCTCATTTTTAAGAGAAATGATAGCTGTCTTTTTACCTTTTATTTTCCTGAGTGCTTTCGGGACTGACTACAGCCAGGTAATACTAATCTATCGCAGAAGAACTGTGTGTGAGGCGAGGTCAGGTACTGATAACTCTCTCACCAACTCCCTTGCTTATGCAAAATGCAATTACAGGCACTTGGCACGAAGAGGGAAGAGAACGGGACAGAAAATGGCCAATCACTATGTGGCTTCATAATAAAGCCATAAAGTGACTGTCCATGTTCTGTGAGTAGGCTGTCTTACCACATACCTTCCTGCCAGTATCAATTAGGTGCTTTCTTTTTCATTTACAATGTCAAACAGGTCTTGTACGAAAGGCACCAGGGGTTTTAGAGATTCCCTTTGCTGGCGGGCGTGGCTTGGACGCCGGGGAAGATGGCGGTTTAGAGCGGCTCTCCTCCCGTCACGAGCCCTTCTATCAGAAATTGGGACACTTCCTTAAACCGGTGGCAGTGATGCGACCAGAGATTCAAGCACCGGATTGCTTTCTGCGTGCAGTGAGCTGTCTTCCGTAGCCGCACCTTCGACGGATCGGGAGTTACACCACGAGAGGCTCCGGACGTGCATGGCGGCAACAGCGCGAACGGCGCGAACAGCGCGAGCAGAGGAGAGGAGGTGAAGCACGGTACAATACCCAGCAAAGCGGTGAAATCCGCCGCCACGAAGGTATTTGGGATCAGTGGAGGCAGCAGCGCTCTGCAATATTTTTGGGCTGCAGGACGAGAAAATGATCGCGTGAGTAAGCGCGATCGGCCATGTCGGGGCTTCATTCACCTTCACCAAGATGGCGGCCGCCATTCGGTGATGCCTGAAACTTCGAGAAGAAGTTGCTCCCACACTACTTTCTCCACAAATAACTTGATTAAAGCGCCAGGAGAGCAATGCTGGCAAATGTACTGGGGGAAATAAGTGCACATTTCTGATCTGGTCATGGGGGTTCCATGTGCGCGCTGAATGCCTGGACTGCCTGACATGTGACCACGAGGAGCTCTCCAATGCCATACTGATCTCTTCCAATGATTTCCAACCTGGCCAAGGGGGCTTAATGTTGTTGCGCTGAGACTGCCTGACATAAGACCACAGTAAGCTCCCCAAAGTAACAGTGCTATTCCCAATGATAATTAGTGCCTGGGACACCTGACATCAGACGCAGCGGCCTCTCTATAGTATTCTCTCCAATGATAATGGTCTCTCCATAGTGATCCTTCCAATCATACTACACCATACACGTGCACGTCCGGAATGTGCGCTTGAGACGCCTGTACCTCCGGTCCCATTTGTTGAAGGGTTATAGCCACCAGTGAACCGAGATCTAACCGATCACTCTATTCTATACATCTGGGTTGGCTAATCAACCCCACGTACTTGCAAAGAGGGGCACTCAGGGCTCCGTGCTAGGATCTAAGCAATCATGATGGAGACCAAAGATCAGAGTACCCTTAAAAGACTCAAATCGGATCACTCGAACCCGGGATCGCCGAATAAACCAAAGAAAGTCACCCCGGATGCACTTGATATGATATTAAATAGGCTGGATGAAGTGAAAGACCTAGCTAAGGTCACTAAAGAGGAAGTGGTGGCGATCCGCCAAGATATCAGAGACACTAATGCGTGCTTGACAGAAACGGAGTCCAGGATTAGTCGTTTGGAAGAGATAGAGGTTAGGACCTCAAAGGCATTGAAACACCTGCACATCTCCTCTGACCAAACTACTAGGAGACTAGCCGAATTGGAGGATAGAAATAGAAGAGGGAACCTGCGCATCTTTGGGGTTCCGGAGGGGTACGAGGATTCAGAAGGGTCGTGCATTCAGTTCCTAGAATCATGGTTTGCTAAAGCAACGAACCTAACTTTCACCAACCCTCTGGAATTCGACAGAGCACATAGGGTGCCAGGAAGAATCACCAAGACGCAAAAAGGACCAAGGCCCATCGTCTGTAAGCCATTGCGCTATCAACATGTGGAGCAAATACTTGCATTTGTTCGGAAACATAATCATATCCTGTGGAGGGACGCAAAGATCTATACCTCTCAAGATTATAGCAAGGAGACTGTGGAGATCAGAAAAGCCTTTTTAGCTCTACGGCCACTACTAAAGTCGAAGGGATACCAATTTGGCTCTGTAGGCCCGGCAAAGTACAGGGTAACAATACGTGGATTGTCTCATTACTTCACAGACCCTATGAAACTCAAAAGCGTACTTGGGGATTTGGAAGAACGCGACATGGAACGCAACATGGAGACCAACAACCCAGATAACCAGACAACCTCGGCTTCAGTTTACAAATGAACAATTCTAAGAGTTGATGTGGTTAATTGATTCTCTCTACCCTGATAGGATTGCGGGACTGATAGGCCTGACATCTGCCGGATTGGGTCCCATATCCGCAGCTACCGACAGACACTGGAAGTGCTGCCATGAATGGTAATGTGTCGTAAATGGTTGGCTCAACGTTCCGGTAATCTCCTTGCTCTCCACTTCTTGTTCATATTGTTGTTAGTACAGAGTGGTATAATCAGTAATGTTCTGAATATTACATGTCTCGGCTCATCGACGTGTTCCGTCTGCGCTGATCAAGTCTCAGGTCTCAGCACGGCCGTGTTGAGACTCATTGACTCCTTGAGTATGTGAACGATACTTGAACGCCCGTTGACAGTTTGTTGCTCTTGATCTATTAGTTCTTCTTAGATGGTTCTTGATGAAGGATATGATGCTATAATGTCCTACAAGGGTCCTCATGGGCCTCTATACTAATTCTACTTACCGTCCTATTGCTGCAACCTCGAGCAATGGTTCTGTTTAAATAAGGTTGTCAGGATTGTTCTTTAATGGTACTTTATTGGTACTTTATTGGTTACATCATACAAATTCAATGTTCTCATTGCTTATGTGAATGGTCACATACACCTTACATAGTTGTTCCAATGTTTATGCAAAATTATTATGGACGGGAGGGCCACTGCGGTTTTCGTCGCGTCGCCATGCTTCTATACGACAGCTGGGGTGGGTGGGGTGGGGGGATGGGGAGAGAAGGGGGGTGTGTGTTGTGTGTTATGGTTTGCATTTTTTCTTTTACTTCCTCTTCCTCCTTTCTCTTTGCTTTTCCTTTCTCTTACAATCTATCCCTTTTCTCTTGACTGGACAATTTGTATCATCCACATGCTGTGTTTGTATATCCGGACATGGTTTACTCATGTACTATACCTGTATGCCCCTACGTCTGCTCATGGTTTCAGTAAATGTAGCCACATAATGGTGAAAACAGAATACTCCTCATATAAGATGTTGTATAGCACGCCAATGCTTGGGGATTATAAGGTACTAATGTTACATGTAATGTTATAAATGCTACACCCTACGCTTAACACTCCGCTTGGAACGACCTCCCTTGACCAGCTAAAAATTCTGTCTATGAATGTTAAAGGTTTGAACCAACCCATAAAGAAACAAAAGATAGTAGACTATGTACGTAGACAGAAGGGGGACATCGTTCTGATGCAGGAGACTAAACTAGACTCTAAACAGTTTTATACCTTACGTAATAAGTTTTTTTCGGAGGTTGTTGGGTCTAGTGCGCTTGGCAAAAAGAATGGGGTTCTGGTACTTTTATCGAAACGATCCAAGATAGAACTATTGTCTTCATCCTCGGACGAAAAGGGGCGCTGGGTTACAGTAAAACTTGCCAAAGACCACACAGAATTCTTTGTCACAAATGTATACGCACCTAACACTAATGATCTCACTTTCTGGCAAGACTTAGTCAAGCAGATTGAAACAATACCTGACACGGCGGTCCATATACTAGGGGGAGACTTTAACCTTCCACTTGATCCTGCCCTGGACAGGGACTCGAAGTGTGTGTTTAAACCGACCAAATCACATAATGCTTTCGTTAAACTGTGTCAACGCTTTAATCTGGTTGATACATGGAGAATACAAAACCCTACTGACAGAGACTACACTTTTTACTCCTCCCCTCACGATTCGTACTCTCGCATCGACTACATCCTTCTCACACAGAATGGGGTTGCGAGAATAGAGGACACTTCAATAGAACCGAGAGTACTGTCAGACCATTCCTGCATTTCCCTTTCCATCAGCAACATTAAACCCTCCCCTAAACAGACATCGTGGAGACTTAATGAAGAAACTTTAAACAAAGAACAAAATAGGGCCACTATCCAAAAAGCCATCCGATCATACTTGGATCTAAACAGGAGAGGGGATACCTCAGATTTGACGAGATGGGAGGCGTTGAAAAGTACCTTAAGGGGGGTGTGTATCAAAATCCGCTCGGGAATGAACAGAGATTGTAATGCACAACTGGAGAAGCTGGAAACGGAAATAGCTCATCTAGAAAACAGACACCAATTAACAAGGGATCGGGAAACACTTAATACCATGACTAATAAAAAATACGAATATAATAAGCTAGTTAGCGAAAGGGCGGGAGTATGGCTGACCAGAAGGCGAAATTTTAAACTCTGCGAATCTAACAAGGCCGGTAAAAGCTTGGCGGCATACCTGAAATTCAAAGTACAGAGGAATTCTATTAATGTCATAAAGGACTCGGAGGGAGTAAACCACTCTGATCCCCAAAAAATAACTGAGGTCTTTAAAGACTTTTATGAGGACCTGTATGCTAAAAATGACTCAGTTGATGTAGATAAAATTCAAGGGTACTTGCAGGAGTGTGATCTGCCAAAGCTAAGTTCGGAGGAACAACACAGCCTTAACGAACCGATCAGAATCGGGGAGGTGGAGAAAGCAATCAGAGGATTGAAATGTGGGAAGGCGCCTGGCCCTGATGGCTTTACAGCTAAATTTTACAAAAGTTTTGCAGCAGATCTAGCTGAACCCCTTCTGCATCTTTTCCATGAATTCACGGAGTCAGGTGAAGTGAGGGGGACCCTGGCAGAGGCGACTATCGCAGTTCTGCCAAAAGATGGCAAAGACCCATCGTTACCAAAAAATTATAGACCAATTTCCCTGATTAATTTGGATTGTAAGTTGCTAGCGAAGATTATGTCAACCCGATTACAAAAAGTTCTCCCTAACCTCGTACATCCATCCCAAGCAGGCTTTTTAAAACACAGATTATCTAGCGATAACACAAGAGTGTTAGCCCACGCCCTAGAAAAAGCTAAACTTTTAAATACCCCCACAGTGGCAATTACATTAGACGCTGAGAAAGCCTTCGACAAGGTTGATTGGACCTTCCTTGAGGCAGTTCTACACAAATTTAATTAGGGGACGACATTTACCAAACTGGTAATGGCCTTATATGCCGGTCCGACAGCCAGAGTTAGAGCGGGTGGCTCCTTTTCTTCATCCTTCTGCTTGAAACAAGGAACGAGACAAGGATGCCCGCTATCACCGTCTCTGTTTTTACTAGCGATAGAACCTTTCCTATACCATAACCGGAATAACGAGACCATTGCTGGCGTTCCGTTTGATGACTGCACTGTGAAATTAACAGCCTACGCTGACGATGTGCTCATTCTAACGGAGAAGGCTGACGAAGCTATCCCGGCATTAATGGACGTAATTGGCGAGTATTCTAAAGTTTCAGGGTACAAGCTGAATAAAGACAAAACGGAAGTCAAGCTGCTAAATAACATCGGAAGTAGAGAAATACTGGCCTCACCTGGCAGCCGAAAGCTTTTAAAATCTAGGCTTAGATTTTGAGAAAGACTTAATAACAACCTTAAAGGTAAATGAGGGCCTAACATTAACAAAGATCTCTACGTTGCTAGATAGCTGGTCGTCCAAGTTTATGTCCTGGTGGGGTAGGGCTGAGACCCTCAAAATGATGTGCACACCTCTGGTTAATTATCTGGCTAGCATGCTCCCAATGACTTTTTCCGATGAATTCATCAAAAAAGTGGATAGACTATTTGGAGAGTTTCTGTGGCGAGGGAAAAAAGCCAGGATATCATTGAAAAAGTTGCAATTGGCGAAAGAAAGGGGCGGCCTGGGCCTACCCTCGTTCAGAAACTACCAGACGGCTTTCCTTTGTAAGCAGGGGGCTCTTTGACTAATTGACTCTCCATCTTATACTCCAGTATGGCTATCTATTGAGCGATCGTTAGTGGCTCATGCACCCCTCCCGGCTCTCCTCAGCATGGACTTAACCCATTTACCTCACTCCAAATATATCCTGTTAAATACTAGAAGGGCGCTCCTCAGGCTTGACCAGTCACATAAAACTGATTCGGTGATTAAGAAATCTACCCTAGTCTCGATATGGCATAACCCTATGTTTCGGATAGAGGGGCAAACCCTTTACTGGGAGTTGTGGGCTAAACATGGTATCCATATGGTGAATGACCTCTATGAAAACGGTATGTCCATACCTTTTTCGACGCTGCAAGAAAAATTTAATTTGCCACCCATAGAATTCTACCAATTTTTGAAACTGAAGGTCGCCATCTCTAAGCGTGCCCTCACTACTGATTCACCATGGCTGCTGACACGTCTCCGGATACTGTATAATGCTGACCATTTTGTGTCCAGAATATATAAATTGCTCCTCCCTTTGCCAAAGAAAGCACATAACTTAATTGAAAACAAGTGGGAGTCGGAACATAATTCGACAGGTATCTCGATTGATTGGGAGGTAATACACAAAACTGCACTATCAAATAAGGTGTCCCCAATTCTATGTCAAACGAAATACATGTTGTTGAACAGAGCGTTTTGGACTCCTCAAAGGCTGTTTAAATGTAATTTGAAGGATACGCCCAATTGCTGGAACTGCCAGGCTGCACCTGGAGACCTGGCACACATGCTCTTCGATTGTTCCCTATTGAGATAATTTTGGAAAAAAATATTTGCATATATCCAACAAGTACTTGGAATCACACCCGTTCAGGAATTTGTATATGTCATTTTGGCTCCCCTGGAATCACAACTGCCTGATATTCATGACCGCCAATTGCTAGATATCATGTTGACACTGGCGTGTAAGGTTATTCTTTGTAAATGGAAGAATTTTGCTGAAGTCAACTTCAAAATATGGCTGGAATGGCTCTCCTTCCTGAGAGGGGCAGACAATCCGGCACTGCAGTCAGCCACATGGAAGCCTTCTAACAAAAAACTGTGGTCCTCCTTGGACGCGTCATCCTCCCACTTTGAGCCTCCATGATACAACATTCAACAGACTGCCTACCTTCATAAACTACAGTATCTCTGTTTGACCCCAAGTTTCCACGTTCCAATGCTCTCCAGGTTTCAATGCTCTCCTGGCCTGAATGCTTAATGTATACTTATTGTTACCTGAATGCTTAATGTATACTTATTGTTACCTGTAACGCGCCCCGTGCTTCTGTAAACCGATTGCAATTGATATATTGATACGTCTGTCCTCTTTCTTCTCTCTTTTTCCTCTTTCTTTCTTTCTTTCTCTTATTCCTCCTTTCCTTTCCCTACTCTTTTTCTGTTCAGTCCAGTTCAGTTCATTATTGTAAGTGTCATTGTGCCATTAACGCATCCATCTATGTGATGAAGAATTTCGTGTATTGTCTTGCTTCATTTTGTCCAATCTTCAATAAAAAAGATTTGAATTAAAAAAAGAGATTCCCTTTGCTATAAAGTTTCTACAATCCCCAAAACAGCAGGGTGTGCAATTTCCGAGATATATTAAACTTAGCTGTTTTTCTGGCTAGGTCCTCATTATGGTTTTAATGTCACTGATGGGAAAAACACAAGAGATAAATATGTGCCTGGAGATGTTGGTTTAGTAGCTCAATGAGTTTTCTCTGAGCTTGAAATAAAAGATCTGGATTGGAAGGAGATCTGTGTCTTTTTTCCCTCTTCGGAGAATGATGGTATGATGCCAGAGATCTGTGAGGCGGCATTGGAGTTAATCTCCTTTTCAGCAGAGGGGACCCTGATGTTGGCATCAATAACATACTGGGATGCAAGAGATAAACTGGGTCCTCAAAAGAAACTGTTGCCCATTGTAGTCTGAAAGGTAGTGGATGTGGATCCAGTGTGATAGGATGATGCATAGCTTGAAGTGGTGTTGAAAGGCTCTCTACTCTCTTTTTCAGAGTCAGAAATGGGGAAGAGGTGGAAAAATGCGGTGTCACTTCAGAAGACATGTTATGTTGATGGGGAATGTAGTGGCGATGCTTGTCAAGTGATGACACAATCAATGGTGGTGGAGTAACCATCATAGGTATCAGTCTTGTTTTTTTGCTATGTCCACAGTGATCAGGACCTGTAAACTTCCTTTACAACGCGGTGTTACTACGACTTGCGCTGGAGGGCGCTCTTGTTAAAGGAATAGTATGATTTCTATTCCAACACCTTCCCTACTGTTATGTGGGCTGGAGTTGGAATAGAAAATTAAACTAATCCACAATCCAGCGCCCTCCAACGCAAGTCGTTGTAACCACTTGCGTTGTAATGGCTGCATCGTAAAGTACCGCAATCATTTTGATTGCGTTGTACTGACGTACATCCATCAGGACCTTGATACAGGCCTGTGGAGTATCCTTGTTGATGTCATGAGGTGAGGCAAGGAGTGTTATTGTTTTTTGATACCAGTGTTTCTAGTCCTATCAGTATCAATAGGGAAGCAGGTTTAGATGTCAATAATGACAGACGTTTTGTGGATACCGGTCAGTGGTTGTCTTCTATGCCGACAGTAAAGGCCTTTTAGATGGCAGGTATTTCAAGTGTTGTCCATATTGTCCATGATGTTGATGATAGGTATATTTCGAACCTGCCTTCGACAGAGAGCAGGTTGGAGCCGATGCTCCCGGCAACAACATTGTGCCTTTTTCTGGAGCAGGCTTACTTTTAGAGGAAGAACGAGGAGACTAATACGCCTGCTTCTTCTTCCTCTTCCTTTCAACCTATGATTGCATTGTTTACAGAATTCCCTTGAGCCTTATTCCTTCTCAGGCATTCAAATTCCTTTTGGACATGTTTTTTTACAGATCCCAGTCTTTGACCAAATGCAAGAAAGGAAGGTATATCACAAAAGACCCTGTAGAGGTCAGTCAGACTTTTTCCTTTCACAAGAGGAAAACTACTCAAAATTAGAAGTAATTTCTGAGGTGAAATCTTCTTGAAAACAGCAAAAGTCCTGTAGTTAAAAATGCTGAGTGAAATAGGGAAAGCAAAGCTTTGCTTACAATTTTCTACTCAAAAAGTAGAGGTTTGAAACATCAAATGTGCTCTTAGACCCTACAAATAACAGCCAAAAAAAGGTTCTTTGAGGCAACTGCCAGTAGAGTTCATCATGGACAGCAGAAGCTTCTGGAGTCTTCAGGAGCAGAAAATGTTTCCGCATCTTTCAAGGAAACTGTATCAGCGATGGCGTAGCTAGCCCTATGGCAGCCCGTGGCGGTCCATGATTTTGCCGCTCTGCGCCGGCTGATTGAAGTGCAGGGGTGGCGCCCCAATACTGCAGGTAAGAGCAGTGGGAGGCAGTCGCCTCCAAAACTTGTGCGGCCCGGGGTGGAACACCCCCCCATGGTACACCGCTGCTTATCAGGTTGCACTTTGTCCTTAATTTTATTCATGTGCACTCCTTTTTTTTACATGAGATTCTATAATGCAGACTAGAAACTGCTCATTAGATGTTCAACAGTTTAATTTGTGGAAGCCTCTTATAGGATGTTACAGGGTGCTGTTTATTGTAAGGACAAGTGGACACTGACGTCCTGTGTGACATGTCAGTGGACAATACATCTAAAAAATGCGTGCAGGCAGTGGAAATTATTCCAATGTTTATGACTACCAATGAAGATCATTAAATGCAGAAAAATACATGAGTTTTCATGTATTAAAATTGCTTTTCAGGTTCTTTTGTTCATGTACTCATATGTAGGTGCCCGTTTCAAAAGACTCAACTGCACACTGACTTACATGAATAAACTAAAGATTTTATAGAACTCAAAAGAGTCTGCCCATTATATCGCATTGAGGCAGCATAGAGAGTATATGTGGCTTAATGATATGCCAGCTTTATATTTCGCAATTGTCAATTACTGTAATATATTCTCAAAGGACATTGGATAAGCTAATCATACAGTAGTAAGATTAGGAGAAAGCACAAGTTCAAACCAATACAGATCATAATGTAAGTATGGCATTAGCATAGTTTACACATATGAGAGTGCTAGTTAGTAGTTGATCTATGAGAGTAAAAGCTAATTAACTGTACCATCAAAAAAATTTCCGCATACCTGTTTGATGTCATTGTGGAACCATATTGTGAAATATTAAGTGGTCTTAGCAGTGATTTCATTCATGATGACCTCAGTTAGACCGTAGGCCATACCTGGGTGCTGGCCCTGCAGTCAACCCATAATATGCAGACAAAACCTGATTCACACTGTGCCCACCCATCAATGGAGTTGGCCATCCTCCACTGCCCACGGCGTTTGGCAGTGCACACACGCACTGGCCATAAGTGCCCAACAAACTTTATGGCCTACCACTACTGCACAAATCTTACTTCTACTACCATAAAATGCTGTCCATAGATGAAATATATGTGAATTATTTATCATTTGAGTCCACATACAGTGCCTTTACCTCATACATAGTACATAGTGAATTTCAAAGTTATTGTTAATGTTTTAACAACATTGGCTTAAGTATGGAAATAATTTAAGTCAGATCTAATTCCAGAAAATCAAAGCCATGCTAAGACCAGGTGCAGGTGGATATGGAAATGCACCTATCCAATAGAAAACATAATTTGATTGTATTATGAGAGAATTAACTTATCAAACAGCGACCATGTGAAGAGCACTCTGACTTAATATGGTCACAGTTTTCACTCAGTCCTGTCCCGGGCGATATATCCACAAACATTTGTGGGCTATCATTTTTTATTGGGATTTTATGTTGGGTGGCAGGAGTTTTGCTGATTTCCATAGACTATAGATGATTCCCCTTGTGATGTTAGACAAAGGTTGAGGTTTGCATGGCATTCTGGCCAAGAAAAGGCAGTAGGATCCACACTAGTCACATCACCCTGGACCCACCGTGTGTCTGAGTTTTGTAAGTTTGATAGGTGGCCTGAGCTCAAATTCCACAGATACCCGTATTCCCCTTAATGGGTGCTTTCTCATGGCCAAAATGTGATGACCTCAACATTGCGTTTTGGGGCCTTTCCTCTCTCAGGTGATAGGCCCACTCACATAAGTGAGGCACAGTTTTTATCAGTAATACTATGGACATTTTGTGGCTCACCACAGTATTTCGAAGTGTCCATCACAGAAATGTGAGAAAAATGGGTGATTTTAGCCAAAGTTTGAATTTTGCATTAAATCAAGTGAACAAAAATCTGGTGGAACCCTGGACTACCCTTGGTCTCTCGTTTTCAGAAACAAAATGGGTATGGAAGGTTTTCCTGGGTGGTGGCCAAACTTCGGCTCACATTCCACTGCTGCTCAAGTTGACGAAATGGGGCATTTTTCATAATGAAAATGTGATTCCTCTACCCGGTCTTTTGCAGCCTTTCTAGTTGTGGATGATAGGCCCACTGGTGCAGTGGTAGGAAGTTTGTAAATTTCCACAGATTCCAAAAGTTTTCTACCCAGGAATGAGTGGAAAATGCATGAATTTAAACAAAGGTTGAAGCTTGCAGGGTTGAAAAAAGGTAAAGAGATACATGCAAATCACAACACCCTGTACACCTATGGGTGTCTAATTTTCAAAGATTTCTGTGTTTGGGGAGCAGCAAAAAGTACACAGCTACTCACTTTACCAAAATGGATCATTTTACTTGATAACATTTTATGTCTCTATTGGCTTTTTGGGGCTTTTCTGTCATGTAGGGGACCATTTTGATCTGAAAAAGTATGGGGACAAAAAATAGTAGAACATCTGCTAGTATCAATTGAATATCTTGCAAATGTAAGTGAGGTTGCAAGAAAGAACATATTTTGAAAAATTCACTCTGAATCACATGACAGTATGGGAAACCTCAAATCAACGGCTGTAAAAAAACACTACTATTCCCAAACATTGGGGCCCATTAGGATGTCGGGCGGATCGCCTCCGCCATGCGGGCGGTGGCGATCCGCCGACATCCTTTGCCGCCCGCCACCCATTTCCCCCCAGCCATATAAGTATGGGGGGGGACCGCGGGGGACGGCAAGACCGTCGCCGCTTTTCCACCCCGATCGCGTTGCGGCCGGGCGGAAAATGTTTAATATGGTGGCGGTGTCTATTAGACACCGCCAGCCATATTATGATGGGCTTTGGGGAATGCCTTTCCGAGCACCCTGGGACTCCGGGGGCGTGGGGGGTGCACATGGGGGGTATAGGTACCCCCCTGCATTTCAAAGTGCAACATGGCAGGCACCGCGCGGTGCCTGTCATGTTGTGCTTTGAAATGCACAACGTGCATTTTTACCATTGCGGTGGGCAGCGCTTTCAGCACCGCCCGCCGCAATGGTAAAAATACAGGATGCGCCCGCCAGTGTGGTGGACGCATCTTAATGGCCAAGGCGAGACCGGCGCTCCCATGGCGGGCGGTCCCGTTTTAGACAGGGATGGCGGGCGGGCAAAGTCTGCCCGCCATCCTAATGGACCCCTAAGTATCTTGGGCATGTTTAAGAATTCTTAGGTTCCTTTCATAATCCACTTTTCACTCATTACATTTCACCATATAAATTGCAATATGGTTGGTAAACAGTACATTGTGCTCAATTGTTGGCTATGTGCAGGGCTTCTGGAATTATGCGATTGTGTGTCTGCAGTTTTTCTGCCTAATTATGGATTTGCCGTATTTGCCGATTAATCTATCATCTGCTGCATAATCTGCAGATTGTAGCAAACGAAAGATTTTGTTTTTACCGTAAACAGTACAAACTTTACTAAAAAAGCCGTGACGTGTTGCTGCGCAAAGGGATGTCTTTTACAAAGATTAACTATTCACCTTTTTGTTGCTTATTGCTAAACTTTGGTATTAAACTGGTACTAATGAGGTACAACCTATGCCCAGACATTGTGAACAAGCATAACAACTGCAAAATAAAGAAGCCGTACTATCATAAATAGTGCCACGTTACACCACATAAGTGGCTTTTCTTGCCGCATAATTTAGTCAACCTGCCGCATTATTTGGCACTTTCCAACCACATAATTCCAGTCACCTAAGCTATGGGCTTTGCGTGTTTTTGGACAACCAACACTATATATCCCTGTGACCAAAAGGGTCTGTCACATGTAATGGTATATTACTTTTGCAAATCAGCCATTATGGCAAAAGAATGACAGATGGAACTGTTGTTGCCTTTTTTTTCTGCTTTTTTCCATATTTTTTTTTCATCAATTAGTTTCTTTGGGAAATCAATTTGCAAATTTACAATTTTATCTAACCTTCAGAAATGTATAGGTTTTTTGGTTCACCCATTCATACCACAAAATGCAAGTCGTTGTAACCTCAAAATAAGAAAAAATAGACTACCACTTAGAAAAATGCAACAACTGTAGTACATTTTTTAACAGCTTAGCTTGCTACTGAGAGCTGGGAAGATGGGGTTCTCATCACGGTAAACAGAAAAAAACTTTTGTTGATGCAATTTTTCGGGAAAATAATTACTTTTTGAACAGCACATTTTCCACATTTCCTAAAAAACTGCTTATATTTTGTTTGTTTTTTCAGTTACCTCCAGTGTAATCCACAAACCGTGGGTACCTTTCAAATCCCATACATGTGGAGAAAAAGACACAAAGTAGGCTTGGATATCTTTTAGTGGAAACATTTTATAGAGGGTTAAGTCCGAACTGCTCTTAACATCAAAAAAAGGGCCTAACAATGCAGATGGAAACTTCAGCATCCAAGGGGTTAAGGCATATGCAACGTTACTGATTACTTAACTCGATCAATTTTATTGACACATGAGAGATTATGTTGTTGGATGTATTATGTTGCATGTATAAACTTGTAACAGTGACAGTGTGGGTATCTGACAATCAATAGCTGGTTAAGGAGCCACTTGGTTTTCAGTTCTTGTAAAGTTCTACTTTTTATTTTACTTTTTCATTGTTTTTAAACTTAGGTTTTTCTTAGCATTAGGAAGTTTCTGACCTCGAATTTTAAGAAAATCATGAGCTAAAACTAGGCTAATCTTGTTTCTCTTAAATCAGCTTCTACATTTGTTTCTGAAGTTTGCCTCATTTTCAAGCTTTCAAATGTCATTTCAAATTATGTTTTACTTTACCCAGTGGCAGCTCCTCCGCTACAGCAGAGGAGCGTTGCCCCACTGCTCGAAAGGAAAAATAAAATGTTAATCGTTATTATCATTTTATTTTTGCTATTGAAGTCAGGGACTCTCGGGCGGGGCTGGCCAGAGCAGGAAGAGGAGTGCTTTGCACTTCTTAATTGCGCATGCCTGATTGGCTGGCCCTCTTGGGCCAGCAAAATAGTCATGCGCATTTTGCATCCTTCCCACCAGGCTTGCTTTACACAGCCTGGTGAGTAAAATGCAAAGCCTCCCAGTCCCCTTCTGAGTGCCGAACTATGGCACTCAGACCAATCACAACGCTGCATTGCAGCATTGTGATTGGCTTTGGAGAGCCTGGGAGCCCAGGTGCTTCCTGCCTGCTGCTTCCTGCTGCCAGCGAAGACAGGAAGAAGAGGATGGAGGAGAGATGGCGGCCGGCCAGCCCATGCATGTGTTTTTTTTTATTTCCTCCCCGGCCTCACCACTCCCATTTGGTAGCAGCCAACACTGATCTTATCTCTTTTCAATATCAACATTTCTGTGCGTGTGTGGCTGATCCCATCTTTGCCATCTTTGAACTGGGCATGCAGCTGAAGTAGAGCTAAGTTATATTTACAAAGCAAGTATTTTGACCATATCTAGTGTAGTGCTTTTTGTATCCATTTTTCTAAATGTTTTGTTTCATTAAGCCCCTTTGACAATGGTGACCATGGATAAGGACCTGCCACATTTGTGCAGCTACATGTCTAGTTATTGTTTTAATCTTTTAGGGTATTTTTTAAAATGTAACAACTTTGTTTTGATATTTTTTTTTTCATTGTCTTCTAACCCTTGAGGCCTGCAAATCTCTACATTCACAAAGTCATGCTATAATAAGGAATGAATTTACACAATATAGAGATCACCATTTTAGCCACAAAAGTCTGCTCTTTATCTTTAAACTTTTTCCAGTTGTTTCCTAAACCCATTACGTTTCATTAAACCCATGGTCCTTCTTTTGAACTGTTGTAATTTGATGACATCTTTGTCCATCATATTTCCTGAAGGCTGCTTTCTGTTTGTTCAACTGATGGGCTGTTTTCTCAATTTCCTTTTTCTAGAGAAGTCCTCGCTGCTTCTTCAAAGCAAATAGATCCCAACCAGGAGAGACAAGTTAAAAAACATGTTCTAAGATTTCTGTTTAATTTGTTTGTTCAACACTTCTATCATTGCATTTATTTTGTAATGTGATTTGTGCTTAAGGGTATTTATATACTTTTCTCATCACAATAAAAATAGGGCCTGATTCACAAATTGCACTTTGTAGTACTACAAAATGTACTGCAAATTGAATTTCACAAGCTATGGGCAGGGTTTTACGCCTCTGCATTATCTATATTTATAAGTGTGGAGTTTGTTTGCCCCGATTGTGGAGTCTCTGCACACTTAGTAAATGTTTTAGAAGTAAATGAGGGAGGGACTGGAGGGAGTGGTTGGGAAAAGAGGCAGTCAGCACTAAAGGGGATGGGATTAGGTAGGAGTAACAGGGCTTCAGGGTGCGTCAGGGAGGGGGTTAGGGAGGGGAGTCACACCCTCCTATACAAGGTTAGTGGAGACATAAAACATACACTTTTGTTATAAGTTTACTTTCTGAGTTGGTGACTCAAAAGTGTAAGTCACCTATGCGAATAAGGCCCATAGTATTTTTTAGAGAAAGGGCCCTATTCACAAAAACACATCTGCAAGTGTAGATTCACTCAAGTATGTCTTTATTTATGTGTGTGTATACAACTCCTTTTTTGTCATTCACCATTTTCTGAATGCAAATTTACACCTTTGTGCACATATGTGTAGGCTTAATCCAATGAGGGTGTAGAGCCTACTACAACAGAATTTACAACCATACATTTATGTAACATCATGACTATTTTGTATCCTGCCTGGTTGGACATCTGCCACTGGGACGGAGTCCCCTGCCACACACGCAAAGACCTCTGTCAACTACGTGTAGACCTGTGAATGGAAGTGAATAGGCAAATATTATCCACAGGACTCGAGTCACACACACCTGACACCCATTCACTTAATTACACATAATTACATCCCATATCCTAAGCTCAGCTCTTCCCCTTGGGCTAGATCACCCTGCAACCAACTGGAACCATACCCAGCCTCCAGGATGCTGACCATGACAATCAAGAGGGCACATGTGTATCTTGCTATTGTTAAGGTTGGCAAGGCTACAGGACACAAAGTGCCTAACTAGCAAGGTTGGGTGTTGGAGGACATGGAAAATGTGTTATGTTCTTGCTCCATGCCCCCCGATAGCAGGCACAATAAGTGCAGGACAAGCAGGTCACTACGACTGGAGACATGCACAGTTCCCCTTCCTCCTCTTCCATCAACCACCCCCAGAGGCATTAAAAGCTAAGCCTGGGCAGCGTTTGTGCAGTTCCGCTATGCACAACTTTGCAAAGTGCAAAACAACCTGCCGCGCTAAGTGGAGCTCCACAAGCAGCGGAGTGCATTAGAAAAATGCTGTTCGTGGTGATTTTCAGCGCCGGGTGTCCGCACTGTGCAATTATCGCAAACCACACCATGCACAGCGCAAGCGGGTGCTGTTTCCTTTCTGCCGCTCAAGTAGATGTTTTACTCAAGCGACAGCTGTCTCAACGTGAACGGATGGTTTCTCAATGCGAGCGGTAGGAAGCATACATGACCATTTGCAATGAGAAATCCAACCAGCACACATTGAGAAATATTGCCGGAGGTTTATTTTCCTCGCTCGCACTCGCCAACTTGACTTTGACGAACCCGAACAAGGAAAAATCTCGCTGGGAGGTGGACTTTCCTCACTTAGCTCACCAACTTGACATTGATGAAAAAAACTCTGCCAGCTCCGCGAAACGTGGAGTGCGGAAAACTCCGCAAACTCCACGGGCGGAGTGGAGTTCACCATCCAGACTTATCAAAAACATTCACCAAAGCACTTCAATACTCTCGTAACAACGTAGTCAATTAAACACATATTTTTAACCTAACTTATGAATGGGCCTTTTGAAAGTCTGTATTTTTGAAAATCTAATCAGTGAGCATCTTTGAAATTAAACCTTATAGATTCTACTGTAAAGTCAGTCATGTTCGTTTTATGTGTTTTTTGGCATGTTAAATGCTTATAACGTTAATATGTATGAGGTGAATGCAATAACTTCATCTATATGCTTACAGCCTTTGCATTATGATCAACAAATTAAATAGTAATTCTTCAACAACCTGATCAACAAACCATCAATGATTTTTCTTTTAGATTGCATACATTAATAAAAAAGGATATAGCCCTTGGGACAGGGCAAACGATTATAAAATAGTATCTTCAATCAAAGGGGATGTTCACGTTGAGGGGGTGGGCAAACTATAAAAACATGACAGGTGAGGGATCAAATCTATGTACAAAAAAGGAGCAATATTAAAAACATTATAAAATGAACGGTGCAACAAAAGGAATCCGAAACATAGGCATAATTACCTAAAAAATGTAAAACGCTCAAATAAAAGACCTTGTTCCAACACTCCCCCCAAATAAGAGTAGTATATAAGTTCATGGTTTGGGATAAAATGTTCCTGGTCCTTTTACAGGTTTGCTTTTCACCACAACTGACTTTATATCCTCCATAGACACATATAATCTGGTTGGCTGTGACAGAACAAAACATCGTCAGAGAAAAGGATAAACAGTGTTTGAAGGGTCTCAAATAACACTGACAGACTGGGAGGCAGGATAGAAGGAGATGGGGTGGTTTGGGGACGCAGACCAGATGGAGTGATTGCAATCAAAGAAGTCAGGAGAATACTTACATTTCTAACTTATTCAGGCAGAAACTCTCCCGACATCCAATATATTGCTACCTGATGGTCTGCTATGGGCCTCATGACCACCTTGAGGACAGTCATAAACACACAATCAGGTGGAAGAGGGGCAACCTATGAGGGCATGGGGGAAAATGTTCCTCTATCACTGCCAGTCAGAGCAAGCACTTAAAGTATGAGGAGGATGAGGATGAGCAGGGGTTGCAGGTGGAGGCCATAATGACATGAGAATGATTGACATTTTGAAGAATTTTACTACACTTTTCTATGGTAACATCATGCTTTAGGTACCGTGCTCGCTACGCCGCCAGATTCAAGCTAGCCTGGCTGAAGAGGGGTGCTACCCCAAAACTGGTCCCAGGCTGCTTGTTTCTGGTCCAGGAAGGACCTGGCCTGCCAGTTAGCGCTGGACCATTCTCATGGGAACAGGGTCAAGATTGACTTGCATATGACTGTGTCCAAACTGAAACGGCGTGGCATGGAAAAATGCTATGGATTTAACCCAGATCTGTGACTGGAGATGAATGTTTGATTAATTCAGCATTTCGTCAATCATCTGTTCTTTCTGCAATGGTAATGCAGTGTGCCACGATTCAAGAACTTTAAACCAGGTCTTCCATATAGGATATCTTTTTTCATAAGGGATAAGTATGAAGGATTGGTTCTTAGCAACAAATAACTGCTCAGTCCACTTAGCATGCTGCCTATCATGCGCAGATTAATTTGGCATGTTTGCTTGAATATATTTAATAAATACGTGCAATATTAAAAACAATACTAGACCTATACTAATTGTTGTCAATAAATATTGCAGTTTGAAAAAAACACCATTGCATTTCTGATAGCGAGTTAAAATTACACCATAACAGTCCTGAATATATGTAAGTCAGCGTTCAAAATGTGGTAACTGATACTCGTTCACCCAATATATTAAGGCCACTAATATTTGCCATTGTGCCAATATAATATTACTTTATAAACACAACTGATTTTCTGACCAAAACATCAAACAATGAAGAATCATTCAATCCATTTGGTACAGATAACATGGACATTAAAATAAACTATTAGACTGGAGACCTTACAGGACAACACTTTCAAAACACATACGCCCTTATATTAACATCTACATTTTACACTTACCCGTTCTTTTCTGCTGATAAGCTTCCAGCTGATCGTCGAGAATCAGTCAGGCTGTTCTCAAAACCCTCCTTGTACAGTGGTGAAGTTGCGATGGCACCGTGAAGTTTGATGGGAAGAATGGCCAATCAGATCATGGACTTTCCTGAAGGTGCTTCTCACGCTTGTGGCACTCCTTTCCTCTGCAGGTCTGGGCATCCACTGCACTGCAGCAAGGGCCACTGTCTTTCCAAATCTGGGCTCGCTCTGCAGTGCCCAGCTGGGTCTTGGCCCCTCATGGAGCAGGGGGTAATTCTGGAAGGGTCAATTTCTCATATGAAAAGTTAGAGAGCTCTCTTCTTATCCCTCATCCGTTTTGGGAGTTTTGAATGTCTGAAGAGCCACAGGATGGAGGAGGATGGTGTTGTTGTGAGAGGATAGATCAGAATGAATAAAAAATGGCTGACTTCCTGTCCTGTATGCAATTTACTGTTTGAAGTGGTAGGCAGAGACCTCAAGTCTGAGAATGGATGCCTCTACCCTGCATGCAAAGTTACTGTCTAGCCTGTTCATTCTCAGTCCTGCATGTGAAGACCTCAATCTTGCACGTAAATAACTGATAAATAAATGATAAATGTTTTCCCCAAAATGGTATCGGGCTTTAGGTGACTCAAGCTCTCACTCAGTCTGTAACCATGTCGAGGGTCAGTTGAAGTGAGAAGCAGTATCTGGTATCACTGCTTTCCTGAGTATGCCAAAGATGTTTTAGGGAATTGATCAAAGTCAGCAGGTGTGGCCTGCTACATCTTAGTAGAAAACTGTGAGGGTGTGGGTATTGGGTCTGACATGGAAACCCTGTTTGGATCTCTTATCAAGCTGTCCTAACGTCTCATTGAGTACACCAGGAAATGACTATCAAATTGGACTAACAAAACAAATCAACAAGACATGGGCCACCTGTGATTGTCAATCAACCTCATTGAGGATTCCCATCAATGTCTTGTATAGATCAATATTCTCATCTGGTAATCCTGCCAGGGTATTGTGTCTCTTGATCATTGAGACATCTACCATACCCCCATGGTCGGCTTGGGGTAACGACCCACAATCACTTTGCTGGACCATATGATGTTGATCTGATGGGAATGTGCAGTGCAAAGAATTATAAATGTGGTGATTAAAACAGGATAGGGAACTTATCAAGAGATTATTTATTGGGCATAAGCCCCTTCCAGGTTAAAAACAAGAACAGTGCAAAACAATGATTGCAGTTCAACCAAATAGCTGCGAGAGGGCCAACATGTTTCAGCCTATCATGGAAAGGGACCATAGGCTTTCATCAGGGCCTCTGTTCTACGTAAATGCTACTGCCTAATTGTGACTAAATGTGTGAAAAAATAATACAAAAAAACACACACAAGTGAATCAACCACAGTAAAGGATATGATCTCCTTCATTTGTGTGAATTCCTCCTTGGCACCTGGTGTATTAATAACATCTGTTGAAGACAAACACAAAGGTGGACCCACATAAGCTAACAAGGTCTGTTAGATACTAGAATCACTACAGTCTTTTAAATATTAAGTACTCACCCAGTATGCCCGGGGAAAGGACCTCACCTCTTCCTGGACCTGGCTCAGGAACTGTGAGACCCCGCTCTGCAAGAACAACACAACCCCGCACTTAACAAGGGCAGAGAGAGTTTACTCTAACCTGCTCTGTCCTGTAGTTGTGCCAAGGGTACAATAATGCCTTGCACGCAGAGCAAACCTGCTAATATCAACCTATCCCATAGTATAGACCTCCCCTCACCAACACACCCAGGGCACCCGCTTGCACCAGTGGAAAACATTCAATTAGTTAAGTTGTGTGTGGTACAGCATTGACTTATCCCACAATCATATCTATATAATTGGATTCCCACATTATTCAATACAATTGTTGTCTCTTTCTCCTTAATAGTTAAAGAGGGAAACAAAAGTTAGGTTATAGCCAGCTTACACTCAGTGCCTACCTGTCCGTCGTTGTCTCGGTCTGTGACTGAGTCAGGGGGAGGCACTGGGCTGTTGCAATAGCTCCAATTTAACTGGTTGTGTCATTCCAGCATCAGCCAATCGGTGTTCAGCAAATACGAGACTATAGCCTCCCGTTGAAAGGCAAAGGCATGCTTTTAATCTGAAGGCGATATCCCAGTCTGTAGTTATATATTCGTATGTAGGCCTAGACACAGCGCCAAACATTGGCCAAACAAAATACATGAAACAACCTTCACAGAGACAAGCTCTAATTCGCGTAGTCTCGCGAGAAGATCAATCAAACTACAGGATGATGTCAATCACCCCGCGCATTTAGTTCAAGAGGCATTAAACGCCCATGCCCATCCATTACGAACCTTGCCACACGTTGACCTGGGTGTAATCAGTGAAAGGACGCTGTATGGCTCGCGTGATCTCGCGAGACGATGTCCGGAACTACCAAATTATGTCACTCGTTCATTTTGTGTAGTTCAAGCAGCCTCTCGCGCTATAGATGTTCTTTCAGTACTAATATTATCACACCGTTGTTAATATTTCGTATTCTGGCCCGAACCATTTAGACACCACGCACTATTGAATTAAGGTGCAACTAGCTAGAATGGTAACTGAAGCCATACTTGACTAAAATAGTCTAGTGTAGAGAATCAAACATTTATAAATCGTGTGATAAAACAACAGGATGTGTGTCTATGAACTCACATTCTAGGGTGGTAAGAGTTCGAGAGAAACAGTAAAATCTCTATTAGCATATTCAACATCAAATAATGGTGTGATGCCAAATCCGTTGTGCAATCATATTGTTAGTACGATATCTATTCAAAAATGGTCGGGCGAGGCATGCAGTGACCGATGAAAGCTTCTTGCCTCCACTTATGCACCCGCATACTAGCAAGAGTAATATGCTTAAACTTCGGAACATTAAGGGTCCATAAGAGTGTATTCATGATAGATTGAACCACGGAATGTCATCATTCAGCCCACGCCTGTCTGTACATAGTTTGAAAACCCATTTTTGTTCTTTTAAGAACAGAAGTTTGGATATGTCCTTTATGTGTGAGGGAATGAATGGTTTTTCAAGAACCGTCCACGAGAAATCCATTTCACTGTGATTGTGTCGTATGAAATGTTTGGTCAGTTTCGAGACATCTTTTTTGCACCGAAAGGTGCTCTTGTGTTCTTGCATCCTCACTCGCACCTTCCTGGTGGTCATGCCGACATACCGTTCGTTGCATGTGCATGTTAATAGATATATCAAATTGGTGCTATTGCAATTGGTAAAGTGCCTCAGCTCCCATGGGCGGTTGGTGCCTATATCTATGCTTGTTGCTTTGGAAGTTTGAGGACAAACAGAGCATGCCCCGCATGGATAGTGACCCATCACGGGCTGTAAGTCCCACAGGGTGCCCAACTCTCTTTTAGATGTCTCCTTCGCTGCGTGTGTGTATTAAGCGATCCCTTAGGTTGCTGGAACGCTTAAAAGCAAATAGAGGAATCTCTACTTTGTCGTTACTGCTATTCAGTATGCGCCAGTGTCGCCTGATGATTTTTTGAATGCAGTTAGATTTGGTATTGTAAGTACTAACCAAAGTGAGGCGATCCAAAGGGGCTTTCTCAATTCGTGGCTCAAGTAGTGCTTCACGATGATTGTTGGCAGCACGTTTCAAGGAGCGCTGAATAAGTCTCCTAGGGTATTGTCTGATGGCTAGCTGTTTGGACAGATCCTCTGCGTGATGTGCAAAAGTTTCTGAGGTAGAGCAATTCCGTCGGACTCGAAGGAACTGCCCGAAGGGCAGATTGTCACGCAGGGATTTGGGGTGTTGGCTTTCATACAGAAGCAATGAATTTCTTGCCATCGGCTTTCGGTATAATTCACTTTCAAGACCTGTCTCCGTGGTGTAAATGGAGAGATCCAGAAAGGAAACCCTTTCTTTACTGATTTCTATGGTGAAATTCAAGAAGATATTTTGATTGTTCAACCACCGGTGGAAGAGGAGAACAGAATCTTTGTCGCCTCTCCACACCAATAAAATATCATCTATATACCTCTTCCACCAAAGTATAGATGAAAAGAACGGATTAGTTGGATTTAACACTGTGGTCTGCTCGAACATATGGACGTACAGGTTAGTTAGGGAAGGGGCAAAAATACTGCCCATACTCGTCCCAGAGACCTGATGGTATACCGTATCTTCATACATAAAAAAATTCTCCTTCATGGCTATTGTAGCTAGAGCCATAATGAAGGGCACAGGAGTAATGGAGTCAAGTTCCGTTCCCTCCAGGATGGATCTGATGGTATTAAGAGTCGCATCCTGGGGGATGGAGGTGTACAGTCACTCTACATCAAAGGAGACTAGATAGTCCGTCTCCCGGTTGAAAGCAATATCCGGAATCACCCTCAGGACATCTGTGGTGTCCTTCAGGTAAGTTGGCATGGTGTACACTAAGGGTTTCAGAAAGGGGTCTACGAAGGCCAAGAGGGGCTCTAGAACTGAGCCCTGGCCAGATATAATTGGCCTCCCCGGTGGTGGTCTCTGGGGTTTGTGCACCTTCGGTAGGGTGTAAAAATAGGGCATGATGGGATGCTGTGCCTGTAGGAATTGTGACTCCAAAGGAGTAACCCAACCTTCTGCTAGGGCCTCTTCAACTAAGACTTTAATCTCAGTGATCAGTCTCGAAGTGGGATCTGTAGTAAGTGGTTGGTATGCACTAGTGTTACTCAACTGTCGGAGACACTCAGTCCTGTATGTCTCCACATCTTGAACTACAATAGAGCCCCTTTTATCAGCAGGCTTAATGACTACTGAGGCATCTTGAGTTAGTGTTTTCAGTGCTTGTCTCTCAACTCCTGACAAGTTATTATAGCCGGTTTTAGGAGAGATCCAGATTTTCTCAATGTCGTCTTTAACCGCCTGCTCAAAGGTGGGTACTTGGGGGGTATAGCATGTGTGGGAGGTAAAAAAGTGGATTTTATCCTCAGACCAGTATTAACATCCATCTCATTCTCAAACTCCTCATTGCTTCTATTCTTAAAGAAGTAATGTAGCCTTAGTTTCCGAAAAAACTGGGCTAATTCTATTTGGAGTAAAAATGGGTCACCCTCGTCTGTAGTCACAAAACCCAAACCCTTGTTAAGAACCACTTCTTCAATGATTGATAAAGTTCTCTTGCTCAGGTTGCCACCAAACCTTCCTCAGGACTCACGCTTACTCTTGAGCACTCCGTCTCGTGTGGCTCCGGGTTCCCGCATGGGGGCCGGCGGTATCTTCCCACTGGACCTGTGGCTGTCCTTGCGGTGGTCTTCTTTTGCCCCGAGAACGCCGGGGGCCAAACGATAAAAAAGGCTGGTTGTTGTATTGTGGGAGACCAGAAAAAGGGCCCATAGGTGGTTGAAAATTGCCAGGATATCCCCAGGGCACTGGAGGCCACCATGGTTGTCCTGATGTATTATATTGTCCTCTATAGTTCTGATACCTTCCGGCTCTCCCTCGGCTAACCCCTGCATTCGAAGGTGGATTAGTAGCATCTGAATCACTGCCTGAATCAGTGCTGGATCCCGAACAGTTAGATCCATACCTCTTCCCTTTACTATTGAAATCGGGAGCTTTGTAGTTGTCACTAGTATACGGATATACGCGTTCTAATTTGAACTTGGCCAGGTCTTTCTTGAATTTTTCTACCTTAACCTGAAGTATAGAGTCAAAAAAGTCCTTATTGCTCTTATCCGACTCATCTTTCTGTTTTTTAAAAACAGTAGGGGTAACCGTCGCCTTTATCTGTCCTTCAAGGACTTGTATTTCTACCAAGATATCGTCTGCCACCCGCTTGGCTGTGCTGATAATTAATATCAGCCAATCGCGGGTGAAGCGCCACGCAATCATTGACCAATCTCTAAGAAATGATTTGTCGTTAAGAAAAAGTCGAGGGGCATTTGTCACTATGAGCCCAGGAGGGGCACGACTTGCCCTCATGTATTCAGCCATGGTATTCCCATGTGTCTGTGTACGTGAGTGAGATTTCTTCAGTATCAGAACTTTAGTCCAGTCATCAGTGGCCTTTATTATAGGTGCTGGAAGTGTTTCAAGAATACTTGGCATGTTGTCTAAAATGGATTGACACATTGAGTCGTCATAAGCTAGGCCATGGCGTTCAGCCATGTTTGCAAGCTATTAAAGAGTGTGAGGGGGGTGAAGTCAAACCAGGGACCGGTGTGATACGCACAAGTGCAGAAAACCAATTCTAATCAATAGATGGTTAGGGACCACTTAATCAGATGTGGTCAGAATAATGAAGCCCGCAGCTGAAGGCTGCTCAAATACACAACTAACAAAACGCTAATGGAGGGCTAAAGGGATATTTTAAGACCAGCCTAAGTTCTATCCCCCGACAAGACAACATGTACAACAAACAAACTTAGGGGTCTGACATGGAAACCCTGTTTGGATCTCTTATCAAGCTGTCCTAACGTCTCATTGAGTACACCAGGAAATGACTGTCAAATTGGACTAACAAAACAAATCAACAAGACATGGGCCACCTGTGATTGTCAATCAACCTCATTGAGGATTCCCATCAATGTCTCGTATAGATCAATATTCTCATCTGGTAATCCTGCCAGGGTATTGTGTCTCTTGATCATTGAGGCATCTACCATACCCCCATGGTCGGCTTGGGGTAACGACCCACAATCACTTTGCGGGACCATATGATGTTGATATGATGGGAATATGCAGTGCAAAGAATTATAAATGTGGTGATTAAAACAGGATAGGGAACTTATCAAGAGATTATTTATTGGGCATAAGCCCCTTCCAGGTTAAAAACAAGACCAGTGCAAAACAATGATCGCAGTTCAACCAAATAGCTGCGAGAGGGACAACATGTTTCAGCCTATCATGGAAAGGGACCATAGGCTTTCGTCAGGGCCGCTGTTCTACGTAAATGCTACTGCCTAATTGTGACTAAATGTGTGAAAAAATAATTTAAAAAAACACACACAAGTGAATCAACCACAGTAAAGGATATGATCTCCTTCATCTTCATGAATTCCCCCTTGGCACCTGGTGTATTAATAACATCTGTTGAAGACAAACACAAAGGTAGACCCACATAAGCTAACAAGGTCTGTTAGATACTAGAATCACTACAGTCTTTTAAATATTAAGTACTCACCCAGTATGCCCGGGGAAAGGACCTCACCTCTTCCTGGACCTGGCTCAGGAACTGTGAGACCCCGCTCTGCAAGAACAACACAACCCCGCACTTAACAAGGGCAGAGAGAGTTTACTCTAACCTGCTCTGTCTTGTAGTTGTGCCAAGGATACAATAATGCCTTGCACGCAGAGCAAACCTGCTAATATCAACCTATCCCATAGTATAGACCTCCCCTCACCAACACACCCAGGGCACCCGCTTGCACCAGCGGAAAACATTCAATTAGTTAAGTTTTGTGTGGTACAGCATAGACTTATCCCACAATCATATCTATATAATTGGAATCCCACAATATTCAATAAAATTGTTGTCTCTTTCTCCTTAATGGTTAAAGAGGGAAACAAAAGTTAGGTTATAGCCAGCTTACACTCAGTGCCTACCTGTCCGTCGTTGTCTCGGTCTGTGACTGAGTCAGGGGGAGGCACTGGGCTGTTGCAATAGCTCCAATTTAACTGGTTGTGTCATTCCAGCAACAGCCAATCGGTGTTCAGCAAATACAAGACTATAGCCTCCCGTTGAAAGGCAAAGGCATGCTTTTAATCTGAAGGCGATATCCCAGTCTGTAGTTATATATTCGTATGTAGGCCTAGACACAGCGCCAAACATTGGCCAAACAAAATACATGAAACAACCTTCACCGAGACAAGCTCTAATTCGCGTAGTCTCGCGAGAAGATCGATCAAACTACAGGATGATGTCAATCACCCCGCACATTTAGTTCAAGAGGCATTAAACGCCCATGCCCATCCATTACGAACCTTGCCACACGTTGACCCGGGTGTAATCAGTGAAAGGACGCTGTATGGCTCGCGTGATCTCGCGAGACGATGTCCGGAACTACCAAATTATGTCACTCGTTCATTTTGTGTAGTTCAAGCAGCCTCTCGCGCTATAGATGTTCTTTCAGTACTAATATTATCACACCGTTGTTAATATTTCGTATTCTGGCCCGAACCATTTAGACACCACACACTATTTAATTGAGGTGCAACTAGCTAGAATGGTAACTGAAGCCATACTCGACTAAAATAGTCTAGTGTAGAGAATCAAACATTTATAAATCGTGTGATAAAACAACGGGATGTGTGTATATGAACTCACATTCTAGGGTGGTAAGAGTTCGAGAGAAACAGTAAAATCTCTATTAGCATATTCAACATCAAATAATGGTGTGATGCCAAATCCGTTGTGCAATCATATTCTTAGTACGATATCTATTCAAAGATGATCGGGCGAGGCATGCAGTGACTGATGAAAGCTTCTTTCCTCCACGTATGCACCCGCATACTAGCAAGAGTAATATGCTTAAACTTCGGAACATTAAGGGTCCATAAGAGTGTATTCATGATAGATTGAACCACGGAATGTCATCATTCAGCCCACGCCTGTCTGTACATAGTTTGAAAAACCATTTTTGTTCTTTTAAGAACAGAAATTTGGATATGTCCTTTATGTGTGAGGGAATGAATGGTTTTTCAAGAACCGTCCACGAGAAATCCATTTCACTGTGATTGTGTCGTATGAAATGTTTGGTCAGTTTCGAGACATCTTTTTTGCACCGAAAGGTGCTCTTGTGTTCTTGCATCCTCACTCGCACCTTCCTGGTGGTCATGCCGACATACCGTTCGTTGCATGTGCATGTTAATAGTTGGTGCTATTGCAATTGGTAAAGTGCCTCAGCTCCCATGGGCGGTTGGTGCCTATATCTATGCTTGTTGCTTTGGAAGTTTGAGGACAAACAGAGCATGCCCCGCATGGATAGTGACCCATCACGGGCGGTAATTCCCACAGGGTGCCCAACTCTCTTTTAGATGTCTCCTTCGGACGAGTGTGTATTAAGCGATCCCTTAGTTTGCTGGAACGCTTAAAAGCAAATAGAGGAAACTCTACTTTGTCGTTACTGCTATTCAGTATGCGCCAGTGTCGCCTGATGATTTTCTGAATGCAGTTAGATTTGGTATTGTAAGTACTAACCAAAGTGAGGCGATCCAAAGGGGCTTTCTCAACTCGTGGCTCAAGTAGTGCTTCACGATGATTGTTGGCAGCACGTTTCAAGGAGCGCTGAATAAGTCTCCTAGGGTAATGTCTGATGGCTAGCTGTTTGGACAGATCCTCTGCGTGATGTGCAAAAGTTTCTGAGGTAGAGCAATTCCGTCGGACTCGAAGGAACTGCCCGAAGGGCAGATTGTCACGCAGGGATTTGGGGTGTTGGCTTTCATACAGAAGCAATGAATTTCTTGCCATCGGATTTCGGTATAATTCACTTTCAAGACCTGTCTCCGTGGTGTAAATGGAGAGATCCAGAAAGGAAACCCTTTCTTTACTGATTTCTATGGTGAAAGGATATCCCCAGGGCGCTGGAGGCCACCATGGTTGTCCTGATGTATTATATTGTCCTCTATAGTTCTGATACCTTCCGGCTCTCCCTCGGCTAACCCCTGCATTCGAAGGTGGATTAGTAGCACCTGAATCACTGCCTGAATCAGTGCTGGATCCCGAATAGTTAGATCCATATGTTCGAGCAGACCACATTGTTAAATCCAACTAATCCATTCTTTTCATCTATACTTTGGTGGAAGAGGTATATAGATGATATTTTATTGGTGTGGAGAGGCGACAAAGATTCTGTTCTCCTCTTCCACCGGTGGTTGAACAATCAAAATATCTTCTTGAATTTCACCATAGAAATCAGTAAAGAAAGGGTTTCCTTTCTGGATCTCTCCATTTACACCACGGAGACAGGTCTTGAAAGTGAATTATACCGAAAGCTGATAGCAAGAAATTCATTGCTTCTGTATGAAAGCCAACACCCCAAATCCCTGCGTGACTATCTGCCCTTCGGGCAGTTCCTTCGAGTCCGACGGAATTGCTCTACCTCAGAAACTTTTGCACATCACGCAGAGGATCTGTCCAAACAGCTAGCCATCAGACATTACCCTAGGAGACTTATTCAGCGCTCCTTGAAACGTGCTGCCAACAATCATCGTGAAGCACTACTTGAGCCACGAGTTGAGAAAGCCCCTTTGGATCGCCTCACTTTGGTTAGTACTTACAATACCAAATCTAACTGCATTCAGAAAATCATCAGGCGACACTGGCGCATACTGAATAGCAGTAACGACAAAGTAGAGTTTCCTCTATTTGCTTTTAAGTGTTCCAGCAACCTAAGGGATCGCTTAATACACACTCGCCCGAAGGAGACATCTAAAAGAGAGTTGGGCACCCTGTGGGACTTACCGCCCGTGATGGGTCACTATCCATGCGGGGCATGCTCTGTTTGTCCTCAAACTTCCAAAGCAACAAGCATAGATATAGGCACCAACCGCCCATGGGAGCTGAGGCACTTTACCAATTGCAATAGCACCAATTTGATATATCTATTAACATGCACATGCAACGAACGGTATGTCGGCATGACCACCAGGAAGGTGCGAGTGAGGATGCAAGAACACAAGAGCACCTTTCGGTGCAAAAAAGATGTCTCGAAACTGACCAAACATTTCATGCGACACAATCACAGTGAAATGGATTTCTCGTGGACGGTTCTTGAAAAACCATTCATTCCCTCACACATAACGGACATATCCAAATTTCTGTTCTTAAAAGAACAAAAATGGGTTTTCAAACTATGTACAGACAGGCGTGGGCTGAATGATGACATTCCGTGGTTCAATCTATCATGAATACACTCTTATGGACCCTTAATGTTTCGAAGTTTAAGCATATTACTCTTGCTAGTATACGGGTGCATAAGTGGAGGAAAGAAGCTTTCATCGGTCACTGCATGCCTCGCCCGACCATCTTTGAATAGATATCGTACTAAGAATATGATTGCACAACGGATTTGGCATCACACCATTATTTGATGTTGAATATGCTAATAGAGATTTTACTGTTTCTCTCGAACTCTTACCACCCTAGAATGTGAGTTCATAGACACATATCCCGTTGTTTTATCACACGATTTATAAATGTTTGATTCTCTACACTAGACTATTTTAGTCGAGTATGGCTTCAGTTACCATTCTAGCTAGTTGCACCTCAATTAAATAGTGTGTGGTGTCTAAATGGTTCGGGCCAGAATACGAAATATTAACAACGGTGTGATAATATTAGTACTGAAAGAACATCTATAGCGCGAGAGGCTGCTTGAACTACACAAAATGAACGAGTGACATCATTTGGTAGTTCCGGACATCGTCTCGCGAGGTCACGGGAGCCATACAGCGTCCTTTCACTGATTACACCCGGGTCAACGTGTGGCAAGGTTCGTAATGGATGGGCATGGGCGTTTAATGCCTCTTGAACTAAATGCACGGGGTGATTGACATCATCCTGTAGTTTGATCAATCTTCTCGCGAGACTACGCGAATTAGAGCTTGTCTCGGTGAAGGTTGTTTTCATGTATTTTGTTTGGCCAATGTTTGGCGCTGTGTCTAGGCCTACATACGAATATATAACTACAGACTGGGATATCGCCTTCAGATTAAAAGCATGCCTTTGCCTTTCAACGGGAGGCTATAGTCCCGTATTTGCTGAACACCGATTGGCTGTTGCTGGAATGACACAACCAGTTAAATTGGAGCTATTGCAACAGCCCAGTGCCTCCCCCTGACTCAGTCACAGACCGAGACAACGACGGACAGGTAGGCACTGAGTGTAAGCTGGCTATAACCTGATTTTTGTTTCCCTCTTTAACCATTAAGGAGAAAGAGACAACAATTTTATTTTATAATGTGGGAGTCCAATTATATAGATATGATTGTGGGATAAGTCTATGCTGTACCACACAAAACTTAACTAATTGAATGTTTTTCACTGGTGCAAGCGGGTGCCCTGGGTGTGTTGGTGAGGGGAGGTCTATACTATGGGATAGGTTGATATTAGCAGGTTTGCTCTGCGTGCAAGGCATTATTGTACCCTTGGCACAACTACAGGACAGAGCAGGTTAGAGTAAACTCTCTCTGCCCTTGTTAAGTGCGGGGTTGTGTTGTTCTTGCAGAGCGGGGTCTCACAGTTCCTGAGCCAGGTCCAGGAAGAGGTGAGGTCCTTTCCCCAGGCATACTGGGTGAGTACTTAATATTTAAAAGACTGTAGTGATTCTAGTATCTAACAGACCTTGTTAGCTTATGTGGGTCCACCTTTGTGTTTGTCTTCAACAGATGTTATTAATACACCAGGTGCCAAGGAGGAATTCATACAGATGAAGGAGATCATATCCTTTACTGTGGTTGATTCACTTGTGTGTTTTTTTGTATTATTTTTTCACACATTTAGTCACAATTAGGCAGTAGCATTTAGGTAGAACAAAGGCCCTGACGAAAGCCTATGGTCCCTTTCCATGATAGGCTGAAACATGTTGGCCCTCTCGCAGCTATTTGGTTGAACTGCGATCATTGTTTTGCACTGTTCTTGTTTTTAACCTGGAAGGGGCTTATGCCCAATAAATAATCTCTTGATAAGTTCCCTATCATGTTTTAATCACCACATTTATAATTCTTTGCACCACATTTATAATTCTTTGCACTGCACATTCCCATCAGATCAACATCATATGGTCCAGCAAAGTGATTGTGGGTCGTTACCCCAAGCCGACCATGGGGGTATGGTAGATGTCTCAATGATCAAGAGACACAATACCCTGGCAGGATTACCAGATGAGAATATTGATCTATACAAGACATTGATGGGAATCCTCAATGAGGTTGATTGACAATCACAGGTGGCCCATGTCTTGTTGATTTGTTTTGTTAGTCCAATTTGATAGTCATTTCCTGGTGTACTCAATGAGACGTTAGGACAGCTTGAGAAGAGATCCAAACAGGGTTTCCATGTCAGACCCCTAAGTTTGTTTGTTGTACATGTTGTCTTGTCGGGGGATAGAACTTAGGCTGGTCTTAAAATATCCCTTTAGCCCTCCATTAGCGTTTTGTTAGTTGTGTAGGGTGTGAGTATTGTCACACAACTCTTAATGCAGATCTTTGTGCAACCATATGTTTACGGTGGGATCAGAATTTTGCCCTTAACTCATGATCTGGGCATACTGTACTAATAAATAGAGCACAGTATGTTTGATTGCAACACTATGGACTGAGTAGTATCATGATGTTATATGTGGATGGTGTAATAGCCGCCATTGCCAAGGTGTTGCCCAACCACAATAATGCCGCAACCAAATTAGCAGCTCATGTGAAGAATGAGGAAGCTAGTCAATCCTAAACTTGCAGATCATGACCTCTGAGTTGTTCCTCACTCCAGGAGCATGGGTGTGTTTCATAGATCAAAGATTATGTCAATATTTAAGGACCAATGATGTACAACAAGCAGGATACTACTATTTTGAACACAGCTTCTAGGGAGTACCCTCAACCCTGAATGTTCAACACCCCCTGCACACAGACATGCCATGTCCATGACCAAACAATAATGAAAGCATGGACTAATGCAGGGGCAGTGACTCTCCCTCACGTACATGTTGCCCATGTCGTGGGACTTGAGTCACAGGGTGCATCCCTGAATCATGGCGGCACAAATCAGAGCCCAAAGAAGCCCTGTTGTCACTTGCAGGCAAAATGGAATGAATTGGGACACATGTGATATGCCGAAGAGTGGGATACCGTTCCAACTGTGACACACAGAACTGGCAGTTCCAATATGTGACACCCTGAACATCTGCACAGCACAGCGGTGACCCTCCCACCATCCATTACCAACTTCCAAAATTGCAAGCACTCCATGTCCCACCCACACTTGTCTGAGTGATGTGCCTGTACAGATGAGTGACATGTAGGCTGGGAATGTTTTTTGGAATGCATTTATTTACACATGCTGTGCCTGTGGTCATTCATTGTTCTGTCCCCTGATTGCCAAGGACCGTCACAATGTGACGTTGACATGAGAAGAAATTGTCAATGATGGTGTTCCTATGGCCAATTCCTGCTGCAGCTGCAGTGGGGTGTGGTCCACATGCCTCATCTTCATCATCATCATCCGGTGCATCTGGCACTCGTATCCATGGGGCTTTGCTGCGTACACATATGTTGTGCAACACACAATATGCAACGATCATTGGGGGCGGAGCTAGCCACGACACGAGATGTATTAGGCCTCGAGGTGGCCTAATACATCATCCTTATCCTACACGAAAATAGGAAATTTCAAACCAAAACAGATACCAAAGACACATAAACGCCTCCAACACACTCGGCGAAAAGCGGAACCCGCTAAAATGATCTACAAAGGAGTTACAGTCTTCGGAGCTGATTAGGCCTGCTGAAAACCGGAAGACGAGAAGCATCGGCCTGGGGCAATGACGCAGGCTGAGACGCAAAGCACGCACGCCGGCCAGAGACAAGCTGTGAGACCGGTAACCAGAGCGTGAGACATAGATGCTCCGGAGCAGGTACGGGACAACTGCACGCCCCAACGACCCCCTCTCCTCCCTGCGTTCTAAACTGGGGAAGTAGCGACCTAGGCTGAAAGAGGTCCAAATACCCTTCCTGAGGCAAAACTATAATCGCATATAACGGAAGGGAGCAGAGCATAACAGCCAATAAACGGAAAGGCGCGGTGCGGCCCTGTGCCCAAACGGGAGGCAGAAGCAGAGCCCAAACGAAACGGCATGCAAGCAGACACCGGGTCTGCATAGAAAGAGCGCAAAATCAGGCACTCAGGTTTCCAAAGCGGAGGGAGACTGCAGCATACTGCTCAGGCCAGGTAGTAGACAAGTGCAACCCAAAAGTGCCCAACAGAGGATTATTTGCCCCTCAGAAAATCACAAACACAAAAGCTACGAGAACGGTAGGAGAAGGAGGACATATGTTTCATGCTAGAGTGCAAAATGTTCAAAAGTAGGAAGCGCACAGCTTTTTTGGTTAACACAGAGTAATTGAAATGTTACTTAAAGGATTGGGTGCTCCCAACAGGTAACGTGTCCGTCCTTAACACGTCTATTAACAATACATCATGTGCCACCATGAGGCCATGGTGACATCCCTGAATGTTGGGCACTCCATTAGGTTCTCGTGAAAGTGAGACTCCAAGAGAAAGTTCGAAAAGAGAATTTTAATCATTCATCAATCGATTTTTAAAGTTCATCAATCGGTTTTTTCACAGTAAATGCATCCAAAGAAAATTATCTCAATGCTCCAATGCATTTCGGGCTAAGGCAAGCCCTTCATCGGGGAGCCTCTGTAATTAAATCAGACATAGCAATCGGTATCATAGTACAACAGAACTAAATATCAATAAAGATAATATACAAATGGGTGAAATCTAAGTGCCGGTAAAAATTACGAATGGGTAATGACGAGTGCTCCAAAAAAAACCTTAATGCGTGTCTAACGATATGTGCGGGTAAGGACCAGGCGAGTAAACAAGGAAAGAATCATAAAAGTGTCTAGCGATGTGCGAGGGTCAAGAAAACGCAGGGTGAAAACCTTAATATGTGTCTAACGATATATGCGGGTAAGGACCAGGTGAGTAAACAAGGAAGGAATCATTAAAGTGCCTAGTGATATGTGAGGATCAAGAAACGTAAAGGCGCAGCGTGAAAACATGCTTACAGAATACGAGTGAATTTAACAAGACGCGTGCACAGCGTTTACCGATGTGACAAGATAGCTGGAAATCAGACTCTAAGGTCGGCTGTTCTGTTACTCACAGAGAATCAGAATAGTCGCGAGCTTCACACGCCGGTATCAGTAACACAGGAAGTGCGGTGGGATTAGTAAGAAAGAAAATCGAAAACGGACTAACAAGTGGTCAACAAAAACGTGGTGGCCATCTTAGAGAGGTTACTAAAAGAGTGAAAGTGTGGGTAAATGGTCTAAATTATAAAGACTACAAACAGTTATTTACAGTAATCGCATATGGTGGAACAATGATAATGATGTTTAAACAAAGCATGAAAATTCCAAACGATCATTAAGACCAGTCGGTTTCATTGTTTGCATACGATAGATCCAAGCCAATTCTCTCTGAAGTAAGTGCTTATTGTTGTCCATTCCTTCCATTTTGCGCACTTGTTCCAGAATCAAGAATTTCAACTGGGAAACATTATGTCTATGCTCGTTGAAATGCACAGCCACATTAGATTTGGTGTTCTGGAGTCTAATATTCGATTTATGTTCATTAATCCGGGTTTTAATCTTTCTTTCGGTCTTCCCGATGTAGCATTTTCCACAAGGACATTTGATCATGTACACAACGTTAGTTGAGTTGCATGTAGCGTCTACGACCAGTTTAATGGGGTTGCCTCTCATGGGGTGGTTAACTGTAGTTCCTGAAATAATGTTATTGCAGTTTCCACAATTTCTGCATGGTCTTGTTCCTTTAGAGAGTGTTTTTTCTTGATGTTTACTTGTCAGGAGTTCTTTAAGGTTGGCACTGCGGGTATATGCAAAAAGAGGTGGTTCCTTGAAAGTCGTACCAAAATCTGGTTCAACACTCATAATGGGCCAGTGTCTTAGAATTATACGTTTGTATGTGGAACTCATGTTAGAAAATTTAGAAACAAGTACTGAGGTACTGGGTTTTTCAGAACCGGTACAGAACCGGTAACCCAGCGGTGCCAGGGGATCAACACCCAGAGACCTCGGGTTCTCCTGAGTCAGACCTACAGAAACTTCAGAGTCTTCCAGGTGAAGTCAAAGATTAGTTTATTGGCTGCAACCAAGGTGACAGGGTCCTAGAAGTACGATACGAGTATATTCAGGAGACTGCACACTTTCACGAAGTTAGGCTTCTCTTCTTATACATAATATTCAGCCTTGGGCAAAACATTCCTTGGATTCGTGGTATTTCATTTATGGTTACTGATTACAGAAGAAAAGCAGAGTCATGATGACATGTACATATTTCACGTCGTGCTGCCCATAACAAATCATCCGGCAAGGCCCAACATTTCATCAGATATCGCTGGACCCCTAATAAAAATGGTCACCTCCCCATCATAAAGCAAGTGAAGAAAAGGAGTGGAGAAAGATGTGAGCGAGATATGGCAGGTGTGCGCGCTGAAATGGTTTTATGGCTGGTTGGGCCTAGATGCTATCTTGCTCGGCCACTGGGAGGGAACTGACCTAACGAGTTCGGCCTGGGGCAATGGTTCTAACTTGTACTGGGGTCAGGAAGAAGCCGATTAAGGAGTATGTGTCCTTGTGGAATCAAATTCAACTGGATTAAGGCCTATGTAAAGGGCAACATGCAGCTAAGGGTTTTAGAGGGGTAATGACGATTTCGAGGTGAAATCGTCACTCGAATACGCTAAAAATACATATACTTGATGTACTCGTCATTCTCGGTCTTTTAATACCAAATTCGTCCTATTTCGACGAAGTTTTTATTCTCGAGTCCAGAACTATTATGAATCTAGATTTTTAGGAACCACAGACCCTCCTTTTGCCCTTACATAGGCAATTAATCTATCCTCATGTTAATCTGAGTCCAGATCTATATTCCTAAAGTCATTGAGATGTTGCTGCAACATCATTCTAGTGCTGAGCTCATGTCTTGACACAGGCTTCCTTACACATGATGTAGCGCAGAGGCCACATATTGCAGGAGCACACTGTATGCATAGACAGAACAGGAAAAGAATGACTAAGACCATCCCAATGACCATCAGAATTTTCCATCCCCAGGCAGATATCAGTTCCCAGAACCATCCCATTAACGACCAATCTCCTTTATCCACATGAATAGATTCGGAAATCTTATGTAGTTTGGAGATGGCCCTGTACACTGTCGGAGCATTATCTGGAATAAAAATGCAACAACTGGACTGGATCAATTTGCATACTCCACCTCGGTCCGCAAGTATTACATCCAAAGCGACCCGGTTCTGAAGGGTCATCAGTCGATCCGACTGGAGCTAAGCAGTCAGGTTACTAAGGGCACCAGCAGTTTCAGTCACGGTGGATTCAACTACCCTTGTCAATTGCCTTATGTTCCTGCTGTTAGCCATGGCTCCCCAGAACGGCAGAAAACCCATTGCAAAGTCACCAAATTCTTGACCTGCAGTGTCTTCTTTACTCAAAACACCTCTAACTACCCTTGTCCGATGGTAATCCGCCGCTGCTGTGTAGGTGGGAGGTAACAGGAATGAAACAAAACATGAGCCCGAGAAGTCAGGGGGCAACCATGTATAGGCTCTATCATGGCAGATGAAATAAGTACCCTTAGCAGCTAAAAACGCAGGGGAAGTCTGAGATCCAAAAACATACGTTTCTGTACAGACACTCTTCCCTAACTGAGCTCTGGGATTCCTACCAATACCTTGCAGACACAGGTTACCTTGATGGGGTACGATCCAGATAGGGGACGATCTCTTGGCTTGCTGTTTCTCACTTAATGTAGTGCCATATCCGGTCACATTCCAACCTACATATGCAAGTATCTCATCATCGGGGGTATCTTCGTAAGAAGTTACTTCCTTGATCATGTCAACTATACCTTTGACTAGGGCGCTAGTCTTGAGGTTGTCTTTTACAGAACGTAGGGGTTGGATTTCTCGTGCATATATGAACATTGTCCTATATGCCCATACTGACCCATTGTGACTAAATGGCAGGACCAAATAGGGGATACCTCTATCCGTGGTGTGGGGCATGAGACCACACACCCAACAGTTAGTTGTGTTCATTACAAGTTGGTGTTGGTGTAATAACTGAACGAAGGAGTTATTAATGAACTCTAATCTCCTATTTGATTCGTGGTCAGGAAAAGGGTGGAAAGAATGAGAGGAAACAGTAGGAGGAGGTATGGGTGATGTAGTGGGCGCAAATGTCACATGAAAAGAGAATAAAACATAGCTTATCAAAAAGACCATTACGCTGAATAGCATAAAAATACACATTATTATAAAAATTTTCTTCGTCATTGTTTTCAAAAGTCTCTGCTTAAAGTTCATTTGTTTGGCAGGCCTCTCCACATCAGGAAACTCCATCCTCTCTAAGGTGCTGCCCGCGGCGGTAGGTTGTTTCTGCTAAAGGATGCTTCCGTCAGTCTAGGGCAGCTCCCTTGGACCAACTGGAACCAGCGACCTATCGTCGTCAGCTGCACCCAAAAGTCTTTAATCAACCGCGACCCTAGCAGCGGAACCCGGATGGCGGTTCGAAAAAAAACAAAAATAAGCAAGTTACCTAGATGGGAGAATCTGCACTTTCAAAAATAGGATTTGGGGAAAAACACACATTTTTATTAGTCCACAGGTTTCTCTCTCGGATCATAAAATAAATCACTTTTACTTTAGTCTGTTTTTCTTGGACGTAAATTGTAGCGTCTTTTCCCGGGTACTGTCTGGTCCAGAAATAGTAGCTCAGGTTCCACAGAGTTCAATTGTTCTGGTGGTGGCGCAGTTTCTTGAACATTTTTCCCGTTTTCACAATCAGGATTGGCTTCTTTTACACGTTCATCAGTTGTGCGCTTTGAGTCAGTGCCTCCTTTCCGGACCCATTGGTCATGTGGCAGAGGGAAGGGTATCTTCTTACAATGGATCCCGTGGACCCAATTGGCCTTCCCCTCCACCCTAACAGTCGACCTTGTAGACAGGAGGACGAGGTGAGGCCCGGTCCATCTGGGCTGATCGTTTCTTGTTCTTCGGAAATTTCGGACAAGCACCCAGGAACCGGGGTCAATGGAGTGACCCGGTGTCTCAGAGACCGGAGGCAAGGTGTTGTGGACCTGTTGATATAAAACACGCAATTTAGCCGTCAATTCATACAAATAGTCAAGCAAAATGGGGTGTTGCAGCTCGCTAAACTTCGTGGGCCTAGGCACTCCCCATATGTTGGCTGGTCGACCAAAGATTATTTCATAGGGGCTGAGTTTCACTCGCGAATGCACAGTCATTCTGGTGGATAGGAGTGCTAAGGGTAGAGCGTCAGGCCATTTAAGACCTGTGCTCGCTTGGATTTTGGCCAATTTAAGTTTAAGCGTGCCATTGTAACATTCCACTAATCCAGCTGATTGGGGGTGATTTGCAGCGTGGAACTTCTGCCTAATGCCTAGCCCTTCACACACTCTTTTCATCACACAACCCACAAATTTACTTCCGTTGTCCGACCAGACCATTCTAGGCATTCCGAACCTGGGGAAGAACTCTTTCACAAGGGCTTTCGCTGTGGACAAGGCAGTATTGTCCCTTAGGGGATAGGCTTCTACCCATCTTGAGAAGGCACAAACAACCACGAGCACATATTTTAAGTTGTTGCACCTCTCCATGTGTATGAAATCTAGCTGCAAAACCTCGAACGGATACGTAGGAGGTGCAAAATGACCAGCTGGAGTTGGGGTTCCCCTACCAGGATTGTGCTTCAGACATACCATGCAATTCTTGACAACATTCTCTGCACACTTGGGAATCCCAGAATTCTTCCACACTGGGGCCAACAACCCGCAAATCCCTTTCGCGCTGATATGGGCCATCCCATGAGCCATTGTAACCACTGCAGGCACATGTGCATCGGGTAACAACCATCTCTGTTGCTCTGTCGATTCAATCCAACAACCATTTGCATCCATTCTCCCTGTACTTTCTCTCCACATGCTTAACTCTTTCTCCGTGGCCTCAGCTTGGATGGACTTCACACTTTCTATCGTGTCTTCACATATTCCAACATCACCAGTCCATCTTTCTGGGCTCACAACATACATTCGGCTCATCATATTCTTTGCAGTTTCCTTAGCAGTTTCATCAGCGAATGCATTTCCACGACCAACATCATCAATCACTTTCTTGTGAGCACTACATTTCACGATCGCTACTTTCAGGGGCAACGTCAGTGATTCAAGAAGCTCATTCACCAACTGACCATGCTGAATCTTAGCTCCATGCGAAGTCAGGAACCCACGTTCTCTCCACAATCGTCCAAAACTGTGAGCCACTCCAAAAGCATACTGACTGTCGGTATAGACAGTCACTTTCATTCCTTTAGATAACACACATGCTCTCGTCAGAGCCACGAGTTCAGCGGCTTGAGCTGAACCATGTGGTATTCGCGCAGTTTCAACGACTGTGTGCAAAGTTGTGACAGCATATGCTGTAGTCACATTACCATTTGGGAGTTTAAAACAGGAACCATCCACCCATAATGTACCATCACATTCAGCAAGAGGAGTGTCGAACAAATCAACTCTCCCTTTCGTCTCTTCCTCTGTTCTGAGGACACAATCGTGCTGTTCTGAAGCATCTGATTCCTCTGTAATTGGTAACAATGTGGCTAGGTTCAAGGTACGGCACCTTTTTATGTGCACATGGCTTGCTAGTAGCGTCAATTCATAACTGGACAGTCGAGCACTAGTTAAATGCTGTGTCTTGGTCCTATTTAAGAATGTGTCTACTGCATGCGGGACCATCACGATTAGTGTATTATTCATTACTAGACCTGCAGACTGTCGAATAGAAACAGCTGCTGCTGCTGTGGCCCTCAAACAACTTGGCAATGCTCGTGCTACCGGATCCAAAGTTGACGAAAAATAGGCGCATGGCCGCTGTCTATCTCCGTATAACTGAGTCAGCACAGACAATGCACAGCCCTCCTTCTCGTGGACATATAATGTGAAAGGTTTACTGTAGTTGGGGTTACCTAACACAGGGGCCGAACATAATGCTGTGCGTAATTCGAGAAAACTTTTCTGACACTCACCAGACCAAGGAATGGGATTGGGTGTATTTGTACACGTTAGTGCCAATAATAACGAAAAATTTGGAATCCACTGTCTACAGTACGATGTAATGCCCAAGAAAGCGCGTACTTCTCTCTGCGTTCTTGGCACATTCAATTTAGCTATTGCCTGAATTCTTTCTGGGGTCAGTTTCCTTCCCTCCTTCGATAAGAGATGACCTAAGTAGGTCACTTCTTGTCGGCAATATTGAAGCTTGGAAAGTGACACCTTGTGATGCAAATCACATAGATGGCGCAGTAATGTCAACGTGGCCATTTTACAAATTTTCTCAGTATCCGCAGCGATGAGCAAATCGTCCACGTACTGTACGAGAGTGGAACCTTTGGGCAAAACCATTGTGTCAAGCTGACATTTCAGAGCTTGACTATATATTGAGGGGCTTTCACAGTAGCCTTGAGGGGCGCGCTTAAAGCGGAAGCTGCGACCACCTAAACTAAAGGAAAAAATATCCCTGCTTTCCTCAGCAATCGGGATACTGAAGAAAGCATTCTTCAGGTCAATCACCGAAAACCAGGAGGCAGAGGCTGGAATCATAGTCAATAATGTTGTAATGTCGGGGACAACTGGGAATTGTGGTACAACTATCTTATTTACTTCTCTAAGATCAATCACGAATCTATACACAGGTGGCTGAGAAGGGTCAGTTCGTTTTAAAACAGGCAGAACAGGACTATTGCAAACATTGCCTCGTGTTTCCTCAATTACGTCTTTTTCAATCAACTCGTAAACAATCGCTAGCAAAGCTTTTTCGCCCTCATTGGATATCCTGTATTGGGGAATTCGTGGCATTTTGACATTCGACTTCAATTATACAACATATGGTGGAATTTCTAAAAGACCTACATCATTTGGACCAGTAGCCCAAAGAATATCTGGAAGAAGTGCCAATTCTGCTGGAAGCGCATTTCTCGACAAATACATGGGAGAAACCACTTTCTTACCTAAAGTAAGTTGTACTCCTGAGGGAGAACAGTACAAAGTCGCATACAATCTTTTTAGCAAATCTAATCCTAGCAAATTTTCACCACAACCTGTTGTCAAAATAAGGGGTGCTTCGAATTCACAAGGACCAACAGAAAGAGATAAAGGGTCAGAAATCGGATTTCTAACCGGGGCGCCAGAAAAACCTACGGAAACGTTCATTTCGCCAGACAAAGGTGCGCCAGGGATTTTGGAGTGCATAATAGAACTCTTTGTAGCACCTGTATCCAACAGAAAAGGTTCTGACACACCCGATGTAATCACCTCAACGTAAGGTCCACTCTGATCTACTGGAACTGAAACAACTCCCTCTCCTTGTCTAAGGCTGTCCGAGCAATCATTATCCTCCCATTGCTCATTTTCTGTGTAATACTCATCAACGTAGTATTGAGCTGTCCTGTCAGATACGTTATTTTGCTGGTCAAACCTGTTCATGGAGTTTTGTGGTGGAAGGGGACGTGCGTCCTGAGGGGCGTTTCCACGCCCTCTACCTCTAGGCGCTTGCTGACTACCACGACCTCTTGCGCCAGAAATTCCATTTGCACGTTGTGGTAGGGCAGGACAGTCATATTTGTAATGACCCTCTTGTTTGCAGTATAAACACTGGTTGGGACCTACGCGGTTTTGATTGTAATCGAATCTCTGCAAGTTTCTCTGAGGCTGCTGAAAAGTGTTCTGGTAGTTATTCTGACCATTATTATTTTTATTACCACCACCACGTGGCGGATAGGCTTGCTGTAGCAAAACCTTCGTTTTGAGTTCTCTAGTTTTCTTTTCTACTTTATCTTTCTCATCTTTGTCTCTATTCTCTTAGTACTGTGCGGTAGCTAATATCTGGGCTGAAGATGAGACTGCCCAAGAACTTTCCGAATCTTTCAATTTCCTACACAAGTCTGGAAGTAGATTGTGCACAAATTTATCGACGAACAATCTCTGACCACCTTCTGTGGTCATATCTTGACCGCTGTGGTCAATGAATGTTTCTTCAAATCTGGTGAAGAAATCTGACACAGTTTCTTCTTTCTTTTGCTTGCATGCAGATAACTTATCCCAATTTACGCGTATTGCAGGCATTATCGTTTTCATGTAATCTACTATTCTACCAGGCAGTTCCGCTATCAGAGGCTCAGGCTTGGCACCACCAACTTGTCGTGCATCTGCAGCAGTAATATTAGCCCACGTGTCACCTAATTCCTGGTCATGATCTACATGACGAATTTTTCCCCATAAAGGCTGTGGAACAACGTTCCCGAATAACATATCGATATCGGCCAAATTCATTATACATGACCCAGCAGTTTGCGACAATTCTTTATAGTACCCTGCAGGATTTTTACGCGGATCTGGTAGTGTTTGTTTGAGTGCTATAACTTCTGCTCGCTTCCATGGGACATGTACCCACACACGGTGGAAGTGGGGCAGGACAGGTGGGACAGCTGTCGCGTCACCCTCTCTCCATTGTGGGGGAACTTCTCTCATAGGGTATTGTCGTGCTTTTTTCCTACTAGATGCACTAAATTCCGATGGTGACCCAGAACTGCTTCCCTTACTCCGATATGATAATAGCATTTCAACTGCTTTTTCCACATCGGGACCTACAATCATACCCTCTCCAAACTTAAATCGTACACGACACATCTCTTGTGGGATGCATTCTTGATCATTGTCTTCTAAATCCTCGCCAAGAAAGACACACATCTGTTCGAACACATATCTCTGTGTCGCTGTTTCCCATTGATGGAAGACTTCCATGACAGACTGTAAATCATATTTTGCAGTGTCCATGACCCATTTCCGAGCTAAACTATTCAGGGAATCTCTCTCTTGATAATCAGGCAGTTGACTTCGCAACTGTCTTCTACCTATGTTAGGGGTCGTAGCAGGCGACCCGAAAAGAGGTAAAAGAAGATTAGTAACAGTGCTGGCCATTTTCTGCCGAAGGGAAGGTGAAACTGAAGGACAAACAGATGTAAAAACGGGGTGAGATAAGGCGGGGGTAGAGATGGCAGAAGATGTATCAGGAATAATAGGTGTGGTACTAGTCAAAATCATAGAGGGGGCATTAGGAGATGTAGAAAATACAGTAGGTAAAATCGTAGAAAACACAGGTGAAACAGAAGTGGTCGGTGGGCCTGGAGGAGGCTGCACCGAAGAAGTAGGAGGCAGCTGAAGAACAGCTGGTGGGTGCTGTGGAAGAGCCAGAGGCGCAGCTTGTGCAACTAAAGGTTGCGGGGGTGCTGTAGCATTCTGCGCATAGGGGGGTGGCGAAGTTAATAATTGCGACATTAATGGATCTTTGTCACGCTCTTTTTCACGCTCTTTTGCTGTCCCTTGCTGAAGAGACGGCAAAACTGGATAACACTTATCTATTGCCATTTTACGTTGCCTGTGCAACTGCTCATTTATCTGCTCTTCCTCATTATCTTTAAACTGCACGGCAGCTTGCATTACTGTAAGTCCCCCTTCTCTCTTATTTTTCTTAGCTAATTTAATTTCTTTTTGTTTGGCTTCTTTGCGCCATAAGCGGAAAGAGTCAAACATCGCCGGCCGGGCTTTCTTTTTGAAGAGCTTAACTTCAAGGTTGTCTAAGATTTCAGAATCGAAGCTACCATATTGGGGCCATTTTAAAACACCATCTTTCCTAGTGTATTTAATCCATACCTCGTTGTAAACGATGGGGCCTACCCCATGTTTAACGTATAGCTCGTAAGTCGGAGTTCCAACTGGAGGAACCGGACATGAGTCCTCCAATCGGGAGTCCCTATTATTACTACCAAGACAAAACCAATTCCCGAGTCTAAGACTAGGCATCCTCGCTCTCTAGTCTAGTTCCAAAACTTCAAAGGATTTATCGATTACGATATTTCTCGTGAATACACGAGTCCTTCGGTTATGGTGCTTGCAAGAACCAATAAAAACCTTATGTATCTCCAAGATACCACAAAGTAAGTCCAACTAAGGACTGGGAGACGCTCCACTTATACTTAACTGAAAATATCCATGGCTTCACCAGAAGACTCGTCTCAGCGTTTCGCTCTACCGAAAATTTCAAGGGTCCAACATCAGGGCGATAGCCAGGGCAGCAGTCCTTGTAGCCGTCGGGAAGCGGGGAACCTCGCAGTAAAGACCTTCGGACCACGTCGACATGCAGGGGTCGATGAGGTGGTGGGCCGTCCTCCGGAATTTTCACACGAAGCTCCTCACGATCTTCAGGCTGATTGGTACCACTGGAATCGCCCCAAACGCTGGGCGCCAAATGAGGTACTGGGTTTTTCAGAACCGGTACAGAACCGGTAACCCAGCGGTGCCAGGGGATCAACACCCAGAGACCTCGGGTTCTCCTGAGTCAGACCTACAGAAACTTCAGAGTCTTCCAGGTGAAGTCAAAGATTAGTTTATTGGCTGCAACCAAGGTGACAGGGTCCTAGAAGTACGATACGAGTATATTCAGGAGACTGCACACTTTCACGAAGTTAGGCTTCTCTTCTTATACATAATATTCAGCCTTGGGCAAAACATTCCTTGGATTCGTGGTATTTCATTTATGGTTACTGATTACAGAAGAAAAGCAGAGTCATGATGACATGTACATATTTCACGTCGTGCTGCCCATAACAAATCATCCGGCAAGGCCCAACATTTCATCAGATATCGCTGGACCCCTAATAAAAATGGTCACCTCCCCATCATAAAGCAAGTGAAGAAAAGGAGTGGAGAAAGATGTGAGCGAGATATGGCAGGTTTGCGCGCTGAAATGGTTTTATGGCTGGTTGGGCCTAGATGCTATCTTGCTCGGCCACTGGGAGGGAACTGACCTAACGAGTTCGGCCTGGGGCAATGGTTCTAACTTGTACTGGGGTCAGGAAGAAGTCGATTAAGGAGTATGTGTCCTTGTGGAATCAAATTCAACTGGATTAAGGCCTATGTAAAGGGCAACATGCAGCTAAGGGTTTTAGAGGGGTAATGACGATTTCGAGGTGAAATCGTCACTCGAATACGCTAAAAATACATATACTTGATGTACTCGTCATTCTCGGTCTTTTAATACCAAATTCGTCCTATTTCGACGAAGTTTTTATTCTCGAGTCCAGAACTATTATGAATCTAGATTTTTCGGAACCACAGTACCATTCTGTTGCTGGTTTTTGGAGGAGCCTTGACAAACAATGATTCTCTCGGGGTGTCGATGGCTTTCTTCTTAGCGCTTTCAATAAGAGTGGGGGGATATCCCCTAGTTAGGAACCTCTCGCCCATTTCATGTAGTCTAACCTGAGTTTGCTCTGGGTTAGAGGTAATCCTTCTGATCCTCAACATTTGTGATGCGGGCAAGTGTGTCTTCAATGAACCTTGGTGATGGCTTGAAAAATGCAAAGCATTATTGCGGTCAGTTTTTTTGCGAAACAGATCAGTTTCAAGACCATTATTGGTGATAGTGATTCTGACATCCAAAAAAGTAATGGATTTGTTATCGATCTCCCAGGTGAATTGTATGCGTTCATTTGCTTGATTCAAAACAGTGAGGGCCTGAGACAGGGATTCTTTTGTATCTTTCCATACGATGAAAACATCGTCAATGTACCTTGCGTACATTTTAGCGTTGTTGGTCCAAATCGGGTTATCATAGATATGGGTCTGCTCAAAGTACTTCATATAAATATTGGCGTAGGTGGGCGCCGCGCAATTACCCATCGAGGTTCCAGACAGCTGTAGAAACCAGTCGTTATCCAGTTGAAAGTAACTTTGATAAAGAGTAAACATTGTGAGTTCCATGAGAAAGTGCTGCATGTCTGGTTCAAAGTTGCTTTCCAGGATGGATTTCTCCATGGCTTCAATGCCCCCGGCGTGGGGGATAGAAGTGTACAGGGAGCGGACATCCGCTGTACATAATGTAATCTGTTCATCGCCGGTGAGGTTCAATTCAGCCAGTTTTCTCAAAAAATCAGCAGTGTCCTGAATGTAACTTTGCATGTTCCTGACGCTGTGTTGTAAATATCGGTCAATAAATTTTCCGACTGGTTCATGCAGTGAACCTTTGGTGGAGACAATTGGCCTAAAAGGAGGATCCTCCAGGCTCTTGTGTATCTTAGGTATGAGATAAATAATGGGACTCTTTGGAAATGGTTTAAGTAGATATTTCTTTGTCCTATCATCTATAGTGCCGTTTTCATAAGCTTTCTGTACGATGTTAGTCAATATCTCCTTGAATTGTGTGGTAGGGTTACACAAACTTCAGGGCGCACTACACCGCACAACATAGAAGTGCATAGCACACTGTAGCAAAGAAGAGAAACGCAGAGGTGCACGTGAGAGGATAACATGAGGGGGAAAGAGAGTAAAATTCAGACGCCATTTTGCACTTTGGAAGAGCGGGCCTACCGGGACTGCAACAGCAGAGGGTGCGAGGCGAAAGCAAGCAAGGTGCTACTGACAAACAAAACTGACCACTACAGGGACACACAACTTAAGGGAGGCAAGAAAAAATGCCAGGTCCCACACGCAGCCCGTGGCATCTAAACACAGAGGGGAACCAGTACAGCGGGAAAATAGGCACAATCAGCCAGCTGGTGGAGAAAACAGCACAGAAACCGACCAACCGCCATAATGGGTAAACCGGATAAAAATCAGCCTAGAATAAACTTTGAGGCGTCAAAAAAGGCCCTGGAGCAGTCTGAGACGGACCAGCAGGCGCTCCCGCCAGCGGTGTCGCAAACAGGCGGAATCCCAACGGAAAATGTACAATCAATGTTTCATTCCATACAGACAGCGTTATCAAACATCGATGGTAAAATCGACACGCTAACACACAGAGTGGACCGCATGTCTGAGAACCTAGACCGACATACCGAACGAATTGACATGGCAGAAAGGAGAATATCAGATGTGGAAGACACTACTAACCAACTGACCACAAAACAAGCAGGTATAGACAAACAACTAACGACAATGGCTGCTAAAACCGAAGATTTGGAAGCCAGATCTCGAAGGAGCAACATACGCATTATGGGAATTGCGGAAAACACAAATACAGGCCCAATGGAGAAATACGTGGAGCAACTCCTGATAACGCTCCTGGGAAGGGACACATTCTCAGAGGTTTTTCTCATAGAAAGGGCACACAGATCCTTGGCCCCTAAGCTTCCGGTGGGCACCAGACCGAGGCCCATAATCGCTAAAATACTAAACTATCGAGACAAGGATGCAGCACTGAGAAAAGCGAGAGAACTGGGGACATTGCGTCACGAAGGCATAATTGTAGCCCTATATCCTTATTTTAACCCAAACAGTACAGGAAGCGAGAAAAAAGTACGGAGCAGAAAAGCAGAAATTGCGTGAGCTAAAAATCCCTTACGCCATGCTATATCCTGCACGTCTAAAGATCACGGACGAGAGTGCCACAAAAATCTTTAATGAACCCAAAGACATTATGAAATAACTGCAACTGAAAAAATCGAAAGGAGAGCGTAGAAGATCGCCGCGGGACAGACCCCAAGAAAGAGAAGCCATGTCCGATGTGGAGTAATTAACTTTGGAACGCACATAGACACCGACACTACGCGGGAGCGGTAACAGAAAACGAGGCAATGTGACTAGGTGTGAGGCAACAGAATACATTACACGCTACCGAAAGTAGGGAACAAGGACACTGGTGCATGACAGAGCACAGAGACAAGATGTGACCCGGTTGGAACAAGATGAGCGGGAAACACAATGCAGTACACCAGATAAGTCCCAGAAGAGACATTGATATGTTTGTTAAAGCCAAACTAAGGTTGTGACGAAAGATCACACGTTGTTAATGTTGATTGAAATGTGAGTTGCTATATCACACTGAATACCAAATACCAAACAGCAGGGTTGGAGTGCACGAATCTAGTGCAAATACATGTTTAATTGGGGCCCCCCCTGGTTGAAATTCATCAGGGGGTTGAGTCGAGGCAGCGTTCACCCACCTGTGTAAAACACAACTGTTATTGTTTTTGTGGTAGGGTAGATCTATGCAAAGGGAAGGGAATATGTCTTCGTTGAGGGGGGAAAGATGAAGTGGGAGAGGGGAGGGGGGAGGGAGTAAACATAAAATTCACTAGACAGCCAAGGTTGATTGCAATACGAGACATCTTGCTCAACGCGCTCTGCATCCCTACAGAATCACAAGATTAGTACGTACAGGTAACAGAATACTATGGCAAATACTCTAAGGCAGACCAGGACACTGACCTTCCTAACATGGAATGTGAGAGGAATACAAGATCCACGTAAGATTAAAAAAGTGATGGCATATCTAAAATAACATAAGGTAGCTGTGGCTTGCCTACAGGAGGCACACAGAACCCCCCTACGTGAATGCAGGATTGGATACAGATGGGCACAGCTACGAGTAGCGTCCTCGTATTCAAATTATGCTAGAGGGGTACTGCTATTGATTAGATGCAACATCCCTTTCACTCTCATAGACGCGGAAACTGATGACCAGGGACGGTTTGTTATTTTGCGCTGCAACTTCGGCGGCAGAGATATCACGATAATCTCAGTATATGGCCCTAATACGGATGACCCACAATTCTAAGAGACCATCTGCTCCAAACTAAGAGTCTCACAACCGACAGATATAATATGGGGGCGATTTTAACACATGCCTAGACCCAACACTGGATAGATCAGCTGGAACCGATAGACACAGCAGACGGTCTGCCAGAGCCTTACAGGACAGAATAGACGAATGGGAGCTAGTGGATGTGTGGCGGCTGCGACACCCGGGCACTACGGAAGGCACATGCACCTCGCTGACGCATAACACATGGTCGAGACTTAATTATTGGCTCACCACCCGTGAGGTCAGCACATGGGTAACAAATATGGAACACCTGCCCAAGACATTATCTGATCATTCCCTGTTGCGGATGGTCCTCGCGATACCCACACACACACCGCGGCAATTTACATGGCGTCTCCAACAATCTGCACTAAAAAATCAAGTTTTCAAAACCGAATTGAACCAAGCTATCATAAACTTTTTCCAGACAAATGTGGGGTCGGTGGACAGCGCGCGATCACTATGGGAGGCTTTCAAGGTTACCATAAGGGGGCACTGCATTGGGTAACACGCTGACATACTTAAAGACATTAGACAGCAATTAGCCATGGTGGAGAAGGACATCCAAAAGTTGGAAACCGAGTACGCAGACACACCGCAACAATCCATTCAAGCTGACATACGGCGCAAAGTCGACACTTATCACGAATTTGCGGATACAGAAATAAAATACATGTCAAAACACTACAAGGCCAGGGCATATGGGGAGGGTGGCAGACCGGGAAGGGTGCTCTCGAGCAAGCTTAAATCAATACGAAATAACACTCAAATAACACACATTAAAATGAATGGCGACGTAATGGTCTACGATACCCCAACCATCTTAGATAGTTTCCAGAATTTTTACTCCACGCTCTACACCACAAGGATCAAAAAATCTAGACAGGAAATACATGATTACTTAGATGACATAGGATTAGCCTGGCTATCAGACACACACAGAACTTTCCTAGGGCACCATCTAACAGAAGATGAACTAAAGGACGCCATTAACTCGCTGCCAAATAACAAAGCTCCTGGACTAGATGGACTAGCGGGTGAATTCTATAAGGAATACAGAGAATTATTACTACCACACTTGGCCCAGATGTACGAGGATTCGTATGAAGAGGGGATCCTCCCAGAGACTTTAAGAGAAGCGTTACTGATAGCGCTCCCTAAGCCTGGGAAGGATCTTACAAAATGCGAATCCTATTGTTCTCTCTCCCTTATCAACTTAGATGTTAAAATCCTAGCGAAAGTCATAGCCACTAGAATACAATTGCTTTTGGGATCACTAGTGCTCCCGGATCAGGCAGGCTTCATCCCCACCAGATCCACAACACAAAACCTACGAACAATATTCACCATGTACCAAAGTCTGAACCCGGATCTGCCAGCTGCGGCAGCGCTCTTAGACGCAGCGAAAGCATTCGACTCGGTGGAATGGGAGTTCATGTTCACGGTCCTGACCAGAATGGGGTTCCCGCCCTCATTTCTAAAATGGATAGCCTTACTATATATTGAGCCTAGGGCGAGAGTACGAATTAACGGTAGCACCTCAAACAGCATGAACATAAGTCGCGGAACTAGACAGGGTTGTCCACTGCCCCTTATATTATTCACACTCATAGTAGAACCACTGGCCTGCAAAATCAGACAAAAACACCCAGAATCAGCGCTGCAGTTCTCTCTCCGGCCTATAGGGATTTCGCTTTATGCGGACGACATGGTATTGTACACCAGATACCCAGAGACAAACTTGAATCCACTGATAAGGGAATATATCAAATATGAACAATACGCTGGCCTAAGTATAAATTGGGATAAGTCGGTGGTGATACCGCTGACGGCAGAGACCCCACAACCCACATTAGACTACCCATTAACATGGGAGACGGGCCCGGTGAATTATCTGGGAATATGGGTGCACCGAGATCCGGAGGTAGTGGTTAAAGAAAACTACGGAGTAGCCATGTCCAAATTGGAAGACAATGTAGAAAAATGGATTAAACTTCCGCTGTCGATAGCTGACAGAATCGCAATACAGAAAATTATAATCTTACCCAGATTCCTGTACCTATTTTGGAACATCCCAGTGTGGCTCACAAAAGTGTTTTTCAGCAGGTTATGCACGGTACTACAGCGTCTCACATGGGCAGGGAAACAACCATGGGTTGGCTGAAAAACTCTCACAAAACCCTACCACCAGGGAGGATTCGCAGCTCCCGACCTACAACTATACTATTACTGCGCACAGGCACAACACGCACATTACTGGCTACAACCGCATGCACATATACCACACATAGCGGTGGAAACGGATAGCATACATCCGAAAAAACTGAAGCAATATATTACAGACACGGTGAGATACTACACCAATGACAAAATTCAGCCAGTCAAATGCACGTCAAGGGCATGGCACGCACTGGCAGCACAAGCAAACAAACTACCCTTATATGCACCGGCACTCCCACTGGCAAACCATCCCAAACTGTCGGTCACCTGTGAGCAGAGGATGATTAGAGAACTAGAAAACATGGGTCTCCGTACAATGAGCACGGTGTTTCCACAAAATAAGTTTATATCCCTCCAGACAGGCATGGACTGGCCGTTGCGGGCACCGGGCAATCCCCCGGTGCGCCGCAAGGGTGGGGGGCGGTTTTGGGCCCTGGGGGCCGTTTTTGTTACATGGCTGCAAAATCGGCCCTGTAACAAAATCGGCCGGAAACCGGCCCCAGGAAAGAGCTCGGTCGCACCCCCAGGGGGCCGGCCGAGCACTTTGCCAGGGCCCGTTTTGGTCCTCAGTCCGGCCCTGCCTCCAGAGCCCACCAGGCACCGCTGAAAATGTTCGCCTATCACAGACTAAGAGCTGCGATTAAAGACCTATTTGAAAAGTTCCCGGACGAACCGCCAACACTACAGGCCTTACAAATCTTATTAACAGCGCCAACACGCTCGAAATTAGTTACTAGACTGTATACGGCATCCCAACACGAACAGACGGGGGAAACAAATAGATCGCTACTAAGATGGGAAGAGCAAACGGGCATGACTATATCAGAAGACGAATGGAATTATAGCTGTGCCTAAATAAGCTAACTTACGTCCAATTGCAATCTGCGCATTATGCATTTTAAATTTATACACCAAACGTACTACACACAAGCCAAGCTGCATAAGTTAGGCCTTAGAGCAGATGATAAATGTCAGAGGTGACAAGCGCCCCAAGCCGATTTCCTACATATGTCATGGGCCTGTCCTGTCCTCACTGAGTACTGGCTAAAGGTGACAACTGCACTTACACACATGTTAAAGGAACATATCCCAAACTCACCATTGATATGCCTGCTAGGCACTTTCAAGATCAAACAGACTAGGAGGAGAAAACTGTTAGCAGGGGCGCTCTTACTGGCAAAACGACGCATAGCAATTAAGTGGGGTAGCAAAAGACCGCCCAGGTTCAAAGATTGGATAAAAGATATGATATATTGTAAGGAAACAATGGGGACGTATGAGGAGGAACTACCTCAGGCCTCCAGACCGAAAGTTTTCTGGCAACCACTCGTTGACTATCTGCAAGAACATCAAGACGAATCTGGGAAGGTGCAAGGACAGGCGCGTAGTAACACTGGAGTAGACATGCAAGAGGGGAGCTTTGGTCAAACAGCCCCACATGAAATGGTACCGTGATCTTCTGAAATTCAACTAGGAAATGTATACCAGATGTCCTGGGTTAATGTTGACAATGTAAAACTGCCGAACAACTGTGCAAATGTCAAGAAATAGTGTGTTGTTGCATGCTTACAAGCGGAATTTACTATGAAAATGGGGATTTGCAGACAGTTTATATGTAAATGCTTGATTACTGCATACTAAACGTGTGTTAATGCTGATCTGGTGAAATAAAATAAAAAAAATATATATAAAAACATGCAACGATCATCTTGCACACGATGTGTGGGCTGTACAGGAGCCTTCCACCTGTGACTTCCAGGCACCTGAAACATGACTGTAACACACCAAATGTGCACTCCGCGATGCCCCGGGTGCTCTTGTAGGCCAAATTGTAATGCCTCTTGGCCTGTGTGTTCGGGGCTCGGAGGGGCGTTATCATTCAAGCGCAGAGTGCATATCCTTGTACAGAGAGACATGAGTCAAGACTACGCACTGCATGATGTGTTGGCAGGCTCACTGGTTCATTGGTGTGTGATATGTGTGATTTATTGATTCCTGTATGACATGAACTTCCTGTTGCAAACAAGCGCCATCAATGTTTATTACATAGCCTCACTGCTGCTCCTCCCTCCCCCTGAGCATAGTCACTAGTGTGCACAGCGCAGTTGCATCACTACAGCACACCATTGTCATGCCTGTCTGCCCATGTCCACAAGCCTGACTACTACACAGTGATGATGTGCGCCGGCCATGTGTGTGTAGGCCCATTGTAAGGACAGGAATGACACAGATGTAGAGCACCTGCCTGACTGAACTCGCCATGCGGTTGTGGGTAGACATTTGGCGCATGCTGCGCTGATAGCAACACACACAACAGTTGGCATGTGCGATCCCTGACCCCAAGCGGGCATGGCCTCCCTGATGTACCCGTTCGGCCGCACCCGCACTCCGGGGGCATGCCACAGAGCAACATTGTCCATAGGGGAACGGTTGGCACAGACACTACAACAGAGACACAAGCATCAGTCACTTCCTTGGCAAGGCCTAAACTGAACCACTCCCAGATCCACATGTGGAAGAGCCACACCCCTACGCTGTACTGCAGTATGCCTGTCCACTCCGCTTACGCTCACAGGGAGGTACGACACAGCTACATGTCCCAGGTCTACCTCCTGCCTGCTGTGGCATGGTTGCGTACGCTGTACACAGCACAATGTAATGTGGAATGGCCCGTTGCCCTCATGCACAGATAATGAACACACGGAGACCTGCCCCTTTTATTTCCAGGGTCATCTGTCCAGTGCCGCCTGTGCTGGATGGGTGTTGGGTAGTCTAAGCCACCCCTCAGGGGTTGGTTGGTGCTGGCAACAACCACAACAGTGATGAGGCAATCAGAAGTACAAGCTGCAAAAGGCAAGGGTCCATGACTTGAGCTCCACAGAGTCAGTGGCCCAGGATGCACTGCGGCCTCCACAGGCACACCGTCACGGGACGGTGACTTGCACTGCACTGAGGTGGGGCCACCCGAGCTGTGCGGTTCCTCGTCGGTGTCCAAGGTGAATGTCGTGGAGGGTTGTGGGGACAGTGGAAGGTGTCCTCCTGGGCATGATGCAGAGTGAAGAAGCAAGCAGAAACAGGCAAATGGCGGAGTGGTATGCTATAGACTCCTCTTTACCACCATGTCAGTATCAGCTACATGATGATGAAAACAACCCCCAGCCCATGGACTCAGACGCCACCAAAGTGCACCCAGAGAGTGTCCATGAAATTCGGGGCACATGCTTAGTGGCACCAGAGCTGGAAGGGTATGCTGTCTGCGATAAGGCCTGTACAATGACATGAACACTGCCATGAAGAAATCAAGACTCAGTTCCGAATGTGTGACCTAGTTGACCGCAGTGTAGGCCAGAGACAGAGGTCAGCACGGGTCAACCGCTGTCCACCCATCTCCTCCTGGATCTCTAACACACAACGCTGGAATGGCATGTGGAGCAGATTTGTGGCTGACGGAGGTAGTGGTGCCAGAGTTGAGCGGGTGTTTAGTCAGTGACGAGGCTGTGTCCTGCCTGGTACGGACTCTATTGGATTGGTGTGAGACCTGTAGGACCGTAGTGTAGGCCGAAGGCCGAAGACAGTAAGGCCCCACAGACATGTGTGGTTGGAATGCTGTGCATGACGTGGGTGGCACCACATCGATTGGGGTATAGTGATTTGAACACAGCCAAAGTGAAATGTCCTCTGCCATTGTGCAATCAAGACTCAGTTCCAAATGTGTGACCTACATGTCCGCTGTGTCAGCTGGTGGAGTACGTAAACGAGAAAGGAGTACTGCAGCCCTTGCTCACGGAGGCCGTGATGGTCTGAGGAGGCTGCCAGGGTCTTGGGCCTTGGGCTTGGAGCTTGCACCGGCACGTGGTGGGCCCTCTTTGACACACGACGGTGTCAGCAGGTGGCATTGAGGCCTGGGTGTGCAGGGGCAGGCAAGACGGTTTCGGGGACCAGCAGCACGGTGTGAATCAGGCACACAGGATCGCAGGCACCACAGCTCATGGCGCCGGCCTCGTGGCGGGGTGAGAGGCACCACGCTGGCAGAGAAGTTGGGCATTCCGGAAGAGAACCACGTACATAGTTACATGCTTTTTATTCACAACTCTACGCTGGGCTGGCCTATGCCAGCCCACTCCGCACACGCTTACAGGGGGGGACGTTACAAGCTACATTTCCATGATCTCCCACACTGGCTGGGGTGACATGGTTGCATCCACTGTCCACTACACTCCATACACCAGTGGTCTATGTAGACTTGGGCATGTGTGTGATCGGCATACTATTGATGGTCCATCACATCCAGGCCACACTTGGCACAGTGTACATTCACATTCTTGGTCACTTACCTCCTTCGCACATGCCTGGTCCCCACCTCTCCCCACAATCTGCTATTGTGTGGCTGAGGTGCCATGCCGTTGAAGGCTTCTGTACATGGCTAGCCCAGGTTCCCACAGTAAGTTGCGCTGTCGGGTCTGGTGGGTGGGCATGTTGTTTGGCATGTTGTATGTGACTTTGTGACGTGTGCATTCCCATAGTTGTGAGTTTCATGCTTGTGGATTTGAGGTATGTGTTGTGTTTATTTGGTACTTACCGATGAGCAGTGCATTTCCGTAGGTGCCAGCCTGGAAACGCTGGTTGATGATGGACTGTCGGAAAAAGCAGAAATCATGCACACTGCCTGGGTAGTTGGGGACGACATTGATGAAGAGTCCCAAGTGGTCCACTATTGCCTGCACCTTGATGGAATGCGTGTGCCTTTCTGTTGCAGTAATTGTTTGCAGTGTTGTCAGGGGGCACAAGTAGAACATGTGTGCGGTCAATTGCCCCCAACATGTGCAGGAATCCAGCTATGGCGTAGAAGCCTTGCTTGGTCTCTGGCTGTTCCTGTGCAGTGTGGGGGAAGTATAAGTACGGGGGTGCCAAGCTGATGATGGCATCAAGGATAGTTTTAGGAACTTGGATAGGGCTGTGAGACTCCTCCGACTCTGGTGGTTGTTGGTTGGAAGGTACCAGAGGCCAACAGGTGCAGCACAGCCAGCAGCTTTGTCTAAGGTGGGATGTTGGTTGTCCGCTGTTTTGGTACCGTCGGCCTGTGGGCAACGATGTTCAGGATGCGAAGGATGGTTGTCCTTTTGACGCTGTAGTGGGCAATGACATACTCTGGTGTTAAGTCTGTGAGGCTGGTGCGTTTTCTGAAGGTCCGCTGTCTGTGTCTGCGCTGCCTCTCTGGTGGTCCGGGGGCGGCGTGCCTGGGAATGGGTTTGTTAGGTGTCGTGGCTCTGTGCCGGCTCTGAGCTGCATGAACACTAGCTTCATGGCATCTGTTGGTCTTCTAGTGTGGCTGTGGGCTGGGCTCTCTTTCCTGGTGCAGGCTGTCATCCAACTTTACACCAGGTCAGAGCAGGTGTTAAATCCCTGCTACTAACGCAACAGGGATCTTTTTGTGATCTTCTCGCTGATACAGCTGGTCGTTGAAAATGTTGTGGAGTGGTTTTGTTGCGGTTTTTTGCACAGGAACGCCTACTCTGCATCTCATTAGCGATAGTTGCCAGGGTACTCTGTGCGATGTTTTTTGCGACTGCTATCGCAGGTAAACTGGTGATATGGGCTGTTATCACCAGCTTGTGAATGGAGCGTTAGTTTTATCGCAACTTTGGCTGCGATAGAGTGCCGATAACGCGGCGATAGTTCCTTCAGAATATGCCCCAAAGTGTATAAATTTTTGGTTAATGCTCTTGCTAGAAAGATCTGTGTGCATTCTAATCAAAGGTTCAACTCACTATCAAATTGCATTAAGGATCAATGTGTCTGCTAGAAAACACAGCATGCATCATGGAAGTCACAAATATCTTTTTTATGTAGATAAAGAAGTCAGATTTTATTGGGTTGCATAAAGCCCTGTGTTACCTGCAGATCAAAAGCTAACATACTTGGACCTGCATATAAACAACAAGGCTTATATTTAGTACCTCGCTGTTTTTCCTCAATCTTTTCGTATTTTAAGGTTGCTAAAAAGGGTTACCTTGGGACACTTATTAGTAAGTGTTATATAAATGGTTCTTAGTGTTATAACTAAAGGACAGATGAATCCGATTTTCTTTCGTTTTTAGTTCAGAAAAACTTTATTGAGCATTTTCACAACCAGTAAACAGAAAGAAATAATTCATACATGTGATACATTTGGGAAAACAAGGTCTGGTTTGGAAAGTCCTATTAGGGTACTTGCGACTGGTTGAACTAATACAAAGAACAAAAACCAGGTATCACATAGCAGATAGGAGGAGGTTCACATATGGTAATTCTGGTGGTTTAAAGAAACTAAAATGGAGGAAAGAAGAGAAGAAAAAAGGAGAAGCGCTAGTAGGTGTGGCTTTAAGTAGCGAGTATGGAGGGAGGATTCTGGTAAGGCTGTAAGGTATGCAGCGGGGAGTGTGTATTCTCAGGAGGTCTGGGATCTAGCACCAGGCTGTAGGAGAAGGTGATCTGCTGTGCTTCTGAGTCCAGTGTTTGTGTAATCAGGGCGGTAGAACCTTGCTAAGGTACATATCAAGGGCATTGGTGCAAGGGTCCCCTATTAGGGTTTCACAGTGGTTGCGTGGTAAGGAAATTATTATCAAGGAAAATCCAGATAGGTGTGTTGCGTGTTAACCATGCAGACTTTTGTACGGCATCATTGTCTGCGCCCCTGAGACAGGAGACCCAGTTTACCCAGCAGTGGAAAGAGGTGGCCGCTGTATTTTTCAAATTAGACAAAAGTGACTTACAGGCAGCGGTAAGGAGGATGTCAATTAGAAGACTAACATTACGAGATCTGATGCTTAGATCCAGGAAACCATGGATTAGTGATAAAAGATTTCGATCTAGGTGGACCCCGCAGGTAGAAGGGATAAAGCTGAATGCAGAGTCCCAGAATGGGGAAACCACAGGACAGTCAAAGAGGATGTGAGGAAGATCTCCAGAAGCGTCATTACAATTCCAGCACGCTGGTGTGTCTCTAAGGGAGAGCTTCTATAGCCGGGCCGGGCTCCAAAAGGTCTTGTGTAATAGCCAGAATTTTGTTTGTGAAAGGGAGGGGGACATTTTGTATGAGACTACAGATTTCCATACTTTGTGCCAGGTTTCTGCTGTAGTGAGTTTTTGGGAGTCCCATTTAGCTTGTCCTAACAATGCATGCAGATTTCTTGCATACAACCTTGGTAAGGTCAAAAACTATCCCGCCCCTTGTTCCGCCTTTAGCACCGCTCTTGTGCCTTCCCTAAACTCCACCTCCAGCCCACTGCTCCTTTTGGTGAGTAACTGTACTTATTTTCTTTTTCATTTAAATCAGTGATGTCCACCCACATTCAACTAGCACAGCTGTTTTTAACATGACCAAAGAGAGTATCTAACCAAGGCTCCAATTTTCACAAGTCCCTGGGTAAAGTGATTGGAAAAGGAAACAACTCTCGCTGTCCCCCTACCCCCATGTATCTTTCTCTACCTCACCCCTTCCTCCCTCTCTACCTAGCCTATCTATCTCCACACCTCCATTTGCCTACTTCCAATCACTATATTTCTACTTCACTTGTTCATCCCACCTATGTTTCAAAGCAGCTTTCTCTAAAGTACCCTTCATCTCTGATGACACAAACAGAATCAAACTGGACACCTGGAAGCATGCAGAAGTCAATCCGCGCCTCAAGAAACCATCTGCAGACACCTGCAGTCCTCAGCAACTACCAACTTATCACCCTGTTTCCACTTCCAAGCCAAAGTCATAGAAAAGGCCATCCAATGGTCAGCCCTCCCCCTACCTTGAACACCATGAACTCCTGGACAGCTTGCAATCAAGTTTCCGCAGCAACCCCATCACCAAGACAGCCCTCATCATAACTTCAGATGGCATTCACACCATGCTAGATGAAGGCAAAACTGTTGCACTCGGACCTCTTCCCTGCCTTTGACAGAGTCTCCCACAATACACTCATCATCAGACTCCGCAAAACCATATTCCAAGGAACACTTCTAAATTGAATAGCCTCCTTTCTGACCAGAAGAATGAAACAGGTCAAGCTCGCTGCGTTCACCTTAGAACCCAAAGACCTCATCTGCAGAGTACTACAATGCTCTTCACTTAGGCCTACTCTCTTCACTGTATACATGACATCCCTAGCAAGCATCATTCGGACCCATAGACTCAACATCCTCTCTTGCGCTGATGACACTCAACTCATCCTACCTCTCTAAGAAGGCACCAACACCACCAAAACTAATTTCAAAATGTGCATGATGAACATTGCCAACTGAATGAGAGACAACTACCTTGAAATTAGCGCTGACAAGACGGAAGTGCTGATATTCATCAACAATAACTCACCTTGGGTCTCCACCTGGTAGCCCAGAGACCTAGGCCCCACACTCTCACCCTTCTGCCCACGCTAGAAACCTGGACATCATCCTGGACATCAACCTCACCATGAAACATCAAATCAGTGCCATCACCTCTGCCAGCTTTAATATACTTCACATGCTCAGGAAATTGGTGAATGGCTCCCTTCTGACACCAGAAAGACATTCACCCAGGCCCTCATCACAAGCAGTCTGGACTACGGCAACACCTTCTACTACGGTATATCCGCACACCTGCTACACAAGCTGTAAACCATCCAAAACGCCGCCCTCAGACTAATCCTCAACCTGCCTCACTGCACACACTTCACACCTCACCTCCTAAAACTTCACTGGCTTCCCATTCAGAAACATTGCCAGTTCAAGATGCCCCACTTGCCTCAACCAACCTCTACAATTTCACCAACCAACCAGGAACTTCGCGCTTTGCCCCCCCCCCCCAGCCCCCCACCCTCATCACCATAGAATCAAGATAGGAGGTAGGGCCTTCTCTTACCTGGCAACCAAATCCTGGAACAACCTCCCCCAACACATCAGGGCAGCTGCGTCACTTATGGATTTCCGCAAGAAACTAAAAACCTTGCTCTTCAGCTGATCCTACTTGCAGGACCCGCACCTACTCAGTGCCTGGATACCCTCATGGGAGACAATTTTCACGCTCTACAAAACCATGTTACTTAACATTACATTACATTAACTCCTGCTACCTGTCACTCATGACCTGTCCTCAATCGGTGCTATTGCACTAGTTACTACTTGTGTAACAATATATCTGTAAGAGACATTAGTTAGTGATAGATTCCTTACATTAGAATATCCCCAAGCGTCAGACTGGATCCGGAAAATTTTGCGTAGCACTACCCCTGCGCGTCTGTCGTCGGCGTCGTTAGCGCCGGAATGACGTCGTCGGAGTACTTAGACGCCGCCCATGCGCGCTGACGTCAGTTCTGATACACAGCTTTTCCGCGCCAGATACGCAGAGCCATGATAGAACCAACACTGGTGCCATGAAACTAGGGCCCTAAAAGGGGATGACCTTAACCCTAGATATCGGTTCGCAGAACGGGGAGGATGGGTGGGTCGGTAAGGAATCTATCACTAACTAATGTCTCTTACAGATATATCGTTACACAAGTAGTAATTTGTGCATCTGAAAGAGACACGTTAGTGATAGATTCCTTACGGTAAACAACCTTTACAACAAAACTTTTACAACGCACTACCATTACAACGCAAACCATTACAACGCAAACCATTACAACGCATTGCGCTGGGGGGCGCTCTAGGATAGGGAATAGGTTAATTTACTATCCAATAACCTTCCCTAGTGTCCACGGGGACTGGAGTTGGAATAGTAAATTAAACTATTCACTATCCAACACCCAAAAGCACTATGCGTTGTAATGGATTGCGATGTAAAAACCGCGTTGTAAAGGCAGGCGTTGTAATAGCCTGCGTTGTAACGTCATACATCCCTCCTTACCTTAGAATAGATTCCCTAGCAATACCAACCCCGGTGGTGGGTCTGCGAACCAATAATCACACCAGAAAGTCCTGGAGGACGGAACGGCCTAAAAAGCCATCCCTCCCGACTTGACTGTCCAGGCAATAGTGTCTTGCAAACGTGTGCAGCGAGGCCCACGTAGCTGCCTGGCAAATGTCCTGCAGGGGCACTCCCCGGCCCAGGGCAGTGGTAGTCGCCGTGGCCCGAGTGGAATGAGCCCTCAATCCAACAGGGGGCTCCTTCTTAGCCAAGGAGTAACATGCCTGGATACACAAGATAATCCACCGAGAGATGGTCCGCTTGTGCACCGCCTTTCCCTTCTTAGCGCCCACGCAACCAACAAAGAGTTGGTCATCCACCCGGAACTGGTGTGTGCAATACAGATAGTAAGAGAGCGCACGTTTTGGGTCCAGACGGTGGAGCCTCTCTTCCTCTTTCGAGGGATGCGGAGGCGGAAAGAAGGTGGGCAAGGTAATGGACTGCCCGATGTGGAAGGCCGTGACAACCTTGGGCAGGAAAGAAGGTCTTGTCGGCAACACAACCTTGTCCGGTTGAACAGAGAGGAAAGGAGGTGTGGAAGAAAGAGCCTGGAGCTCACTCACTCTCCTGGCAGAGGTGATGGCAACCAGGAAAGCAATCTTCAGGGTCAGAAGACGGAGAGGACAGTTATGGAGCGGCTCAAAGGGAGCAAACATTAGGTATGTAAGAACAAGGTTCAAGTCCCACTGGGGCATCACGAAAGGAACAGGAGGGAACATGTGTGTGATGCCCTTCAAAAACCTATTTACAATTGGGGACTTGAACAAGGAAGGCTGATCAGGGAGCCGTAAGAAGGCGGAAAGGGCAGAAAGGTACCCCTTGATAGTGCCCAGAGCAGAGCCCTGCTGGGCAAGAGAAAGAAGGAAGAGGAGAACCTCAGAAAGGGGTGCAGAGAGTGGATACACAGCCTTTGCTGTGCACCATGCCACTAATCTGTTCCACCTGCAGGCGTATACCGACTTCGTGGAGGGACGCCTGGCTGCCAGAATGACATTACAGACTTCAGGAGGCAAGTCAAATGGCCTCAAATGCCGCCGCTTAATCCCCAAGCTTGTAGGTGGAGACTGGATAGGTTCGGGTTGAGGACCGTCCTCTGCTGCTGCGACAGAAGGTCCTCCTGAAGAGGCAGACGAAGACTGACACCCCTAACCTGCGCAGATGAGCTGCGACCATCGCCATCACTTTCGTGAACACCCGCGGGGCGCTGGTAAGGCCGAAGGGGAGCAGGGTAAACTGAAAGTGCTCGTGGCCTACCGTGAACCGCAGGTAATGCCGGTGGGCCGGCAGTAAGGGGATGTGAAAATAAGCGTCCTGCAAGTCCAACGCTACCATCCAGTCTCCAGGGTCCAGGGCAGCTAAGACCTGAGCCAAAGTCAGCATCTTGAACTTCTCCTTCCGGAGGAAGCCGTTGACGTTCCGGAGGTCCAAGATAGGGCGTAGGCCCCCTTTGTCCTTCTTGGATACCAGAAAGTAGTGGGAGTAACAACCACACCCTACTTCTGGCCCAGGAACGTGCTCGATGGCCCCCTTGGCCTCGAGGGCCGTGACTTCCTCTTGCAGATGTTGCAAGTGATCCCCCGACACGCGGTGGAATTGCGGTGGCATGGCTGGAGGGGTCGTCTCGAAGAGGAGGGAGTAGCCCCTTCGGACGATTTGCAGCACCCACCTGTCCGACGTGACAGCGCGCCAGTGGAAGAGGTGATGGCGAACCCTGCCTCCCACTGGCGTCACATGGGCCTGAAAACACGGACTAGGAAGGTTTTGAGGCAGGTGCTGCGGGGGGAGGTGTGGACTGGCCTCGCCGTTGTCCCTACCTGCCACTACGGCGGTTTCCCTACGCACCGCAGAATGTTCAAAGGGCGCGGTGGTGGATGCAGGCGGCGACACCTTCAACTCCGTCGGAGCCGCGTGGGTGGTGTCACCCGAACCCCCGGCCGCATCGTGCAAGTGTCGGGGTGGGTCGGAGGAACAATGACGTCTCTCCGTTCTCTCATGCCTCTTACCTGAGGACTTGGATCCTGATGACCGATGTCCTCTCCCGGAGCTGCGAAGACTCCGACCCCGCGACCAGTCCCTCGACCTCTTGTGGGACCGGGACCTGGAGTGGTGCGGGGCCGACTGCCGGAACTCGAGCCGCTTGCGGGACCGCTCCCGCCTAGCTTTAGACGTCAGGGCCCGGCAGTCGGAGCAGGTGCGGTCGTCGTGGTCGAGGCCTAAACACTTGAGGCACGGGCGATGGGGGTCGGTAACCGACATCAGTCGGTCGCACTTGGAGCAGGGTTTAAACCCGGGCATCCCTACCGGCACCGTCGGAGTCGAAGACTCGAGTAGAGAAATGATCAAAAGATCAAAAAAGTTTAGTCAAAAAATTACTAAGGGGTAGAGCTTCTCCGGATCTACGCTAGCTGGCACGGAAAAAAGAAGAACTGACGTTAGCGCGCATGGGCGGCGTCTAAGTACTCCGACGACGTCATTCCGGCGCTAACGACGCCAACGACGGATGCGGAGCCGCGGACGACGCCTGCCAGCGCGCAGGGGTATTGCTACGCAAAATTTTCCGGATCCAGTCTGACGCCTGGGGATATTCTAAGGTAAGGAATCTATCACTAACGTGTCTCTTCCAGATTTGTGCCTTCCTCTACATCTCTATCTTTCTGATCCTTTCATTCACTTCACCTCATTCTACCTTGCACCACTCTGTACCTACATCTTATTACTGTCTTCATTTAAACTACCTGTAACTCTCTCCCATCTATGCCACTTCTCACTCAACCTCAGCTATCCTTACCTCTTTCTACCCATAACTCAACCTCGTTATCACCCCTGTATCTCTACATTCCCTCTCAACATTAGTTCTCTCTGCCTTAGTTCTGTACCCCACCTCTCTCACACATGACCTCCCTTCCCAATTTACCTCAACATTTCTTTCACTTTCCACCTTTGTTGCCTCTCCCTTACATCACTTTCTTATTTATTATTTCTCCACTGCTTTTTCTCTATCAGTTCCACATCCACTCGCTCTCTCATGTCTCTCCGTACCTCCTACTCTACTTCGACTCATCCTCTCTAATTCACCTCTCTGTATTTCTCCTTATGAATCTCCCTAGTTTGCCTCTCTGCACCTATATCTTTCTACCACCCCACCTTCTCAACCACACCCACTCTTGTTACACTATATCACCCTCACCTCTTTTTCAGTACCTTACCCCTGTATTACATTTCTCCTGAGCTACACAGCTTGTCTCACTACATCCTTTATCTCTCTCTCGCTTTAGTGTTCTCTCTGCCTGACTAATCTTTTACTTTGACCTCTCTTTTGTTAACAAATTCTCTATTCAGCCACTTCTCTACCTCACTGTTCTATCGATACATTGCATCTCTCTATGGGGCATATTATCAAAAACGGCGTTAAAATTATCACTGGTTTACCGTCAGAAAACTGCTGTTAAAGCGGCGATAATGGGCTTGATAATATGCCCTGGAGAATTCCAATACAAGTTCATGTTCACACCAGAACATGGACTTCTATTGGAATTCTCAAGGGCATATTAGCAAGCCCATTATTGCGGCTTTAACGGCAGCCGCGGCCCATGGAGGGAGTTTGGTGGGGCAGGAAGGCGGTGCGGGGGAGGGGCAGGGTGGGGGGTGGTAAACAACGGAATATGGATAATTGCAGGTAAGTAAACAATTTAATAAATAAAACGAATTTCGTAGCGAGCGCTGCATCGCATTTTGTGATAGCGTTGTATGAAATAACCTGGTTGTTGAACTTGGCCCTTCTTGCAGGTTCACCCCTGAACTTTTTGCCTTTTAATGTTACATCATTGTAGTGATTTCTGGTCTTTGCGCACTTTAGCACTTTGGCGCAGTGTAAAGTGCGTGCGCTTTCTGAGTGCGAGTGTGAGAATGGCCTGCTCTCCCATAGGAATGCATGGGGAATGTATGTATCCATGTTAGTTCCTGATGTGTGGGGAGTGCAGGGTCGAGTTTGGTATGTGCGGACTCGTGTGATTAAATGCTGCGCGATGATGTGTGCGGCATAATTGTGTCTAGTGTGGAAGTGCCACTTCTGGAAGTTGGCCTGTCAGTGTAAATTATGTGAATTGTCTGTCTGGCTTGTGATTGGCTGGAGCTGGCTGGTGAGCCTGGCTCCAGGAGTCAGAATGGGTCTGCCCTGTGGTGAGTGGAGAGATCTGCATGATAGATGTGAGGGAGGAGTGCAGCTGGGACTTGAATAGGGCTGGGCTTTCCCCACACAATGCTGGCTCCGCCCCCTGTGGTGCGTCTAATGTCCCTAGCCTGGCCAGTGAATAGTGAGAGGGGCTGAGCACGTCAGAGTGCTCCAAAACCAGCTGCGACTGGTTTTCCCCCCACCCTGCACCCTAGAGACAAAGGGATTTAGTGTATAAAAAGAGGTTGTGACCTCTTGTAAAATGTTCTTGTTTCCTGACTTGAATCTACCAGGGGCAAGCTGCTGCTGGGGCCCAGGAGAAGGCTTGCCTCCCTGGGCCCTGCCCAGCCCCTGGATGCTGGAGGACTTCTTGGGGACCCATCATCCTGGTCTGGAATGACTAGGGGAGTTTTCCTTTCCCCAGGATCCTATCTTTAACTTTAGGGACCTTTGACTTGTCCTGGAGACCTTTTCCTGCTTATTGCTGGGACCTTTGCTTTGAGGGTCCTTCCTTGGGGGCTTGGTGGTTGCTGTGCCCCCCCCAGCGCCTCGTGGGCGCTTTATTGGTAATTATGGGCAGAGCGCTGTTGGTTTCCCTCGAAGGGAGCGCTCCTGCCCGGTTGTTCGCAGCGCGGGTGCCACCCCACTGATTTTAATGCCCCTTTTTATAGGCTCCTTTCACGGGTGCCCATCCCGTTTCTCCTTTTATTTTGCACTTCGAGGGTGCCCACCCCTCGTGTTCTGACTCCGAGAGAATCACCGCCGCGGCCCGAGCCGTGTTAAAAAAATGGCCGCCGCATCCGCGGCCCGCCTGGTTGTGGGCGGGGCCACCGGACGGAAGTCCCGAGTGTGCCCAGAAGAAGAGAGAGGAGGTCGAGAGCCCACCCCGCCTCCTCGGGCCCCCGGAAGAAGAGAGGAACGTCCTCCCGTGGCCCGGGGCTCCCGTGAAGTAGGGAGAGCCCAGGGCCGCCAACAGAAAGGAACCCAAGTTTGCGGGGCTCCCGTGTCCTGGAGGGAGAGCCCCGCGGTAGCGGCCAGAGGAGAGAAGCCCCGGGTCCCAGAGGGGGCCCGGGTGAAGTTGGGGGCGCTGCCTGGCTGCCCAGGGTTCCCGTGAAGAGAAGGGAAGCCCCGCCGGCTGGCACCCAGCACCTGAGAAGAGCCCCCGCCCGAGATGGGCCGTCCGGTGAGTGAGCAAGTGCTGGGGGGGCTCCGTGTGGCCGAGGGTTGGTGCCTGATTTAGGCCCGTGTGATTGTACCTTTAGGGCAGCCCCAGATGGCAGCGGGCCGCCCCACCATTTTTACAGAGCCGGATGGCTCCCAAAATAGGGGACCTGATCATTTTCAGAGCCTACGGGCTCCCACGAGGCCCATTGATCTTCAACGTCCCCACGAGGGACTGGGGACACAGTATTTTTAGAGCACAGATGGCTCCAGCGCTGGGGCAAATCAGTTATTTCAGAGCCTAGAGGGCTCCAAGGCGCACGTCATGATTCCCAGAGCCTAGAGGGCTCCAACAGTTGGCGCAGTTTTGTCCTAGGGCCAGTGAGGGCCCTGTCGCAGTTTTGCTGATTCACAGCTGACCAGCAATTAGTGGGCAGCTGCACCGTTTAGGTTTTGCTTTCTAGGGACATGTACTTTGGACTCAGGAGAGAGTCGCACTCCTTCATCCCTACCTTGGCCTTCCCCAGCTGCGCAGCACGTAGTGCCAGCTCCAGCGTTTAGGCCCTGTTCTGTCCCTTTCCTCAGCTGCCCAGCAAGTAGTGGGCAGCTTCTACGTTTAGGTATTGGCGCAGTGGCGCAGCCTGGACTTTGATGTGAGTTATGTGCTAAAGGTGATTTCTGCGCAAAATGTGATTTATGTGCTTCTTAGGGTGCTAGGAAATGTACTGTGTAGAATGTTTTGCGCACCCTGTTCTGATCCCTCTTGACATATGTTTATGCTTAGGAGGTTGTTTTATCTAGCATGGGTTGTACTAGTGTGTTCATGGTTCCCTGTGTGATGTTTTGCCTAAGGTGTTTAGGATTGCGTAGGTGGTACTTACTCTTTACCAGTGGTTACTGGTTGTGTGCTACATTTGCTATTTGGTACTTAAAACTATCTCCAAGGGCTTGATATTGAGCTCGCCCCCTGAACAGAGTCCCAGGACTAATGGACTCTATTGTGCCTTTCCTGCCAAGTTGCTGGGACTTGTCTGACCTCCCGGTGCTGCTGGAGCCCTGCCTGAAGTGTGACTCGCTCGCCCCCCTTTGCAGCCCGTGCCTGGCCGCCCCCGCCTTGAGCCACGCCGCTCTCCTCTGAGCCGTGTCCGCTTCGCTGGGCCGCCCGCACCCTGCCCCTCTCCTCCTCTGAGCCGCACACCTTGGGTCGTCCAGCTGCTGAAAAAGGATGTATGACATTACAACGCATGCTTTTACCACGCATGCCTTTACAACACAGTTTTTACAACGCATGCTGTTACAATGCATAGCGCTTAGGGGTACTGGATAGTGAATAGTTTAATTTACTATTCCAACTCCAGTCCCCGTGGATAGTAGGGAAGGTGTTGGATAGTAAATTAAATCTATTCCCTATCCTAGCGCGCCCCCTGCGCAATGCGTTGTAATGACATGCGTTGTAATAGTTGCGTCGTAAAGGCACTGCGTGGTAAAAGTTGCGTTGTAAGGGATGTTTCCCGCTGAAAAAGCCCAGAGCCCCCTTTAGGAGGCTAGAAACGCACTCACGCTTGTAGCGTACCGGCCGCCTCCCGGCCGCTCCGGCCTGCTGAGGAGATCACCCACATTGTCCCATGCAACCAGAACGGAAGGTACGGTCCGTACCCACCGCCAGTTATTATATGTTCTATTTTCTAAGCACTATTCATACAAGTATGCTATTCCTACAAAGTGCTATTTCTAACAGTTGCTAGTTCTAAAAGTGCTTATTCCTGACAGTGGTCCATGTGGCCCTGTCCCATGTATATAATCCCCTGTAAATTCTGCCTGTGCCGATGGCACATTGTAAAGTGTATGTTCATTTTCTAATGTGTTTGGTATACTACAAAGGCTATTTTTGTATTTCACCTTGTGTGGAGTTCCTTTTGTGTTCCTTGGATCCTTTTGTGTTCCTTGGATGTTGTTGCTGGTGGGTGCGTGCGCAAATACTTAACTTCCATTGCCTCCGGGGTAAGCCTTACTGCTCGTGTCACGCTACCAAGGGGGTGAGCAGGGGTTATCTTAGCATGTAACTCCCTTGCCCTGACTAGAGTGGTGGTTTCTGCCTGGTTTTGGCGCCAGCCTTAGCCAACCGGAAATCCCATTTCTAACACTGGTCAAGCAAAACATGACTGTTTAATGCGAGTTACGCTAATTGCTGATTTACCATGTGCGTGAATTTTAGAATGCATAGGACCTTCAAGAGTGGATGCAGAAAAGCAGCCTTAGTAGCAAGAAGGGAGCAAGTGATCGGAGAGTAAAAAAAAAGAAAGCAGGACGGGCTGAGGGTAAGTGGAAGGAGGTGGGGGGGAGTTAGGAAAACAGGGGAGGGCATGGTGGATTAAGGAAACAATAGAGAGGAATGATGGAGCTAAAGCAAGGAAGAAAAAAATGGCATTTGACGGGAGTTGTAGAGGTGTAAATTGGGCTGCAGGGCAGGGAGATCAGGGGATTGGTGGGGGGGCAGGAAGACAACTTCAGAGGGTGGAAGGATAATGTGAGAAAGAGGAGGCGCAAGAAATAGGAGAAAGGAGGGTACAAGAGAATGAAGAAAGACCAGAGGAATTGAAGAAACAGGAGAGGTAAGGCAGAAAGGGGTGCATGTGAGTTGGAGTGGAGTTATGGAGCATTATGTTTAGGAGCAGCAACTTTCTTATTAGTAGGGGTGGGCGGAATTTGCGAAATTGTCCTCCACAAAAATATGTCAAAATTGCTCCAACTCTCCGCGAGCACGCAGAACTTTCGCGAAGACGCAGAGATTGCTTTTCCCGCCTGTTCGCGATTTGTTTTTGCTTGCTCGCGGGGACATATATCTCTAACTTGCCCATGCGGTTGCTAATGGGCGTGGCCATCTTGCTTGCGATGCTTATTTCCTGTTCCGGGTTGAATGACGTGTTTGCCATCGCAGACTCTCGCAGATAGTGCGACCGGCTACCAACAATCCAACATCCCGTGATGCACGCGAACGAATAGGAAAACTCATCGGCGAATGCAGGGATCCGGTAAGTCGCTACCGGGCACGCAAGAACGCATTTTTAAAGCGCGAACAAGAAAATACTTCAGTTTCGCAGCAAATTGCGGAAGTATTGACATTACCGCGTTCTCCACAGAACGAGGAAATGTCAAAATATTGCGAATTCCGCGACCAGAACGAAATTTACGCCCAGGCCTACTTATATGGGCTGAAAGAGTTCAGTATGACAATATATATCCTGCTGGTTAGTGTCCAGATCAAAGTCATGTGCCTTGGAGAGTTCCAGAAAGGGATATCTAGGCGCTAGTTTCCTCTGCTTCTAAGCACGCAGGATTCTCCAGAGATGTTCCGTTGCCAGAGAGAGATAATTAGCAGCGTTTAAGCCTCGAGTGGTGTATGTTGCTGACAGGTTAATTGATGCACCGGTCTCAAGCGGGCGCCATTGAGTGACGTCAAGTGAGAGGTGTGATATAGGCATGTTTATTTCAGGAATGTAAAGACTCGAAGTAAAGGACACCCTTTAAAGGGGTTGGGGTCATCTTCCCGGGCCCCTGAGAAGGGCACTGCAGGCATCTCTCAGGGGCCCCTGCAGCCCTGGAGGTACAGGGGGGCTTGCTCTACAGGAGGCCTCCTCCAGTCTAAGATCTATGAATAACAGACAAGGGAGACCGAAGGGGCCCATCATCACATTCTGTGTGTGTGTGTGTAGGGGGAGGTGAGTGGGGGGGGTCATTTGGTGTTACACCACTGGGACACTGCCATACTCGTGGTAGGAAGCTCCAAGAGTTGTTGCTCTGTAGTTTTAGGCCTGCCGATTGCAGAAGTCTGTATTGTTTACTTACTTTTTGGTAAGGTTGTTGGATTTCAATCCATATCACCACGTGGCGTATTCAATACCTCGTTCACCCCCTCTTTTAAACTTCAAACCAACTCCAAGAAGGGGTGTGTTAGACTTGGGCCTTAGGGCAGGTTCACCCCTAATCTTTTTGCCTTTATTTGTGACCCTGTGTAGTGATTTTTGGGTCTTGGCGCACTTTTTCCCTGTGTCCCAGAGTGAAAGTGCGTGCGTGTAGTATGGCTGGCCTGCCCTCCCATAGGAATGCATGGGGAATGTGTGTGCCCTGGTAGTTCCTGATGTGTGGGGAGTGCAGGCTCGAGTTTAGTATGTATGAACTCGTGAGAGTGAATGCTGCGCAATGGTATGTGCGGCTTGTATGTGTCTAGAAGGGAAGTGCTACTTCTGGACATTGATGTATGTGTGCAGTGAGAATAGTGGAGCGTGATTGGCTGGAGCTGGCTGGCATGCCAGGCTCCAGGAAGTCTGGATGGGTCTGCCCGGTGGTGAGTGTGAGATCAGCATGAGTGATGTGTGGGAGGAGTAGATCTGTGTCCTGGATGGGCTGGGTTTTTCCCCACACAATGCTGGCTCCGCCCCCCTGTGGTTTGTCTAATGACCCAAGCCTCCCCAGTGAATGAAAGGGGTGGTTGGGCCATCAAGGGTACTCCCAAGCCAGCTGCAACTGGTTTCCCCCCACCCTGCACCTCCTAACAAAGGATTTCTCTGTATAAATATGGGGCTGTGTCCCCACAGAAATTGTTCTACTTGTGGATCCTTGCCAGAGGGGGCTGTTGCTGCTGCTGGGGCCAGGAGGACCGCCACTTGGCTTGTCTCCCTGCCTGGAGACCCAGTGTGCTGGCTCTGGCCCTGCCTTGCCCCCCTGTCTGCCTCCAGACCTTGCTGGAGCTTTGCTGTGCTGGGGGAGTGCTCTCCCTTGTCCCCAGCGCTGGGAGCGCTTCGTTTTGCTTTTAGCGCTGAGAGCGCTTTATTTTCCCCCTAAGCGCTGGGTGCGCTTTATTTTGCTTCTAGCGCTTTGGAGCGCTTTGCCAGGCCGAGCGAGTGCCTACCTCGCTTTCTATTTTTATTTGAGGCCGGTGCCCACCCGGCATTGCCCCGTTTCATTGAATTTGAGCGGCTGCCCACGCCGCATTTGCCCGGGGAATCACCGCCGCAGCCCGGAGGAAGCAGCACCCGCCTTCAGGCCCAGGCCGCGCTGGGATTGGCCCAGCCGGCCGAGCCCCTTCCGCGTCATCGCGGGGGAGGAGGAGATCGCCGGAAAGCAGGAAGCCGCCTGCCGAGGCTCCGGAGCGAGGAGAGAAGCGCCGCCGGCGAGGCCTCGAGGGTGGAGAGAGGAGCCCCGCAAAGAGACCGGCAGCAAGTGCTTCCCCGCTCCAGCGAGGACCCGGTGAGTGCGAGGCTGATTCATTTTGTGCAGAGCGGCCCCGGTTGACAGCGGGCCGCTCCGCCGGAAGGGAGGGGGCATCCCTTGAAGATTGGAGCCACGAGGCTCCGTGGGGCATTATTTGAATCTGAGTCCCCCGTGAGGGACTCCAACGTGCCTATATTGAGTTAGAGCCCTGAGAGAGGCTCTGGGGCCATTTGCATTGTTGAGAGCGCTGAAGCTCTTTGGCGCCAGCACCTTTGTTTTGCGAGCCCCTGAGAGGCTCCTTGTCCACCATTGTTCTTGAGCCCACCTGGCTCCAACGTCTGCCTACCTGCTATTCACAACTGTCCAGCACTTAGTGGACAGTTGCTACGTTTAGGCTTTTGTGTCTGTGCTGCCTGCGCAGACCTCCCTGACACTGAGACTCAGGGCATTCCGCCCCTTTCGAGGCCAGTTGGCCTGAGGGACATTTTGAGTGTTGTGCTACATGCACCCTGCGCATTGTGATTTCTTTGCTATATGATTCTTGCGCAAAAGTTCTAACCTGCACCTCTGAATGTGTTTTAATGTTACATGTGCAATTCTTGTTTATTATTACCTTTGCTAAAAGTGACCTGCTTAGGTGATTCTTTGTTCTTTTATTCCCCTTTGCTAAAAGTGACCTGCTTAGAGGAATGTTTGTTTTTACCTTTGCTAAAAGTGACCTGCTTAGGTAATTCTTTATGTGTTTATCCCCTTTGCTAAAAGTGACCTGCTTAGAGGATTGGTTGTGTCATTACCTTTGCTAAAAGTGACCTGCTTAGGTAATGCCTTGTTCTTTTATTTCCCTTTGCTAAAAGTGACCTGCTGAGAGGAATGTTGATGTTTAATTGCCTTTGCTAAATGTTACTTGCCTAGGTGATTATTTTAGGTTTCCTTCCCCCTGCGTGATTTCCCTACAGAGACTAGGGTGGCGTAGGAGGTGATAGGTTTTCCTTCCATAGGTCCTGCTGATAAGGTCCTAGCCCCCTGCGTGATTTCCCTACAGAGACTAGGGTGGCGTAGGAGGTGATAGGTTTTCCTTCCATAGGTCCTGCTGATAAGGTCCTAGCTCCCTGCGTGATTTCCCTACAGAGACTAGGGTGGCGTAGGAGGTGATAGGTTTTCCTTCCATAGGTCCTGCTGATAAGGTCCTAGCTCCCTGCGTGATTTCCCTACAGAGACTAGGGTGGCGTAGGAGGTGATAGGTTTTCCTTCCATAGGTCCTGCTGATAAGGTCCTAGCTCCCTGCGTGATTTCCCTACAGAGACTAGGGTGGCGTAGGAGGTATTTTCCCTTTACCAGTTGTTACTGGTTGTATGCTACATTCACTATTTCTGTGTTACAGTCATTGTATGTTGATGTGCTAAAGTGTTATACCTACAAGTATTATTTCTAAAAAGTGCATACCCCTGACAGTGGTCCAGGTGGCCCTGTCCTGTACATAATCCCTTGTAAATCTTGCCCGTGCCTGTTGGCACATTGTAAAGTGTGTGTGTTATCTAATGTGTTTTTATTATTATAATACAAAGGCTATTTTTGATATAACCTTGTGTGGAGTTTCCTTTGTGGTGGGCCTTTGGTTGTTGTCGCTGGGGTGCGCGCGCAAACGCTTTACACATCGCCTCTGAGATTAGCCTTGCTGCTCGCGCCACGTTACCTAGAGGGTGAGCGGGGGTTATCTTGGTGTGTGACTCCCTAGCCCTGACTTAGAAATGGTGATCCCTGACTGACCTTGGCGCAAGCCTTGGCCGGCCAGAGGTCCCGTTTCTAACATTGGTGGCTAGCGGTGGGATTGGACTTGCGTTTGCGTTGTACCACAGTGGCGACAGGCCACACTTCAAAACTCTGCAATTTTAGATAACCACATTTTGGGATTATTGTTTTTAGGGAAGTTCAGTTTTGCTTCTCCTGAAAGGTGTCATTTGTATTTTGTCCAGTACCTTGTTCCCCGCCCTGCTCCCAGAGTTTGGTACCTGTGTCGCTAGTGGTCAGGTTGAGATAATCAGGGGTGGTAGAAACTGCCTTACCAGTCCGAGGGGAGGGTTGTGTGTGAATGAGTGTGTTACGCTGGACAGTGGAGTGCAAGTTCTGAGATAGGAATCTTGCTGAATTGTGTTAATTGTGTACTCCTGTGTAAACTCAGACCCCCAGGTTCCCTGTGTCAAACTCTTCTTGAGAACGTCCGCCAAAATGGAGCCTGTTTTTGATCTCTGTTGTCTTTTTAGGTACAGTAGGTCAGAGCTGGTCAGATTCTGTGAAGAGGGAGGCATGGAGGTGAGTGTGTCGGATACTCAGTCCCAGCTTAGGGACAGCCTGATCCAATGGCAAAAGGGTCAGTGGGATCTTGAGTACAGTGAGAGAGATAGGGCCCGGGCCGCACGTCATGAGGATGGTGAGTCTGTGGAGAGCCCTGAAGAATGTGAGTTGTATGAGGATGACAGTGGATGGATGTCAGCAGATAGTGAGGACCCCATAGGTAGGGAGTCCCTTGCTGAGTCCAGTGTCAGTACCCGCGCCACATCCCTTGTCCTGTCCCCAGAGGATTGGTTAGATAGGAAGGAAGAGAGGGAGCATCAGTTAGCGATGGAACAGCTCATGTTAGAGCATGCCCAGGCTATGGCGCAGCTAGAGATCGAGAGACTCTTAGCGCAGGAGAGGATAGAGGTGGAGAGAAGGGCCATCATCCGTGAGAGAGCAGCCCTAGAGGATAGACTCTTCCCTGCGCACAATTGTAATTGTCTGGATTCCCCAGGGAGGGTGGAGTCCAGTGGTGGCAGCTTTTTAAATATTTGTGTAGACAGTCCCACTCCCAGTTCCCCGAGTATGGTTCCTGTTTCCCCAGAGGAGGAGAATAGGTTGAGGTTTAGGAACCTTAGGAAACCGTCTCATCAGTCTTGGGAAGATTTTGTGGATGACTGTTGTGGAGCCCTGTGTGATTGGGTACGGGAGCCCACGAAATGTGATTGGGACATATTGTTCGATATGTTTCTCAGAGAGCAGTTGCTCAGTGTTGTTTATCCAGGGTTGCGCCAGCACCTGTTAGGGTGTGGATTGTCTGAGCCATATGAACTGGCAGAGGAAGCAGACCGTTGGGAAAGTGCGAGAGGTTCTTTTGAGTCACTAGTGAGTGATTCCAACAATAGTGGGTCAGGTGTCTTCCAGCCCAGTGTGGTGGAGGAGGGTGAGAGTAGCCCAGCTAGGTCCTTGGTTAGTGAGAAGGGTGTAGGGGCTGACTGCCTGTCTCAGTGGAGCGGGAGTGAGTGTGTGACCGAGAGTCCCCAGACGCCCGAAGCCCTGTCACAGAGCCTGGATGGTTTCTTTAGGGAACACCAGGAAAGGAACCTAGACTTGCCTGTTAGTTCACTTGAGGGAGATCTCCTAGTGTGTAGAGAACCTGGAGCATCTGTAAGCGGAGCTTCTATGGTCCTAGAAGCTGGCAGTACCGCTCCAGGAGGGAGAGTACAGAAGTCCAGTGAAAGGAGTGATTTGGGGATAGGATGTGAGTCCCCAGAAGTCCTGGAGTGCCAGGCATTGGTTCCACCAAAGGTTGTAGACCGGAGGTTGGATGGCCAGGTTCAGGATCAGCCTGACCTGAAGGGTGGGACTACTGTAATCAGTGTCCTGACCAGTTCTTTCTCCAGAAGTACCGCCCCGGTTGGGAGGGAGCAGGACTCTGGAAGGGGGTGCAGAGGGTGGGAGAGCCCACCTCTGACCCCGGTACCACCTGAAGGGTTAAACCCTAGGTTGGGAGAATGTTGTTTAGAGGGAACCCCTCGCAGGAGGAGGAGGAACCCTAGGAGAAGAGGTAAGGGGAGGAGAGCCTTCCCTGAGACTCCTGGTCCGCCTGAGGTTGTAGACCCTAGGCTGGAGAACCAGTGGCAGTCTAGCCCTGTCTTGCAGACAGGAAGAGTGGAGCATGGCTATTATGTGCCAGGGGTTATTACCCCCCACTTTATGAGTAGGCAGGATCCAGTGGTACCTGGATGGCCTAGGGCCTGGTCCTGGCCGAGGGCAGCTGGAGAGTATCAGTGGGGTACCCCAGTTAGTCCCTACAGTAGTTTTAGAAGGAACCCTAGGGGTTCACCGTGGCGTAAAACAGGAGGGTGTCCCTGCAGTTGTGGGCCCGCGTCCTTGTTTTATCGCCCCAAGCAGGGAAGCCCATCACGGTGGTGATCGGTCTGCCCTGCGTTTTGGCTGGAAGGGGGTCGTGTTAGACTTGGGCCTTAGGGCAGGTTCACCCCTAATCTTTTTGCCTTTATTTGTGACCCTGTGTAGTGATTTTTGGGTCTTGGCGCACTTTTTCCCTGTGTCCCAGAGTGAAAGTGCGTGCGTGTAGTATGGCTGGCCTGCCCTCCCATAGGAATGCATGGGGAATGTGTGTGCCCTGGTAGTTCCTGATGTGTGGGGAGTGCAGGCTCGAGTTTAGTATGTATGAACTCGTGAGAGTGAATGCTGCGCAATGGTATGTGCGGCTTGTATGTGTCTAGAAGGGAAGTGCTACTTCTGGACATTGATGTATGTGTGCAGTGAGAATAGTGGAGCGTGATTGGCTGGAGCTGGCTGGCATGCCAGGCTCCAGGAAGTCTGGATGGGTCTGCCCGGTGGTGAGTGTGAGATCAGCATGAGTGATGTGTGGGAGGAGTAGATCTGTGTCCTGGATGGGCTGGGTTTTTCCCCACACAATGCTGGCTCCGCCCCCCTGTGGTTTGTCTAATGACCCAAGCCTCCCCAGTGAATGAAAGGGGTGGTTGGGCCATCAAGGGTACTCCCAAGCCAGCTGCAACTGGTTTCCCCCCACCCTGCACCTCCTAACAAAGGATTTCTCTGTATAAATATGGGGCTGTGTCCCCACAGAAATTGTTCTACTTGTGGATCCTTGCCAGAGGGGGCTGTTGCTGCTGCTGGGGCCAGGAGGACCGCCACTTGGCTTGTCTCCCTGCCTGGAGACCCAGTGTGCTGGCTCTGGCCCTGCCTTGCCCCCCTGTCTGCCTCCAGACCTTGCTGGAGCTTTGCTGTGCTGGGGGAGTGCTCTCCCTTGTCCCCAGCGCTGGGAGCGCTTCGTTTTGCTTTTAGCGCTGAGAGCGCTTTATTTTCCCCCTAAGCGCTGGGTGCGCTTTATTTTGCTTCTAGCGCTTTGGAGCGCTTTGCCAGGCCGAGCGAGTGCCTACCTCGCTTTCTATTTTTATTTGAGGCCGGTGCCCACCCGGCATTGCCCCGTTTCATTGAATTTGAGCGGCTGCCCACGCCGCATTTGCCCGGGGAATCACCGCCGCAGCCCGGAGGAAGCAGCACCCGCCTTCAGGCCCAGGCCGCGCTGGGATTGGCCCAGCCGGCCGAGCCCCTTCCGCGTCATCGCGGGGGAGGAGGAGATCGCCGGAAAGCAGGAAGCCGCCTGCCGAGGCTCCGGAGCGAGGAGAGAAGCGCCGCCGGCGAGGCCTCGAGGGTGGAGAGAGGAGCCCCGCAAAGAGACCGGCAGCAAGTGCTTCCCCGCTCCAGCGAGGACCCGGTGAGTGCGAGGCTGATTCATTTTGTGCAGAGCGGCCCCGGTTGACAGCGGGCCGCTCCGCCGGAAGGGAGGGGGCATCCCTTGAAGATTGGAGCCACGAGGCTCCGTGGGGCATTATTTGAATCTGAGTCCCCCGTGAGGGACTCCAACGTGCCTATATTGAGTTAGAGCCCTGAGAGAGGCTCTGGGGCCATTTGCATTGTTGAGAGCGCTGAAGCTCTTTGGCGCCAGCACCTTTGTTTTGCGAGCCCCTGAGAGGCTCCTTGTCCACCATTGTTCTTGAGCCCACCTGGCTCCAACGTCTGCCTACCTGCTATTCACAACTGTCCAGCACTTAGTGGACAGTTGCTACGTTTAGGCTTTTGTGTCTGTGCTGCCTGCGCAGACCTCCCTGACACTGAGACTCAGGGCATTCCGCCCCTTTCGAGGCCAGTTGGCCTGAGGGACATTTTGAGTGTTGTGCTACATGCACCCTGCGCATTGTGATTTCTTTGCTATATGATTCTTGCGCAAAAGTTCTAACCTGCACCTCTGAATGTGTTTTAATGTTACATGTGCAATTCTTGTTTATTATTACCTTTGCTAAAAGTGACCTGCTTAGGTGATTCTTTGTTCTTTTATTCCCCTTTGCTAAAAGTGACCTGCTTAGAGGAATGTTTGTTTTTACCTTTGCTAAAAGTGACCTGCTTAGGTAATTCTTTATGTGTTTATCCCCTTTGCTAAAAGTGACCTGCTTAGAGGATTGGTTGTGTCATTACCTTTGCTAAAAGTGACCTGCTTAGGTAATGCCTTGTTCTTTTATTTCCCTTTGCTAAAAGTGACCTGCTGAGAGGAATGTTGATGTTTAATTGCCTTTGCTAAATGTTACTTGCCTAGGTGATTATTTTAGGTTTCCTTCCCCCTGCGTGATTTCCCTACAGAGACTAGGGTGGCGTAGGAGGTGATAGGTTTTCCTTCCATAGGTCCTGCTGATAAGGTCCTAGCCCCCTGCGTGATTTCCCTACAGAGACTAGGGTGGCGTAGGAGGTGATAGGTTTTCCTTCCATAGGTCCTGCTGATAAGGTCCTAGCTCCCTGCGTGATTTCCCTACAGAGACTAGGGTGGCGTAGGAGGTGATAGGTTTTCCTTCCATAGGTCCTGCTGATAAGGTCCTAGCTCCCTGCGTGATTTCCCTACAGAGACTAGGGTGGCGTAGGAGGTGATAGGTTTTCCTTCCATAGGTCCTGCTGATAAGGTCCTAGCTCCCTGCGTGATTTCCCTACAGAGACTAGGGTGGCGTAGGAGGTATTTTCCCTTTACCAGTTGTTACTGGTTGTATGCTACATTCACTATTTCTGTGTTACAGTCATTGTATGTTGATGTGCTAAAGTGTTATACCTACAAGTATTATTTCTAAAAAGTGCATACCCCTGACAGTGGTCCAGGTGGCCCTGTCCTGTACATAATCCCTTGTAAATCTTGCCCGTGCCTGTTGGCACATTGTAAAGTGTGTGTGTTATCTAATGTGTTTTTATTATTATAATACAAAGGCTATTTTTGATATAACCTTGTGTGGAGTTTCCTTTGTGGTGGGCCTTTGGTTGTTGTCGCTGGGGTGCGCGCGCAAACGCTTTACACATCGCCTCTGAGATTAGCCTTGCTGCTCGCGCCACGTTACCTAGAGGGTGAGCGGGGGTTATCTTGGTGTGTGACTCCCTAGCCCTGACTTAGAAATGGTGATCCCTGACTGACCTTGGCGCAAGCCTTGGCCGGCCAGAGGTCCCGTTTCTAACAGGGTGAAAACACAACAAAGCCTCAATAACAAGTAAATGGTCTTTTAAAGACCTGTGAAGTACTCGGGTGCGGCTGTGTGTGTGCCAAGGAAGCTGTCTCAGCCGGGCTTCTAGCTGCCTCGTCATGGTGTGGGAGTAGGAATGTACACAGCAGGGAGAAAGGGATGGCCAGTGCAGTGCGACCGTTTTCTTTTGTATAGGAATTTCTTCTGGTGTCATACCCCAGGGTTTGCTGTTGGTGCACTTGTATAGATGTGTATTCCATACAAGTGCACAGACAGCAAACTCTGGGCTTTGACGCCAGCAGGAAGTACTTTACAAAGGAAAAACGTCACCTGCACTGCCATTCCTTTCCCCCTCCTGTCTGTGCACTTGTATGGGATACACATCCACGGTGCTGCTCACCAGATGAATGGTGAACAGGGCCATGGATATGTCTCTTTTAGCATCCAAGGGCACCGGCGAAGAAGCAGAGGAGGACCTGGCAAGGAGAAACCAGGAGACATTGACCCACAGGGGCTGGATGACAGGGCAACAGTGCTGCTGATCAGCCCGACGCCACAGAATAGTATCAGAAGAGCAGACAGCAGTTTTTAAGTAAGTTCCAGTAACTTTAATGCATTCTACAACATCACCAGCATTACCTACTGGCTGCATAGCTAGGTTACTCTAAGTGAACAGTGTTCTAGACTTACATGCATGGAAACGTCAAGGAGGACAGTCCCCTCCTAATAGGCAAATGTAGTGTAAGCTTGTAGGGGCAGATTTACAAGCCCCTTGGGCCACTTTTGCGTCACTTTTCCCATGTTAAAAGTGATGCAAAAGTGGCGCAGGGGGCTTGTAAATATGCCCTGTAGTGTTCAGCTTTTGGGGTGCAGTGGGGTAATTTTACGGTTCAGGATGGGTATGGGTTTTGGGATGCTAGGGATAATTTTAGGGTTCAGAGTGGGTATGGGTTTTGGGGTACCAGGGGAAATGTTATGGCTCAAGGTGGGTATGGGTTTTGGGTGCCAGGGGGTAATTTTAGGGTTCAGGGTGGGTTTGGGTTTTGGGGTGCCAGGGGGTCATTTTAGGGTTCAGGGAATGTATGGGTTTTAAGGGGCCAGGGGGCAATTTTTGAGTTCAGGGTGGGTATGGGTTTTGGGTTGCCAGGGGGTAATTTTAGGTTTCAGGGCAGGTATGAGTTTTGGGGGGGCAGGGGTAATTTTAGGGTTCAGGGTGAGTATGGGTTTTGGGGTGCTAGGCGGTCGTTTTGGGGACCAGGGCAGGTATGGATTTTGGGGTGTCACAAAAGAACGAGATGGCTGTGGCACAACAATCCTATGGTGTATGAGATCATATGCGGCCTGCTTTCTGCCCCCATGGCTCCTCCTGCTCCCCAGTGTTTCTTATGCCCCACCTGGCACACATCATGTCGGAGGATGGTGATGACGTTAACATTTTGCCCCCCCCTGGAAAAATGTCTGCGGACGACCATGTCCGCACGTCCAAGTGCAACTTCGGGGGTGTTCTAGGGGGCAGTTGATCCTTGCGGGGTGGGCGGATCATCCCAGAGAGGGTAAACGTGTGCATGGTGCACCACGGGGACGGAAGTGATGCTGGTAAATTTGAACCTGCGTTAGTTCAGAGGTGTAAGAGGACATTTGCGCAGGATATGTAATCGTATGCGGTCATATAGAGAGGATACAGTCAGTGGCAGAAGGTAAGGGAAGATGTACTGCTCCACCATGTCCATTAATCTTGGTGTGGTGATGTGCAGTTGCCGAAGTAGTTGTAGATTACAGAGGGGGTGACGGGGGTTGAAACGCTGCCCGTGAGCATCATTAGAGTCCTCCTTGAACTCCTGGGTATGAATAGGGAACCATTGACTAAGAGTCTGCCGTACAATGTCCCCATGGAGCCGCATTGTGGTGCAGGGGGGTTTAGTGTCCCTCGCCTAGGGCATACTGGAGTTCTGGACTTTTTGGTTCCGTCCAGAGGTGTCAGGGATAACACCCGAAGACCCCGGAGTTCTACCTGCCTCGGTGCACAAACAAACAGAAACACGGGCTTCTCGATGGTGGCGTCAAAGACCAAAGGTTTATTACTGCAGGGACACAGAAGTCACAGAAACTACACATGGGCAGTATCTAGGAGCCTGTTCAATTTGTACAAAGAGGGTTGCTCCTTATATACTGAATATTGGGCTTCAGGCAAATTCTTTACATGTTAGCACATTCAAAAACCTTTGTATCTTAAACAATAAATATTTGGCGTTGCACAGGAATCGTCAACAATATCTGATGTCAAAACATTACGAACGAGGGGTTCCCACTATTCCATCATAATCCCATGTCAATTTCTCATTCAAGACCCGGACCGCCTCATCGTAAATTTCGTTACCTCCCCCTAATAAAGGCCCAGAAGGAAAGGAGCAGAGCCAGGTGCAGAAGATAGAACAGTAGGATAAGAGATGTTTGTGGGTCGTAAATGGGCAAGGCTACCAGCTTCGGCCGCCTAATCATGATCAGGCCAACGGACACGAGAACCAGTATAGCAGGACTGGCCTCAGGCTGGGGAGGCAGCTCTTGCTGAGTCATGCTGCCACTGCGTTGCTTGCCTAAGGTGCACGTGTCACTAGCAAGGTGAATTGCCTGCTAAAGCCTACGTGTCCTTAATTGAAAGAGGTTATTGCGTGTTCATTGACTATGTGAGGGCAAAGAATACAAAATGGCTTCCGTGTTCTAAGATGGATGCCATGGGTAGAACAGAAATGTGTTTGTAACAGGAGTGCTCTTGCTCGTAGCATGGCGAAAACACCAGGATATACTAGATGGATCATTTGCGGTTCACTGATACCAAAATTATGTATTTGCGACAATGTTAAAAACACGGGTTCAAATCGTCACGGAACCTCAGACCCTCCTTTTGCCCTTACATAGGCAATTACTCAGTCTATGTCAGAATCTAACTCTATGCTCATTAGGTCAGTGACATGTTGTTGCATCATCATCTTGTCTCGTACCTTCTCCCCAAATGTAGGTGGTTTTCTGAAACAGGTTGCAGCACAGAGACTACACAAAGCGGGACCACATTGGATAATAAGGCAGCACGAGAACAGAAATACTAGGATGACACCAATGACCATCAGAACCTTCCATCCCCACGCTGATACCAGAGTCCAAAACCACTCCATGAAAGACCAGTTTCCCTTGTCTACGTGTATAGAGTCGGAAATCTTGTGTAGCTTAGAGATCGCTTCATAGACGGTTGGAGCATTATTGGGAATAAAAACACAGCAGCTCGATTGGATCATTCTGCATACCCCACCTCGATCTGCAAGTATTACGTCTAGAACCATACGGTTCTGCAACGTCATGAGACGATCCGCCTGAAGCTCAGCTGTTAAGTTACTAAGGGCACCAGCAGTTTCTGTAATAGTAGATTCAACTACCCGTGTTAGTTGACGTAGATTTCTACTATTGGCCATAGGCCCCCAAAACGGAAGGAAACCTTTGAAGAAGTCTCCAGCTTCCTGACCAGCGGTATCTTCCTTGCTGAAGACACCTCTTGCTACTCTGGTCTTGTGATAATCTGAAGAAGCAGTGTATGTCGGAGGTAACAATCGAGCAATATAACATGAACCTGAGAAGTCAGCAGGCAGCCATGTATACGCTCTGTCTTGACAGATGAAGTAAGTACCCCTAGCAGTAAGGAAGGCAGGGGAGGAGTTAGACGGAAATACGTAAGTCTCAACGCACTCACTCCTCCCTAGCTGAGCTCTCAGATTTCTCCAATTTCCTTGCAAACAGACCTGACCTCGGTGAGGCACGACCCAGACTGAAGTGGAGCTTTTACGCTTGCTTTCTCCCAAACTAAGGCGATACTCTGTAGAGTTCCAACTCAAATACACCCGTAATTCATCTCTAGGGTAAGATGGAGTATTATTGACGTCTCTAATCATGTCAATAATTCCCTGGACTAAAGCTTTGTTGGCTGAGTTGTATTTAGTGGACCGTGGTGGACGCGAAGGATAGGTCTCAAGGGCATAGGAAAAAATGGTCTGAAAGGCCTGAAATGATCCATTATAGCTAAAAGGCAAGACTAGATAGGGAATGCCTTTATCCATAGTGTGAGGTATCGAGCCACACACCCAGCAGTCTGTAGTATTAACTACCAGTTGGTGTTGATGCAAGAGCTGTACAAATGTATTGTTAATAAATTCTGAGCGTCGAGCTTGTTCGTGTTCAGGAAACGAGTGAAAAGAATGCATAGAAGAAACCGTAGAAGTAGTAGGATCAAGGGGAGGTACTGTAGTTACCGGCATAAAAATCAAATGCACACCAAAGATGATTCCACCCACCAACGTTATCAAAACAATTAAAAATGTAACTGCACATTGCATTAGAAAGCATTTGCTGTGAAGTATTCTGTACAGTCTATTTCTGTGAACATAAATTACATTCTTTCGTTGCAGCTCAGGAAGCTCCATCTTCTACAATCCGTTCGTGACCACTGATGATGTGTACGTAGATGAAAATGCCTCTATCAGCCCTGGGAGTTCCCAGAACTAACAGAAAGATCGACCTTGTGTCTGACCCCCGCAGATTCAACTAAGCACACAGCCACGACCCTACGGCTACCCAGACAGCAAGGCAAAATTTAAAACAACAAAATAATAGCAAACTTCCTGGCTGGAGGCAATGTATCAAAAATTCAAATGTGAAAATAGGCAGTTTCCTGCTTTATTTGTCCATATTGCGAGATCGCAAGTTGTATCTCAGTTTTGCAGGAGCTGTCTGATCTGGAAACAATGTATTTTCAGCCGACGTTGCAATGTTCACGTTTGCAGATGGCAAATGTTCTTTTGGTGCAGATGGCAAATGTTCAGGGTTCAAAAGAGCAGTTTCAGGAGGAGAGCCAGAGTTTGATGTATCAGTGATCAGTTCTGCATCACTGAAAGGGATGAAACTGGGTATTTGTTCTGCTTCAGAGGCACTGATTCCTTTCTTTACCCAGTTGTCGTAAGGAAGTGGCAGAGGCACACGTTTGACGTGTGTCGTGTGGATCCAATTCTTCCGTCCGGCCACACGAATAGCAGTTCTCGTCGCCAATAAGACTTGGAAGGGGCCAACGAATCTGGGCTGAAGATTTTTCGTTCTTGCAAAATTTCTAATGACTACTTGATCCCCAGGTTTCAGCTGATGACCTGGACTCTCCGGTGGCTTTGGCAATGCATCGAAAACCTGTTGGTGAATAAGGCTCAATTTAGCAGTCAAGTCGAAAAGGTAATCAATTAACATTGGGTATTCCAGCTGCTTAAATTCTTTCGGTCTAGGTACCCCCCAAACATTTGCAGGACGACCAAAAATTATTTCATATGGACTAAGCCCTACTCTAGAATGTACAGTTGCTCTTGTTGATAACAAAGCCAAAGGCAGTGCATCTGGCCAGGGCAAACCCGTGGACGCTTGTATCTTAGCAAGTTTCAGTTTAAGGGTGCCATTGTAACCCTCAACTAAACCCGCGGACTGGGGATGATTCGCACTGTGAAACTTTTGTCTAATCCCTAGGCCGGCACACACACTCTGCATAACTTTCCCTACGAACTCACTTCCATTATCTGACCATACAATCCGTGGCATTCCGAATCTGGGGAAGTATTCTTTAAGAAGGATTTTGGCAGTGGACAAAGCAGTATTGTCCTTCAGTGGGTATGCTTCGATCCATCTGGAGAACGCGCAAACTACCACTAGGACGTACTTTAGATTGTTGCAACGATCCATATGAATGAAGTCTAACTGAATCACTTCAAAGGGGCAGGAAGGAGGAGCGAAGTGACCTGCAGGTGTGGGGATTCCCTTGCCAGGATTATGCATCAAGCATACCATACAATTTCTCACCACTCTCTCTGCACACTTACTAATCCCATCATTCTTCCAAACTGGAGCCAACATCTTACAAATCCCTTTAGAACTGATGTGCGCTGCTCCATGTGCCATCGTTACTACTGCAAGCACATACGCATCAGGCAACATCCAACGCTGTTGTTCCGACAAGTCAATCCAACACCCACTCGGGTCCAATTTACCCGTGCTCTCTTTCCATGCAAGCTTTTCCTCCTCAGTCGCCTCTTTCTGAATTTCTTTCACGCTTTCCACTATGTCCTCACACATTCCAGACTCAGAAATCCATCTTGCAGACGTTGCAACATACATTCTACTCATCATATTTCTAGCTGTCTGTTTTGCAGTCTCATCAGCAAAAGCATTCCCACGACCAACATCATCCGTGATTGCTTTATGAGCACTGCATTTCACAATCGCAACTTCAGTCGGCAAGGTTAGAGATTCCAACAAGTCATTAACTAGCTGACCATGTTGAATCTTAGTCCCATGGGACGTAATGAAACCTCTCTCTTTCCACAAACGGCCAAAACTATGGGCTACGCCGAACGCGTACTGGCTATCTGTGAACACATTCACTCTCTTTCCCTTAGCTAAAACGCACGCTCTTGTTAGCGCGATCAATTCTGCAGCCTGGGCAGAATTCTGACTCACTCTTGCAGTCTCCACAATCGTACTCAAAGTCGTTACTGCATAGGGGGGGCGTGGCTTGACTGCCGAGCGGAATGGCTGCCTGAAAGCGCAGCTCCGCCGATCGGGTGAATAAATCCGCCATTTATCCGTTATCCTCCGACTCTGGGGCTCGGGTCTGAGGTCCCGGACAGGCGCGGAGCACTCCGCTACATCTGGCAGTGCCTGCTTGTGCTGCGCCCACCGTATTGCTACACATCGCCCCCCTGATCTGCTGGCGCTGAGGGGCCTGCGGCATCGTGCGAGGCCGGGGACTTGCGCAGAGACTGGCCGACCGGAAGTGGTAGGCGACCCGACGTAGCGCTTGCTGACTGTGCAGCTGTGGCCGAAGACTGGGACCCCGATTGCGCCCACTGCTCCTGACCGCCTGGCATCGGCGACTGAAGGCGGAGACTGCCGCTTGCGCTGGTGGGCTGACCGCTGGCGTGTAGGCGCCTGACTGGCGAAGAGAAGCCGCCTGACACTGAGTGCGGCGCGACCCGTGAGCCCGGGACGCAAGGCGGGGCGGAGACGCTCTGGCGGAGGTAAGGAGCTGGTGGTCTGCCGAGTGTGCGAGGCCCCGCTACGCGGACCGGGAGTCTGCTGCCTGAGGCACCTTCGGCTCCCCTCTCCGTGTGCACTACCTGGTGGGGCGCTGATTGAGAGCGGAGGTGTACACGCCGCCATTTTGTCCCCGCGGATAGTCTGCGCCTCTGGCAGTGGGCGCCGACAGTGAATCACTCCCTGCATGTGGGTCATTGCTACGCTGACTGGACATCTGCGCTGCGGAGCCTGGCGGCTGCTGGGCTTTCCACGCTTCTGCCCCCACTAGCCGATTTCATCTGCTGACTGTGGCACTGTGTCACCCTGCTGAATACTTTTGGCGCTTGCTGCGCTGGGCTCCCGTGAGGACGCTGCTGTCCATACATTAGACGCAGAGTGGCGGAGAGCTCCTCGTGGACTCCTGGTCCGTCACAACCACAGCCATGGGCAAACCAGACACCCGGCAGCCCAAGATCATGTTCGACAGATCGGCGAAGAAAACACAAGGCCAGGAACCACTAGATCAGGAGCCTTCGGGGGCGACCCAACTAGCGATGCCGGCAGACGACGTCAAAGCAATGTTTCTGGACTTGAAAACGAGCCTGAAAGGTATAGATGACAAAATGGACGCACTGGCTGCACGGATGGACGGAATGTCCAGGAGAATGGACAAACAAGACGGTGTCATCGGGGTGCTGGAGACGCGCGTGACAGACACGGAGGAATGTCAGTCAGACCTGGATAAGAAATTACGCGGTATGGACAAAATACTCTCCCTGATCCAAATGAAGAATGAGGATTTGGAAGCGAGGTCCAGAAGGAACAACGTGCGCGTCACGGGCGTTGCCGAAACGACGGACATTGCGAATATGGAACAGTATGTGGAGCAAATGATGAAAGACCTGTTTGGGGAGCATCTCTCCCCCATGTTTCTGGTGGAGAGGGCACACCGCTCACTAGGCCCGGTGCCCAAGCCTGGAGCTGCGCCTAGAACCATTCTTGCACGTGTGCTGAACTATAGAGACAGGGACACGATCCTGAGGCTGGCACGCAATATTGCGGACTTGCAGTACAAGGGAAATCACATTGCCATGTATCCGGATTTCACTCTTCAGGTGCAAAATGCGCGTCGAGAATTTTTGCCCGCTAAGAAAGCTTTCCAGCAAACAGGCACGAAATACTCTCTGATTTACCCGGCCAAACTGAGGGTGCAAGGTCCGGGTAAGCCTACATTTTTCACGGACGCAAAAGCGGCATTAAAATATGCCAACCAGCTCGCCAGAGACCTGAAGGGACGATCGGAGGCCGACAACCACAGGGACACTGACCAGCTAAGTGATATAGAATAATGTCCTGTATTGTTGGATGAGCTGGCACTGGGGCTTGTATGTTAGGGGGGGGGGATGAGGTATGGTAACGCAACCAGTTGGGGCGCTCACTGCTTAACTGTGAATGTACTGTGTTCAATAATGCATGCTCCAGACAGCGCTTTTTGGGTCCTTGATGCTTTACATGGTCCGGAGCACGATGGGCCCTGTAGCGTACAGAGTCGGGATGCGCTCGATCGCCCTGTCAAGAGTACAGGGTTAGAAGACATAAACCTGCGCACCCCAAGGGATGTCTCCCACTTCTTGTTTTGAGCATACTATGCTGATGTTATTTGGTTCTGTTGGGATGTTACGGGGAGGGGTGAATGCACGACCTAATTGGGGGGTTGGAGCGGGTGGGGAGGGTGGATTGAGGGTTTGTTTTGCTGTGTTGGTTCCATTACGCTGTGAGAAATCTGTGTTGAATACGTCACTAAACATCTCTTTTCCTGTGGTCATTTGCAACTGTGTGGCGTACTGGGAATGGCTCCTGTCGAGGCCGTCTACCCAACGGCCCTTGAGGCTGGGGCTTCAAAGCTGTACACTCCCTGTCTCTCACTCCTTCTTTGTCCGCTTGCCCATTGGAGCGTTGCCATCATGATGGCCCCTGTAGCTAGCTCGGAGACTGCAGTGCCCGATGGCTCGACGGGCCGCCCCGAGCTGAAGTCCATCACATGCTTGTCCTGGAATGTCCGTGGTATGAATGACAGGCGGAAGGCGAGACTGGTGCATGCCTATTTGTTGAGGAAACATATTGATATTTGCATGCTGCAGGAAACCCATCTAGATTCCAGGGATGCCTCACAACTAAAACACGCACGCTGGGGAGAAGTGGTGCATGCCCCATACTCGAGTTATGCAAGAGGGGTGGCGATTTTGGTTCGCAGGGGCCTGCATTGGGTGACACAACAGGTGTTGAGAGATGGGGAAGGGAGATACGTCTTGGTATTGGGAATGCTGTGCGGAATGCAGACGCTGCTTGTGAATGTATATGGCCCGAATGATGACAATCCTGGCTTTTATGAGGATCTGTGGGGGAAAATGCGTCCATTTAGCGATGCTGCGATCCTATGGTCAGGCGATTTCAATGTGGTGCTCTCTGACACACTAGATCGCCAGGGAGCTGCCCGCGAGCATCATCCGAAGGCAGCTGAGGCATTAAGGGGCATTATCATGGAGGCGTCCCTGGTGGACTCCTGGAGGCAACTGAACCCCCACACGCGGGCGGGTACTTGCATGTCGGCTCATAAGGCCGCTTGGTCGAGGTTAGATTACTGGCTGCTCTCCAGGGATATACATACTTCGGTATTGACTGCATTGCACTTCCCCAGATCGCTGTCGGACCACGCACCCGTGAGTGTATCGCTGACCACCCCTGTCCAATATGCCCAGCCGTTCAGCTGGCGTTTCCCGTCGCAGCCCTTACTTGATCAGGTATTCAAAGAGGAGCTGCGAGAGAAACTAGAAGATTTCTTTGAATTAAATGAGGGAACCGTGGAATCGCCTGGCACGCTTTGGGAAGCCTGTAAGGCAGTGACTAGGGGGCATTGTATGGCCCTGAAAACGGGTATACTCCGCTCCATCAGGTCCACGCTGAATGCTCTAGAGCGAGAATTGGCAGCTCTTGAGACTGAAATGGTTGGGTCGCCCACTGCCGGGAGCAGGGCGGCGTTCAGGACTAAATTGACGCAGTATCAGGAGGAGGCTGATAGGGAGGTGAAGTACTTGCATAAATACGCTCAGGCCCGGAGATACGGTGAGGGCGATCGTCCTGGCAGGACGCTGGCCGCGATGCTTAGTAAGCCCAGAGGTACGGACTGTATTTTGGAACTGGCAACTGAGGCAGGCGGGGCAGTCAGAACTCCTGACGATATCTTACACACTATGGCCGACTACTACGAGAACCTATACACCTCCAAGATACGTCCGACAGATGGGATGATAGCGGACTACCTAGACACTGTTGCACTGGCATGGTTCAACAACGGTGCACGGGAATATATGGACTTACCATTGACGCAAGACGACATACGTAGGACAATAGCTGCCATGCCGTCTGGCAAGGCACCAGGACCCGATGGCCTAACGGCGTCCTTCTACAAGGAGTACGCTGACATTGTTGTCCCGAGGTTACATAGGGTGTACATGGAGGCAATCGAAACTGGGTGTCTTCCCCCCACACTCCGTGAGGCCCTGATAATAACGATCCTGAAGCCGAATAAAGATCCTGCGAATCCAGATTCCTACAGGCCACTCTCGTTGATCAACCTAGATGCCAAAATTTATGCTAAACTACTGGCAGACCGACTGACACCGATGATACCCCAGATAGCGCTCTCTGATCAGTCTGGATTTGTGGCGGGCAGATCTACCTCGCACAACTTGCGCACACTGTTTGGACTGCTCCACTACCTCGACCCCGGGGTCCAAGCCACTGCCGCCTTGCTGGATGCCACCAAGGCATTTGACTCCCTCGAATGGAAGTTCCTTCAGGCTCTGTTTGTTAGGATGGGCTTCAGTAACTTATTTATACAGAAAATAGGCATCCTCTACAACTGTCCTATGGCACGAGTGAAGGTCAACGGCAGGGTCTCGCAACCTATCACCATCACTAGAGGGACCAGGCAGGGCTGCCCATTGTCGCCGTTGCTGTTCGCCATCGCAACGGAACCGCTGGCGGCGAGACTCAGGCAGCACCATACTCAGCGGAGTATTGGCTTCACTTCCAGGGGACTGTTGGTGTCCCTCTATGCAGACGACATAACAATCTTTATGCGCAACCCGGCGGACAATTTTGATCCCCTCATGAGAGAACTGGTACGATATGGGGGTTTGACTGGCATTACAATAAACTGGGCCAAATCCTCGATGCTACCGTTAACAGATGGAACGGCGAAATGTTCTACTGAGTTTCCGATCACCTGGGTAGTGGAAGACGTGACCTATTTAGGTGTCCGCATAAGCCGCACGATCCAAGAATTATGGCTCCTGAACTATGGCACGGCAATGGACTGGCTCGAGACAAAGGTGAGGAGATGGGTCACCTTGCCGCTATCGATGACGGGCCGCATAGCCATAACCAAAATGGTTGTGCTGCCTAAATTGCTGTACCTGTTTGCAAATATACCCCTGCCTCTGACCCTGCCCTTTTTCAAACGAGTGCGATCTGCGCTTTTGAATCTGATATGGGCGGGAAAGCAACCGAGGGTACAATGGAAGGTATTGACGCTTCCTTTTCGGCAGGGTGGCCTGGCGGCCCCGGACATTGAGCTGTATGCATATTGCGCTCAGGCCCAGTATCTGCATTTCTGGCAACACCCGATTCCGTATCAGCCCCATGTGGCGATTGAGAAAGACGTTTCGGCGCCCATTCCTCTGAATACAACGGCCTACCACCCTTATAGACGTTCGCCAGAGGATATAAACACCGTGGAGACGGTTCGGTGGGCGTGGCGCAACATAGCAAAACGGGCGAACATCGCTGAACTTTACGCGCCGTCTATGCCGCTGGGCGGAAACCCCTTACTGGGCCCTCTGCAGGACCCGGCGATAACTGAGAGAGCGCGCAACTGCGGGCTTCTTGTCGCTAGTGACCTATACCCAGACGACACGTTTCTGGCGCTGGGCGACATGTGTGTCTCGGACAAGCCGACAGCAACTGAATTGCTCCTTTATTATCAACTTAGAGCAACCTGCAAGGCAAGGTACCCGATGTTCCCAGCTGCCCCGCCCTCGCTCTTAGCGCTGGAAGAGGTGCTGGCGAACAAATCCCCGAAAAAGTTGATTACTAGGATTTATAGGACAACGCAAAACACGGCGCCATGGACAAAGCCAGGGTCGAAAATGCAGTGGGAAACGGACATGGGTCTACCCATCACGGATAAACAATGGACGTTCTGCTGCAGCCAATTGGAAAACCTATCACCCAACTATAGGCTGCGACTTATACATTTTAATTTTCTGCACAGAACTTATCGCACGCCTGCGCAGCTCTTCAAAATGGGGCTGCTGTCTGAGTCCCTGTGCTGGCGCTGTGGTGCTGCGGATGCGACCTTCTTCCACATTACGTGGACGTGTCCTCCAGTGCAGCGCTACTGGATAGAAGTGTTTGAGAAGCTGGGGCGAATATTAGAGGAACAGTTGCCACCTGATCCACTGGTGGCTCTGCTGGGACTGGTGGCTGATATACCCCGAGCCTCACGAAAATTGGCGGCTATGTTGCTCCTCCTGGCAAAGAGACAGATTGCACTACATTGGAAACAAAAGACTGCTCCGGAGGTGAAGGGCTGGATTAACTCTGCCTTGTATTGTCGGGATCAGTTAACTACGTATGGGGAACTCCTGCCGCTCAGATCTAGACCTACTGATATTTGGCAGCCATTGTCGGCTTGGTTGAATGTTGGAGACGGGGAGGGTTAGTGGGGAGCGGGTGATGGACTTGCAATGCTCTGTTGGACTGTAGCTGACGCGTGGGAAATTGCTTGCTATGTTACGGTGCTTGTGTGCTGGGACCTGACTGGTGTGCTGCTCGTAGGGGCATAATTGCTTGTATGGAAATGATTGCGCCTTGCCCGGTGACGTGGCCCTGGTCCCCCCCCCCCCCCCCCCCGACTTCTCGATCCTGCCCCTTCTCTCATTGCGGCCTCCCAGATATGCTTCACTGACAAAGACTAGAAAATGCGCATATGATGTGTCCAGATGTACCACAGCACGGAACTCTGTTGATTTCGTTTTACATGTTTGTTTTCCAGGTTTTTCTTATCTCATTTATAATACACGTAGACATCTTGGAAGTCGTGCACGAATATGTATGTAAATTGTCTGAACAATGTGCTCAGATGGATTACTCAGATGCTGCCTGCCTCCGGGTTGTTGGCTGAATAGCGGTGTACTGACTTGCACATTTGAATAAAAGTCTTTAACCCAAAAAAAAAAAAAAAGTCGTTACTGCATAGGCAGCAGTCACATCACCATTCTCCAATTTGAAGCAAGACCCATCAACATACAACGTGCCATCTGGATCTGATAACGGAGTGTCTTTTAAATCAATTTGTCCTTTTGTTTCTTCCTCAGTTCTGAAACAACAGTCGTGTGGTTCGGAATCACTCGACTCTTGACTAGTCGGCAACAATGTTGCTGGATTCAATACATTGCATCTTTTGATCTGAATATGACTCGCTAGCAATGTCAGTTCGTAACCTGATAATCTAGCACTGGTAAGGTGCTGCGTCTTGGTTCGGTTCATGAGTGTATCCACAGCATGAGGAACCATAACCACTAGCATGTTGTTCATTACTAAACCAGCAGATTGTCGAATGGAGGCTGCAGCTGCGGCTGTAGCTCTCAAGCAACTAGGCAACGCTCTAGCTACCGGATCTAACGTTGATGAAAAATACGCACAAGGGCGTTGTTTATCACCAAATTTCTGTGTCAAAACACTCAACGCACAACCTTCTCTCTCATGGACATAGAGCGTAAATGGCTTACTGTAATCGGGTGTACCCAATACAGGAGCTGAACACAGTGCATTTCGTAACTCAGAAAAACTCTCCTGACATTCGGCAGACCATGGCACTGGACTCGGAACATTTTTCCCAGTCAAAGCTACCAACGGTTTTGCCAAAAGAGAAAAATTTGGGATCCATTGCCTACAATATGAGGTAATACCTAAAAAGGCACGTACTTCTCTCTGCGTGCTAGGAACATTCATCTGTGTAATTGCTTTTATTCTCTCTGGGGTCAACTTCCTTCCCTCCTTTGACAAGAGATGACCTAGGTAGGTCACTTCTTGGCAACAGTATTGCATTTTTGAAGGTGACACCTTGTGATTCAAATTTGACAAATGATGCAATAAAGAAATTGTAGCTGTTTTGCAAGTTTCCTTGTCATCGGCAGCCACTAGAAGATCATCGACATATTGTACTAAAGCAGAACCAGGAGGAAGTACAAAGGAGTCTAACTGGCTTTTTAATGCTTGACTATAAATGGACGGTGTGAGAAGTTGGCCTGATGTGCAGTGCTCACTATTCTAGTGATCACTATATATCAGTCCAAACAACCCTTATTGATGATTGGTTGTAAGTCAACCTTATAGACCAGCTATCCTAGTAGCATGGATACGAGCAGTCTAAGGCTAAGACTCTAGAGGGCGTGTTAAGCCAGCTGTTTTACCATCACATTACCCCTTGAACACCCAGTGAAAGGACACCACACAAGTTGTTATGAAAATAAACAGTGTATTTATTTATAACAAGACTACCCTGGCTCTTTATGAGACAGGGAGCTAAGCACACAACAAAACTCTTACGAAAATACTTTTAAGTTAGCACGTTACACAAATGCCCGAGGGGCACGAAAAACCATATACGCTAAAAGTGGAATGCGAATTACTAGCAGGTAAGTAACAGTTCTAATAGGCTTTGGAATCGCTAGGACTGGACTAGGGAATCGTTAGATTACTACTAGGAGGCCCAGGGGACTCGGGTGCAGAGTGTGCACTCTCACGCGGGATGCGGGACAAAGTCTATGGAAGCTAGAATTCACAAAGTTAGTGTTCACGGGCGAACCCGACCTGGTAGGGAGAAAACGACAGTGGATCCTGACCCTTGGATAGTGAGGCTATGCTGGGACACCGGAGTGCCGAAGTTACCTAGCCCAGGGGCTGCAGCTGCATAGGTCTGAAAAGACGTCGGGGATCTCGTTGCCGGACCAGGAGCCTGGAAGGAAGAAGTTGCTGGCAGGCGACCAGTGAAGAAAAGTTCGATGGATCCAAGCCTGGATCAAGGAAGAAGAAAACCTGAAAGCAGAGGGGACCAAGTTCTTGAATCACTAGCCAGTGATTAAGTGGGCACCAGGATGGCACCGGGCGAAGTCACCGCAGTCAGGTGAGTGGGCGCTGCTGGGCTCTGCAGTCTCTCGGACCAGGAGGCGTTGTCGGCGACCAGGATGGAGGTGCGAGCTGTCCCACGAAGGATGAAGTCGTCGGCGTCGAAGTTACCCAGGAGTGGGCAACAAGCCTTGGCTAATTCAAGCCCACGCGGTGGACTCAAAATGGCGTCTTGAGTGGACCAGGAGGGTCCGGGGTGCTCCTCTTCTGGAAGGGAGCAAGGGCCAGTCTGGAGCAACCAGACCAGCAGCAGAAATGTCGTCGGGCGTCGTCAGGAAGGCCACAAGCCAACGGGCTAGTAGCCAAACAACGCGGTGAGCAGCGGAAAGCAGAAGGGCCCCACGCAGATCGTGGAGATGCTGGGGGGCTGCACTTCGGAGCTGGAGCTGCTCAGAGTCGGGGCTTCTCGGACCCCAAAGCACTCACCAGTAGATTACTCGGCGGGCTTGCTGGAAAGAAGTCGTGCAGTCTTGCAGATGGCCGGTCCCTTGAGGTCTCGTCGCACCCACGGTTCTCAGCTGGGCTGTAGAGGTGGGTAGAGGTCAGAGGTGCCAGGGAAGCCGGTTCTCGTCGAGCTGGGCAGTCGGATTCCGGAGGAAGGACTTACAGCAGACCGCAGTGTTCTTTAGATGGTGCCTGCGGATGCAGGGTGACTACTCCTTAGCCACAAGGGAGAAATCTTAGGAAGAAGTCTTGAGTTCCTTTCGTAGAAAGTAGTTTCAGGATTCAAAGATGATCTGATTTGGAAGGGGGCCAGTCTCTACCTTTATCCTGTAAAAGGGGGCTGGCACGCGACTAGGTCCTGCCCTATGGGTGGGACCAGGAGGGGGGGTGGTTACACCCACTTCCTTGGCGGGCTTTTCCCCAGGCCAGGGGCTGGAGTGCCCCTGGAACTGGTTCCAGCCAGCCTATGCACAGTGAGCACCGGGGTGCCACGTGCAGTCACCTTCCTCTAAAGCCCTGCCTACCTACAATACACAAAACCCTGTCTGGGACGGTGCTGGCACCGCCCCTGGCAGGAAACCCTTTGTCCTTATCTCCTGCTCTGGGAGGACTCCCAGCAGCAGGAGGGCAGACTCGTGTCTCGGTGGCAGCATCCATTTTGTGGATGCTAAGGCTCTGTCTGACTTTTAACCGGGTTATAGGTTACAGGCATGTCGTGTCCCTCTAGAAGGGTGGAATGCTAACCCCGTCGCCAGAATTGGCGAGGGGTTAGTATTCCAATTCGTATGACACCTTACTCGACATGTTTTGATAAAGCGATACCAGAGTTGGCATATAACCGCGAGGATTATAATGCACTTAAGAGTATATGGTATGCGATATCATGGAAACGGCTAAGGGATGGATCCCGAAAGCCGCAGACAGGCTCAGCTCATGCTAGAGCACCATCTCACACGATTCCAAGCACTCTGCCTTCAGGATTGTTAAGGCCTGCTAAAGGAGTGACTGATAGGAGATCTGTGTGTCCATTTTTAGGGTTAGATATAGGTATACTATATCTAAAGCAAAGGGTGAGTACACCACCTTGCCCCAGCTGTCGTGCAGCCAGTTGTGTCAGTTTTAGTTAGTCAATCCAGGGGTGGCATAATACATGCTTCAGCCCCTGGGAGACTTCTGGGTGCACCTCAGCCCTGGGTACAGGGACTTGGAGAGGGCCCAGTGCCAATTCAGTACCTAAGTACAATTTGGATAGAGAGAACAGCTAGGCTGTGGGTCTGATTAGCAGGCCCACAGCCAGGGAAAGTCGTAAACCAGTGCAGCAAAAGGCAAAAATCTGGGTGATCATAGGATTGCAGACCCTACTCTCCTACATGACCCCCCCCCCCAAACTTTGGGACAATAAACTAACCTTGACCAGGTGAGTCTTCTTGCTCTAAGTGGAAATACCTGGAGAGCCCATCAGCATTGCTGTGATCAGTCCCAGGTCTATGCTCCACTGTAAAATCCATCCCCTGTAGGGAAATGGACCACCTAAGCAGTTTGGGGTTTTCACCCTTCATCTGATTTAGCCACAAGAGGGGCTTATGGTCTGTCTGAATGGTGAAGTGAGTGCCAAACAAGTAGGCCCTCAGCTTCTTCAGGGCCCAGACCACAGCAAAGGCCTCCCTCTCAATAGCTGACCAATTTTTCTCTCTGGGTGTCAACCTTCTACTAATGAAAGCAATAGGCTGATCATTACCATCAAAATTCAGTTGAGACAGAACAGCTCCCACACCCAACTCAGAAGCATCTGTTTGGACAATGAATGGCTTGGAGTAATCTGGACTCTTGAGGATAGGTGCTGTGCACATGGCCTGCTTTAGGTCATTGAATGCTTTCTGACAGCTTGCTGTCCACTGAACTTTCTTTGGCATCTTCTTGCTTGTCAGGTCATTAAGGGGGGTCACTATGGACCCATAATTTCTGACAAACTTCCTATAGTACCCAGTCAGGCCCAAGAAAGCTCGAACCTGAGTCTGGGTGATTGGAGGAGTCCAGTCCTTGATGGCCTGTATCTTACTCTCCAGTGGCTGAACCTGGCCTCCACCTACAAGGTGGCCCAGGTATACAACCTGTGACTGCCCTATCTGGCACTTTGTGGCCTTGATAGTGAGGCCTGCCTTTTGCAGGGCCTCTAACACTTTCCTCAGGTGGACCAGGTGATCCTCCCAGGTGGAGCTAAAGACAGCAATATCGTCAAGATAAGCTGCACAGAAGTCATCCAGCCCAGTGAGGACTTGATTCACCAACCTTTGGAAGGTGGCAGGTGCATTTTTCAGTCCAAAGGGCATTACCACAAATTGATAATGCCCTCCAGGGGTAGAAAATGCTGTCTTGGGTTTGGCTTCCTCAGCTAACCTGATTTGCCAATACCCAGCTGTCAAATCAAATGTGCTTAAGAAGTTGGCAGAAGCCAATCTATCTATAAGCTCATCTGCTCTTGGTATTGGGTGGGCATCAGTCTTAGTGACTGCATTGAGGCCTCTGTAGTCTACGCAAAACCTCATCTCTCTCTTACCACCCTGGGTGTGAGGCTTTGGCACTAGAACTACTGGGCTAGCCCAAGGGCTATCTGAGGGCTCAATGACTCCCAGTTCCAACATTTTCTGCACTTCAGTTTTGATGCAGTCTCTAACATGATCAGGCTGCCTGTAGATTTTACTCTTGACAGGCAGGCTGTCTCCAGTGTCAACATCATGGGTACACCAATCAGTTTGGCTGGGTGTCAGAGAGAACATATGTCGAAAGGATTGCAGAACTTGCCTGCAATCCTGTTGCTGATGTTCAGTGAGGCTGCCACAAAAGACAACACCATCAACTGACCCATCATCAGGATTCTGAGTGAGCAGGTCTGGGAGAGGGTCACTCTCTTCCTCCTGTCCCTCATCTGTGGCCATGAGCAAGCTCATGTCCTTCCTGTCAACATATGCCTTGAGCCTGTTAACATGAAGCACTCTGAGAGGGCTCCTGGGAGTTCCAAGGTCCACCAAGTAGGTAACCTCTCCCTTTTGCTCAATGATGGTGTGGGGCCCAGACCATTTGTCTTTCAGAGCTGCTGGGGCCACTGGCTCCAGCACCCACACCTTCTGTCCTGGCTGGTACACAGTCAGTACAGCCTTTTGGTCATGCCAAGCTTTTTGAAGTTCCTGGCTGGCCTCAAGGTTTTTAGATGCCTTTTCCATATACTCAGCCATCCTGGAGCGGAGGCCAAGTACATAGTCCACTATGTTGGTTGCAGGCTTTTTGAGAGGTCTCTCCCATCCTTCCTTCACCAAACACAGGGGTCCCCTTACAGGATGCCCATACAGAAGCTCAAAAGGGCTGTAGCCAACCCCCTTCTGTGGGACCTCTCTGTAAGCAAACAAGAGGCAGGGGATCAGGACATCCCATCTTCTCCTAAGAGGTTCAGGTAGTCCATGAATCATCCCTTTCAGGGTCCTGTTGAATCTCTCAACAAGCCCATTGCATTGTGGATGATAGGGTGTGGTGAACTTGTAGTTCACACCACACTCTTTCCACATGGCAGTCAGATATCCTGACATGAAGTTTGTACCTCTGTCAGAAACGACCTCCTTAGGGAAACCCACTCTGGAGAACACTCCAACGAGGGCTCTTGCCACTACAGGGGCTGTAGTGGTCCTAAGGGGAATAGCCTCAGGATACCTGGTGGCATGGTCCACCACCACCAGTATAAACTTGTGTCCTGATGCTGTCTGGGGTTCCATTGGACCAACAATGTCAATCCCCACTCTTTCAAAGGGAACCCCCACCACAGGTAGTGGTATGAGGGGGGCCTTTGTTGTGCCACCTGACTTACCACTGGCTTGGCAAGTGACACATGAGCGACAAAACTCCTTGGTATTCTCATTCATATGGGGCCAGTGAAAGTGTGAGACAAGCCTGTCCCAAGTCTTTGTCTGACCTAAATGACCTGCAAGGGGAATCTCATGGGCCAAGGTGAGAAGGAAACCTCTCAGAGACAAGGGGATGACCAGCCTCCTGGTTGCACCAGGCTTGGGGTCTCTTGACTCAGAGTACAGGAGTCCATCTTCCCAGTATACCCTGTGGGCACCTGTGGCATTCCCTGCAGCCTCAGCAGCAGCCTGCTGTCTGAGGGGTTCAAGGGAAGGGCAGCTCAACTGTTCCTTCCCCAGGTCTGCTCTGGAGGGTCCCCCTGAGCCCAGAAACTCAACTTGATCAAGTTCAAGCTCTTTAGGCTCAGTTTCCCTCAGCTCTTCTAGATCAGCCTCCTCAGAGACCTGATCCTCAACCTGGGGCAAGGGGGAAGGCAAAGCCTTACCCTTACTGCTCTTCTTCTTGGAAGGTGTCTGGTCCATAGTTTCAGGATCCAGCACCTGTTCAGTGGGGCATCTTCTGGCCTGTGACCTAGTCACAGCAAGCACATGTGCTGGCAAGCCTAACATCTCCATGTGAGTCCTCTGCTCCACTTCTGACCATTGTGATGACTCCAAATCATTGCCCAACAAACAATCAACTGGGAGGTCTGAACTGACTACAACTTTCTTTTGTCCCTTCACTCCACCCCAGGAGAAAGCCACAATTGCCACACTATGACTAGTAGTGACATTGCTCGCATTGGTCACCAGGAAATCAGTACCTGGCATGATCTGTCCAGGGTCCACAAAGTTAGGTGTCACCATGGTGACACTGGCACAAGTGTCCCTATAGGCCTGAGCCATCTTGCCATTAATCAAAGGTGTCTGCCTGTATTTGCCCAAAGTATTGGGACTTATTTCAGGGGACATATCCATATCCCCTGTACAGACAAGGACAGCCTGAGTGAGTGTGCCAACTAAGTTGTCAGACCCCTCAGTACCCAAGGTTAACCCAACTAATGCCTTGGGAGTGACACTACCACTACTGACTGTACTAGGGGGTGCAGTTGCTTTAGGAGCTGTAGTGGCAGGAGTGTGTCCTCCTCCTCTTTTGGTGCACTCACTAAACCAGTGAGATTTACTTTTGCAGTACTGGCACCACCTTTTTGACTGGCCTTCTTGAGTCTTCTTCTTCTGGGAAGCCTGACCCCCACCCTCTTTGGTTTGTTGGGGACCTGGTGAAGACTTCTGGTCATTTTGCTCATTCTTAACATTACCCTTCTGGTCTGCTTTCTTCTGACCACCCTGGTTCTGGTTCTGGTTCTGCTTGATCCTTGTCCTGACCCATTTGTCTGCCTTCTTTCCCAATTCTTGGGGAGAGGTCAGATCTGAATCAACAAGGTGCTGGTGCAGCAACTGGTTCTGACAATTGTTCAAAATTTGTTCTCTCATCATTAGATTATACAATCCTGTGTAATCTGTAACCTTGCTACCCAGCAACCAGCCCTCCAAAGCCTTAGTGGCACAATCCACAAAATCAGACCAGTCCTGAGACTGAGTTTTCTGGGTGTCTCTGAACAGCAACCTGTACTGCTCAGTGGTTAAACCAAACCCATCAACCAGTGTATTCTTCAGGACCTGGTAATTGTTAGCATCCTCCACTCTTGTAGTGAGGAGCTTATCTCTACCTTTACCATCAAAGGAGAGCCACAGTATAGCTGCCCACTGACTCTGGGGAATGCACTGCACAGTGCAGGCCCTCTCCAGAGCAGCCATCCATTTCTGGATATCATCCCCTTGCTTAAAGGGGGGCACTATTTTAGTCAGGTGTTTAGTATCTAAACCCTTCTCTCTATCTCTATGGAGATTGCTGCCACCAGTGGGAGCTAGCCCACTCATCTGCTGCTCTCTTGCCAGGGCAAGCTTCTCTTTGGCCAGGGCAATTTCTTCCCTTTCAATCCTCAGTTCAGCTTGTCTCATCCTAGCTTCATGCTCCTTTCTCTGAGGGGAAGTAAATCTCCTCTGTGGAGGATTCCTTCTCCCCTGAGAAGAGGCATTAGAGTGCAGAGATCTATTGGAGTCCCTAGAAAGAGATCTATCTCTCCTAACTCCAAGGTTAGGCCCACTTCGGGTTAGTACTGGGGGGCCCCCAGATCCTAGCCCAAGTAAGTCTAAGTTGGTCCTAGTTAGCCTTCAGACTACCTCAAGACCCTTGTCTACCTCATCCCCAGAGAGTACCTCCTGATCCTCCTCCTCAACTGCTGAATCAGTGTTGTGGAGATCTGGATCCCCAGAGGTTCCCTCTAAGGCTGGCATGTTCTCATGTAACTGAGAAAGCTTTCTGGCATCATATGTCTCTAAGAGACCTATCAGAAAGGAAGTGGTGGGGTTAGACCCCTGCTTCAGTTTTCTGGAGACACAGATCTGTCTCATCTCATGGAAACTGAGAGCTGCATATCTTGAAGTGACCTGTGGAGGGTCAACACTGACCAGGGGAGTCTCAGTAGAGTCCTCCTGAGTCGACATGCTTTTCTAGTGAGGTGTAAGTGGTGCACTTACCTACACTATATGTTTGCCTACTGATCCCTTGCTAGAGTTGTAGTTTAGGGTGTGCTAGGCCCTAGGAGCTACAACAGCTGGTTCAGTAGAACTCAGAGTATTCTAAGCTAAGTTATATGTACCTTTAGTACTTATGTGATCTTTCACAAGATATTCTTAGGATATGTGTGGTAAAACAACAGCAAGCTCAAATCCCAACCGCTGCTCACCAATGTGAGAAGTTGGCCTGATGTGCAGTGCTCACTATTCTAGTGATCACTATATATCAGTCCAAACAACCCTTATTGATGATTGGTTGTAAGTCAACCTTATAGACCAGCTATCCTAGTAGCATGGATACGAGCAGTCTAAGGCTAAGACTCTAGAGGGCGTGTTAAGCCAGCTGTTTTACCATCACATTACCCCTTGAACACCCAGTGAAAGGACACCACACAAGTTGTTATGAAAATAAACAGTGTATTTATTTATAACAAGACTACCCTGGCTCTTTATGAGACAGGGAGCTAAGCACACAACAAAACTCTTACGAAAATACTTTTAAGTTAGCACGTTACACAAATGCCCGAGGGGCACGAAAAACCATATACGCTAAAAGTGGAATGCGAATTACTAGCAGGTAAGTAACAGTTCTAATAGGCTTTGGAATCGCTAGGACTGGACTAGGGAATCGTTAGATTACTACTAGGAGGCCCAGGGGACTCGGGTGCAGAGTGTGCACTCTCACGCGGGATGCGGGACAAAGTCTATGGAAGCTAGAATTCACAAAGTTAGTGTTCACGGGCGAACCCGACCTGGTAGGGAGAAAACGACAGTGGATCCTGACCCTTGGATAGTGAGGCTATGCTGGGACACCGGAGTGCCGAAGTTACCTAGCCCAGGGGCTGCAGCTGCATAGGTCTGAAAAGACGTCGGGGATCTCGTTGCCGGACCAGGAGCCTGGAAGGAAGAAGTTGCTGGCAGGCGACCAGTGAAGAAAAGTTCGATGGATCCAAGCCTGGATCAAGGAAGAAGAAAACCTGAAAGCAGAGGGGACCAAGTTCTTGAATCACTAGCCAGTGATTAAGTGGGCACCAGGATGGCACCGGGCGAAGTCACCGCAGTCAGGTGAGTGGGCGCTGCTGGGCTCTGCAGTCTCTCGGACCAGGAGGCGTTGTCGGCGACCAGGATGGAGGTGCGAGCTGTCCCACGAAGGATGAAGTCGTCGGCGTCGAAGTTACCCAGGAGTGGGCAACAAGCCTTGGCTAATTCAAGCCCACGCGGTGGACTCAAAATGGCGTCTTGAGTGGACCAGGAGGGTCCGGGGTGCTCCTCTTCTGGAAGGGAGCAAGGGCCAGTCTGGAGCAACCAGACCAGCAGCAGAAATGTCGTCGGGCGTCGTCAGGAAGGCCACAAGCCAACGGGCTAGTAGCCAAACAACGCGGTGAGCAGCGGAAAGCAGAAGGGCCCCACGCAGATCGTGGAGATGCTGGGGGGCTGCACTTCGGAGCTGGAGCTGCTCAGAGTCGGGGCTTCTCGGACCCCAAAGCACTCACCAGTAGATTACTCGGCGGGCTTGCTGGAAAGAAGTCGTGCAGTCTTGCAGATGGCCGGTCCCTTGAGGTCTCGTCGCACCCACGGTTCTCAGCTGGGCTGTAGAGGTGGGTAGAGGTCAGAGGTGCCAGGGAAGCCGGTTCTCGTCGAGCTGGGCAGTCGGATTCCGGAGGAAGGACTTACAGCAGACCGCAGTGTTCTTTAGATGGTGCCTGCGGATGCAGGGTGACTACTCCTTAGCCACAAGGGAGAAATCTTAGGAAGAAGTCTTGAGTTCCTTTCGTAGAAAGTAGTTTCAGGATTCAAAGATGATCTGATTTGGAAGGGGGCCAGTCTCTACCTTTATCCTGTAAAAGGGGGCTGGCACGCGACTAGGTCCTGCCCTATGGGTGGGACCAGGAGGGGGGGTGGTTACACCCACTTCCTTGGCGGGCTTTTCCCCAGGCCAGGGGCTGGAGTGCCCCTGGAACTGGTTCCAGCCAGCCTATGCACAGTGAGCACCGGGGTGCCACGTGCAGTCACCTTCCTCTAAAGCCCTGCCTACCTACAATACACAAAACCCTGTCTGGGACGGTGCTGGCACCGCCCCTGGCAGGAAACCCTTTGTCCTTATCTCCTGCTCTGGGAGGACTCCCAGCAGCAGGAGGGCAGACTCGTGTCTCGGTGGCAGCATCCATTTTGTGGATGCTAAGGCTCTGTCTGACTTTTAACCGGGTTATAGGTTACAGGCATGTCGTGTCCCTCTAGAAGGGTGGAATGCTAACCCCGTCGCCAGAATTGGCGAGGGGTTAGTATTCCAATTCGTATGACACCTTACTCGACATGTTTTGATAAAGCGATACCAGAGTTGGCATATAACCGCGAGGATTATAATGCACTTAAGAGTATATGGTATGCGATATCATGGAAACGGCTAAGGGATGGATCCCGAAAGCCGCAGACAGGCTCAGCTCATGCTAGAGCACCATCTCACACGATTCCAAGCACTCTGCCTTCAGGATTGTTAAGGCCTGCTATAGGAGTGACTGATAGGAGATCTGTGTGTCCATTTTTAGGGTTAGATATAGGTATACTATATCTAAAGCAAAGGGTGAGTACACCACCTTGCCCCAGCTGTCGTGCAGCCAGTTGTGTCAGTTTTAGTTAGTCAATCCAGGGGTGGCATAATACATGCTTCAGCCCCTCGGAGACTTCTGGGTGCACCTCAGCCCTGGGTACAGGGACTTGGAGAGGGCCCAGTGCCAATTCAGTACCTAAGTACAATTTGGATAGAGAGAACAGCTAGGCTGTGGGTCTGATTAGCAGGCCCACAGCCAGGGAAAGTCGTAAACCAGTGCAGCAAAAGGCAAAAATCTGGGTGATCATAGGATTGCAGACCCTACTCTCCTACAGACGGGCTTTCACAATAACCTTGTGGAGCACGTTTAAACCTGAAGCTTCGTCCTCCTAGAGAGAAACCGAAGATATCTCTGCTTTCCTCGGCTATCGGAATGCTGAAAAAGGCATTTTTCAAGTCGATAACCGAAAACCATGTTGCTGTAGCAGGAATCAACGTTAACAATGCAGTAATGTCTGGAACCACAGGAAACTGTGGAATCACAATTTTATTAACCTCTCTAAGATCAATTACAAACCTATATACTGGAGGTTTTGTTGGGTCAGTTCGTTTCAGAATAGGCAGTACAGGACTATTACAGACATTACCTCTAGTTTCTTCTACAACGTCTTTCTCAATCAGATCTTGCACAATTAATAAAAGTGCGCGTTCACCTTCACTAGAGATTCTGTATTGTGGAATTCGTGGAAGTTTTACATTCGCTTTCAAAGTTACTACATATGGTGGAATTTCTAAAAGACCTACATCATTAGGACCAGTCGCCCAAAGAGTATTAGGGAGAGAACGCAGCTCTGGTGGAAGCGCATCCATCGACAAGTACATTGGAGAGGTGATTCTTTTACCCAACGTAAGCTGTACTCCTTCTGGAGAACAGTACAATGTCGCATATAGGCGTTTTAACAAGTCTAAACCAAGCAGATTTTCATTACAACCTGTCGTCAAAATCAGGGGTGCTTTCAAGTGGCGGGGTCCAACAGAAATAGACAAAGGACCAGAAACAGGGTTGTGAACAGGGGCGCCTGAAAAACCTACTGAAACGTTTGTTGAGCCAGACAAAGGTGCGCCAGGGAGTTTCGCATGTATGATAGAACTTTTTGCTGCACCAGTATCCAACAGAAACGGTTCGACTATACCTGATGTTGCTACTGCGACATAAGGCCCACTCTGATCTACTGGAACTGATACTACTCCCTCTCTTTGTCCATGGCTGTCCTAGTACTCTCTTGGCTGAACTTCCTCACTAGCTTCATAGTAGTCTTCAACATGATACTGTTGAGACCTATTTTGTTGGGTAGATTGTCCATTTCGCTGATCGAAATGATTAGAAGGGCGATCACTTGTCTCTGGAGGCATAGCACCTCGTCCTCGACCTCTAGAGTTTTGTATAGAGCTACCACGACCTCTCTGAGCTGTCGCAGCATTATTTTGCGCTAAGACTGGACACTCAGTCTTATAATGGCCTTCCATTTTGCAATAAGCACACTGATTCTATTGGTACTGTGGCCTCTGAGAATTATACTCCGTCCTTTGATATGACCCTTGCTGTGTATGAGAATTATTCATGCGAGGCGGATATGCTTGCTGTAAAAGAACTTTAGTTTTTAAATCTTTCGTCTTTTTATCTGATTTTTCTTTCTCCTCTTTATCCCTATTTTCATAGTATTGGGCAGTCGCAAGTATTTGCGCAGTCGTAGAGACAGCCCACGCACTTTCAGAATTCTTTAATTTACCACTAAGTTCTGGCAACAGATTGTGCACAAATTTATCAACAAATAATCTCTGGCCTCCTTCTGTGCTCATATCCTGACCACTATGATCCACGAAAGTCTCCTCGAATCTTGTGAAAAAGTCGGAGACGCTTTCGTCTTTCTTCTGTTTGCACGCGGACAATTTGTCCCAGTTAACGCGTAATGCAGGCATCAGGGTTTTCATTAAATCGATTATTCTACCAGGCAAATTAGCAATTAAGTTTTCAGGTTTAGAACCACCTATTTGTTGACCATCCGCTGCAATTATAGCTGCCCAATCACCACCTAGGGCAACTGGATGATTCTCTTTACGAATCTTAGCCCAAATTGGTTGCGGTACTACATTACCAAATAGCAGATCTATGTCAGCTAGATTCAATACACAAGCGTCAACTGTCTGAGCCAACTCTTTGTAGTATCCTGCAGGATTTTTACGCGGATCTGGCAAGGCCTGTTTCACTGCTAATACTTCAGCTCGCTTCCATGGAATATGTATCCATACTCTCTGGAATTGGGCTGGAGCGGCTGCAATACCAAGGTTTACATTAGCTTGCACAGCTTCACACCAAATTGGTGGAACCTCCCTCATTGGGTATTGACGATTTTGTTTCGTACTACGTTTCTCTAACTCCCTCGGTGAACGAAGGGATGGGTCATTCCTATAACTTAAAATCAGTTCCATCGCTTCTTTTATATTTTGACCAACTATCATACCTGCAGCAAACTCTTTCTGAACATTAATTAATTCTTCCCTATTTGATTCAGAGTCATCCTCTTCCAATTCCTCACGTAGAAGGAAGCACATTTCATCGAACACATATCGTTGTGTCGGTTCGTTCCATTGCATAAATGTATCTAATACATCTTGTACATTATATCTTCCAACTTTCGAAACCCATCTAAGAGCAGTGGAATCTAATATTCCTCGCTCTTCAGTACTGGGAAGCTGACTACGTCTCTGCACAGAGTCAGAGGTAGGAGTCTTAATCAGAGTTTTATAGAAGGGAGATAGAATATTAGAGACAGAATCAGTGATTCTCCGACGAACAGAAAGCGGAGTCATAATATTAGCAGAAGCAGTAAATAGAGTAGCAGTTGGAACAGATAGAACAGGAACAGTAGGAGTAGCGGGCAAAATAGCCTGTGAACTAGCAGGTGTGAGCGATACAGGTATAGGTAAAGAAGCCGGCAACCCTGGAAGAGGGGGTGTCGAAGGAACATTAATATTGACCACAGGAGGTACAGGAACTTGATTCAGAGGAGCAGGAACACCAGGTTGTCCAGCAACCGGTAATTGAACATTTGGTATAGGTGGAGCCGTAGCACCCTGTGCATACGGTGGGGGTGATCGTAACAAGTAAGACAACAGGGGATCCCTTTCGGGGTCCTCTACTATCTTAGCTGTACTCGATGGTAAAGCAGGATAGCACTTGTCTATCGCTAAATTACGCTCTCTATTGGCCACCTCCATCGCTTTCTCAGATTCGTTGAGTTGCAGCTGCTTAGCAGACTGTTCTAAAGTCAACTCTTGCTTTTTCTGTTCTTTCTTCAACTTTTTAATTTCTCTCTGTTTAGATTCTTTTCGCCAATAACGGAAAGAATCAAACATTGCCGGCCGGGCTTTCTTCTTGAACAATTTCGTTTCTAAATTATCAAGAACTTGGGGTTCAAAACTACCATGCAGTGGCCAACTAAGGACACCATCTTTCTCTGTATAGTGGATCCATACCTCGTTATAAGAGATAGGGCCCACACCAAATTTGCAATATAGATCATAAAGGGGAGTTCCAATCGGAGGAACCGAACACGAGTCCTCCAATTGGGAATCACTGTTGCAACTAAAACAAGACAACATACAATTTTTCCGACTTACCATTTTATAATCCGGAACACAGAACAGACAAAACACAAACGAAAGGTGCGCACTCGAACCAAGAACTTAGGCCTACCAAAGCGAACAAATGTATCGATACCCAAACTAAACCAAATGATTATCTTAACCAGAACAACCAGTGATAATCTTACGAAACCAAACCAAACCAAAAACTAAAAGGATTATCCAAACAGGAGCAACCCTTACGAAGTAACCAACTAGCAACCACTTAATACTTAACTGAGGCACTGAAGACGTCACCAAGGAGAAACCCGTCACGTCTCGCCGTACTAAGGACTGCACCTCGGGTCCAAGACAGGGCGACGGTCAAAGCAACGGACCACTGTAGCCATCCGAACGGGAACCCTCGTGGAAGAGAACGTCGGGCCACTTTTGCGATATGCCGGGATCGATGAAGTGGGGCGCCTCCCTCTGGAATCTTCACACGAAGCTTCTCGAACTCTTCAGGCTTTTGGACCGGTACCGAATGACGTCGCCCCACGTTGGGCGCCAATTGGAGTTCTGGACTTTTTGGTTCCGTCCAGAGGTGTCAGGGATAACACCCGAAGACCCCGGAGTTCTACCTGCCTCGGTGCACAAACAAACAGAAACACGGGCTTCTCGATGGTGGCGTCAAAGACCAAAGGTTTATTACTGCAGGGACACAGAAGTCACAGAAACTACACATGGGCAGTATCTAGGAGCCTGTTCAATTTGTACAAAGAGGGTTGCTCCTTATATACTGAATATTGGGCTTCAGGCAAATTCTTTACATGTTAGCACATTCAAAAACCTTTGTATCTTAAACAATAAATATTTGGCGTTGCACAGGAATCGTCAACAATATCTGATGTCAAAACATTACGAACGAGGGGTTCCCACTATTCCATCATAATCCCATGTCAATTTCTCATTCAAGACCCGGACCGCCTCATCGTAAATTTCGTTACCTCCCCCTAATAAAGGCCCAGAAGGAAAGGAGCAGAGCCAGGTGCAGAAGATAGAACAGTAGGATAAGAGATGTTTGTGGGTCGTAAATGGGCAAGGCTACCAGCTTCGGCCGCCTAATCATGATCAGGCCAACGGACACGAGAACCAGTATAGCAGGACTGGCCTCAGGCTGGGGAGGCAGCTCTTGCTGAGTCATGCTGCCACTGCGTTGCTTGCCTAAGGTGCACGTGTCACTAGCAAGGTGAATTGCCTGCTAAAGCCTACGTGTCCTTAATTGAAAGAGGTTATTGCGTGTTCATTGACTATGTGAGGGCAAAGAATACAAAATGGCTTCCGTGTTCTAAGATGGATGCCATGGGTAGAACAGAAATGTGTTTGTAACAGGAGTGCTCTTGCTCGTAGCATGGCGAAAACACCAGGATATACTAGATGGATCATTTGCGGTTCACTGATACCAAAATTATGTATTTGCGACAATGTTAAAAACACGGGTTCAAATCGTCACGGAACCTCAATACGACAAGGACAAGTGGCTAGGTAAGTAGAGCTCTTTATTCACGGCTCTTTGTATACATTCTTTCTCTTGCCCACTCTACCCTAAACTGACTCCCCTCCATCTGACTCCTCCCTTTCCCTTTTCCTCCTGCCAGGTTCCCGTCCCTAGGTCCTAGCGTCCGTGGCTCTCCATCTGTCATGATACTACACCTCTCCTCTCCGTACACACTTTGAACTGATATCAAACAACAATGAAACAAGTCAATCAGAAGAAGAAGAGAGAGAGAAAATTAAAGAACATAGTTACAGTTCTTCAATTAGACGTGTAGGCCTCCGATGAGTACGCTCTGGCTGCCCGGCACCATCGTGAGTGGGTAATTCACTTTCGGCCAAGAGAAATGGAGACACATATTCACTTCCTGTCTCCTGAGGGTCCTCTTTGGTGTGCTTTCTGGTACTTCTAGCGTTTCTCATGTGACAGGCTTACATCTCTGAAAATGCGTGACATTTCTTGTTATCCTCTTGCCATCTGATGCACCTATGATCATAGTCCCCTTTTGTTGCGTTACCAGCAGAGGATGAGCATGATATCGACTGTCCGATTTTCTTTGTTGTTCTTGTCGGACAAGCACCCAGTCCCCTTCTTTGATGGTTGATGGTTTGGCTTGCCGACGACTGTCCGCATACTCTTTCATCTTGGCTTTTCTCGCTCTGTCTACTGCTGCTAGCTCCTTGTGTTCTGGATCTTGCCTCCTACCACAGGTGGATTCTTCCCAAGTCGGTATTCTCGTACGTACTGTGAGGCACAGCTTTAGGGTTGCTGGCCATCTTTCTGTAGTGCTGTGAGGTTTGGTTCAATATGCTCTTAACACAATGTTCAATGCTGTTTGAATGTCTTGCTTCGAGAGCTCCGCTTGCTGTATGGCCTTCTTCAGAGAAGCCATGAATCTTTTGATCATACCATTTGCCTGTGGCCACAAGGGAGTGATCTTCCGATGTCGAAAACTGAGATGGTTTGCAAATGCTGCAAATTCCTGTCCGTTAAACGGAGGGCAATTGTCCATCTTGACTACTTTGGGAATTCCCCCGGCTGCAAAGATCTCATCCAGCACTGGTATGGTGGCAGGTGCTCTAGTTGATAATATGAGTTGAGCAATGGGGAAGCGAGAGTACTCATCAATTATAATGATAATATATTTGCCAGATTGTGTGGGACCAAAGAAGTCTACTGCAACATGTTGCCACACATCCTCCGGTAGTTCCGACATTTGTAGAGGTCCGGGCGGTTCCTCTCAACTGGCCACCTGACACTGAGAGCAGTCCTTTAAGGTGAGTTTGACCATCCGATGAAGAGAAGGGATCCAGACCTGGTCCCTCAGTGCATGCTTCGTGGCTACAATGCCTCGGTGTCCTTTGTGTGCTAAATTGACAATGCCTTGACGCAGTAGTTTTAGAATGACGATCCTTTTGTCTCTTAACAAGAGGCCATCTTTGGTGATAGATAGTTCCTCTTTTACATGTCAGAAAGAAGCTAGCTCATGACCATCAGCTTGAGTCTTGTGCACGGGTTCTCTTGAGATGTCTCCAACTATTTGTATGAATGCAATGTTTCACATCCTGTAACGTGGCATCACTGACTGGGGCTTCAATGATGGCTTCTGGAGGGACTGCAGGCGGTGTTGCTGGAGCTACAACAAAAGGTATGCATTCCTCCGCCAGCCACGGATCCGAGCTTGATGAATTTTTGGGATGTTGCGACATGTAATCTGCTAATTTGCTTGGTTTGTGGATGAGAGTATAGGTATATTCTTGAAGACAAATTCCCCAAAGTTCAATTCTTGGTGGCATTTTAGCTCGGGGATTTCCAAATATGGTTATTAGGGCTTGGTGATCCGTGATGAGTGTGAAGTGTTTGCCATAGATGAAGATTTGAAAGTGCTCACAGGCCCAGACTACTGCAAGGTTTTCTTTCTCCGGCTGGGAGTAAGCTCGTTCGGTGTCCGTCAGGCTGCGGCAGGCTTACGCAACTATGTAGCTTTGGTCACTTTCTTTGTCATACTGAGCCAGTATGGCTCCCAGTCCCCCCGGACTGGCATCCACCGTGATCTCCGTCTTCAAATGAGGGTTAAAATATGCCAAGTTTTTTGCTGATTCAACGGCTGCTTTAATTGCGTGTAATGCTTGATCACAGCTGGTGGTCCATTGAAATGGGTGTCCTTGCTTGGCCAGTTTCTGTAGGAGTTAGCTGATGGTGGCACAGTCCTTGATATACCGTGCACAGTAGCTGGCCATTCCTAGGAATGACCGAACATCTCCAGCGTCTCGAGGGTAAAGGGTGTCATTCAGCGCTGCATTTTTTCAGGATCTGGTCTCATTCCGGCTCCCTAGAAGATGTGGCCAAAGAATTTCTGGGTGGATTTGTGAAATTCACATTTGTCTTTGTGAAGAGTTAGATTGGCTTCCAGCAGTGTGTGACATACTCGAGCCAGTGCTTTTTTGGGCTTCTGTACAGTTGCTCCAAACACAAGGATGTCGTCACTATAATTAAGAGTGTTGGGAATGTGATGTATCACTCTTCTAATTGCTTCCTGAAAGATCTCAGCTGTCAAAGAGACTACAAAACTGAGTTGTTTTTACCTGAATAGACCTTGATGGGTCGAAAATGTGATAATATATTGTGACCTTTCGTGTAATTCAAGCTGGTGATAGCCCTTGTTGAGGTCTAGTTTAGAAAATATCTGTGCCCCATTCTAAGTAGCGATCATATCACTGATATGAGGTCCAGGGTGTCTTTCCCTTTCAATGGCAGTTTTGGGCGCTCTCATGTCAACACAGAGGTGGACTTTCCCTTCGGATCCTTTCTTTGGTACGATAACTACTGGAGATACCCAGGGAGTTATGTTATGTTATGTTAACTTAATCTTCTATAGCGCCAACTCACCAACAGGTCTCTAGGCGCTTAAAACCAACAGCAACAACATTACATGAGGAAGAAGGCGGGCCAGGGACCCATGAAAAGAATTATTTAGCTGGATCAAGTGCCTCCCTAAACAAAAAGGTTTTTAACACCTTCCTAAACCGCAAGAGGTCCGCTTCTTTCCGAAGTGATTCTGGTAGCTTGTTCCAGATCTGCGGCACCAAAACCGAAAAAGACCTACCGCCTTTGGTTTTTAACTTGTAACGGGGGCAGACCAAAAGCTGGGATTCAGCAGACCGCAAAACTCGCTTGGGGGTATATAACTCCAAGCGCTCTTTAATATACGCAGGAGCTTGCACATAGATGGCCTTGTGGGCTGTACAGAGGCTCTTGAACTCCACCCTCTGTTCAATGGGGAGCCAGTGTAACTTAAGTAGTAGAGCTGAGGCATGAGATCTTCTGGGTAACTTGAAGATCAGCCGCGCTGCATCATTCAGGACCACCTGTAATCTATTATTCAAGATTTTAGGTAGGCCTAGATAAAGGGCATTCCCATAATCTAGCCTCGAGACAATGGTGGCAGAGACTACCATACGGAGTGCAGAAAAGGAAATGAGAGGAGCCAGCTTTCGTAGCTGTCTGATCAAACCAGTACATATCCCTACTACTGAGGAGATCTGACTGGTCATAGACAACTCGTTGTCAATCTTGATTCCAAGACTTTTTACATTGTCACTCGGTGTCGGTGAAGGGCCTCGTTCCTGGGGCCAGTTTCAGCCGTAGGGAACAACCTGTCCGGCTTTCTTCAGGACCCAGATTGAATAGCTACTGCAAAAGATACAAGTGAGTGCAAATATAGGAATATTAATACTGTGCATTAATGATTCAACTACTCCTACCAGGAACTTGGATCCCCAATGTTAACTGGTGTGATTGAATTAGTTGTCCTTTCCTAAAAAAGAGAGGAAAACAGTGCACAAGATATATAGTATAGTTCTATACAATGATCCCAAAATGACAAAAAGAGACAGTACAGACAACACAAAGTAACGAAGAGATGTCTCTTTGTTTGGCAGAAGGCTGTAGTCCTTCTGATATCTAATCTTATTCATATTATAGTTTTATTGATATAGTACTCACCCAGCATTGTGTGGGAGATTACCTCACCTCACCCGGCAACCGCTCGGGAAAATGAGGCCCCGCTCTGTTATGTAGAAATGAGAAAATGAGGGCACAGTCAATATTACATTTGCTGTGTCCATCTGTATTGTACAATCATTTCTATATATTTTTTGTGTAGAGGAACCCAGATGCTGCAGAAAGACTCTCCCCCTATGAACCACGAGGCTATGACTTCACTAGTGGCATGAGATGATCTGCTTCTTAAACAGTTCTCATGGAGCCATGTAAAGTAAAAAACAAGAAACAAAAAATAAAGAATGAAGGTGATGAACATCCCAGGTCTTTATGCTAGTAAAGTCAATGGAGGATTGTTCAAAAAATTGTCAGTATAAAGGGTTCAAAGGTCTCTTGGTGCCGATCCTGCTCCTCAAGAGAAACTGAAGAGCCTACCTGACCGTCGGTACCCCTCTCCGACGTCCGAGAGGAAGTGAAGGTACCGGAAAGAGCATCTGCGCTCTTTATAGCGTGCTTGATTGGAGAATGAACTCAATTAGGCACTTGATTGCTGACAGATGACGGCCGCCTGATTATGTCTGCAGTTGTGTATAGGACAGGCCGCTATTCTGCTAACGCATGCGTCGTCTCAAATTCTGACGGCGCATGCTTGAGGATGTGTTTAGTTTAAACAGCGCATGCGCGAGGGTGTAGAGAAATTGACTAGCGCTTTACAGTTGCGCATGCGCATGGAGTGTACAAGCATCTAGCGCTAGTATGCGCTTGATGAATTACAATGATTTAGCTGTAATATCACATTTCTGAACCCTTGGTTTATTAAAAAAACGAGGCAAATCGTATAAGAAGCAAAAAGCCTTATTTCGATGTTTCATTGTTTTTTGTTGTTGGAAGACCACAGGACACAACAAAGCGATAGATCAACACATCATTGCTTTGTGTACTACAACTCAACCAGAGTGTAACCGTAGTTCAGACATATATCACACCTCAAAATGCCCTTTGAAGATAGATGTAAATGGTGTCCTGCCCATAAACGGCCAATGAAAGGACCTGTGCTCTAAGATTATGGGCAGGCATAACTTGCATGGTGTTAATATAGCTGTAAAGTTCAGACATGGATGATATATTGATTGTCTGGCAGACGTTAGTAGTGTCTGGCAGAGGTTAATATATACCGAATGTTGGTGATGTAATACAACATATAGGTCAAATGTGGCTTACAGTGATGTCCAAGGTATGTCATCATTTAATCCCTCACTGTCACTTTCAAGCTTAAAAATCCATTTCTAAAACCGGCGGATAAGGGAGGTGCAACAGTGATTTTGGATATGGTCATGTATCGTGAAGAATGCCTCAGACAATTGAACAATCCCCAAGCTTATCGCCGGCTGTCCAACGACCCGACACCACGATTGCTTACAGAAATTCAGGCTCTGGTAGATGAGGGTAGTACAGAAGGATGGATAACACCCCAAGAGGCTAGATGTTTGGTGACACCAAACCCGGTTACACCTGGCTTCTACTGTCTCCCTAAGATACACAAAGTCACTAGACCACCACCGGGACACCCTATCATCTCAGGGATTGGTTCCCTCTTTGAACCACTCTCCACATTTGTGGACTTCTTCCTCAGACCCCTTGTCAAAGAAATGCCTACCTATTTACAGGATACAACAGATGTCCTCAGACTCCTACCTGAAGTGGAATTCAACGTCGAGACTGACCTGTTGGTCAGTTTCGACGTGGAATCCCTTTACACCTGCATCCCGCAGGAGAAGACCCTTGAAACTATTCGACATCTCCTATCCTTACGTGATCTGGATAGCATCACCCCTGTCAATTTTATTATTGAATGTGCGAAACCAGCCATGATGGAAAACTTTTTTAAATTTGAGGATCCGTTTTTTCTCCAAATCTCCGGGACATCTATGGGGAGTATCTTTGCCCCGAGCCTCGCCAACCTATATGTCCATCAATTTGAACAGGATCATGTTCTCAACCATAGCAACCCTTATTTTCATCAAGTGGTGCTATGGAAGAGATACATTGATGATATTCTGTTGGTTTGGCGAGGTTCCCCTTCAGATATCCAATCATTCCATAAATGGCTCAATGATCAGAACCAATATCTGAAGTTCACTGTCGAGTTCAGTCATGAGCAACTCCCCTTCCTCGATGTTTTAATCTTTCCAGAAGAAAGTAGACTACAATGTGAACTCTATACTAAACCAAAGGCAAGAAACTCTCTACTTGTGTTCAACAGTCATCACCCACGAGCACTACGTGAGAATCTTCCCGTGAGTCAGTTCCTTCGGCTTAGAAGGAATTGCTCCTCCAGAGAACTGTTTGAGAAACACGCGACCAAGCTTTCTTTACAGCTACAGGAACGACAATATCCAAAACACCTTGTCAAAAAAGCACGGAAACACGCATCCAATAACAACCGGGAGGCGCTTTTGGACAGGCTACCTGAGAAACCACCGCTTGGTAGGCTTACTTTTGTTAGTACTTTCAGTGTGCTCTCCAATAAGATCCAAAAAACAGTACGGAGACATTGGAAGATATTGAACATAGCAGATACCAATGTTCCATTCCCCTTATTCTCCTTCAAAAGAGCACCCAGCCTACGGGACAGCCTGGTCCACACAAGACCAAGAGCGCAAATCATGGACAGGACCACCACACTTTGGAATCTGCCTCCGATACAGGGCCACTACCCTTGTGGCTCTTGTAGTGTCTGTCCGCAGACGTACAAAACAGACAGAGTGGATTTGGGTACAGAAAAAGACACCCCAGGGTATATGTTGCGCTTTACAAATGCCAATAAATAAATAAATAAATAAAAAACTTGGCTCCTTAAAAAGCATACATATTGCAACTCAGAGAGAGTCATTTACATGATTACTTGCCCTTGCTCACTTAGATATATTGGATACACCACCCGAAAAATCAAAATAAGGATTGGTGAACACAAAAGCACCATTCGATGTCACAAGCAATCCACAAGATTGACCAATCATTTTTTGTCCCAGAAACATACGGCAGAAGACATGAGGTGGGTGATCCTTGAACATCCTTTCATTCCACCTCACATCAGCGATGTGTCTAGATTCCTATTTGTTAAGGAACAGAAATGGATTTTTAAGCTTAAAAGTGACAGTGAGGGATTAAATGATGACATACCTTGGACATCACTGTAAGCCACATTTGACCTATATGTGTGCCTTTGTATTACATCACCAACATTCGATTGGCATGACGGTATATATTAACCTCTGCCAGACACTACTAATGTCTGCCAGACAATCAATATATCATCCATGTCTGAACTATACAGCTATATTAACACCATGCAAGTTATGCCTGCCCATAATCTTAGAGCACAGGTCCTTTCATTATCCTTTTATGGGCAGGACACCATTTACATCTATCTTCAAAAGGCATTTTGAGGTGTGATATATGTCTGAACTACGGTTACACTCTGGTTGAGTTGTAGTACAAAAGCAATGATGTGTTGATCTATCACTTTGTTGTGTCCTGTGGTCTTCCAACAACAAAAAACAATGAAACATCGAAATAAGGCTTTTTGCTTCTTATACGATTAGCCTCGTTTTTTTAATAAACCACGGGTTCAGAAATGTGATATTACAGCTAAATCGGTGTAATTCATCAAGCCCATACTAGCGCTAGATGCGTGTACACTCCATGCGCATGCGCAACTGTAAAGCGCTAGTCAAGTTCACTACACCCTCGCGCATGCGCTGATTAAACTAAACACATCCTCAAGCATGCGCCGTCAGAATTTGAGACAACGCGTGCGTTAGCAGAATAGCGGCCTGTCCTATACACAACTGCAGACATAATCAGGCGGCCGTCATCAGTCAGCAATCAAGTGCCTAATTGAGTTCATTCTCCAATCAAGCACGCTATAAAGAGCGCGCTGACGCTCTTTCCGGTACCTCCACTTCCTCTCGGACGTCGGAGAGGGGTACTGATGGTCAGATAGGCTCTTCAGTTTCTCTCGAGGAGCAGGATCGGCACCAAGAGACCTTTGAGCCCTTTATACTGACCATTTTTTGAACAATCCTCCATTGACTTTACTAGCATAAAGATCTGGGATGTTCATCACCTTCATTCCTTATTTTTTGTTTCTTGTTTTTTACTTTACATGGCTCCATGAGAACTGTTTAAGAAGCAGATCGTCTCATGCCACTAGTGAAGTCATAGCCTCGTGGTTCATAGGGGGAGAGTCTTTCTGCAGCATCTGAGTTCCTCTACACAAAAAATATATATAAATGATTGTACAATACAGTTGGACACAGCAAATGTAATATTGACTGTGCCCTCATTTTCTCATTTCTACATAACAGAGCCGGGCCTCATTTTCCCGAGCGGTTGCCGGGTGAGGTGAGGTAATCTCCCACACAATGCTGGGTGAGTACTATATCAATAAAACTATCATCTGAATAAGATTAGATATCAGAAGGACTACAGCCTTCTGCCAAACAAAGAGACATCTCTTCGTTACTTTTGTGCTGTCTGTACTGTCTCTTTTTGTCATTTTGGGATCATTGTATAGAACAATACTATATATCTTGTGCACTGTTTTCCTCTCTTTTTTAGGAAAGGACAACTAATTCAATCACACCAGTTAACATTGGGGATCCAAGTTCCTGGTAGGAGTAATTGAATCATTAATGCACAGTATTAATATTCCTATATTTGCACTCACTTGTATCTTTTGCAGTAGCTATTCAATCTGGGTCCTGAAGAAAGCCGGACAGGTTGTTCCATACGGCTGAAACATGTTGACCTCATTGCACAGCGCCACAACATAGTCATATTTTCACACTATTTGGCGTTATTTTAAACTTTGGCACTAGGACAATCCTCATTAAACTTTATTTTTTGCCCTATTAGTCAACTTTATATTTCACTCTCACATTCACAGCACTGCACTCCATCAGCATCATCTGAACTGCACTGTGGCTAGAGTTCCACCCCAGTAATCCATCGCTGCACCATCAATTGATGGGTTGGGCGAGGTTTGGATTTACTATTCGTATCCCACATGATGAGACTCCGCCATAAGGGTGGTCTGATGGGAGTTTCTCAGCCCTGTGTTATTTCATTTGGTTGCTATACGATCCCACAGTGCCCTTAGTTTCTAGTGCAGCACACACATCTATTTTGACCAGACATCTCATTTCTTTGTTATGATATTTCAATTGGGGAATTGAGATGTCGGGGTCGGTAAACTAACCCCTTTTGACCCTCCTTATCTCTCTTTTTCTAAACTAAGAAGACAGTCAGCTTCAGGTCCTTCAATGAAGTGAATGCGGGCTGGAATGTTTCTATCCTTGTAAGTGATTGAGGTCTGACATTGTCCCAGGCATGGAAGGGGTTACTTCAACATCCATGTGTATACGCGCACCACAGATTTTGCAGGAGCAGTCGTGGATCCATTTTGTTGTATTCAGCAACTCAGATATAATTGAGAGATGTCCCACTGTCCAGTACAAACTTGGCTAGGTGCTCACCCATTTGAAGGTGCAGTCTTGGATATTTCTTGAGCCTGTTCGGATCCGCGACCGTGCAGATATATTCCTCACTGTCTTGCGATATCGGCGTGAGGGACCATGATTCCCGAGATTCTGATTGTTTCGATCTTCGGGAGACATGAGAATAGATACTGGAGAGTGACGAGCTGGAGGATGTATCTCTGCGCTCTCGTACTACTTTGTTGTGGTGACAAAAGCTGTATTGTTTGGACTTCCTGTGAGTGTCTCTGCGAGTTGTTCTGCATACCAATTCAAAATGGTTTTCTTTGCCACATCGCCGACACTTCTGGCCTAATGCTGGACAAGTCTCTGTGTGAGGGAAGTCTTGACCATAGCAATAACATTTGAGCTGCTGCTCCCATCCCTTGTCAGTCCAGTCCGGGCTGCGACGACGACATGGCCTGTGAGAATATTCCTTGGGCTTGAACGGTCTTCGACCTGCAGAGGAGGGATGCTCTGGGCGCCGAGATTGAATTCGGAGGGCTTGTTCTTGTTTTTCCCCTTTTCCAGCTTCCATTCATTTTTCATGGTCCTCCACTTGGTCATTGACTCTCATCATTTCCTCAATTTTATCCAAGGAATAACTCTTCTTTAGAAGGCTTCTGCGTAAGGAGTCAGATTGATACCCTTCAATTATGCGGAGAAGGAGAGCATCTTCAGTCGTGAAGGAGTCAAATGCACAATAGCGTGCTAGCCGTTTATGGTGCGATATGAATTCTCCCATCTATTCATCCTTTGCTTGGGAGGCTTGATTGAAAGTGTACAATTCATAGTCAATGTTTCGTTTGTGAAGTATTTTTCTGTTGAACGCTTCACGCACATCTGGATATGACGATGCAACATCAGCAGGCAACTCCTTGATTATTTGACCAACCTCTTTCCCTACGAGATTGCACAGTGCAATGAGTTGTTGACCGGGATCCGACACTTGCGATCCTTTCATGAAGTCCTCAAAGTCTTCCAGCCATTCCTGCCAGCAAAGACCCATACCTCCGGCAGGTACGAGAGGCAACGCTTCCGGAGAACGCAGTAAAAGAACTCTCAGCATGGCAAGCGTGGGGCCTGCCACCTGTGACAAGGAAGGGGATGATTGCACCATGGCTCCACTGTCCTGTGGTGTGGAGCGTTGGCCGGCCGGTGGGGAGAGAGACATGGTTGGATACGGTCACATGAGGATGAGTGATGGACGTAGATGTCTGCAGTGAAAAGAAGAAAATGAACCCCCGGGATACAAGTTTGTGTCAGTAGGCAATACAATCACCTGGAGAAAGCGAAACAGGGTGACGCAGAGAAAGGAGGTGGGCATCTGAGCACCAGATACTGCAACAGCGCAAGCTGTAATAGCGTCCTTAACTGAAAAGGCAGTAATGCATAACAGGTCCCAAGACAGTGGTATCACTGCCTGACTCCAAAATGGCCGCTCACATAGTCCAACAGCTGATTGGTGAGCCTGCCTGACTTTAAGATAGCCGCTGGGTGGGGCTGACCATGCTGAGAATCAGGTCCAGAGCAGGGCATGCAATCGGGAGGCAGAGGTGCACCAGCCACAGGGAAGTGAAAGCTTGCGAGGAGGCCAGACCAGAACCCAGCTGCCAGACAGCAGGCATGTGGGACGAATACGTGCTCAGGGTGGGCTCCTGACAGCAAGGTAATGCAGAGGCACGCACTAGCCAGCAATGTGTGACCGGGGTAGGCTCCCAATATTGAACTTGCACGTATCAGCAGGGTGAAGCAGTCACAGTAAGGCTCACCCGGGTGGGCTCCCGAGGTTGCATCCGGAAGCCAGGTGCTGCTATGAGAAGGCGTGCCCAGGGTGGGCTCCCGAGGCCGCGTCAGGACGTTGCTGCAGTCGCAGAAGGCGCGCCCTGGGTGAGCTCCCGAGGCCGCGTCAGGAAGTAGCAGCAGACTGAGAAGATGCGCCTGGGGTGGGGTCCCGAGGCCCCATCAGGCAAGCCACAGAACATGCGGGCAGATACCTATCTGCACTCCTCTGCAACGTATGGGGCGATTAGCAGGCGGGGTCCTCCTTCGTCGACAGTTGTAGTGTCCCTTGCCTAGGACATATGACAAGGACACGTAGCTAGGTAAGTAGAGCTCTTTATTCACGGCTCTTTGTATACCTCCTTTCTCTTGCCCACTCTACCCTAAACTGACACCCCTCCATCTGACTTCTCACTTTCCCTTGTCCTCCTTCCAGGTTTCCGTCTCTAGGTCCCAGCGCCTGTGGCTTTCCATCAGCCACAATACTGCAGGGGGGGTACAGGAAAGAGAGGGTGGGGAGACAGAAAGGGGTGGAAGGGATAGGGCGGGGTCTGGGGCAGGGTTTTGGGTGGATGTGATCACATGCTGGATTATGTAGGGAAAGAAGAAAGGAATTGACAGGATATGACAGGACAGCTGAAGGGATATAGTATGTGGGGGGTGAATATATAGAGGTAGACTGTGTGTGTATAACCTGCGTAGGGTGTGCGTGGGAGAAAAGAGAGAGGGGGGAAGCGGAAACCTGCGGTTCGATTGATAGAACTGTGGTAGGTGGGCGGGCGGCCTCAGTGCACCAGGTAACCTTGTATGCTGCAGTTTACATGTCTACTGTGGGGGTGGTGGAGATGTGGGACTGGCGGTAGGGGTAGCTGAGTCCCCTGCCGTGTGATTGGGCCCAGTGCCCTCCTCTGTACGCAGAAAGGGTACCCATGCTTGTAAGAACCATTCAGATTGGTCCTGTAGGTTGTAGGTGACTCGTATGTGTGAGGCAGTGTGGATCATGGCTACTAGCCAGCATCCTGTGATGGTGGTGTTGGGGACCTCCACTGTCGTAAGATACATGTTTTAACTGATGCAAGCACCTTATGGAAGAGATGGCATTGTGGCTTTGATAACTCTAGCGAATGCTGCAAGTCATGTAGAAGAATAGTGGGGGGTGCGTGACTGGTGTAGGGGCATAGAGGTGCTCAGGACCTAACCCATATGAGACCAGAAGGGTTGCACAGATGGGCATTTGCATATAATATGTGTTGTGTCATAGCGTGTGTTTGTGTATCCTACAATTTGCATGTTTAAGTAGGCCCACTGTATGCAGTTTCATCGGTGTCCAGTGCCAATCATGCAGGGTCTTAAAAATACAGAAGTTCAGTTGCTCCTCCGTTGGGCCCCTGTAGAGAGCTTCTTGAGTATTTGCCCATTCAACCTCTTCATAGGAGACTGATACCTGTTGTTTGCCATCTGGTACAGAGACCTTGCGACAAAGGTTGCGAGAAGAGATAGGAGGAGAATACTCCATATAATCCAGACATTACCCCTTTGTGTTTCCCCATGTGTGAAGGTATGATACCACCGGTGAGGCTAACAAGGACCAAGGGCATGGCCCTAGACATTTCCTCATGCAGTGCTGCAGCTGGATGTATCTCTAAGATTGTGTCGCGGGAAGGCCAAACCCCTCCCTTAACTGTATGAACATTTTCAAGTCACGGTCAAAGAGGAGCTGAACGAGTGTGTGGATACCCTCTGTCTTCCATAGGGGCCAAGAAAGCTTCTGTCCATCGATGCATATGCCAGCATTCCCCCATGAGGGGGCTTTCTCATGAAATCGTGGGTTTGAGTCCAGTAGGTGGTGTGCTCGTAGCCAGGCCCTGTGCATGGTGGATAATACCGGATGGGTGGGGTCCTGTGGGCATGATCCCGTCCCATATAGAGCAGAGAGACTTTTCTCAGCAGACAGTAGATGCCGTTCGATGTGCACCCAGTGCGGCATGTCTGGCGTCCCCGGCAGCAGATACGCCAGCTGGGAGAGTTGGAGGGCAAGGGCATAGCAGTCCACAGAGGGGAGGTTCATTCCTTCGCTGGAACGGCAAGCTTGCAGTTTTAACGCAGCCAAAGGAGGCTTTGAGGAGGGCCACATGAAGGATTTTATCCTGGAATCTATAAGGCACGGTTGTATGGAGGAACAACAAGTTCCTCAACAACGACTACCCTAACAACGAAGGTCGCTACCACGATCTCATCTAAACCACAACTTATTTTACCCCGTATTCCTTTGCCACGATTCTTTGTGCTAAAGGCATGCATGGTAAAAAAAATGCAGGCCAACTACAACCCCGATCCCCCCCAACCCCCACCCCTAAAAACTAACTACACCCCCCTAAAAACAAACATGATCCTCCATACCCCCTAAAAACTAACACAACCCCCTGCAAACCAACCCCTCCCACCCCTGAAAATAAACCCAAACCCCCACTCCTGAAAACTAAACCCAAACCCCCAGCCCCTAAAAACTAACCCTAAACCCTGCACCTCCTAAAAACTAACCCCAACTCTTCCACCCCTTGAAAACTTACCCCAACCCCTCCCACCCCTAGAAAACTAACCCCACACTCCCATCCCAGAAAAACTAACCCCAGCTCCCCCACCCCCTGAAAACTAACCCCAGCCGAAACCCCACACCCCATAAAAACTAAGCACAAACCCCTCTTACCTGTTCCTGTGCAATGCTCCTTGAACTCAACCCTGCCCGAACACTAGACCGAATCAGCCTTAACCACGCACATGCCTGGTTACGGCTGAGTATTTGTTCGGGCAAGTCATTATTTGACTTGTGTGAATCAGGACCACGTAGTTCCGGAACCGTGGCAAAGGTCGTTTCCCATTAGGTGCAGCATGGTGAGAGGCACCTGTATGGGGAGCATCCAAAGGGTATAAATAAAGCGCGGAAGTGTGGCCATACGCCCAGCTTGTACTCCGCCCCACATGGAAAGACCCAGCCCCTTCCATTTATCAAAGTCACGTTGCATCTGATTGAGCAATGGTTTCAGGTTGTCTGAGGCCATCCCCACCATACTTTTATTCACCAGGATACCAAGGTATTTAAGATGTGAGGGTTGCAAGTGGAAAAGGTAACCATGGATTGCAGTCTTCGTGGTGCCATCTGAGATGAGAAGCGCTTCGCTCTTATCCCAGTTTATTTTAAAACCAGAAAAGGAGAAGAAATCGTCGATGATTTGGAGCAGAGATGGCAGAGATCGATGCAGATCCATTAGAGTAAGCAGAACGCCATCTGCATTGAGGTAAAGTTTGAAGTCACTGATCAGGGGCGTATATGCCAGTGACGCTAGCTGAATTACGTATGGTGGTTGCCAGTGTTTCCATGGCCAGGAGAAAGAGAAGCTGGGAGAGGGGGCATCCCTGACGTGTTCCTCTGTGACGCTAGCTGAATTACTTATGGTGGTTGCCAGGGTTTCCATGGCCAGGAGAAAGAGAAGCTGGGAGAGGGGGCATCCCTGACGTGTTCCTCTGTGAATTGGAAATGGAGACGATATGAAACCCCCGCAACTCACCTGCGCAGTGGGATTATTGTATAGCAATTGCACTTTGGGAATTAATTGATCTCCTAAGTCGAAATATTCCATTACTTTGTATAGATAATCCCATTCGATGCGAACAAACGCCTTTTCTGCATCAAGTGAGAGTGCCAGCGTGTCGGTCCTGAAGTCTTTGGCAGACCATAGCATGTGGGCTTAGGGTGCGTAGGTGATTATTAGAGAGCGACCCAGTACAAATCCTACTTGCGTGTGATGCACTAACGCGGGGAGAACTTTCTGGAGGCAGGAGGCCAAAACACTGGCCAAGATTTTGATATCACAGCTCAGCAAGAAAAATGAGCCGATAGCTGCCACACAGCAGAGGGTCCTTCCCAGGTTTGGGCAAGACAGCGATCACTGTCCTGTTATCGAGGGGACCCAAAAAGGACGCCTGCTCCACTTCATGGAATACAGTCTGCAGTGTGTTACCTACCTCCTCACCTGCCCAGCAATAGAACTCTGCTGGAAAACCATTTTCTCCGGGAGCCTTATGATAGGGTAGTTTGGCTATTGTTAGCACAATCTCTTCCCTGCTGAACTCCCCCTCCAGTAGGTCCCTGCCCTTGTTTGAGAGACGAGGGAGATTCGCCTCCTTTAGAAAGGTGGTCAGGTTGTGCCCGTCCACTGGTTCCCCAGGGGCGTAAAGAGACTCATAGAATGAAGCAAATTCATTCACGATATCCTGGGGGCGAGTAGGAGTTCCCCTCCTGCTGATTTTATGGCCCGTATGGCCTTAGCAGCCTCTTGCTGATGAAGCTCTGCTGCCAGTATCCTCCCTGCCTTTCCCCCCTGTTCATAGTTCCTCCCTTTTATCCTATGCTGAGCATATCTGTTTTGGAGGTGAAGAGGCTATTTAGGGCTTTCCGGGCCTGCTCCAAAGATTTACAATGCTGTAGGGTGGGATGTGCAGAGTAGAGGTGAGTCTAATGTCTTTTTCCAGCTCCTCCTGTCGAGCAGCTGCTTGTCTATTGGCCTTTACTGCATCTCTCATAAGCTGGCCCCTAGTGGTGGCTTTTGCTGCAACCTAGAGAGTCCTGCCAGAGTCTACGGACCCACGGTTGTCAGAGAGATATTCTTTGAGATGTGTCTGTAGTTGGGATTTACTGTTAGGGGTCCTGTGGCACTGGATATTCATTCACCAGGGCTTAAGGCCCGGTCTGGCCAGCCCTACTTCCAGTGATAGGAGAACCGGGTAGTGGTCGGAAAGTGCTGCCTCCAGTATTTGGGATTCTCAAGTTAGTTGCACCATCCTGTTGAAAACAAGTAAATCGGCCAGTTGGGAGAGCGTGCCGTGAGTCAGGGAGGTAAAGGTGAATTCTGAGTCTGTGGGGTGACTAAGACGCCAATGGTCCACCAAACCATTGTCTGCCAGAATGTCATCCATCAAGGAACTGTCTGCTGCATTGCCCTTATTGAATGTCCCTTTGTATCCAGAACTGAGGCCCTCACACTATTCCAGTCAGCAGCAATACCATTTTGCAAAACTTCTATCGTCACCAGGAGGCTGTTTAGCTGGAGGAGAAACAATTTTTTTGCTCCAGTCAGAGCATAAACCGATCTAGCACAGATATGATGGTCCCCTAGCCTTAGTTTAGCAAACACATATAGTCCATCTGGATATGTCCATGTCTTTATTACTGTGACCAGAAGGGGTTTTCGTAGGATTGCCATACCACATTTGCGTGGGGGGTCCCGCTTCTAGGGTATCTCCCCCATGCATGCTACTGTGGATCACCTTCCCCATCCATTCCCTGCATAACTGGTCAGATTCTAGAGCATCAAGATGCATCTCCTGCAGCAGAGCCATGTCAAATTGTTTGGACTGGAGGTAGGCGAGTATTTTTTTCCATGTGATATAAAGCGTAAGGCCATGTACATTGCAGGTTATAGCACGTAGGGGGTGAGTTGCACACATGGTGTGGGTTAGAGTTGGGCGGGGAGTCATAAGGTCCCACTAACATATATTAGGGACTCTTATGGTGAAAATAGTGTGGTGAAATGCAACAGGAGCAATACGCGTATGCAGGGGATGAGTAGGAAGAGAGGTGTCAGAGGTGACATATAGGAGGGGGAAGAGAGGTCTGGGAGAAAGGACACGAGGATTTATTTAATTGAGAGGGGAAGAAGGACAAAAAGACCAGAATAGAGTAGGGAAGAGAAAGGGTAGGTGGAGTAGGGAGAGTATGCAGAGAAAGGATATGCAGGCGCGGTGGGGGAAAGAAGTTAGGGGAGGGATGGATACGAGTGACGGGGAAACCTGCTGGCACGCAAAAGGTGGTATTTGGCCCATGTTGGACCATCATAGCCTGTTGAAAAGGAGGTGGTTGGTGAATGATAAGAATGAAATCAGGTGAGAGAAAAATGAAAAGAGAAGGAGGGGGAGACCAGATCAAGATAGTGAGAGGTACAATGTAACCAGACTGGTGAGGGTAGGGGAGGGGAATGGAAGAAGAGAAACAGAAACGAAAGTGGGCAGCTACAAGTTACTATGCAGCACGGGGAACATTAGACTCTCTACAGCAGTGTTTTGATGTGCTGTCGCACTGCTCCGAGGAGGGGGCCCACCGGGAGAACATGGCCTTGTTTAGAGCAGAAACAGGTACTGTTTGGAAGCGACGCACTATTCACATGGCCCCTAGGGGTGCTCTATATCCAAAAGTAGTTCATGATTTCACCAGATTTAGAAAACAATTTCTGAACAACTCATAGTGTAAATGCATTCAACCAAAATCATATACACATATCCGTGATGCTCAAAGATAAACACAAACTAAATAAGAAACGTTGTATTTTTAATTGCTATTTTTCTTTTTTCTTATGCTTGGTTCTTCAGTCAGATGATACATTACATCATGTACATCCCATCCTTCTGTTCAGTTAGTCCCAATGCATTTCGGTATGGTTGTACCTTCATCAGGGGAATACTGCAATAAGAATCAATGCAATAACAATAATCAAAATTAGAAATGAGGGAGCCCCAGTCTCCACCTCATGTACATGTGAACTGTTGTGCAAATTTGTCATGACAAGTACCAACTTAGCTAAACCCTCACCTCCGTGGGCTTAAAATGATACTGATAGACCCTCACCACCAAGTGCAGGAAAAAATAAATGAAAAACGTGTGATATCCAATGTCCATGCACAGTGTACTCTATGTAACAAGTACCTGACTCTGCGCAATGGTAGACTCGAAGCTTCAAGAAAATGATGTTCCTAAATGAATGAATCGAAAATGACTCCCTGAGCAATCCTTCACAAAAAACTTCTATCAAAAAACCAAAACGACCAGACAGCGACCTCCGCCTACCTTAATCAATGTTCGTTCTCCCGTCTACTGATAATCGACCCGGGTCCGCTCTCTCGCTGTCTCTCTATCTGTAAGAAATGTAACCATCACTCTGCGCCCTCCACGTCGTGTGACTTAGTGTCTCACCGCCTAACTGCTGCCCCCTTCTCGTCCGTGTACCTGCCAAATGGAAACTCCTCTCTTCTGCTCTTCGTGTCGCGTCCTCGAGCAGTCACCCCTCCACCTTCTTTAAAGGAAAACCGGCGTTTCCGTGTAAACACTAAAGACGGACTTGTATAATAGCTCTTACTGTGGGCGCCATTACTGTCTAACCTAAAGAAACTGAATCGGATATTATCACTCCTAACAAACCTGTGAACAACATAAACCAAAATACAAAATAAAACGTGGGATACTATAAAAAAGGTTGACGAAAACGTCATGTGAAGCTAGACTAAGTGAATACTGATTTTGACAAAGTTGCTTACATATATCCAATGACAATAACAACTATAAAGCATGCTGATGCTGTTGTCAATACAAATACACATTTACAAGAAACATATCAATTCAATCTTGTCATTAAGCCCCTCCGGTTCCAGCGTATTCAAATGGCGAATCCAGTATGTCTCCCTTTGTGACAAATGGCGATTGGTATCAGCATGTACCTCCTGATTGATACTTTCTAGAACTGTAAACCGTAATTGTGGAATTGTGTGTTGTCTCTCCTTCCAATGCATGGCCAGATTAGATTTGGGGTTGCAGGTTCTTATGAGACTTTTGTGTTCTGTCACGCGGACCTTAACCTTTCTAGTGGTCTTCCCTACGTATACTAGCCCACACGGGCATTTGATAGCGTAGACTACCATACTGGTATTACAATCCGACGTATGCCTCAATTGTATGTGCTTGCCTGTCTTAGGGTGTGTAAAAACATCCCCTACCATTACATTTCCACAATGTCCACAGTTGTGGCACTTTACCATGCCTCTGTGTCGGACGTCCGTCCTTCTTGTCTGAGATTGTTTTAATATCTCCTTAATATTTTTGGACCTCGTGTGTGCAAACATAGGTTTGTCAAAGAACACATTTTTGAAATCAGTCTCTTGTTCTATGACTTCCCATCTTGTCAAAATGCTTTTCTTGATGTGTCTGCTCGATGTGGAGTGTTTAATGACAAATACCTCCCTCTTCAATGGTTGTCTGACTGTTTTAGTGAGCAATTGCTGTCTGTCTTTCTGACTGGCTTTATCTTTGGCCTGTTGTAGTAATGCTTCGGGATATCCTCTCTCTTTGTATGCCTGCGCCATGACTTCCATCTCATGTGTGCCTTGTTCTTCCTGTGAACAAATTCTCCTAGCACGTAGGAACTGTGAATAAGGTAGGTGGTTCTTCAAGGAAAAAGTGTGAAAACTGCTGTAGTGTAGTGCACTATTGCGGTCAGTGGATTTTTTATACAGCCTTGTCTGTAAACCATCTCCCTTGTTCTCTATGAGTATATCCAAGTAATTAATGGATGTACTATCTATGGAGTAAGTGATCTTGATGTGATCATGACAGGTGTTTAATGCAGTTAACTGGTTCACCAGTGCTTCCTGAGTGCCGTCCCACACCATTAAAATGTCATCTATATACCTGACATAGAGTTTGAGATGTTCTGACCATTGGGAATTTTGCAGGATATTGTCATTTTCATATTTTGCCATAAAGATATTTGCAAAAGTAGGTGCTCCCGTAAAACCCATGCTGGTGCCTGTCCTCTGGAGGTAAAAACTGTCCTGCCATCTGAAATACCCATGATACAAACAGAAGTGCAGTAACTCTAAGAGAAACACATTGGTACCTTCTTCGTAATCATGTCGTAATAACATCCATTCTACTGCCTCTATGCCCTCCTGGTGGGGAATGGAGGTGTATAGGGCTGCTATATCAACCGTGCATAACAACACTTTGTCTGTCGGTGTGATCTTCACTTCCCTGATTCTTTTTAAACACTCTGTGGTGTCCTGGATGTACGTGCCCCATTGTTGAACCAGTGGTTGTAAGTAATAATCTAAATACTTGCCTAGTGGTTCGTGCAGGGACCCGCATCCGGCCACAATTGGCCTGAACGGTGGGTCCTCAGGATTCTTGTGCATTTTGGGCACCATGTAGATATGCGGTCTCTTAGGGTATTGAACAGTCAAAAACCGTCGTGTTTGCTCGTCTATCCAACCCATCTCTTGTGCTCTATCTAAAATGGTGTTCAAAATGTTTTGAAAACGGACTGTGGGATCAGAGTCCAGTTTGATATATGTGTCCTCATCGGTAACATGCTGATCGACCTTTGCCAAGTAATGTGACTGGTTGAGAACAACCAGCGCTCCCCCTTTGTCTGCTGGTACAATCTTTAAACTGTCATTCTGTGCCAATTTGACCAGAGTTTGATGTTCTTGTCTGGTCAAATTGTTTTGTCTGCTCTTAGTGCTTGAAATCTTGTCAATATCTTTCCTCACCAAGGTTTCGAATAGGTCCAAGGTTTTATGTGAAAATGGGGCCATAAACGTGCTCTTGGGTCTAAATACCTGCGCTTTCTCTGGTGTGGTGGTGCTCGCAGCCTCTAGGTTGATCGTATGAAAAAACCACCGTAACCGGAGTTTCCTCATGAATTTAAATAGTGAAACCTCCGTTTCCAGTTTGTTAGTAGAGTAAGTTGGAACAAAGGACATGCCTTTGTTTAAAACACGTTGTTCAATCGCATTTAGTGGATAATCTGAAATGTTCATCACTAGGTCTTCTTGTTTCTTAACCTTTTTTGTTGAACCTTGTCCCCTCCTTGTCCGTTTTGTTTGGACTGTGCCTGTTCCGTGGGTGGATGGTTGGAGGTTTTGCCCCCTTCTAAAAAAGACGGCCCTGATGTGATGTTGGAACCCCCCTCTGCTCCTCTCTCAGCGCTGTCACTGGAGGTTGCTGCCAACGGTGTGCGAGTTGGTAAAATATCTTGGTCAGTTGCCACACTCTCTTCTGAGGAGTGGGCCTGAGGTTTTTTGTAAACTCTTCTCTGGGCATATTGGTCTGCCCAGGAGTAGACCTCATCCAACTTATAATCGATTGTGTCACGCTTAAACTTGCGTAGTTTCCGTTCATGTACTTCCCTAGTATGTTCTTCTAACTGGTCTTGGATGTTCTTAAGGGTGGTGGCTAGTTCTTCCTCTGATAACCTTGTTGACAGTTCGGTCTGCAACTCTTGTATCTCTGTGTCTAGTTCTTTCAAGATATTCGACAACTCTTCCACTATGAGCAAGATCAAGTCTAAAGAGCACTTGTTGAGTATGGCGTACCACTTTAGCATGAATGGCTTGTTGAATTTGAAAAGAAGTGGTCTAAGGGATATACGCAATCCGCGTGGAATACGCTTAACCTTATGATATTGGATTAGCGTGGTGGCATGAAGCCTTTGGTTAATTTGTTTCCTTAATGTGTATTGTAGTTGCTTTATCATTTGTGGGGTGGACCCTGGTTTTCCCTGAAATTCTCTGACATCTTTTATCAATGCATACACACTCTCTGCTTCGTTGTCTGTATAGGCCTTAACATCTGCCTGATTTGCTGTAAGATGTGAGATTTCTTCAAAATCCATAGTGGATGGGTGGGTGCTGAGTGCCAAGGATGAGCCCCTGGGTAACAAATGTATATATGTAGTAGACACTCTGCACACCTGTTTAAAAGTATTCGTTTCACTTAATTATTAAGATTGGTTATTTTGTCTTATGGTGCTGCCGCCTAATCTGACAGGCTCGCGTCAGTAACAAAATATGAACACAAACAGGTACTGTTTGGAAGCGACGCACTATTCACATGCCCCCTAGGGGTGCTCTATATCCAAAAGTAGTTCATGATTTCACCAGATTTAGAAAACAATTTCTGAACAACTCATAGTGTAAATGCATTCAACCAAAATCATATACACATATCCGTGATGCTCAAAGATAAACACAAACTAAATAAGAAACGTTGTATTTTTAATTGCTATTTTTCTTTTTTCTTATGCTTGGTTCTTCAGTCAGATGATACATTACATCATGTACATCCCATCCTTCTGTTCAGTTAGTCCCAATGCATTTCGGTATGGTTGTACCTTCATCAGGGGAATACTGCAATAAGAATCAATGCAATAACAATAATCAAAATTAGAAATGAGGGAGCCCCAGTCTCCACCTCATGTACATGTGAACTGTTGTGCAAATTTGTCATGACAAGTACCAACTTAGCTAAACCCTCACCTCCGTGGGCTTAAAATGATACTGATAGACCCTCACCACCAAGTGCAGGAAAAAATAAATGAAAAACGTGTGATATCCAATGTCCATGCACAGTGTACTCTATGTAACAAGTACCTGACTCTGCGCAATGGTAGACTCGAAGCTTCAAGAAAATGATGTTCCTAAATGAATGAATCGAAAATGACTCCCTGAGCAATCCTTCACAAAAAACTTCTATCAAAAAACCAAAACGACCAGACAGCGACCTCCGCCTACCTTAATCAATGTTCGTTCTCCCGTCTACTGATAATCGACCCGGGTCCGCTCTCTCGCTGTCTCTCTATCTGTAAGAAATGTAACCATCACTATGCGCCCTCCACGTCGTGTGACTTAGTGTCTCACCGCCTAACTGCTGCCCCCTTCTCGTCCGTGTACCTGCCAAATGGAAACTCCTCTCTTCTGCTCTTCGTGTCGCGTCCTCGAGCAGTCACCCCTCCACCTTCTTTAAAGGAAAACCGGCGTTTCCGTGTAAACACTAAAGACGGACTTGTATAATAGCTCTTACTGTGGGCGCCATTGCTGTCTAACCTAAAGAAACTGAATCGGATATTATCACTCCTAACAAACCTGTGAACCACATAAACCAAAATACAAAATAAAACGTGGGATACTATAAAAAAGGTTGACGAAAACGTCATGTGAAGCTAGACTAAGTGAATACTGATTTTGACAAAGTTGCCAACCAGGGTCCACCCCACAAATGATAAAGCAACTACAATACACATTAAGGAAACAAATTAACCAAAGGCTTCATGCCACCACGCTAATCCAATATCATAAGGTTAAGCGTATTCCACGCGGATTGCGTATATCCCTTAGACCACTTCTTTTCAAATTCAACAAGCCATTCATGCTAAAGTGGTACGCCATACTCAACAAGTGCTCTTTAGACTTGATCTTGCTCATAGTGGAAGAGTTGTCGAATATCTTGAAAGAACTAGACACAGAGATACAAGAGTTGCAGACCGAACTGTCAACAAGGTTATCAGAGGAAGAACTAGCCACCACCCTTAAGAACATCCAAGACCAGTTAGAAGAACATACTAGGGAAGTACATGAACGGAAACTACGCAAGTTTAAGCGTGACACAATCGATTATAAGTTGGATGAGGTCTACTCCTGGGCAGACCAATATGCCCAGAGAAGAGTTTACAAAAAACCTCAGGCCCACTCCTCAGAAGAGAGTGTGGCAACTGACCAAGATATTTTACCAACTCGCACACCGTTGGCAGCAACCTCCAGTGACAGCGCTGAGAGAGGAGCAGAGGGGGGTTCCAACATCACATCAGGGCCGTCTTTTTTAGAAGGGGGCAAAACCTCCAACCATCCACCCACGGAACAGGCACAGTCCAAACAAAACGGACAAGGAGGGGACAAGGTTCAACAAAAAAGGTTAAGAAACAAGAAGACCTAGTGATGAACATTTCAGATTATCCACTAAATGCGATTGAACAACGTGTTTTAAACAAAGGCATGTCCTTTGTTCCAACTTACTCTACTAACAAACTGGAAACGGAGGTTTCACTATTTAAATTCATGAGGAAACTCCGGTTACGGTGGTTTTTTCATACGATCAACCTAGAGGCTGCGAGCACCACCACACCAGAGAAAGCGCAGGTATTTAGACCCAAGAGCACGTTTATGGCCCCATTTTCACATAAAACCTTGGACCTATTCGAAACCTTGGTGAGGAAAGATATTGACAAGATTTCAAGCACTACGAGCAGACAAAACAATTTGACCAGACAAGAACATCAAACTCTGGTCAAATTGGCACAGAATGACAGTTTAAAGATTGTACCAGCAGACAAAGGGGGAGCGCTGGTTGTTCTCAACCAGTCACATTACTTGGCAAAGGTCGATCAGCATGTTACCGATGAGGACACATATATCAAACTGGACTCTGATCCCACAGTCCGTTTTCAAAACATTTTGAACACCATTTTAGATAGAGCACAAGAGATGGGTTGGATAGACGAGCAAACACGACGGTTTTTGACTGTTCAATACCCTAAGAGACCGCATATCTACATGGTGCCCAAAATGCACAAGAATCCTGAGGACCCACCGTTCAGGCCAATTGTGGCCGGATGCGGGTCCCTGCACGAACCACTAGGCAAGTATTTAGATTATTACTTACAACCACTGGTTCAACAATGGGGCACGTACATCCAGGACACCACAGAGTGTTTAAAAAGAATCAGGGAAGTGAAGATCACACCGACAGACAAAGTGTTGTTATGCACGGTTGATATAGCAGCCCTATACACCTCCATTCCCCACCAGGAGGGCATAGAGGCAGTAGAATGGATGTTATTACGACATGATTACGAAGAAGGTACCAATGTGTTTCTCTTAGAGTTACTGCACTTCTGTTTGTATCATGGGTATTTCAGATGGCAGGACAGTTTTTACCTCCAGAGGACAGGCACCAGCATGGGTTTTACGGGAGCACCTACTTTTGCAAATGTCTTTATGGCAAAATATGAAAATGACAATATCCTGCAAAATTCCCAATGGTCAGAACATCTCAAACTCTATGTCAGGTATATAGATGACATTTTAATGGTGTGGGACGGCACTCAGGAAGCACTGGTGAACCAGTTAACTGCATTAAACACCTGTCATGATCACATCAAGATCACTTACTCCATAGATAGTACATCCATTAATTACTTGGATATACTCATAGAGAACAAGGGAGATGGTTTACAGACAAGGCTGTATAAAAAATCCACTGACCGCAATAGTGCACTACACTACAGCAGTTTTCACACTTTTTCCTTGAAGAACCACCTACCTTATTCACAGTTCCTACGTGCTAGGAGAATTTGTTCACAGGAAGAACAAGGCACACATGAGATGGAAGTCATGGCGCAGGCATACAAAGAGAGAGGATATCCCGAAGCATTACTACAACAGGCCAAAGATAAAGCCAGTCAGAAAGACAGACAGCAATTGCTCACTAAAACAGTCAGACAACCATTGAAGAGGGAGGTATTTGTCATTAAACACTCCACATCGAGCAGACACATCAAGAAAAGCATTTTGACAAGATGGGAAGTCATAGAACAAGAGACTGATTTCAAAAATGTGTTCTTTGACAAACCTATGTTTGCACACACGAGGTCCAAAAATATTAAGGAGATATTAAAACAATCTCAGACAAGAAGGACGGACGTCCGACACAGAGGCATGGTAAAGTGCCACAACTGTGGACATTGTGGAAATGTAATGGTAGGGGATGTTTTTACACACCCTAAGACAGGCAAGCACATACAATTGAGGCATACGTCGGATTGTAATACCAGTATGGTAGTCTACGCTATCAAATGCCGGTGTGGGCTAGTATACGTAGGGAAGACCACTAGAAAGGTTAAGGTCCGCGTGACAGAACACAAAAGTCTCATAAGAACCTGCAACCCCAAATCTAATCTGGCCATGCATTGGAAGGAGAGACAACACACAATTCCACAATTACGGTTTACAGTTCTAGAAAGTATCAATCAGGAGGTACATGCTGATACCAATCGCCATTTGTCACAAAGGGAGACATACTGGATTCGCCATTTGAATACGCTGGAACCGGAGGGGCTTAATGACAAGATTGAATTGATATGTTTCTTGTAAATGTGTATTTGTATTGACAACAGCATCAGCATGCTTTATAGTTGTTATTGTCATTGGATATATGTAAGCAACTTTGTCAAAATCAGTATTCACTTAGTCTAGCTTCACATGACGTTTTCGTCAACCTTTTTTATAGTATCCCACGTTTTATTTAGTATTTTGGTTTATGTGGTTCACAGGTTTGTTAGGAGTGATAATATCCGATTCAGTTTCTTTAGGTTAGACAGTAATGGCGCCCACAGTAAGAGCTATTATACAAGTCCGTCTTTAGTGTTTACACGGAAACGCCGGTTTTCCTTTAAAGAAGGTGGAGGGGTGACTGCTCGAGGACGCGACACGAAGAGCAGAAGAGAGGAGTTTCCATTTGGCAGGTACACGGACGAGAAGGGGGCAGCAGTTAGGCGGTGAGACACTAAGTCACACGACGTGGAGGGCGCATAGTGATGGTTACATTTCTTACAGATAGAGAGACAGCGAGAGAGCGGACCCGGGTCGATTATCAGTAGACGGGAGAACGAACATTGATTAAGGTAGGCGGAGGTCGCTGTCTGGTCGTTTTGGTTTTTTGATAGAAGTTTTTTGTGAAGGATTGCTCAGGGAGTCATTTTCGATTCATTCATTTAGGAACATCATTTTCTTGAAGCTTCGAGTCTACCATTGCGCAGAGTCAGGTACTTGTTACATAGAGTACACTGTGCATGGACATTGGATATCACACGTTTTTCATTTATTTTTTCCTGCACTTGGTGGTGAGGGTCTATCAGTATCATTTTAAGCCCACGGAGGTGAGGGTTTAGCTAAGTTGGTACTTGTCATGACAAATTTGCACAACAGTTCACATGTACATGAGGTGGAGACTGGGGCTCCCTCATTTCTAATTTTGATTATTGTTATTGCATTGATTCTTATTGCAGTATTCCCCTGATGAAGGTACAACCATACCGAAATGCATTGGGACTAACTGAACAGAAGGATGGGATGTACATGATGTAATGTATCATCTGACTGAAGAACCAAGCATAAGAAAAAAGAAAAATAGCAATTAAAAATACAACGTTTCTTATTTAGTTTGTGTTTATCTTTGAGCATCACGGATATGTGTATATGATTTTGGTTGAATGCATTTACACTATGAGTTGTTCAGAAATTGTTTTCTAAATCTGGTGAAATCATGAACTACTTTTGGATATAGAGCACCCCTAGGGGGCATGTGAATAGTGCGTCGCTTCCAAACAGTACCTGTTTGTGTTCATATTTTGTTACTGACGCGAGCCTGTCAGATTAGGCGGCAGCACCATAAGACAAAATAACCAATCTTAATAATTAAGTGAAACGAATACTTTTAAACAGGTGTGCAGAGTGTCTACTACATATATACACTTGTTTAGAGCAGGTCACAAAGATAATGGAGTGAGGAGGGCTGGGAGGCAATGTGAACAAGTGATGGAAGGGACTCAAAGGGCAACCCCTGATAGCAGTGCGGCGCTCAGGGCGGTTATAGGGGAATAGCATCAAGCCAAAGCCGGGTTTGGGGAGAAGGGTCATAAACATATATTAGGCTAAGCACAAACACTGGTGGCAGTTACAAGTGAGAACAACAAGAGCTACGGTAGCATCATCAATAGATAGCTTATACAACTTATACAATTGTACAAATAGCCAATAAAGTGTGAGCAATACTCAGCTTTGCGATGTCCCGCAGACGTCTCCCTTCCCATGTGGATACCCATTCATTGGTTTGTCTCTGGCATGGGGGGCTCTCCTAGGTTCCCTCCTCCCTCAGTAAGCATCCTTGGGTGTGTGCTGCGGCCACCATCTGCCTTGCTGGCTTGTGGCGCAGAAAACAGGCAGTAAGGGGTTGGGTGTGTATTTCGTGGGTGGCCAATGCATTGGGCAGTTGTATCTCTAGTGGGGGGCTCAAAGGTAACGCCTATAAGTTTCAGAAGGGTATCTCTCAGAAATTCTCTGGCATTTGAACCCTCAATTGCCACCGGGAATCCCAAAAAATGGACATTGTCTCACCTGCTGCGGTTTTGTAGGTCAATCAGTTTACTATGGAGGAAAAGGAGTTCTTGGTCCCTGTCCTGCATTGTGTCGAGGTGGCCCTCCACCACTTTCAACCTTCGGTCCAGTCCTTCCGCACAAGCGTGGAACCCAGCGATATCTACTGCTATAAATTTTGCCTCCTCCGCTAGTGTAGAGATATTGGAATCCATTCCTTCCAGTCACCGACTGACAGTGGAGGTTTCCTGTAAGATGCGGTCCATGGTTCTCTCCCTGTGCAGAGGCTGTTGGGGGCGGAACGGAGCTGCTCGTGGAAGGGGTGTCACCCTTTGTGGCCATATTGTGTGGTTGTTTGAGTGCATCTGTGAATAGAAGTTGCCTGGAGGACTTACTCCTAAGCTTTTTGGTGGACATTTGCTCCTATTCACAGGGTAAGGCCAAACAATGGCGTACCAAGATGGCTGGTGGGTGCAGAGCCAAGCCAATGGCGCCCCAGTGATGGACCAACTAGTGGAAATTCTAGTGCTGTCACACCGTAGTGGCCTGTAGATGTAGAAGGGCGCCTGTCCTGCTGTAGGTTTGTTGTAAGGGGTCCCTTAATTCACCACTAGAGGGACCCAGGGGTGTCTATCAGGCCAATTTGCTGTCTGGCTGTTAAAGAAGGGGGGTCCCATAGACTCATGGGGAACTCTGGAGGCAACAGGTGTGAGGCCCTCCTAATCAGTTTTTCAACTCGCTGCTTGCTCCATGCTGGTTCCTGTGTGATGGGCAGACTGAGAGTATGGAGCAGGGACAGGTGGCACAGTGTCCTCCTCAGGAGGACCATCTCTGCGTAGGAGTCAGCTAAATCCAGAAATATAGCAGCATGGCCATCTGGGGGCCTCCACTTTGCCCTTAGCAGCAGTCCCTTGTTTGGAAATACACGAGTGAAGGGTGGTCGGCTTGTGGAAAAGTAAATTTTGCCATGTTCTGTGTCCCTACGTGTCATCCATCATATGTTATGTGTGCATGATTAAATATGCATATGTATTCCCCATGTCCGATTAATGACGCAATTATAGTTGTGTCCACCTCTAGTATGCCAGTTTCCAGTTCTCGTGAGTAATATGAGTGTCAGGCCTATGTAAAGTTATGTTGCCACGTTTCACGTTTCTCAGTGTGCACGTTAATTCATTGAAAGTCCCCGTTTCTAGGCCTCAACAGGGCCCGGACATCAGATTCAGCTCCTGTCTCCCGAACCCTCGCTGAGGAGCGATCCAGCCCCCACCTGTATCCTCGACCTTTCGCTTACTTCCTGCCTCGCAGTGCCCGGTGCAGCTTGGCTCAGCCTCTGAGTCTGCCAAGAATATGTTATAGTTCCAGCTATCAGTTTAGTCCTCCTTCTCTGCATTCCCAAGCTACTGAACTGCATCAATAGTTTCCGTCATTGTCTAGCCTATTCGGCCCCATGTTAAGAGAAATACTGTATTTAATGGTCATTTAATATTCTTTATCACGCACTACATGTAGAATAAATGCATGCTCTAGCCTTAGAGTCTGTTAGCTTTTCCCCTCATGACTTCTAGTTTATATCAACATGTTCCCTAAACATTAGATACCAGATAGGGTTTAGGTACATGTCGCTCCGACCCTCCAGACTTTAGTCTCTGCTCCTAGCACAGAGTTCATAGCCCCCAGCTTCTCCTAGTAACACGTCATTGCCAGTTTGCGCGCACCATCAGATTAGAGGTCCCGGCTCCTTAGGTAGCCCCCTCCATGGTTTCCGCCCCATTCATGACATATTCCGTTACGTTTGCATCACATGTCTATGTATACGCCCAGTTACACCTACTTTTCCCCCTTATCTTTCGCGACTGCTACGCGTCACGCCTTCTGCTCCACCCACTGCTACGCCTACTGCAATGTAATGCTATGTGTTTGCGTTATGTATATATGCTCATGTATTGTTATTAAAAGTCAGCGCGCTCATCCCAGATCCAGCCCCAGCAGCTGCTGGGCCCTGTCATCCTATTCCTATGCAGGTTGACCTGTTCCTGTCCTTATGCTGTAATAAACCTGCAAAACTCCTACTACCTCGAATTTTGACTCTTATTTATTGAGCTATCTGTTATTCATTCATTCATTCAAAAATAGATCCGGTATTATTTATTTATATACCACATAATGGCGCCCGAATAGGGACTTGCCCTTTCCCCACGCGTCGGTGAAGCCACGCCAACCCCCTGACCCTCTGCAGTCGTGACGGAACTCTTCTGCGCAGTGGCAGATATTTCTGCTCAAGTATCCCTCAGGCCCACGGAGAAGACGGAGGAGGCGGTCCAGCATCCAAACGAGACGGTGGAGGAACGCGGCGAGTCCCGACCAGAGCCCAAGCCAAGAGTACAAGGTCCGAGGTATCCGGAGGTCCACCCGTAACTGAAGTCCGAAGTCCGAAGTTCGTCGTCATCGTCGTAGCAGTGCAGTCCAGTCCGAGGCCTTCCGTTCTTGCTGCCCGGTGAGTACCGTTACTGGGGTGGTATCTAGACAGGGTCAATTTAAATTGACTCTGGTCTGTGGGTTGGTGGTACACAGTCCCACAAACGAAGTGTCCACTTCGGTGGATGCGGGTCCTGACGTGTCTCTTTAAGAGACCGGTAAGTTTCGTACTGTTTCAGCAGTGCATCTAGTTTCTGTTCTAGTCAGTTCTGTTCTCGAGAAATTTCAAGTGTTCTGTTCGCAGTATTTCCAGGTAGTATTCTGTTCGAACTGTTATTTTAAATGTTTTTCATGTATTTCAATGTCGTGGTATGAATGGGGTATAAGTATCGTGTTCATTGTGTATTGTATTGTGTCTAGATTACAGTTCAGTCATGCCCATATTTTCCAAGTTACGTCAGTTAAAGACTAGAAAGGGTCTGCTGGAAGCAGCAGTTCCCGTCCCGCCTAGGGACAGTCCAGGTCACTTTATGTATCAGAAACATGGCATAAGTGCCATATTGTATCTAGATTTATGGGTAGAGTATACCAAACAGTTAGAAGAAAAGTATAGATGGCCCGTATCGGGTACATGGGATGCCGAATGCATCATGCGAGTAGAAGAAGCATTATGGAAAAAGAAAGTCAGACAATCACAGAAAGATGCCATCGAGCTATGGCGCAAAGAAGCTCATAAAAGAACCGAAAAAGAAATCAGAAAGTCAGAACTAAGTAGAGAATCCCAAGAACGAGCCCAAGAAAGGGAATTAATCGAGATAGGTGAACGAGTTAGAACTGAGCAATCAGACAGACAGAGGAACGCCCTCATTAAGGGTATGTATCCTCTTCTTGCCGAGGGCTTGCCAAAAGCGACCCCAGAGGCATCTAGTAATTTCCCGCCACCGTTAGTTCCGACCAAGCTACGTCACAAACCGACCGCAGCTGATATTTTCATCTCGTCCTATTTGGACGACACAATCCCTGAATATGTAAATCCTGTCCGCGCTCCGCCAGTCCCTGTAAATCAGGCACATCCTGCTCCCCCAGACACCGGGGTGCCCTTAACAGCCCCCCCGGGTCAGCCCGCCATACAAGTCCAGCCCACGTTACAATTACCCACCCTGCCAGGACGAAAAGCATCAGTTGATGATTCTAGTTTAGGGGCTGCAGGAGGAGGTCTTCCTCAAACCCCGCCGCCATACAAGCGTTTATCAGCACTCGAATTACATGCTCAAGCATCACAGCGTACTCCAAAGAGTAATAAGTCTGTTGCAGAGATCAGGCAAACCCTTGGCGAATGTGTCTATGACCCAGTTCCAGGCGAGTTTAATATGGTTTTATATTCCGTACGCGTAAGGAGAGTGACCGAGTATCTAGTCACCCTGCCGAATATGAAAGAAGATCTAGATAGGATATATCGTTTCATCCGTACAGGGGATGACCCACAAAGTATTAGTGATGCCATGTCTCAAAGGAAAGCCGAGATTCAGCGCATGATATTAAAGTTCTTAATTAACTGTCTAATAAGAGAACAGGATCATCCGTCTAAAGACCCGGAAGAAATGAAAACTCTAACAAAGTGGAGTGATAATATAGCCGAAGGAAAGCACAATACCATTGGTGCCATGGAAAGTATGTACAAGAAAATCCGTAGAGAGATAATAAAGATACACGAACAGCGTAAAGCAGCACAAGTAAGCGAGAAAGAAAGTACCTCTGATCCTGAAGAAGAAGACGATGAGAATACCGCCAGAATAGCGTATGTAGGAAAACCTAGATTTCCAGATCGCCATTTACGTCTAGAACACAAGCCAATTTCCCATCATTCAGCACCAGAACAAGGTTCCCTAGAACAAGTATTCCAAGCTACCGATCACATTCTGAAATCACGAATCGGTTATAGTGAGTTAAGTACTATGCATGAACAAGAAATAGTTCGGTCAGCAGTCCGATGGATTACTGATTCTACCACTTTTCCAGACGAAATAGTGGCACAAATGTTTCTGAAAATGCCCCCAGCCGAGCAGCGACTGGTGGGTATGTATATGATTCAGCACCTCATTACTCTGTATGAGGGTCAACATTCTGATCCAGGCCCGTTACATGATATCCTGAACGAGTTACTCCAGTACAGATGGAGAGGTCTAGGTACCGATTTAATTAGTGTCATTCTAGAACAACGCCATAAATATAGAATGTTCTTGAACCCGCATTTCGTTCATGTCTCACCCCCAGAAAGTAAATCATTCTACATAGACAGACAGAATCCGTTACGAGAAGTCCACCCAGTCAGAGGAGCGGGTGGCGAAATGCAGCGAGTGTTTGTATACACTCCAATCACAAAGATGGAACTTCTAGAGATGAAGAAATTAATTCCCTGTCATGACAAAGATCCAGCAGGGTACCATAGAGAATTAAAAGACATGCTCCGTATGGGAGAATACACTTACCCAGATATCATTAAAATGTTAAAGGTTCTGTTGCCCGCAGGGGTGTATGAAAAGCTCAAAGAGAAAGAATGGGAGGTGGGAGAGAAAAAGATAGATTGGGCAGTCCTAGAAGCAGAAGATAAGATACGTGTACCAGGTACTGGTCTAGGAGAGAAATGTAAAGAATTACCAGAATTATTGATTCAAGTTTTACCCAGATTATTGACAACTAGAAAAGAAGACTGGGATGCAATCTCAGCCTGTAAACAGAAACAAGATGAAGATATTAGTGATTTTTATTCTAGGTTTGAAAAGTGCTTTAGTATCAACAGTGGTCTCAAGACAAGTAGTGAGTCGTACCCTCACCTTTTCGTTACTAAATTAGTCGAGAATTCAAGTCCACCAATTAAAAACCGAGTTCTGAAAGTCGAAAGTACCTGGCAAGCTAATACTCCGTCCCAGATGCTCCAGATGCTCCAGTATCACCAGAATAGAATCAGAGAAGAACAAGAACACGAAAGAAAACGTATGAAAGACACGAAAATGAAAGTGCTAGTTGCACAATCTGTTCCTCAAGACAGTCAGAAGAGGGGTCCGAATCAAGCCAGTCATCCTGCAGCACCCGTTAAAGGGAACTGCAATTATTGTAAACAGCCAGGTCATTTCATAAACGAGTGTACAGTTCTGAAACATAACATAGCTACTGGTAAGACTAAAGAAAGACCACGTCCGCCTAGACAAGAACAAGTTTCACAGACTCCTCAGTCACAGAATGCACCACAGACAGTTACAGCACCGCAGCCTATTGCTGCAACACAGCATGTTACATCGCAGATGTACCAGTATGCACAGTCTGAGTATCCAGAGTATCAGCAGTATTCATGAAACAGCCTAGAGAGGGAGGTAGGCTTGCCTCTCATCGAGATACCTGTAGAGCAAGAAGGTCCCTATGTTCACAGTCAAGTATTAGGGAAAGACAGAAAGTTTTTGATTGATACAGGGGCAAGTAGGACCACAATTAGTCACGCCGAAGTTCCAGGGGCTCCGCTCTCAGGCTCAAGAAATGTTTCCCTTGGATTTTCAGGAAAACCTATCGTAAATGAGATTTCAAAGCCAGTCACTCTAGAAGTAGGTCCATTGTCCCGCACTACTGATCTGTTACTTACTAAGTCATGTCCAGAAAATCTGTTAGGCATTAAGACATTGAAAGAGTTAGGTGCAGTTATATGTTGTTCCCCCGAGGGAATACGATTGTTCCTACGTGACTTTAAGGGTCACTATGTATTACGTGATTTTGATCCAAGACTGTCTAATGTCCCACAGCATTTATGGGCGCAAGGTCCAACTGATGTAGGTTACATGCAAATCACACCCCATCGTGTGACTCTCAAACCAGGTGTAGTGTTACCACGAATCAGGCAGTATAGATTGCCACCTGAGGCTGTAGCAGCCTTATCCAAAATTATAGACGAGCTCATGGCTCAAGGAGTAGTTGTAGAAACTGACTCCAATGTATGTAACTCTCCGATCATTCCAGTCATGAAACGTACTGATCCAAATGCACCCCCAGTATATCGATTAGTGATTGATTTACGAGAACTTAACAAATGTATTATTCCTCAGTACCCAGTTGTCCCAGATATCTCTTCCCTATTGACAGCCATTGATTCCGAAGCCATGTTCTTCACAGTAATCGATCTTAAGAATGCATTTTTTAGTGTTCCCATCCATCCAGACAGCCAGTTTCTTTTCGGATTTTGTTTAAATGGAAGGAGCTATATGTTTACACGAGCTCCTCAAGGTTTCACAGAAAGCCCTAGTATTTACAGTCAAGCACTTAAGAGACAACTAGACAATATTCACATGCCAACTGACACTGCCCTGCTCCAGTATGTCGATGATCTATTGATCACAGCCCGTTCTGAACGTGACTGCGAGCGAGCGTCACTGACGGTTCTGTATTTCCTAGCCGAGATGGGGCACAAGGTGTCCCCTTCGAAGCTTCAATTCTGTGTCCAGCAAGTGGTTTACTTAGGACACTTGCTGTCCAAGAGGGGTAGGCAGTTGACACCCGATCGCATCCAGTTGATAGCGAGTCTTCCTCAGCCCAGGACCCAGAAGGAGGTACGTGCCTTTATTGGCCTTACTTCTTACTGCAGACAATGGATTCCTCAGTATGCGTTTCTAGCCAAGCCACTGATACAGTTAACGACACAGGAGACAGCCGCACCGACTGTCCTCCCTTGGACATCTGAACATACACTTAGTTTCAACGAGTTAAAGAAAGCTTTATGTCAAGCTCCAGTTCTAGCTACACCGAACTACAGTAAGCCTTTTACACTTTTCGTCACTGAACGCGAAGGTACAGCATTATCTGTTCTCACACAAGATCAAGCAGGACAGTACAAGCCGTGTGCTTATTTTTCTAGCACATTAGATCCAGTCGCCCAGGCTTTGCCCGCGTGCCTCAAGTCAGTTGCAGCCACAGCACTAGCTATCAGACAAAGTGATTCCATAGTTTTAGGACACTCCCTGACAGTACAAGTTCCACACTCCGTGGAAGTTCTTTTAAATAGAACACAAACACAGCACTTGACAATTGCACGTTTAACGGGTTATGAATTGACACTGTTCCAGCCACACATAGAAATCAGACGCTGCAACATCCTGAATCCTGCTACACTGTTACCATCAGTTAATTCAAATTCTGCCGCACACAATTGTGTGGAAGTAGTCAACATTACGACAAAGCCAAGACAAGACCTGACAGACATTCCGTTACTAGATCCCGACCTGACACTTTATGTGGATGGGTCATGTATGAGAACTAGTACAGGAGATTTAGTTGCCGCGTATGCAGTGACTACTGACACTGAAGTTATTGAGACACACCGCATTGACACTCTGTCCGCTCAAGCAGCAGAGCTAGTTGCTCTGACACAAGCTTGTATACACGCCAAGGAAAAGAAAGTTAATATTTACACAGATTCACGCTACGCATTTGGAGTCGTTCACGACTTTGGAGTGCTCTGGCAGGAGAGAGGTTTCATGACTTCTCATGGAACCAAAATTCAGCATGGTTTCCTTATCCAAGCTCTGTTAGATGCAATACATTTACCGACATCCATTGCTATTATGAAATGCAAAGCACATACGAAAGTTACTGACATTATTTCCCAAGGTAATGATCTAGCAGATCGCACAGCCAAGCTTACAGCACAGACTCCAGACATTCAAGTTAATCCGACACAGACACAAACTCCAGATCTGACTACATGTATGACAGTTAAGGACCCCACCCAAGATGTCATAGATATCCAGTTACATGCTACTCCCGATGAAATCACGAAATGGTCTGAACAAGGAGGGGTCCAGACAGATCAAGGATGGGTGACGAAGGGAAGAACCACATGGTTTCTCCCCGACTCTATGGTTCAAGTTATCATTAATACCGCACATAGTCCAGCACATCTAGGAGAAAAAGCAATGTTAGACAGTATCCAGAACATTTGGTTCAACAAGCATTTACGAGCTGCAGCCAAGCAGAAAGTCCGTACCTGTATGATATGTTGTCAGTTTAATCCAGGTAAAAGTGTCCCGGTGGAACAAGGGGGATTCCAGCCTCCTGACCACCCTTTTGAGGTCCTCCAGATGGATTATATTCAGATGGAGCGATGTCGAGGTTTCAAGTATGTTCTTGTAGTTGTATGCGCTTTGTCCAGATGGACAGAAGCATATCCAGTCCCAGATTACACAGCCGCGACCACCGCCAAGCAGTTGGTTCGTGAGTTTTTCCCTCGATATGGACTCCCTAGAGTCGTATATTCTGATAACGGTCAGCCATTCTCATCTGAACTCATGAAGCACGTTTCCCTGTTGTTAGGGTACCAGTGGAAGTTTCATTGTGTACGCCATCCTGAAGCAGCTGGTCTGGTCGAGAGACATAATCAGACTCTGAAAATCCGAATTGCCAAAATATGTAAAGAGAAAGGTGTGGACTGGCTAGTAGCTCTGCCAGTTGCTTTGTTTTATATGCGCATGGTCGCACATTCCAGATCAGGTCTGTCCCCGTATGAGGTCGTTTTCGGCCGCCCCCCTAACATGTGGGGTACTCCTAGACCCCGAAGTATTACTGATGTTTCATGTAATATGCTGACAGATTACCTAGCTTCCTTGATGTCTGCCCTCAACTCATGTCGTTCACAGGTTGCCGCCGCATTTCCAGACAATACTGAGGTGGCCCCGCATGAAATCGTTCCAGGTTCAATGGTCCTCGTACGTAACTTCGACAGATCAAGTCCGCTGGAGCCACGTTGGAAGGAGCCCCGTCAGGTCCTCCTCACCACCCGTACAGCCGTGAAATTGGAAGGACGCCGCGGCTGGGTACACCTTTCGCACGTCAAGAAATTCTACGGATTAAAGCCGGTCTCCAAGAACATTTCCCAGGATTTAAAAACTTGTCAAAACATTGTTCCTAAGGACTGTCCCGCAAATGACATTGGCACAACCCCTCCCCTGTTAGAGAAAACTCCGCAGCAGGAGTATAAGCAAAAGCTACGGTCTAGTAAAATAAGTCAGCCAGTTTGATTGTATAAGTCCTCCCCTAGGTGAAACGGTTAGACTGTTTCTGACATGTATAAAATAGACCCCCATAGTGAGAGAGTTAGTCAAAACTCAATCCGATGTATCGTTTTTCTAAGTTTCATATTATTTCTCAGCCTTTTGACTTCCTGCACTAGTTACGCATTTTATCTGTGTTTTCCAGTTCCTCATGTAAATAAGCATTCTAATATTACAGTAGAGCACACGTTTAGTGATCTGCCTCCTCATGAATATTCATACCGCCTCGCTATGCGTAATAATTCCTTTGTCCGCATGTTACATTATTCACACCAGACCAGCAATGCCACTAATTGTTGGGTGTGTGGTCGACTCCCCCCTTTCCAGACGTCAAAGGGAGTTCTGCCACTTTTTCCTTATCCATTTTCAAATAATGGTTCGTGTGGAGCATGGTCCACGTTAACGTCATCCTCAACAGATATGTCTTTTCTTAACAGCACATGTTTCCCAGACAAGCATGGTCCCCCCCACAGAACAGGTTTAGATCTAGAAAATGAAGTGTACAATTTAGGTAACTATTCGTCGAATTTCATGGTCCTGAATGTTCAGTCTGATACTACTCCAGACTCACCTGCTATTTCAGTATTACCAGTCAAAGGCGAATTATGTGTCCGAAATAATGGTTCTGTACATGTAGGACATAGTGATTGTACTACTATTGTCAAGTATAGTGACAGTGGGAAATCTATTTTTAAAGCTTCACGTCATTCTTATTTTGTTTGTGGTCAAACTGCATATGTTCGTCTGCCCCTCGATTGGGAGGGAACCTGTTACATTGCCTTCCTACTGCCACCTGTTTTTCTAGCCCCACCTGACTACCATAGGAATTCCTACCTAGTACATACTAGACACAAGAGAAATCTCCCGATTGTCGACTATACTGAAACTGCTGCAGAGCAATTCATTGATATTGATAAAGGTGTTTTCCCTTATTTAGGTACAGTTGTAAATAGTAAGCTAATCCGTAGGTTAACAAGAACCCTTGAAGCTGTAGTAGATGAGACTGCCTCCGCTCTAGGTAACTTAACCGAAGAGCAATCCTTTATGAGAATTGTTGTGCTCCAGAATCGTCTCGTCCTTGACGTCATACTGGCCGATAGGGGCGGGGCCTGTAGACTCATCGGATCCAGTTGCTGCATTTTCATTCCAAATAACGCGCCGTCTGTTTATTCAGCTATAACCAGACTTCATAAAATTGCCCATCTGTTACACCAAGATCCAGGCACCTGGACATGGTCCGGTTGGTTCTGGAATATAATTTCCGCCTGGGGATGGAAAGTCTTGTCCTTTCTAGGTATCGCAGTAGCGATCATATTCAGCTGCTGCCTCTGTATACAATGTGGCCCTGCGATTTGCGGCATGTGTGCTACCTCTTGTATTCCTAGTCCCAAGCCCCGTTCTAAATCTCGTTCCAAGACAATTCGAGACGAGCAAATGGTACTGTATGAAATGATAGATGGTATCATGAATATTGATGTTTCCTGATGGAAACGTAGTGACAAGGAGGGAATGTGGAAAAGTAAATTTTGCCATGTTCTGTGTCCCTACGTGTCATCCATCATATGTTATGTGTGCATGATTAAATATGCATATGTATTCCCCATGTCCGATTAATGACGCAATTATAGTTGTGTCCACCTCTAGTATGCCAGTTTCCAGTTCTCGTGAGTAATATGAGTGTCAGGCCTATGTAAAGTTATGTTGCCACGTTTCACGTTTCTCAGTGTGCACGTTAATTCATTGAAAGTCCCCGTTTCTAGGCCTCAACAGGGCCCGGACATCAGATTCAGCTCCTGTCTCCCGAACCCTCGCTGAGGAGCGATCCAGCCCCCACCTGTATCCTCGACCTTTCGCTTACTTCCTGCCTCGCAGTGCCCGGTGCAGCTTGGCTCAGCCTCTGAGTCTGCCAAGAATATGTTATAGTTCCAGCTATCAGTTTAGTCCTCCTTCTCTGCATTCCCAAGCTACTGAACTGCATCAATAGTTTCCGTCATTGTCTAGCCTATTCGGCCCCATGTTAAGAGAAATACTGTATTTAATGGTCATTTAATATTCTTTATCACGCACTACATGTAGAATAAATGCATGCTCTAGCCTTAGAGTCTGTTAGCTTTTCCCCTCATGACTTCTAGTTTATATCAACATGTTCCCTAAACATTAGATACCAGATAGGGTTTAGGTACATGTCGCTCCGACCCTCCAGACTTTAGTCTCTGCTCCTAGCACAGAGTTCATAGCCCCCAGCTTCTCCTAGTAACACGTCATTGCCAGTTTGCGCGCACCATCAGATTAGAGGTCCCGGCTCCTTAGGTAGCCCCCTCCATGGTTTCCGCCCCATTCATGACATATTCCGTTACGTTTGCATCACATGTCTATGTATACGCCCAGTTACACCTACTTTTCCCCCTTATCTTTCGCGACTGCTACGCGTCACGCCTTCTGCTCCACCCACTGCTACGCCTACTGCAATGTAATGCTATGTGTTTGCGTTATGTATATATGCTCATGTATTGTTATTAAAAGTCAGCGCGCTCATCCCAGATCCAGCCCCAGCAGCTGCTGGGCCCTGTCATCCTATTCCTATGCAGGTTGACCTGTTCCTGTCCTTATGCTGTAATAAACCTGCAAAACTCCTACTACCTCGAATTTTGACTCTTATTTATTGAGCTATCTGTTATTCATTCATTCATTCAAAAATAGATCCGGTATTATTTATTTATATACCACAGGCTCGCCAATGCCTGTCTAAGCGTGGTGCAGGGGATGGTGTGGTGATTTGGGAAGGGGCCCCTGCATGTGTCCCGGTCACTCTGGGGTCAACTGCCTCATCTCACTCCCTTGTGTCCCAGCGCCATTCAGGGTGGGGGGGCCACTGTGTGCTGTGTTTCCCCCTTTCTTTCCTCATCACTTGCCGTAGCTTGTGGTTCCTGGTGGTGGGAGGATTCCGATGGGTACTCTCTGGAGGCTGCCCGGTTCACCCGGTTCGACCGGAGCGAGGCGTGGTCCCTTGATCTGCCGGGAGTGCGGCACAGGAGGATACTGTGACTGTTTTACTGTGGCCTGGAGGGGGCGGAAGAGCTCCATTGTCTGTTGCTGTGCTGCCCTCCTCCAGCAATTGTCGTAGAGAGTCCTTAAGTTAGGGCCAGTCTGCCCGAGTTAGTGAGCCGGAAGGCAGCGACCCAGTGTTCCCACGTCAGGTGGGTGTTGGCTGGGAAAGGCACCAGGAGTCTCTTCCGGGGCAGTAGAGGATGGTGCTCCCATAACCTCCGGCGCACCCCTTATGTGGTGCGGAAGACAAGCCCAGGAGAAGTGGAGCAGTGTGTGGAGGGAGGGGCCGAGTATCAGCGCAAAAGCCAAGGCTTAAGTCATGCCTCTTTTACCCTGTGCTTCCTTCTCGTCACCAGTGTGTTTCCGCTCAGGTGCATTGTATGCCATCTTCAGACTCTGATCTGATGTTGTCCAGGGGTCCATCAAGCACAAGGGCAATGCATAATCTGACCCCAGCCACATCTGGAGGGCCCCTGCCTCTATCGGGGGCCCATCCAGATCAGAGCTCTCATTTCAGAAGGCCATCTTTTTTCATGCGGTACAAAAGGGGGTGGTGATGGACGGAGCATCTGAATCAATCAAACACTCACACCCAGTCAAAAGATCTGGGTTTGATCCATCACCGTTCTTTAGCCCACTCTGCCAACCCAGTTCAGACATGGCTATATGCAAATCAGTCTGACCCTGTGCCTCATGGGAATAGTCCAGCCCGAACTGCTAAGCCATGCCTTCCCTGGACCGAAAACAAGCTTCCGAGGACCGGTTTCTGGCATTACAGCCGTCTTCAGCCCGGCTTGCTTGAATCCAGTGGCAAAGTGAGCAAGGGACTCACGTCTGAGCATACCCTGCCACACTTATGGCGGCCAAAAGCTGTACAAAAGGGGGTGGTGATGGACGGAGCATCTGAACCAATCAAACACTCACACCCAGTCAAAAGATCTGGGTTTGATCCATCACCGTTCTTTAGCCCACTCTGCCACCCCAGTTCAGACATGGCTGTATGCAAATCAGTCTGACCCTGTGCCTCATGGGAACAGTCCAGCCCAAACTGCCAAGTCATGCCTTCCCTGGACCGGAAACAAGCTTCCGAGGACCGGTTTCTGGCATTACAGCCGTCTTCAGCCCGGCTTGCTTGAATCCAGTGGCAAAGTGAGCAAGGGACTCACGTCTGAGCATACCCTGCCACACTTATGGCGGCCAAAAGCGGTACAAAAGGGGGTGGTGATGGACGGAGCATCTGAACCAATCAAACACTCACACCCAGTCAAAAGATCTGGGTTTGATCTATCACCGTTCTTTAGCCCACTCTGCCATCCCAGTTCAGACATGGCTATATGCAAATCAGTCTGACCCTGTGCCTCATGGGAACAGTCCAGTCCGAACTGCCAAGCCATGCCTTCCCTGGACCGGCAACAAGCTTCCGAGGACCGGTTTCTGGCATTACAGCCGTCTTCAGCCCGGCGTGCTTGAACCCAGTGGCAAAGTGAGCAAGGGACTCACGTCTGAGCATACCCTGCCACACTTATGGCGGCCAAAAGCGGTACAAAATGGGGTGGTGATGGACGGAGCATCTGAATCAATCAAACACTCACACCCAGTCAAAAGATCTGGGTTTGATCCATCACCGTTCTTTAGCCCACTCTGCCACCCCAGTTCAGACATGGCTATATGCAAATCAGTCTGACCCTGTGCCTCATGGGAACAGTCCAGCCCGAACTGCCAAGCCATGCCTTCCCTGGACCGGAAACAAGCTTCCGAGGACCGGTTTCTGGCATTACAGCCGTCTTCAGCCCGGCTTGCTTGAATCCAGTGGCAAAGTGAGCAAGGGACTCACGTCTGAGCATACCCTGCCACACTTATGGCGGACAAAAGCGGTACAAAAGGGGGTGGTGATGGACGGAGCATCTGAACCAATCAAACACTCACACCCAGTCAAAAGATCTGGGTTTGATCCATCACCGTTCTTTAGCCCACTCTGCCACCCCAGTTCAGACATGGCTATATGCAAATCAGTCTGACCCTGTGCCTCATGGGAACAGTCCAGCCCGAACTGCCAAGCCATGCCTTCCCTGGACCGGAAACAAGCTTCCGAGGACCGGTTTCTGGCATTACAGCCGTCTTCAGCCCGGCTTGCTTGAATCCAGTGGCAAAGTGAGCAAGGGACTCACGTCTGAGCATACCCTGCCACACTTATGGCGGCCAAAAGCGGTACAAAAGGGGGTGGTGATGGACGGAGCACCTGAACCAATCAAACACTCACACCCAGTCAAAAGATCTGTGTTTGATCCATCACCGTTCTTTAGCCCACTCTGCCACCCCAGTTCAGACATGGCTATATGCAAATCAGTCTGACCCTGTGCCTCATGGGAACAGTCCAGCCCGAACTGCCAAGCCATGCCTTCCCTGGACCGGAAACAAGCTTCCGAGGACCGGTTTCTGGCATTACAGCCGTCTTCAGCCCGGCTTGCTTGAATCCAGTGGCAAAGTGAGCAAGGGACTCACGTCTGAGCATACCCTGCCACACTTATGGCGGCCAAAAGCGGTACAAAAGGGGGTGGTGATGGACGGAGCATCTGAACCAATCAAAAACTCACACCCAGTCAAAAGATCTGTGTTTGATCCATCACCATTCTTTAGCGCACTCTGCCACCCCAGTTCAGACATGGCTATATGCAAATCAGTCTGACCCTGTGCCTCATGGGAACAGTCCAGCCCGAACTGCCAAGCCATGCCTTCCCTGGACCGGAAACAAGCTTCCGAGGACCGGTTTCTGGCATTACAGCCGTCTTCAGCCCGGCTTGCTTGAATGCAGTGGCAAAGTGAGCAAGGGACTCACGTCTGAGCATACCCTGCCACACTTATGGCGGCCAAAAGCGGTACAAAAGGGGGTGGTGATGGACGGAGCATCTGAACCAATCAAACACTCACACCCAGTCAAAAGATCTGGGTTTGATCCATCACCGTTCTTTAGCCCACTCTGCCACCCCAGTTCAGACATGGCTATATGCAAATCAGTCTGACCCTGTGCCTCATGGGAACAGTCCAGCCCGAACTGCCAAGCCATGCCTTCCCTGGACCGGAAACAAGTTTCCGAGGACCGGTTTCTGGCATTACAGCCGTCTTCAGCCCGGCTTGCTTGAATCCAGTGGCAAAGTGAGCAAGGGACTCACGTCTGAGCATACCCTGCCACACTTATGGTGGCCAAAAGCGGTACAAAAGGGGGTGGTGATGGACGGAGCATCTGAACCAATCAAACACTCACACCCAGTCAAAAGATCTGGGTTTGATCCATCACCGTTCTTTAGCCCACTCTGCCACCCCAGTTCAGACATGGCTATATGCAAATCAGTCTGACCCTGTGCCTCATGGGAACAGTCCAGCCCGAACTGCCAAGCCATGCCTTCCCTGGACCGGAAACAAGCTTCCGGTTTTGATTTGCTCAAACGCTCCGTCCATCCTCCCCTTTTGTATCGCTTTGTTTGCCCTAAGTGTGGCAGGGTATGCTCAGAAGTGAGTCCCTTGCTCACTTGGCCACTGGATTCAAGATAGCCTGGCTGATGAGGATTATGAATCCGAAACCGGTCCCAGGATGCTTGTTTCCGGTCCACGGAAGACATGGCTTGGCAGTTCGGGCTGGACTGTTCCCATGAGGCACAGGGTCAGACTGATTTGCATATAGCCATGTCTGAAATGGGGTGGCTGAGTGGGCTAAAGAATGGTGATGGATTAAACCCAGATCAGTTGACTGGGGGTGAGTGTTTGATTTGCTCAAACGCTCCGTCCATCATCCCCTTTTGTATCGCTTTGTTCGCCCTAAGTGTGGCAGGGTATGCTCAGACGTGAGTCCCTTGCTCACTTGGCCACTGGATTCAAGATAGCCTGGCTGATGAGGATTATGAATCCGAAACCGGTCCCACGATGCTTGTTTCCAGTCCATGGAAGACATGGCTTGGCAGTTCGGGCTGGACTGTTCCCATGAGGCACAGGGTCAGACTGATTTGCATATAGCCATGTCTGAAATGGGGTGGCTGAGTGGGCTAAAGAATGGTGATGGATTAAACCCAGATCAGTTGACTGGGTGGTGAGTGTTTGATTTGCTCAAACGCTCCGTCCATCATCCCCTTTTGTATCGCTTTGTTCGCCCTAAGTGTGGCAGGGTATGCTCAGATGTGAGTCCCTTGCTCACTTGGCCACTGGATTCAAGATAGCCTGGCTGATGAGGATTATGAATCCGAAACCGGTCCCAGGATGCTTGTTTCCGGTCCATGGAAGACATGGCTTGGCAGTTCGGGCTGGACTGTTCCCATGAGGCACAGGGTCAGACTGATTTGCATATAGCCATGTCTAAAATGGGGTGCTGAGTGGGCTAAAGAACGGTGATGGATTAAACCCAGATCTGTTGACAGGGTGTGAGTGTTTGATTGGTTCCTATGCTCCGTCCATCACCACCTCCTTTTGTACTGCTTTGTTCGCCATTAGTTGACAGGATATGCTCAGACGTGAGTCCCTTGCTCACTTTGCCACTGGATTCAAGCAAGCCTGGCTGAAGACGGCTTTAATGCCAGAAACCGGTCCTAGGAAGCTTGAATCCGGTCCAGGGAAGGCATGGCTTGGCAGTTCGGGCTGGACTCTTCCCATTAGACACAGGGTCAGACAGATTTGCATATGGCCATGTCTGAACTGGGGTAGCAGAGTGGGCTAAAGAACGGTGATGGATTAAACCCAGATCTGTTGACTGGGTGTGAGTGTTTGATTGGTTCAGATGATCTGTCCATCACCACCCCCTTTTGTACCGCTTTGTTCGCCATTAGTTGACAGGGTATGCTCAGACGTGAGTCCCTTGCTCACTTTGCCACTGGATTCAAGCAAGCCTGGCTGAAGACGGCTGTAATGCCAGAAACCGGTCCTAGGAAGCTTGAATCCGGTCCAGGGAAGGCATGGCTTAGCAGTTCGGGCTGGACTCTTCCCATGAGGCACAGGGTCGGACTTATTTGCATAAGGCCATGTATGAACTGGGGTGGCAGAGTGGGCTAAAGAACGGTGATGGATTAAACCCAGATCTGTTGACTGGGTGTGAGTGTTTGATTGGTTCAGATGCTCCGTCCATCACCACCCCCTTTTGTACCGCTTTGTTCGCAATTAGTTGGCAGGGTATGCTCAGACGTGAGTCCCTTGCTTACTTTGCCACTGGATTCAAGCAAGCCTGGCTGAAGACGGCTGTAATGCCAGAAACCGGTCCTAGGAAGCTTGAATCCGGTCCAGGGAAGGCATGGCTTGGCAGTTCGGGCTGGACTCTTCCCATGAGGCACAGGGTCGGACTGATTTGCATATGGCCATGTCTGAACTGGGGTGGCAGAGTGGGCTAAAGAACGGTGATGAATTAAACCCAGATCTGTTGACTGGGTCTGAGTGTTTGATTGGTTCAGATGCTCCATCCATCACCATCCCCTTTTGTACCGCTTTGTTCGCCATTAGTCGGCAGGGTATGCTCAGACGTGAGTCCCTTGCTCACTTTGCCACTGGATTCAAGCAAGCCTGGCTGAAGACGGCTGTAATGCCAGAAACCGGTCCTAGGAAGCTTGAATCCGGTCCACGGAAGGCATGGCTTGGCAGTTCGGGCTGGACTCTTCCCATGAGACACAGGGTCAGACTGATTTGCATATGTCTATGTCTGAACTGGGGTGGCAGAGTGGGCTAAAGAACGGTGATGGATTAAACCCAGATCTGTTGACTGGGTGTGAGTGTTTGATTGGTTCAGATGCTCCGTCCATCACCACCCCCTTTTGTACCGCTTTGTTCGCCATTAGTTGGCAGGGTATGCTCAGACGTGAGTCCCTTGCTCACTTTGCCACTGGATTCAAGCAAGCCTGGCTTAAGACGGCTGTAATGCTAGAAACCGGTCCTAGGAAGCATGAATCCGGTCCAGGGAAGGCATGGCTTGGCAGTTCGGGCTGGACTCTTCCCATGAGACACAGGGTCAGACAGATTTGCATATGGCCATGTCTAATCTGGGGTAGCAGAGTGGGCTAAAGAACGGTGATGGATTAAACCCAGATCTGTTGACTGGGTGTGAGTGTTTGATTGGTTCAGATGCTCTGTCCATCACCACCCCCTTTTGTACCGCTTTGTTCGCCATTAGTTGACAGGGTATGCTCAGACGTGAGTCCCTTGCTCACTTTGCCACTGGATTCAAGCAAGCCTGGCTGAAGACGGCTGTAATGCCAGAAACCGGTCCTAGGAAGCTTGAATGCGGTCCAGGGAAGGCATGGCTTAGCAGTTCGGGCTGGACTCTTCCCATGAGGCACAGGGTCGGACTTATTTGCATAAGGCCATGTATGAACTGGGGTGGCAGAGTGGGCTAAAGAACGGTGATGGATTAAACCCAGATCTGTTGACTGGGTGTGAGTGTTTGATTGGTTCAGATGCTCTGTCCATCACCACCCCCTTTTGTACCGCTTTGTTCGCAATTAGTTGGCAGGGTATGCTCAGACGTGAGTCCCTTGCTTACTTTGCCACTGGATTCAAGCAAGCCTGGCTGAAGACGGCTGTAATGCCAGAAACCGGTCCTAGGAAGCTTGAATCCGGTCCAGGGAAGGCATGGCTTGGCAGTTCGGGCTGGACTCTTCCCATGAGGCACAGGGTCGGACTGATGTGCATATGGCCATGTCTGAACTGGGGTGGCAGAGTGGGCTAAAGAACAGTGATGGATTAAACCCAGATCTGTTGACTGGGTGTGAGTGTTTGATTGGTTCAGATGCTCCGTCCATCACCACCCCCTTTTGTACCGCTTTGTTCGCCATTAGTCGGCAGGGTATGCTCAGACGTGAGTCCCTTGCTCACTTTGCCACTGGATTCAAGCAAGCCTGGCTGAAGACGGCTGTAATGCCAGAGACCGGTCCTAGGAAGCTTGAATCCGGTCCACGGAAGGCATGGCTTGGCAGTTCGGGCTGGACTCTTCCCATGAGACACAGGGTCAGACTGATTTGCATATGTCTATGTCTGAACTGGGGTGGCAGAGTGGGCTAAAGAACGGTGATGGATTAAACCCAGATCTGTTGACTGGGTGTGAGTGTTTGATTGGTTCAGATGCTCCGTCCATCACCACCCCCTTTTGTACCGCTTTGTTCGCCATTAGTTGGCAGGGTATGCTCAGACGTGAGTCCCTTGCTCACTTTGCCACTGGATTCAAGCAAGCCTGGCTGAAGACGGCTGTAATGCTAGAAACCGGTCCTAGGAAGCTTGAATCCGGTCCAGGGAAGGCATGGCTTGGCAGTTCGGGCTGGACTCTTCCCATGAGGCACAGGGTCAGACTGATTTGCACATGGCCATGTCTGAACTGGGGTGACAGAGTGGGCTAAAGAACGGTGATGGATTAAACCGAGATCTGTTGACTGGGTGTGAGTGTTTGATTGGTTCAGATGCTCCGTCCATCATCACCCCCTTTTGTACCGCTATATTTATTTGCAGCCATCCCCTATAAGCTCTCACACAATTTCTTTTGGTACCTTGAGTCACTCCCGGTATCATTGACTAGGGGAGGATCTAGGGCTAGTGTAGCTCTCCAGAAACTATACCTCCCCTTCTCAGAGGGGGGGTCTAAGAGCACCCAAACATGAGCATTACTATGCCACGGAGCAACTCCAATGACCAATGAGCTGGCTCTCAAGTATTAACCTCGCTGAATTAGGTCCCTGGGTGACAGCAGTCCAAAGACCAGCCATGCTTGAGTGGCTGTCCGGCACCAAAATTCCACTATAGAAAAAACAGGGCAATCTGCTGATGTTGGCTGCTCTGAACAGCTGGTTGAAATATGTTCTGACTACCCAGCAACCCTCACCATATGCCCTGGATTTACACCTCGAGCTGCAACCCGGCTCACAGGCTTGCCTCAAGAGAGCGGCAATCAAAGAATGGCGCGCTGCTGGGCTTGAAACTTTAGGAGACTTATTCGTAAACTTGAAATTATGTGAGTTCAAATGTCTGTTGGACAACTAAGGATTACCAACTGGGACATTCCTGCTCCATGCAATTGAAACACCAAATTAACCAGGTGTGGGAAAAACACATACCAAACACACCACATCCAAGGTTTTACAAACACTACTGACACCTGGTCGGGGTAGAAAAGCAATCACAGTGTTGTATAACTCCCTTAGACCTGACTCCGCCCCCTACTGGCGCCTTTACGAGAATACTGAGACAGTTCATTGACCGCTGGCATCACTGATAAGCAGTAGGCGCAGTGCATTGGCTACCCTAAATACATATCAAACAACACTAGATTGAAATATACACAATTCAATTATATCCACCAAACACATTTAACTCTGCAAAGGTTGGCCCACATGTTCCCTACTTCTGCTGATATGTCCTAGGTGCCTATCCGTGGATGCCACATTCCCCCATATGGTTCGGAGGTGCCCTCTGCTTGGGTTATACTAGCACGGTATAGCCGAGACACTAATGGAGGCAACAGGATCTCCAGTGTCACCCCAGGCCCTACACTTTGTCCTTGGAGTCACAAAGCGAAATGCCTGCAGTAAAAACCTTAACAGATTCTTAGATCTGGCACTGGGATTGGCCAAGCACAGATTAGCTATGTCTTGAAGTTGTCTACGAACCCAGACATGCGTGTATGGCTCTTGGACCTTCACAGATCACTGTTGCTGAACATGTGAACCAGTTGGCCTCTGCGACACCCCCAACAACAAATCCCACACAGGGGCAAGACTCCTTAGTGCCGTAGAGTCAAACTTACATACCATGCCCCTGACGCATCATGACGCACATGCTGGCCTGCGCCCCATAGCGTTGCACCAAGTACGAGATAGGTACAAAAAAGAGCATGCTCTTTGCTTACACCTGTACATTCTGGGTCACCACAAGCAGAGTCATATATAATAACACTGGTTGTGAATTCTCCACCTGTGCACCCTGTTGACATATAAGCATATCTGTATGCACACAGAAGTCCACAGGACGATGCCTGGCAGAGTTTCCAATGTAGGTACACACTGCACATATACGGATAACCAGGGGATGATGTTTTTTTTCTTTTCCTTTCTGTTACTTGTTAATAAAAGTTGGAGACAACATAATTTATGATATGATATAAAACGTTAATATAGATGCAGAATTAATGTCACTGTTACTGCATGTTTCCTTGGTGGTGATGTATATGCTTTCTCTTCGTCTTTTCAACTGTGAATGACCATGCATAATATTGTTAATGTGACACAATGGAAGGACATTTTGTTCTTCTCCTTTTTCTTCTGTTTTCCTTATGAAAAGCAATAAAAATAATCCAACAAAAAAAAGAGTTGCAGCTCTGAGAGATACTGGTGTCAGTGTCACCATGGTGCCTGAGCAAATGGTGTCCTCACACCAGTACTTGCTTGGAGAGACTTATACGATCCTCAATGCTGATAATCAGGCTTAGGTACATCCAATGATGTTGCTGTCTTTAGAAGGGGAAGGGGTTACTGGCCACAAAAGTGTGATCGTGTCTTCTGTAATTCCTGTACTGTGTCTGCTTGGCAATGATTTGGAGTCCTCCGCAGGGGCTGAGGTAGAAAGAAAAACAATGTAGCCATGCTGGGTGTACCTGAGTGGGCGTGTGTATAAAAAAAAGCACTGAGTAAAACCTGGGGTGAAAAAGAAGTTTTGGCGCCTGAAAATATGGACTAACCTTCCGAGAGAAAGGGCAAAAAGTCTGGGAAACCAACTTCAATACACCAGATCAAGTCCCCTCTCCTCAGGGAGAAAAATTGTCAGCCCCAGAGGAACTGAGCCCCAGGAGCTTGGGCCTTACACTGCAGCGCTCTTGGGCCCAGGGGAATCCTCTAGGGAAGATCTGTGCCAGGTGCAGAGAACCTGTCCCACTCTTGAAGGCCTGAGAGAGCAAGCTTCTGATCAAGAAAAGGGAGATGTCTGTGGTTCCCACAGAACCTATTGGGAGGAAGGACTCCTTTAGACTAAGGCCAGAGACCAAAAACCTGGTGCATCTAGGAAAGTGGTAGTGCCTCAGTAGTTTAGAGAGTTTCTCCTAACTTTGGCCCATAACATTTCTTTAGCTCGGCATCTTGGCCAGACAAAAACCTGGAGCTGGTTAGTCAACTACTTCTACTGGCCAGGGATGTCCCAGATGGTGAAGGAGTTGTGTAACTCCCGTGCCACCTCTCAAGCCAGTTGTAGGACAGGTGGCCACCTGAAGGCCCCTAAATTCAATTTCCAGTGGTTGGGGTTCCCTTTGAAATGGTAGGGATTGACATTGTTGGTCCCCTTGACCCTAAAACAGCGGCAGGAAACAGATTCATACTGGTAGTACTGGATCATGCTACCAGGTATCCTGAAGCTCTTCCCCTTAAAACTACTACTGCCCCTGTAGGGATCTCCTTGGTATCTTAACCTGTTTACCGCTGCAGACATTCAGCCGCAGTGCAGGCGTTCCCAGGAGTGGGCTGGGCTGCGTCAGCCAACGGTCGTTCGCAGCACCCGCGAGGTAGTGCTCACGGAGCACGGAACGGGTTAACCATAGTAGGCTTTCCTAAGGAGGAGGTATCAGACAGAGATGTAAACTTGTTCTGCTTACCTAAAACCCATATGGGCTGAAGGTGAAGTGACCTACAGGTTTACTACCCCTTATCATCCACGGACCAATAGGCTTGTTGAAAGCTTCAATAAGACATTGAATGGTATGATTGGTGGACTCCCTGAAAAACTCAGAAGGAGTTGGGATGTCTTACTGTCATGCTTGCTTTTTATCTACAGAGACGTGCCAAAGAAGGGAGTAGGGTTTTCCCTCTTTGAACTTCTGTTTGGTCATCCTGTAAAGGGACCATTGTGTCTTGTGAAAGAAGGATGGGAGAAGCCTCTCAGAGAGTCTAAGCAAGATAGTGTGATGATCAAAAGGCGGCCATGATGGAGTTCCAACTAGGGCAGAAGGTGTGGGTTTTGGAGCCAGTGGATCATAGAGCCTTCCAGGACAAATGGACTGGACCCTACCCTATCCTTGACAGAAAAGGGGAAGTCAGATACCTGGTGGACCTTGGCACTTGCATGAACCCAAGAGGATCATACATGTAAACCGCCTTAAACCTTATGATTAAGTATGAGCGCAAAATCCGTTACGCTCGCGGATTTTGCGAATTTTCGGTAAATTCGCGATCCGCGAACTCCCGCGAATTTACCGCGAATTCGCAAATCCGCGAGCGGCGGATTCCGGGGGCAAAAGTTCAAGCCTTGCTGGCCTGTTGTAACTAATTTACGATGGCGCCGGCAAGCTGCCAGCGCCATCCTAAAATAGTTACTAAATTAGCTTCAACAGGAAGCTCTAATAGATCAAATCAAGCAGGTGCTCGAGCGCCTGCTTTATTTTATCTATTAGAGCTTCCTGTTGAAGCTAATTTAGTAACTATTTTAGGATGGCGCTGGCAGCTTGCCGGCGCCATCGTAAAATAGTTACAACAGGCACAAAACGGTGGCATCTTCTTGAATAAATATGAAGGGCAGGGTTCATACTGGCACGACGGTCCTGGCACAAAAATTAAACCTCAACCCGAAGCACTTACAGATATCAATTAAGCATGTGCCCTAGTTTAAGCTTAAATTCAGTGACTCATTCATCGGCCCAAAAAACAATCGTGAGCGTTGTCAAGGCTGGGCAGATGTGCCTTCTTCCCAAATATACCATCGAAAATCAGCTGTGATGCTGGACAGAGGCCTTTGCATCCTTGACTTTCACGAGCGCAATCCTCGTGCTGTTCCTGTGGCCAGGAGTTTCTGTATCTTCATCTGCTGCTCTGATCGGTCTCTGACCTTTTATACACACAAGAGGCATGTGCACTCGCATGGAAGCCCCGTCCGTTTGGCCCCGCCCACACACTCGTGGTGTGCACCGTCTTCCCGCCATTTACCCACTATGATAGCTCACTCAAGGGACCCCAGCGCCCTTCGGCGCGATTGCATAGTAACACATACCTGGTCGCTGTAGACAACTCTCTGGCACTTTAGGTAGCTGTAGTGTAGTAAAAGCACTATACATTTACCCAACGAGGTAGCACTTACTGATTATCCAGTAGAAAGTACTCCAGTTGAGTAGAGGTATGGCACAAAATGGTGGCGTCTTCTTGAATAAATATGAAGGGCAGGGTTCATCCTGGCATGGAAGCCCCGCCCCAAATCCGCCGATCCGCAAAATCCGCGGATTTTGCGGATATAAGATCCGTGAATACGCAAATCCGTGAATCGTGGATCCGCAAAATCCGCCCATGCTTACTTATGATGACAGGGCTCAAGTGACCAAGCTGATGTTCACAGATTAGGATCAGGAAGCAGAGAGTGAACGTCTCTCTGACCTCCTCTCAAACAACCTTAAAGATAGAAAGATAGATAGATAGATAGATAGATAGAAGGATAGATAGATAGATAGATAGATAGACAGACAGACAGACAGACAGACAGATAGATAGATAGATAGATAGATAGATAGATAGATAGATAGATAGATAGATAGATAGATAGATAGATAGATAGATAGATAGATAGATAGATAGATAGATAGATAGATAGATAGATAGATAGATAGATAGATAGATAGATAGATTGATAGATAGACAGCCCAACAGCCAACTGATTGCAGGCAAGTCCTAAATCAGTTTGCTGGGATTTTCTCCTTGACCCCTGGTCAGACTAACGCACAAGTTACTACTTGTGTAACGATATATCTGTAAGAGACATTAGTTAGTATTAGATTCCTTACCTTAGAATATCCCCAGGCGTCAGACTGGATCCGGAAATTTTTGCGTAGCAGTACCCTTGCGCGTCGGTAGGCGTCGTCTGCGGCTCCGCGTCCGTCGTCGGCGTCGTGGGTGCCGTGATGACGTAGTCGGAGTTCTTAGACGCCGCCTCCGCGTGCTGATGTCAGTTCTTAGACACAGCTTTTCCGCGCCAGAAACGCAGAGCCATGTTAAAAACCAACACTGGTGCCAGTGAAACTAGGGCCCTGAAAGGGGACAACCCTAACCCTAGATATTGGTTCGCAGAACGAGGAGGATGGGTGGGTCGGTAAGGAATCTAATACTAACTAATGTCTCTTACAGATATATCGTTACACAAGTAGTAACTTGTGCATCTGAAAGAGACACGTTAGTATTAGATTCCTTACCTTAGAATAGATACCCCAGCAATACCAACCCCGGTGGTGGGTCTGCGAACCAATAATCACACCAGAAATTCCTGGAGGACGGAACGGCCAAAGAAGCCATTCCTCCGGACTTGGCTGTCCAGGCAGTAGTGTCTTGCAAACGTGTGCAGCGATGCCCACGTAGCCGCCTGACAGATGTCTTGTAAGGGCACATCCCTGCCCAGGGCAGTGGTGGCCGCCGTGGCTCGGGTAGAATGAGCCCGCAATCCAGCAGGAGGCTCCTTCCGAGCCAAGGAGTAGCATGCCTGGATACACAGGATGATCCATCGGGAGATGGTCCTCTTGTGCACCGCTTTCCCCTTCTTCGCACCCACGTAACCAACAAAGAGTTGGTCATCCACCCGGAACTGGCGTGTGCGATCCAAGTAGAATGAGAGCGCACGTTTTGGGTCCAGACGGTGGAGCCGCTCTTCCTCTTTAGAGGGATGCGGTGGCGGGAAGAAGGATGGCAAGGTGATAGACTGCCCGATGTGGAAGGCCGTGACAACCTTGGGCAGGAAAGAAGGTTTGGTACGCAGCACCACTTTGTCCGGATGGACAGAAAGGAAAGGTGGAGTACAAGAAAGGGCCTGGAGCTCACTCACTCTCCTGGCAGAGGTGATGGCAACCAGGAAAGCAGTCTTCAAAGTCAGAAGGCGAAGAGGACAGTTGTGAAGCGGCTCAAAGGGAGCGCACATCAGAAATGTAAGAACCAGGTTCAAGTCCCACTGGGGCATCACAAACGGAACAGGAGGAAACGTGTGTGTGATGCCCTTAAGAAATCTATTAACAATAGGGGACTTGAACAAAGAAGGTTGATCAGGCAGCCTGAGAAAGGCGGAAAGGGCAGAAAGGTAGCCCTTGATAGTGCCCAGAGCAGAGCCCTGCTGGGCAAGAGAAAGAAGGAAGAGAAGGACCTCAGAAAGAGGGGCATTGAGGGGATCCACAGCCTTTCCTGTGCACCATGCCACAAATCTGTTCCACCTGCAGGCGTATACCGACTTTGTGGAGGGACGCCTGGCTGCCAGAATGATGTTACAAACTTCAGGAGGCAAGTCAAAAGGCCTCAACTGTCGCCGCTCAATCTCCAAGCATGGAGGTGGAGACTGGACAGGTTCGGGTGGAGGACCGTCCCCTGCTGCTGCGACAGAAGGTCCTCCTGAAGAGGCAGACGAACCGGGGGATCGACTGACATACTGAGTAGCTCTGGATACCAGTACCTTCTCGCCCAGTCCGGAGCCACAAGGATGACTTGGGCCCGGTCGCGCTTGATCTTCTTCAGCACTCTGGGCAGAAGTGGTATAGGCGGAAAGGCGTACAACAGGCCGCAACTCCACTCGCGACGAAAAGCGTCTCCGAGCGAGTGCCGCCTTGGAAATTCCAACGCGCAGAACTGATGACATTGCGCGTTCTCTTCGGTGGCGAATAGATCTAACCAAGGCTCTCCCCATCGCTGAAAGAGGCCTTGCGCCACGTCCGAGTTCAGACGCCATTCGTGATCCATCATGCACCGACGGCTGAGCTCGTCCGCCCTGGCGTTCAGAGAACCTGCCAGGTGTTGAGCCACCAGGGTCACGCCTTGGCGTTCCAGCCATTGCCAAAGGCGAAGAGCCTCTTGACAAAGGATCCACGACCCCACCCCGCCTTGTTTGTTGCAGTACCACATGGCGGTGGTGTTGTCCGTGAACACCTGCACTACACTCCCCCGGACAGAGGGGAGGAATGCCTTCAGTGCCAAACGAATCGCCCTGAGCTCCAACAGGTTGATGTGGAGCCGGGTCTCTGCCGGAGACCAGAGGCCTCTGATCTCCGGCTCTCCCATGTGGCCTTCCCAGCCCTCGAGGGACGCGTCCGTCACAACTATGTGCTCCGGTTGGGGGAGGGAGAGGGATCTGCCGCTGACCCAATCGCGGTCCATAAGCCACCACTGCAGCTGTCTCGCAGTGCCCTCCGAGTTCAGGACGTGGTCGGATAGGTTGCCCTGATGCTGGGCCCACTGAAACTTCAGGTCCCACTGCAGAGCCCGCATCCGCCACCTGGCGTGATGCACCAGTATGATGCAGGAGGCCATCAGCCCCAGAAGCCGCAGCGTCAACCTGACCGAAACCTGGGATAACGGCTGAAAGATGGGAATCAGAGCCTGAATATCCCGGATCCGCTGTTCGGGCGGATAAACCCAAAACCGCGCCGAGTCCAGAACCGCTCCGATGAAGAGGAGCTTCTGAGAGGGGCACAGGTGTGACTTCGGCACATTGATGGAGAACCCCAGCTGGTGCAGGAGGTCTGCCGTCGTCTGGAGGTGGCTGACGACTGTCTGGGGCGAGCCCGCCTTCAACAACCAGTCGTCGAGGTAGGGGAAGACTGAAACCCCTAACCTGCGCAGATGAGCTGCGACCACCGCCATCACCTTTGTGAACACCCGTGGGGAGCTGGTAAGGCCGAAGGGGAGCACGGTAAATTGAAAGTGCTTGTGGCCAACCATAAACCGCAGGTAGCGCCGGTGGGTAGGCAGGACGGGGATATGAAAGTAAGCGTCCTGTGTGTCCAACGCTACCATCCAGTCTCCTGGGTCCAGGGCAGCCAGGACCTGAGCCAGTGTCAGCATCTTGAACTTCTCCTTCCGGAGGAAGCCGTTGACGTTCCTCAAGACCAAGATAGGGCGTAGGCCCCCTTTGCCCTTCTTGGGTACCAGAAAGTAGTGGGAGTAGCAACCACACCCTACTTCTGGCCCAGGAACGCGCTTGATGGCCCCCTTGGCCAAGAGAGCCGTAACTTTGTCCTGCAGAAGTCGCAAATGATCCCCCGACACACGGTGGTTCTGCGGTGGCATGGCTGGAGGAGTCGCCTCGAAGGGGAGGGAGTAGCCCCTTCGGACGATTTGCAGCACCCACCTGTCCGACGTGACGGTGCCCCAGTGGAGGTGGTGATGGCGAACCCTGCCCCCCACTGGCGTCACATGGGCCTGAAAGCATGGACTAGGAGGGTTTTGAGGCGGATGCTGCGGGGGAAGGTGTGGACTGACCTCGCCGCTGCCCCCGACCGCCCGGACGGCGGTTCCCACGGCCGCCACCGCGTTGGGTATTGCCCTGCGGAGCGTGGCTGGCAGCGCGTGTGGGCGCACCCCTTCCGTGGCCACGAAAGGAGTGAAAGGCAGACGATTGCTGGCGCTGGCCCGAGAGGCCCAAGGACTTGGCCGTAGCCCTGGAGTCCTTAAAGCGCATGGTCTGCCTTGTCACCAAAGAGGCGACGGCTATCGAACGGCATGTCCATGAGTGTGCTCTGGACATCTGCCGAGAAGTTGGCGGACCTCAGCCAGGGGTGGCGTCGGACCGCCACCGTCGTTGCCATCGCTCTACCTAGCGAGTCGGTGGTATCCAGCCCACACCTGATAGAATACTTGGCTGCATCCCGGCCCTCCACAAGGGCTTGGCCGAGTTTGGCCCGTACCTCCAACGGACACTCTGGCAGCACTTCCGCGACCTTATCCCACACAGAGTGGGTGTAACGTCCCAAGAGGCAGGCGGTGTTGGAAGACCGCAGGCCTAGACTAAGGGATGAGAAGATCTTCTTCCCATACTGGTCATACCTCTTGGATTCCCTGTCCGGCGGGGCCGACGGGAATGCGGTCTGGGAATTGGAGGCCTGGATGACCAGGCTCTCGGGGGTAGGGTGGGAGGACAGGAAACATGGTCGCCCGGGGCTGGGCGGTGGCGTCTGGCCACGTTCTTATCTACGGGCGAACCCGTAGCGGGCTTGGACCAAGTGCCCAGAAGAACGTCGGTCAAGGCCTCATTAAAGGGCAGCAGAGGCTCGGCCGAGCTTGACTGCGGTTTAAGGACCTCAGTGAGGAGGTTAGTCCTCACGGCTGCGACGGGGAGCTCAAGGCCCAAGGCCTTGGCAGCCCTCATCAGCACCACACTTTATGTTGCCCCCTCCTCCGAAGCCACGGTAGGAGGGGAGACAAAACTAGTGTCTGGAGAGGTGTCCAGGCCACTGGCCTCCCCAAGGTCTCCTGTCCAGTCCTCATGAGACTGACACTCCCTGGTCAGAGGGTCCTCAGACCCCTCCCAGTCCTCTTCATCACCCATCTCCTGAAACTCCAGGTTCTCAGCTAATGGGGCCTGTTCATAGAAGTGAAACTCCCCAAACGACGTCTGGAGCGGCGCCCATCCGGGCCGTCCAGGCGCCGGAACAGGAACGAAGGTGGAACCGGGGACGGCGACGCCGAGGACGGGGCCGGAGGCGACACCTGAGGGTCCGACGCCGGGGAGGTCGTAAGGTCCACCGGCGACGAACCAGAACCCGAAGGAGGTCCAGCGGCGTCCTGCGGCACCGGGCCCGAAGGCGCCGGCGGCGCTGGAACAACTGAACCCCTCGGCGACGGGCCCGAAGGCGCCGGCGGCGTCGGGATAACGGGAACCTGCGGCGCCGGGGCCGAAGCACCCAACGGCGTCGGGGCAGATCCCCCCGACCCGCTAGGGGTCCCAGACGGGTCCGCTGGGCCCGAAGGCGCCGCGGAGCCCGTCGGAGGAGAGAGTTTCCTCATGGCCATGAGGAAGCGCTCGAGCTCCTCCGGCGTCGCGTTGAGCCCAGGGACCGTAGGGTATGGGGCTGGACGCGGTGCCTGCGACTCAGTCGGAGCCGCGTGGGTGGTGTCACCCAAACCCCCGGCCGCATCGCGCGAGCGTCGGGGGGAGTCCGAGGAGCGATGATGCCGCTTGGACTTCTTGTGCCGCTTACCTGACGACGACTTCGACCCGGAGGAGTGCGGCCTACCCTCGGAACTGTGGTGGCTCCGAGCGCGCGACCTGTCCCTCGACCTCCCATGGGATCGGGATCTCTCGCGGCGCAGGACCGACTGCCGGAGTTCGAGCCGCCTGCGGGACCGCTCCCGTCTGGCCTTCGAAGAGAGAGCCCGGCAGTCGGAGCAGGCCTTGTCGTCGTGGTCGACGCCGAGACAAGATAAACACACGCGGTGAGGATCCGTGACCGACATCAGGCGGTCGCAATCATCGCAGTGCTTAAACCCGGGCATCCCTACGGCACCGTCAGAGTCGATAGACTTCGAGAACAATCAAAAGAGATCAAAAAGTTAGTCAAAAAATGACTAGGGTTACTGCTTTTTCCAGATCTGCGCTTGCTGGCGCGGAAAAAAGAACTGACGTCAGCACGCGGAGGCGGCGTCTAAGTACTCCGACGACGTCATCACGGCTCCCAAGACGCCGACGACGGACGCGGAGCCGCAGACGCCTACCGACGCGCAAGGGTACTGCTACACAAAAATTTACGGATCCAGTCTGCCGCCTGGGGATATTCTAAGGTAAGGAATCTAATACTAACGTGTCTCTTTCAGATGGGTGTACACACAAGGTATGCACTGGTAACAGCCTACCAGTCAAAAATAAAATTTACAGGCAGTCTGATCCTGGACAGCATCACAGCTGAGGTAAGCAAAGGCTGGATTTGGGAGTCATTAAACCCTTTGAGAGCCCATGGGCCAGCCCGGTTGTTCTAGTTCCCAAACCTCACACCAAGGGTGGAAAGAAAGAGTTGAGGTTTTATGTGAACATTAGCCTCAATGCTGTGCCAAAAACTGATTCACATCCAATTCCTAGGGTTGATGACTTAATTGATAGGTTAGGGGCAGCTAAATATCTCAGTACTTTCGATCTCACATCAGGGTACTGGCAGATGATCTGACCCCTTTAGCAAAAGAAAAATCAGCATGCTCAACCTAAGATGGGCATCACCACTTTACTGATATGTCCTTTGGATTAAGGAATGCCCCTGCCACCCTCCAAAGGTTGGTGAATAAAGCCCTTGCAGGGTTAGAATCATTTAGTGCAGCTTATCTTGATGATATTGCTGTCTTTAGCTCCACCTGGCAGGATCACCTGATCCACCCTGCCAAGGTTCTTGAGGCCCTGAGAAGTGCAGACATCACTATCAAGGAAAGCAAGTGTCAGATAGGGCAGGGCATGGTTGTGTACTTAGGCCACTTGTATGTGCTTTATATTTGGTAGGCCCAAGACCCTGAGTAGTCAAAGAATGGTGCAGCTGCAGCATAAAAGTGAGGTTTAAGACATGTTAGCAGAGGGATTAGTGATTAGTGTGGAAAAGTACACTTGTAGTACGGCACACATATTTAGGTGTGTGTATGAAATGTGAAGTGCAGTCTGACATGTTTTAAGGTTTTGTGACTGAGTTTATTTCTACTTGCAATTGTATTATCCCATGTCTTATGCATCTGAAGGTGCTATATGTACAAAACACAGGTATACGCCTATTTATATGTTTCTTTTATATATGATGCCACTAGCAAAAGGTACAGACACAGGCATGCATGCTTTAAGGAATATGGTGAGACTTACAACAGATACATGCAAAGGGTTGCTGCTTTATATTTGGTAGGCCTAAGCAGCAGAAAAGTGTGGTTTAAGACATGTTGGCTCAGGGATTAGCGATTAGACTACTTTGTATGAGTCTGTGGAAAGGTACATTTGAAGTATGTTGCATGAATCTAGGTCTCTGTATGATATATGAAGTGCAGTCTGTCAAGGTTTACGGTCTGCATGATTTTGTGACTGGGGTCTGTCTGCACTTGCAAAAAGAACAATTGATGGGCAGAATGCAGATCACTGTCATATATTCACCCCAGTACAGAGATCTGGCCCTAAATCCATTGTTTTTTTGCTCACCATAGCATTCCAGTTTGGACCCAGCCGTTATGCAAATCAGTCTTGACCCTGCGCCCAATAGGAACAGTCCAGCCCGAACTGCCAGGCCAGGTCCTCCCTGGACTGGGAACAAGCATCCTAGGAACGGTTTTGGGCTTTCAGCACTCATCAGCCAGGATAGCTTGACTCCAGTGGCATGGCGAGCACAATAACAATGGATTAAATCCAGATCCCCTGACTGGGGGTGAATGTATGATGAAGGGTAATACCCTGAAACTGGTCCCAGGATTCTTGTGTTCGGTCCAGGGAGGACCTGGCTTGGCAGTTCGGTTTGGACTGTTCCCATGAGGCACATGGTCAAGACTGATTTGCATATTTCTGGGTCTAAACAGGGGTGCCATGGTGAGCAAAAGAACGATGACTAAACCCAGATCTCTTGACTGGGGGTGAATGTATGATTCATTAAGCATTCCGTCCATCATTTGTTTGCGTAGCATTGTTCGCCCCTAAATGGGATGGGCATGCCCAGACGTGGATCCCTTGCTCACTGTGTCACTGGATTCAAGCTAGCCTGGCTGATGAAGGGTAATACCCTGAAACCGGTCCCAGGATGCTTGTGTTCAGTCCTGGGAGGACCTGGCTTGGCAGTTCAGTTTGGACTGTTCCCATGAGGCACAGGGTCAAGATTGATTTGCATATGGCTGGGTCTAAACTGGGGTGGCATAATGAGCAAATGAACGATGGATTAAACCCAGATCCATTGACTGGGGGTGAATGTATGATTCATTCAGCATTCCGACAATCATTTGTTTGTGTAGCACTTTTCGCCCCTAAGTGGGATGGGAATGCCCAGACGTGGGTCCCTTGCTCACTGTGCCACTGGATTCAAGCTACCCTGGCTGATGAAGGGTAATACCCTTAAACCGGTCCCAGGATGCTTGTATCCGGTCCAGGGAGGACCTGGCTTGGCAGTTCGGTTTAGACTGTTCCCATGAGACACAGGGTCAATACTGATTTGCATATGGCTGGGTCTAAACTGGGGTGCCATTGTGAGCAAACGAACAATGGATTAAACCCAGATCTCTTGACTGGGGGTGAATGTATGATTCATTCGCATTTCGTCAATCATTTGTTAGCGTAGCACTTTTCGCCCGTAAGTGGGATGGGTATGCACAGAATTGGGTCCCTTGCTCACTGTGCCACTTAATTCAAGCTAGCCTGGCTGATGAAGGGTAATACACTGAAACCGGTCCCAGGATGCTTGTTTCCGGTCCAGGGAGGACCTGGCTTGGCAGTTCAGGTTGGACTGTTCCCATGAGGCACTGGGTCAAGACTGATTTGTATATGGCTGGGTCGAAACTAACCCTGGGCGAAGAACTACGCTCCGTTCGCGGAGCTTGCGGAGTTTTGGCAACTCCGCGTTCTACGGAGAACGCGAAGCTGTCGATTACTCCGCGATCCGGTGCGTAGCGTAGTTCTCGCGCGCTGAATAACATTATCGCGTGCGCCGGGGGTAAGTTCGCGCGATATTTGACGCGATCACGCACTTTGGAAATAAGGGAACGCAAGCGGGCGGGACAAACCTCTTGAGTAACTTAGCGCGCTAGCTATCTCGAGCATGCAGGCAGCGCCCCGAACACGCGCACCGCGCTCCCGAAGACGAAAAACGGCGCGCGAACGGGTCTAGCAAGCTACTACGCATGTCCGCGGAGCTACGCGAAGGTCGCGGAGTGCAACTGCGTCTTCGCGTAGCTCCGCGGAGTGCGGCTCCGCGAACTACGCCCAGGGTTAGTCGAAACTGGGGTGGCATGGTGAGCAAAAAAATGATGGATTAAACCCAGATCTCTTGACAGGGGGTGAATGTATGATTCATTCAGCATTCCGTCCATCATTCGTTTGTGTCGCACTTTTCGCCCCTAAGTGGGATGGGTATGTTCAGACGTGGGTCCCTTGCTCACTGTGACACTGGATTAAAGATAGCCTGGCTGATGAAGGGTAATTCCCTGAAACTGGTCCCAGGATGCTTGTTTTCGGTCCAGGGAGGACCTGGCTTGGCAGTTCGGTTTGGACTGTTCCCATGAGGCACAGGGTCCAGACTGATTTGCATATGGCTGGGTCTGAACTGGGGCGGCATGGTGAGCAAAAGAACGATGGATTAAACCCAGATCTCTTGACTGGCGGTGAATGTATGATTCATTCAGCATTCTGTCCATTATTTGTTTGCTAAGCACTTTTCGCCCCTAAGTGGAATAAGTATGCCCAGACGTGGGTCCCTTGCTCACTGTGCCACTGGATTCAAGCTAGCCTGGCTGATGAAGGGTAATCCCCTGAAACTGGTCCCAGTATGCTTGTTTTCAGTCCAGGGAGGACCTGTCTTGGCTGTTCGGTTTGGACTGTTCCCATGAGGCACATGGTCAAGACTGATTTGCATATGGCTGGGTCTAAACTGGGGTGGCATGGTGAGCAATCATTTGTTTGCGTATGTCTGCACTTGCACATGTATTCTCATACATGTTATGCATCTGAAGATGTTAGCCATATAAAACCCAGTTATACATCTACTTGTATGTTTCTTTTATGTATGATGCTTCCAGTAAAAGGTAGAGATGTATGCATGCATGTTTTGAGGAATATGATGAGAGTTACAACAGTAACATTGCAAAGATTGCTGTTTTGAATTTCTGGTGTTCTATTGCTTCTTTCTGCACTTCTCTTCTCTCTTTCTGCATCCTTCTTGTCTGTTTCTGCTCCTCTGTTGCTTGTTTCTGCACTTCTCTTGTTTCTTCCTGCACCTCTTTTGCTTCTTTCTGCAGCACTCTTTCCCCTTTCTGAAGCTCTCTTGCCTCATTTCTACACCTCTTGTGCGTGTTTCTGTACTTCTTTTCCGTCTTTCTGCACCTCACTTTCCTTTGTGCACATCTCTTGATTCTTTATCCACTTCTATTGCCTCTTTGTGCACATCTGTTGCTTTCTGCACTTGCTGTGCCTGTTTCTGCATCTGTCTAGGTTCTGTTGGCACTCATCTTGCTACTTTTAGCACCCATGTTGGCTCTTTCTGTACCCCTCTCCTCTCTTTCTGTACCACTCTTACCTCTTTGCACATCTCTCTTGCCTCTTTCTCCACCTTTCTCGCTTCTTTTTGCACCTCTCTTGCTTATTTGTGCATCTGTCTTTCCAGTTTTGCACTTCTCTTGCCTCTTTCTGCATCTCTTTTGTCTCCTTGTTCACTTCTCTTGCATGTTGTGCACTTCTGTTGTTTTTGTGTGCACCCCTATTGTCTCTTTGTTCACCTGTGTTGCCTCTGTCAGTGTTTCTCACATTTTTTCGTAGCTGTGTTGTTCTTGGTGTATTTCTTTTCAGTGTTTTTTTAACCTTTTGTTTTCTTTCTGTCCCTTTCTTTCTCTTTCATCAACTTTTTTCCTCGTTCTGCAGTGTTCTTGCTTATGTCTACACTTTTGTTTTTTATTTGTAATACAGAGAATAGCAATGTAATTGTAACTAATTGCTTACTAGGTATTATGAATATTGATATGTAATTAATTTAAAATAGGTTTTTTTGATAACCAATTTTATTGGCATTTTTAAACAACAAAGTAAACGTAGCACCACTTTGACAGACCAGGTATTTTAGTACGGTTACAAGTGATCCTCCCTTTCTGGTCGTATGAGATGTGGACCCACCCGTGCAGTGGATATTTAGCCCAATGGACCCATCCATTTGCCCCACACATGCTAATTTTTAGCTGGGCACCCTCTTACTTCGTAGACAGTTTTTTCTTGGATGGCGCAGCAAATCTATACCTTTGTGCCATTTAGCTAAAGAGGGAGGTGCTGAGTCCTTCCAGGCAGTCGCCATATCTCTTTTGGGTATGAGAATGGCTGTTTCTAGGAATAACTTGTCAGCCCAGGAACCCTCAGGAGGAGGGCACGAGGATTGAGGGGGACCTCCCATCCTAGTATGCCACTTAACTCAGACACAATGGATGCCCAGTATTTAGAAAGGATAGCACAGGATGAAGCCATGTGGTAGAAGTCAGCTGTTTCTGCTTTACAGCGCGGACATTGTGCGATTTGGAGAAAGCTTGACTTGTGTAGCCGCACCAGGGTAAGATATGCGCAGTGAAGATAGTTAATCTGAATGAGGCGGAGCCTGGCAAATATAGTGAGTGTCCTAGGTGCCATCAGGGCATCTCTCCAGTCTTCCTTTTCTAGAGGACCAAGCCAGCGATCCCAGTGGGCTCTAAGAGGTTCTATTGTCGATAGGGTATTGTTTACCAGGGATTGGTACATTTTGAATATTCCCCCCTTTCCTAGGTTCCCCATATGGAGTTTGGCCTCTAATGGGCTGAATTCGGGGATGGTTGTGTGAACAGGGATGTGGGGGCCAGGGTGTGTTGCAGCTGAAGATATCAAAATAATTGGGTGGAGTGCGAGCAGTATGTCTGTTGGAGGTCCTGAAAGGAAGAAAAGTGTTCTCCCTTCATATGTCTCCCAGGCAGGTTATGCCAATTAAATCCCATTTCTGGAACCTTGGTAGTGTTGTGACCTCCCACAACCAAGTGCCGTGCCTCTGCAGAGTTTGCAGTGAGATTCTTTTTTTTTAACAAATTTTATTTGTCAAGTTGCACATGTATTACAGAGCTCTGCATCCCAGAGACATCTGCCCAATCAAACCATATAGATATGATGACTTTGACTTTTTCAAATGTTGACCGAACATATATATGCAACAAATAAACTGAAAACCCCAACTCCCCACCACCTCCCCAACCCTTCCCCCAATCGCAAAAGGTCTGCTCAGTATCGCCCGCCATGTACATGCATAGCCGGGCAAATGGATCTCCCTGAGTCCCCCTGCTGTTGCACCAATCAATCAATCAATCATTTGTAAAGCGCACTACATAGCCGTGAGGGTATCAAGGCGCTGGGGAGGGGTGGCGCTACTGATCGAACAGCCAAGTCTTCAGTATCCTCCTGATGGTCAACAGGTCTTGGGTCTGTCATAGGCTCAGTGGGAGGGTGTCCCATGTCTTGGCGGCGAGGTGGGAGAAGGATTTCCCACCAGTGGTTGTCCTTCGGATGCGCAGGACGGTGGCGAATGAGAGGTTGGCGGAGCGAACCTGGCGGTTAGGGATGTAGAAGGAGAGCCGTCTGTTGAGGTAGGCTGGGCCGATCTTGTGGAGTGCTTTGTGTGCGTGGATGAGGAGCTTGAAGGATATCCTCTTGTTGACGGTGAGCCAGTGTAGGTTTCACAAGTCGGGGGTGATGTAGCCGTGTCATGGTACGTCTAGGATCAGCCGTGCAGAGGCGTTTAGGATGTGTTGTAGTCGTTTGATGAGCTTGGTTGGGGCTTCCGTGTGGAGTGCGTTTCTGTAGTCGAGTCTGCTGCTGACGAGGGCCTGGGTGACTGTTTTTCTTGTATCTGTCGGGATCCAACTGTAGATTTTGCAGAGCAAGCGGAGGGTGTTGAAGCAGGAGGAGGAGATGGCGTTGACTTGCTTGGTCATTGAGAGCGTTGAGTCCAGGATGATTCCCAGGTTGCGTGCGTGGTCGGTGGGTGTCAGGGCTGTCCCAGTGCCGTCCACCACCAGGAATCGTCCCAGGCTGAAGGGTTGAAGCAGAGGATGAGGACCTCTATCTTGTCCGAGTTCAGCTTCAGACAGCTGATCTTCATCCAGTCGGCGACGGCCTTCATTCCTTTGTGGAGGTTGGCTTTGGCGGTAATGAGGTCCTTGGTGAGGGAGAGGATCAGTTGAGTGTTGTCGGCGTAGGAGATTATGTTGATGTCGTGCTGTCAGGCGACGTGTGCGAGCGGGGCCAAGTAAATTTTGAACAGTGCCGGGCTGAGGGAAGATCCCTGGGGTACGCCGCAGATGATCTCGGAGGCTTTGGAACTGCATGAGGGAGGCAGACGCTCTGGGTTCTGCCGGAGAGGAAGGAGTTGGTCCATTCCAGAGCCTTGTCTCGGATCCCTGCAGCGTGGAGGCGTGCACTTAGAGTGCGGTGGCAGATGGAGTCGAATGCAGCGGAGATGTGTAGGAGGATGAGTGCTGCGGTCTCACCATTGTCCAGCAGGATCCTGATGTTATCGGTGGCGGCGATGAGGGCAGTCTGGGTGCTGTGGTTGCTGCGGAACACTGATTGGGAAAGGTCCAGGATTCTGTTTTCTTCGAGGTATCGGGTTAGCTGTCTGTTGACAATTTTCTCAATGACCTTGGCTGAGAAGGGGAGCAGAGAGATGGGCCGCAAGTTCTTTATTGGGTCTGCCTTAGGTTTTTTGACTAGGGCATTGATCTCGGCGTGTTTCCAGCTCTCTGGGAAGGTCGCGGTCTTGAGGGAAAGATTGATGATGTTGTGCAGGTGGGGTGCAATGGAGCTGCTTGCTTTGTTGAAGACATGGTACAAGAATGGGTCTGACGGAGAGCCGGAGTGGATTGTGCTTATGGTCTTGATGGTGTCATCGACGCTCACGCTTGCCCAAGCTAGCAGGGGGTCATGGTCGATGGTGTGCGGAGGGTCTGTTGTGTACTTGTCTGTTGGGGCTGTCTGGGTGTTGAAGCTGTTGTGGATGTCTGCTATCTTGCGGTGGAAGAAGGTGGCGACAGAGTCGCACAGGGCTTGCGACGACAGGATGTCTTTGGTGTTGGAGCTGGAGTTGGAGAGTTCCTTCACGATGTTGAAGAGCTCCTTGCTATTGTGTGCGTTGTTGTCGAGGCGGTCTTTGAAGGAGGTCCTCTTGGCTGCCCTGATGAGGTGGTGGTGGTTGCAGATGGCGTCATTATGTGCTGCGTGGCTGTCCGGAGTTTGTTCACTGTGCCATTCCTTCTCTAGTTTCCGGCAGGCTTGCTTGGAGGCAAGGAGTTCAGGGGTGAACCAGCCGGCCCTCTTGCTGGTGTCTCTGTGGGGGGTTTTCTTCAGCGGGGCGAGGGTGGTGGTGCAGTCCTCGATCCAGCGTCTAAGGCTGTGGCCAGCGTCGTCGGTGTTTGAGTCTCCTCTGCCGCTGGCGGTTCTAACATCAGACCCCGATAGTCCACCAGTTTCTCCAGATTTTGTAGTGCTTACGTGGGCATCCACCCTGCCAAGGTTCTTGAGGCCCTGAGAAGTGCAGGCCTCACTATCAAGGAAAGCAAGTGTCAGATAGGGCAGGGTATGGTTGTGTACTTAGGCCACTTGTATGTGAGACTTACAACAGACAATTGTGAAGGGTTGCTGCTTTATATTTGGTAGGCCCAAGACCCTGAGTAGTCAAAGAATGGTGCAGCTGCAGCATAAAAGTGAGGTTTAAGACATGTTAGCAGAGGGATTAGTGATTAGTGTGGAAAAGTACACTTGTAGTACGGCACACATATTTAGGTGTGTGTATGAAATGTGAAGTGCAGTCTGACATGTTTTAAGGTTTTGTGACTGAGTTTATTTCTACTTGCAATTGTATTATCCCATGTCTTATGCATCTGAAGATGCTATATGTACAAAACACAGGTATACACCTATTTATATGTTTCTTTTATATATGATGCCACTAGCAAAAGGTGCAGACACAGGCATGCATGCTTTAAGGAATATGGTGAGACTTACAACAGATACATGCAAAGGGTTGCTGCTTTATATTTGGTAGGCCTAAGCAGCAGAAAAGTGTGGTTTAAGACATGTTGGCTCAGGGATTAGCGATTAGACTACTTTGTATGAGTCTGTGGAAAGGTACATTTGAAGTATGTTGCATAAATCTAGGTCTCTGTATGATATATGAAGTGCAGTCTGTCAAGGTTTACAGTCTGCATGATTTTGTGACTGAGGTATGTCTGCACTTGCAAAAAGAACAATTGATGGGCAGAATGCAGATCACTGTCATATATTCACCCCAGTACAGAGATCTGGGCCTAAATCCATTGTTTTTTTGCTCACCATAGCATTCCAGTTTGAACTCAGCCATATGCAAATCAGTCTTGACCCTGCGCCCAATAGGAACAGTCCAGCCCGAACTGCCAGGCCAGGTCCTCCCTGGACTGGGAACAAGCATCCTAGAACCGGTTTTGGGCTTTCAGCACTCATCAGCCAGGATAGCTTGACTCCAGTGGCATGGCGAGCACAATAACAATGGATTAAATCCAGATCCCCTGACTGGGGGTGAATGTATGATGAAGGGTAATACCCTGAAACTGGTCCCAGGATTCTTGTGTTCGGTCCAGGGAGGACCTGGCTTGGCAGTTCGGTTTGGACTGTTCCCATGAGGCACATGGTCAAGACTGATTTGCATATTGCTGGGTCTAAACTGGGGTGCCATGGTGAGCAAAAGAATGATGACTAAACCCAGATCTCTTGACTGGGGGTGAATGTATGATTCATTCAGCATTCCGTCCATCATTTGTTTGCGTAGCATTGTTCGCCCCTAAGTGGGATGGGCATGCCCAGACGTGGATCCCTTGCTCACTGTGTCACTGGATTCAAGCTAGCCTGGCTGATGAAGGGTAATACCCTGAAACCGGTCCCAGGATGCTTGTGTTCAGTCCTGGGAGGCCCTGGCTTGGCAGTTCAGTTTGGACTGTTCCCATGAGGCACAGGGTCAAGATTGATTTGCATATGGCTGGGTCTAAACTGGGGTGGCATGGTGAGCAAAAGAACGATGGATTAAACCCAGATATCTTGACTGGCGGTGCATGTATGATTCATTCAGCATTCCATCCATCATTTGTTTGTGTAGTTCTTTTCACCCCTAAGTGGGATGGGTATGCCCAGACGTGGGTCCCTTGCTCACTGTGCCACTGGATTCAAGCTAGCCTGGCTGATGAAGGGTAATACCCTTAAACCGGTCCCAGGATGCTTGTATCCGGTCCAGGGAGGACCTGGCTTGGCAGTTCGGTTTGGACTGTTCCCATGAGGCACAGGGTCAAAACTGATTTGCATATGGCTGGGCCTTTTCTGAATCATTTTGTCCACCATAAGCGTGGAAGGGTATACTCAGATGTGAGTCCCTTGCTCATTGCACCATCAGGATTCAAGCAAGCTGGGCCGACGACGCCTGAAATGGCAGAAACCGGTCCCCGGAAGCTTGTTTCCTTCCCAGTACAAGAATTGGCTTCGTAGTTTGGTTTGCCCTGTTCCCATCATGCACTGGGACAGGAACAGACTAATTTGCATATAGCCAAGTTCTGAGCTGGGATGGTGCAGTGAGCTAAAAAACGGTGATGGATCAAGCCCTGATCTTTGGACTGGGTAAGAGTGGTCTGCTTAATTCAGGCACTCTGTTCATCACCACCCCCTTTTCTGAATCATTTTGTCCACCATAAGCGTGGAAGGGTATACTCAGATGTGAGTCCCTTGCTCATTGCACCATCAGGATTCAAGCAAGCTGGGCCGACGACGCCTGAAATGGCAGAAACCGGTCCCCGGAAGCTTGTTTCCTTCCCAGTACAAGAATTGGCTTGGTAGTTTGGTTTGCCCTGTTCCCATCATGCACTTGGACAGGAACAGACTAATTTGCATATAGCCAAGTTCTGAGCTGGGATGGTGCAGTGAGCTAAAAAACGGTGATGGATCAAGCCCTGATCTTTGGACTGGGTAAGAGTGGTCTGCTTAATTCAGGCACTCTGTTCATCACCACCCCCTTTTCTGAATCGGGTCTAAACTGGGGGGCCATTGTGAGCAAACGAACAATGGATTAAACCCAGATCTCTTGACTGGGGGTGAATGTATGATTCATTCGCATTCCGTCCATCATTTGTTAGCGTAGCACTTTTCGCCCCTAAGTGGGATGGGTATGCACAGACTTGGGTCTCTTGCTCACTGTGCCACTTAATTGAAGCTAGCCTGGCTGATGAAGGGTAATACACTGAAACCGGTCCCAGGATGCTTGTTTCCGGTCCAGGGAGGACCTGGCTTGGCAGTTCAGGTTGGATTGTTCCCATGAGGCACTGGGTCAAGACTGATTTGCATATGGCTGGGTCGAAACTGGGGTGGCATGGTGAGCAAAAAAATGATGGATTAAACCCAGATCTCTTGACTGGGGTTGAATGTATGATTCATTCAGCATTCCGTCCATCATTTGTTTGTGTCGCACTTTTCGCCCCTAAGTGGGATGGGTATGTTCAGACGTGGGTCCCTTGCTCACTGTGCCACTGGATTCAAGCTAGACTGGCTGATGAAGGGTAATACCCTGAAACCAGTCCCAGGATGCTTGTGTTTGGTCCAGGAAGGACCTGGCTTTGCAGTTCAGTTTGGAGTGTTCCCATGAGGCACTGGGTCAAGACTGATTTGCATATGGCTGGGTCTAAACTGGGGTGCCATGGTGAGCAAACGAACAATGGATTAAACCCAGATCTCTTGACTGGGGGTGAATGTATGATTGATTCGCATTCCGTCCATCATTTGTTTGCTTAGCATTTTTCACCCCTAAGTGGGATGAGTATGCCCAGACGTGGTTCCCTTGCTCACTGTGACACTGGATTCAAGCTAGCCTGGCTGATGAAGGGTAATCCCCTGAAACTGGTCCCAGGATGCTTGTTTTCGGTCCAGGGAGGACCTGGCTTGGCAGTTCGGTTTGGACTGTCCCCATGAGGCACAGGGTCCAGACTGATTTGCATATTGCTGGGTCTGAACTGGGGCGGCATGGTGAGCAAAAGAACGATGGATTAAACCCAGATCTCCTGACTGGGGGTGAATGTATGATTCATTCAGCATTCCGTCCATCATTTGTTTGCTAAGCACTTTTCACCCCTAAGTGGGATGAGTATGCCCAGACGTGGGTCCCTTGCTCACTGTGCCACTGGATTCAAGCTAGCCTGGCTGATGAAGGGTAATACCCTGAAACCGGTCCCAGGTTGCTTGTGTTCAAGCCAGGGAGGACCTGGCTTGGCAGTTCAGTTTGGACTGTTCCCATTAGGCACAGGGTCAATATTGATTTGCATATGGCTGGGTCCAAACTGGGGTGGCATGGTGAGCAAAAGAACAATGGATTAAACCCAGATCGCTTGACTGGGGGTGAATGTATGATTCATTCAGCATTCTGTCCATCATTTGTTTGCGTAGCACTTTTCGCCCCTCAGTGGGATGAGTATGCCCAGAGGTGGGTCCCTTGCTCACTGTGCCACTGGATTCAAGCTAGCCTGGCTGATGAAGGGTAATCCCCTGAAACTGGTCCCAGTATGCTTGTTTTCAGTCCAGGGAGGACCTGTCTTGGCTGTTCGGTTTGGACTGTTCCCATGAGGCACTTGGTCAAGACTGATTTGCATATGGCTTGGTCTAAACTGGGGTGGCATGGTGAGCAATCATTTGTTTGTGTATGTCTGCATTTGCACATGTATTCTCATACATGTTGTGCATCTGAAGATGTTAGTCATATAAAACCCAGTTATACATCTACTTGTATGTTTCTATTAAGTATGATGCTTCCAGTAAAAGGTAGAGATGTATGCATGCATGTTTTGAGGAATATGATGAGAGTTACAACAGTAACATTGCAAAGATAGCTGTTTTGAATTTCTGGTGTTCTATTGCTTCTTTCTGCACTTCTCTTCTCTCTTTCTGCATCCTTCTTGTCTGTTTCTGCTCCTCTGTTGCTTGTTTCTGTACTTCTCTTGTTTCTTCCTGCACCTCTTTTGCTTCTTTCTGCAGCACTCTTTCCCCTTTCTGAAGCTCTCTTGCCTCTTTTCTACACCTCTTGTGCGTGTTTCTGTACTTCTTTTCCGTCTTTCTGCACCTCACTTTCCTTTCTGCACATCTCTTGATTCGTTATCCACTCCTATTGCCTCTTTGTGCACATCTGTTGCTTTCTGCACTTGCTGTGCCTGTTTCTGCATCTGTCTAGGTTCTGTTGGCACTCATCTTGCTACTTTTAGCACCCATGTTGGCTCTTTCTGTACCCCTCTCCTCTCTTTCTGTACCACTCGTACCTCTTTGGACATCTCTCTTGCCTCTTTCTCCACCTTTCTCGCTTCTTTTTGCACCTCTCTTGCTTTTTTGTGCATCTGTCTTTCCTGTTTTGCACTTCTCTTGCCTCTTTCTTCATCTCTTTTGTCTCCTTGTTCACTTCTCTTGCATGTTGTGCACTTCTGTTGTTTTTGTGTGCACCCCTATTGTCTCTTTGTTCACCTGTGTTGCCTCTGTCAGTGTTTCTCACATTTTTTAGTAGCTGTGTTGTTCTTGGTGTATTTCTTTTCAGTGTTTTTTTAACCTTTTGTTTTCTTTCTGTCCCTTTCTTTCTCTTTCATCAACTTTTTTCCTCTTTCTGCAGTGTTCTTGCTTATGTCTACACTTTTGTTTTTTATTTGTAATACAGAGAATAGCAATGTAGTGGTAACTAATTGCTTACTAGTTATTATGAATATTGATATGTAATTAATTTAAAATAGGTTTTTTTGATAACCAATTTTATTGGCATTTTTAAACAACAAAGTAAACGTAGCACAACTTTGACATACCAGGTGTTTTAGTACGGTTACAAGTGATCCTCCCTTTCTGGTCGTATGAGATGTGGGCCCACCCTTGCAGTGGATATTTAGCCCAATGGTCCCATCCATTTGCCCCACACATGCTAATTTTTAGCTGGGCACCCTCTTACTTCGTAGACAGTTTTTTCTTGGATGGCGCAGCAAATCTATACCTTTGTGCCATTTAGCTAAAGAGGGAGGTGCTGAGTCCTTCCAGGCAGCCGCCATATCTCTTTTGGCTATGAGAATGGCTGTTCCTAGGAATAACTTGTCAGCCCAGGAACCCTCAGGAGGAGGGCACGAGGATTGAGGGGGACCTCCCATCCTAGTATGCCACTTAACTCAGACACAATGGATGCCCAGTATTTAGAAAGGATAGCACAGGATGAAACCATGTGGTAGAAGTCAGCTGTTTCTGCTTTACAGCGCGGACATTGTGCGATTGGGAGAAAGCTTGACTTGTGGAGCCGCACCAGGGTAAGATATGCGGAGTGAAGATAGTTGATCTGAATGAGGCGGAGCCTGGCAGATATAGTGAGTGTCCTAGGTGCCATCAGGGCATCTCTCCAGTCTTCCTCTTCTAGCAGGCTAAGCCAGCGATCCCAGCGGGCTCTAAGAGGTTCTATTGTCGATAGGGTATTGTTTACCAGGGATTGGTACATTTTGAATATTCCCCCCTTTCCTAGGTTCCCCATATGGAGTTTGGCCTCTAATGGGCTGAATTCAGGGATGGTTGTGTGAACAGGGATGTGGAGGGCCAGGGTGTGTTGCAGCTGAAGATATCAAAATAATTGGGTGGAGTGCGAGCAGTATGTCTGTTGGAGGTCCTGAAAGGAAGAAAAGTGTTCTCCCTTCATATGTCTCCCAGGCAGGTTATGCCAATTAAATCCCATTTCTGGAACCTTGGTAGTGTTGTGACCTCCCGCAACCAAGTGCCGTGCCTCTGCAGAGTTTGCAGTGAGATTTTTTTTTTTTTTAAACAAATTTTATTTGTCAAGTTGCACATGTATTACAGAGCTCTGCATCCCAGAGACATCTGCCCAATCAAACCATATAGATATGATGACTTTGACTTTTTCAAATGTTGACCGAACATATATATGCAACAAATAAACTGAAAACCCCAACTCCCCACCACCTCCCCAACCCTTCCCCCAATCGCAAAAGGTCTGCTCAGTATCGCCCGCCATGTACATGCATAGCCGGGCAAATGGATCTCCCTGAGTCCCCCCGCTGTTGCACCAATCAATCAATCAATCATTTGCAAATCGCACTACATAGCCGTGAGGGTCTCAAGGCGCTGGGAGGGGTGGCGCTACTGATCGAACAGCCAAGTCTTCAGTATCCGCCTGATGGTCAGCAGGTCTTGGGTCTGTCATAGGCTCAGTGGGAGGGTGTCCCATGTCTTGGCGGCGAGGTGGGAGAAGGATTTCCCACCAGTGGTTGTCCTTCGGATGCGCAGGACGGTGGCGAATGAGAGGTTGGCGGAGCGAACCTGGCGGTTAGGGATGTAGAAGGAGAGCCGTCTGTTGAGGTAGGCTCGGCCGATCTCGTGGAGTGCTTTGTGTGCGTGGATGAGGAGCTTGAAGGATATCCTCTTGTTGACGGTGAGCCAGTGTAGGTTTCACAAGTGGGGGGTGATGTAGCCGTGTCATGGTACGTCGAGGATCAGCCGTGCAGAGGCGTTTAGGATGTGTTGAAGCAGAGGATGAGGACCTCTATCTTGTCCGAGTTCAGCTTCAGACAGCTGATCTTCATCCAGTCAGCGACGGCCTTCATTCCTTTGTGGAGGTTGGCTTTGGCGGTAATGAGGTCCTTGGTGAGGGAGAGGATCAGTTGAGTGTCGTCGGCGTAGGAGATTATGTTGATGTCGTGCTGTCAGGCGACGTGTGCGAGCGGGGCCATGTAAATTTTGAACAGTGCCGGGCTGAGGGAAGATCCCTGGGGTACGCCGCAGATGATCTCGGAGGCTTTGGAACGGCATGAGGGAGGCAGACGCTCTGGGTTCTGCCGGAGAGGAAGGAGGTGGTCGATTCCAGAGCCTTGTCTCGGATCCCTGCAGCGTGGAGGCGTGCGCGTAGAGTGCGGTGACATATGGAGTCGAAGGCAGCGGAGATGTGTAGGAGGATGAGTGCTGCGGTCTCACCATTGTCCAGCAGGATCCTGATGTTATTGGTGGCGGCGATGAGGCCAGTCTGGGTGCTGTGGTTGCTGCGGAACCCTGATTGGGAAGGGTCCAGGATTCTGTTTTCTTCGAGGTATCGGGTTCGCTGTCTATTGACAATTTTCTCAATGACCTTGGTTGAGAAGGAGAGCAGAGAGCTGGGCCGGAAGTTCTTGAGATCTATTGGGTCTGCCTTAGGTTTTTTGAGTAGGGCATTGATCTCGGCGTGTTTCCAGCTCTCTGGGAAGGTCGCGGTCTTGAGGGAAAGATTGATGATGTTGTGCAGGTGGGGTGCGATGGAGCTGCTTGCTTTGTTGAAGACGTGGTACGAGAATGGGTCTGACGGAGAGCCGGAGTGGATTGTGCTCATGGTCTTGATGGTGTCATCGACGCTCACGCTGGCCCAAGCTAGCAGGGGGTCATGGTCGATGGTGTGCGGAGGGTCTGGTGAGTACTTGTCTGTTGGGGCTGTCTGGGTGTTGAAGCTGTTGTGGATATCTGCTATCTTGCGGTGGAAGAAGGTGGCGAGAGAGTCGCACAGGGCTTGCGATGACAGGATGTCGTTGGTGTTGGAGCTGGAGTTGGAGAGTTCCTTCACGATGTTGAAGAGCTCCTTGCTATTGTGTGCGTTGTTGTCGAGGCGGTCTTTGGAGGAGGTCCTCTTGGCTGCCCTGATGAGGTGGTGGTGGTTGCAGATGGCGTCCTTATGTGCTGCGTGGCTGTCCGGAGTTTGTTCACTGTGCCATTCCTTCTCTAGTTTCCGGCAGGCTTGCTTGGAGGCAAGGAGTTCAGGGGTGAACCAGCCGGCCCTCTTGCTGGTGTCTCTGTGGGGGGGTTTTCTTCAGCAGGGCGAGGGTGTTGGCGCAATCCTCGATCCAGCGTCTGAGGCTGTGGGCAGCGTCGTCGGTGTTTGAGTCTCCTCTGCCGGTGGCGGTTCTAACATCAGACCCCGATAGTCCACCAGTTTCTCCAGATTTTGTAGTGCTTGCGTGGGCATCCCCTAGCAACAAAGATAGGCTGTTCCAGCCCCATGCAGAAGTCCAGCCCATTCTTCTATGCGGCCAAAGACGGGGCCCTTGGCGCCTTCCATGCCCTGGCAATGTCGTTCTTCGCCAGTGTAACACACAACAGCATGGGGTGTCTCTTATAAATGTTACCACCTTGTGGTAAATAAATAAATAATACCCTATTTTTGAATGCTTAAATGAATAACAGATAGCTCAATAAATAAGAGTCAAGATTCGAGGTAGTAGGAGTTTTTGCAGGTTTATTACAGCATAAGGACAGGATCAGGACAACCTGCATAGGAAGAGCAGAATGACAGGGCCCAGCAGGACAACTGGACCCAGTAGGGGAAAAGGATGCCCAGCAGCTGCTGGGGCTAGGTCTGGGATGAGCTTGGAATGAGCGCGCTAGCATTCAATAACAAGATACAGGCATATATACATAGCGCAAACACATAGCAGTACATTGCAGTAGGCGTAACAGTGGGTGGAGTAGAAGGCGTGACGTGTAGCAGTCGCGAAAGATAACAGTAAAAGTGGGTGTAACTGGGAGTTTACATAGACATGTGATGCAAACGTAACAGAATATGTCATGAATGGGCGGAAACATAGGAGGGGGCTACCTAAGGAGCCGGGACCTCTAACCTAATGGTGCGCGAAAACGGGCAATGACGTGTTACTAGGAGAAGCTGGGGGCTACGAACTCTGTGCTAGGAGTAGAGACTAGAGTCTGGAGGGTCGGAGCGACATGTACCTAAACCCTATCTAGTATCTGATGTTTAGGGAACATGTTGATATAAACTAAGAGTCAGGAGGGGAAAAGCTAACTTGATTCTAAGACTGGACCATGCATTATTCTACACGTAGTGCGTGATGAAGAATATTAAATGACCATTAATACAGTATTTCTCTAACGTGGAGCCGAATAGGCTAGACAATGACGGAAACTATTGATGCAGTTCAGTAGCTTAGGAATGCAGAAGAGGAGGACTGAACTGATAACTGGAACTATAAACTGGAACTATAACATACTTTTGGCAGACTCAGAGGCAGAGCCAAGCTGCACCGGGCACTGCGAGGCAGGAAGTAAGTGAAAGGTCGAGGATACAGGTGGGGGCTGTATCGCTCCTCAGCGAGGCTTTCAGAAGACAGGAGCTGAATCTGTGGTCCGGGCCCTGTTGAGGCCTAGAAACGGGGACTTTATAATGGAATAACGTGCACACTGAGAAACGTGGCAACATAGCTTTACATAGGCCTGATATTCGTATTATTCACGAGGACTGGAAAATGACATATCAGAGATGGACACAACTATAATTGCGTCAGTAATCAGACATGGGGAATAACATATGCATATTGGTCATGCACACATAACATATGATGGATGAGGCGTAGGGACACAGAACATGGCGAAATTTACTTTTCCACATTCCCTCCTTGTCACTACGTTTTCATCAGGAAACATCAATATTCATGATACCGTCTATCATTTCATACAGTACCATTTGCTCGTCTCGAATTGTCTTTGAACGGGATTTAGAACGGGGCTTGGGACTAGGAATACAAGAGGTAGCACACATGCTGCAAATCGCAGGGCCACATTGTATACAGAGGCAGCAGCTAAATATAATCGCTACTGCAATACCTAGAAAGGACAGGACTTTCCATCCCCATGCGGAAATTACATTCCAGAACCAACCGGACCATGTCCAGGTGCCTGGATCTTGATGTAACAGGTGGGCAATTTTATGGAGTCTGGTTATAGCTGAATAAACAGACGGCGCGTTATTTGGAATGAAAATGCAACAACTGGATCCGAGAATTCTACAGGCCCCGCCCCTATCGGCCAGTATGACGTCAAGGACGAGACGATTCTGTAAAACGACAAATCTCATAGCAGATTGTTCTTCGGTGAGGTTACCTAGAGCAGAGGCAGTCTCATTTACTACAGCTTCAAGGGTTCTTGTTAGCCTACGGATCAGTTTACTATTCTGGACAGGTCCTATGAAAAAGAAGAAACCCTTATTGAAATCTGTATACTGTTCTAGAGTAGTTTCAGTTTGATCGACAATTGGGGACTCTCTTCGATGTCTAGTGTGTACTAAGAAAGAATTCCTATGATAATCAGGTGGGGCTAGAAAAACAGGTGGCAGTAGGAAGGCAATGTAACAGGTTCCCTCCCAATCGAGGGGCAGACGGACATATGCAGTTTGACCACAAACAAAATAAGAATGACGTGAAGCTTTGAAAATAGATTTCCCACTGTCACTATACTGGATAACAGTAGTACATTCACTATGTCCTATATGTACAGAACCATAACTACGGACACATAATTCGCCTTTAACTGGTAGTACTGAAATAGCAGGTAAGTCTGGAGTAGTATCAGACTGAACATTCAGGACCATGAAATTCGACGAATAATTTCCTAAATTATATACCTCATTTTCTAAATCTAAACCTGTTCTGTGGGGGAAACCTTGCTTGTCTGGAAAACATGTACTGTTAAGAAAAGACATATCTGTTGAGGATGACGTTAACGTGGACCATGCTCCACACGAACCATTGTGTGAGAATGGATAAGGAAAGAGTGGCAGAACTCCCTTCGATGTCTGGAAAGGGGGGAGTCGACCACACACCCAACAATTAGTGGCATTGCTGGTCTGGTGTGAATAATGTAACATACGGATGAATGTGTTATTACGCATGGCAAGGCGGTATGAATATTCGTGAGGAGGCAGATCACTAAACGTGTGCTCTACTGTAGCATTAGCAGACATATTTACATGAGGAACAGGTGAATACAGGAAAAATGCGTAGCTGGTGCAGGAAATCATTATGCTGAGAAATAATATGAAACTCAGAAAAACGATACATTGTAGTGAACTGCGACTAACTCTCTCACTATGGGGGTCTATTTTATACATGTCAGAAACAGTCTAACCGTTTCACCTAGGGGAGGACTTATACAATCAAACTGGCTGACTTATTAGACCTGAGCTTTAACTTATACTCCTGTTGCGGAGTTTTCTCTAACAAGGGAGGGGTTGTAACAAAGTCTGGTGCGGGACAGTCCTTTAAAACAATGTTCTGGTAATCCTTCGAATCCTGGGAAATGTTCTTGGCAATGTCTTTGACGACTGGCTTTGATCCTTTAAAAAGTTTTACATGGGAGAGGTGCACCCACCCCTTCCTGCCTTCTAGCTTGACGGCAGTTCGGGTGGTCAAAAGGACTTGACGTGGCTCTTTCCAACGTGGTTCCAGCGGACTTGATCGGTCAAAGTTGCGGACAAGAACCATCGATCCTGGAACGATCTCGTGCGGTGCCACCTCGGTATTGTCTGGAAATGCGGCGGCAACCTGTGAACGACATGAGTTGAGGGCAGACATCAAGGAAGCTAGGTAATCTGTCAGCATATTACATGAAACATCGGTAATACTTCGGGGTCTAGGAGTACCCCACATGTTAGGGGGACGGCCGAAAACGACCTCATACGGGGACAGACCTGATCTGGAATGTGCGACCATGCGCATGTAGAACAGAGCGACTGGCAAAGCTACTAACCAGTCTACACCTTTGTCTTTACAGACTTTTGCTATACGGATTTTCAGAGTCTGATTATGTCTCTCGACTAGACCAGCTGCTTCTGGATGGCGTACACAATGAAACTTCCACTGGTACCCTAACAACAGGGAAACGTGCTTCATGAGTTCTGATGAGAATGGCTGACCGTTATCAGAATATACGACTCTAGGGAGTCCGTATCTAGGGAAAAATTCACGAACCAACTGCTTGGCAGTGGTCGCAGCTGTGTAATCTGGGACTGGATATGCCTCTGTCCATCTGGACAAAGCGCATACTACTACAAGGACATACTTGAAACCTCGACATCGCTCCATTTGAATATAATCCATCTGGAGGACCTCAAAAGGGTGGTCAGGGGGCTGGAAACCACCTTGTTCCACCGGGACACTTTTACCTGGATTAAACTGACAACATATCATACAGGTACGGACTTTCTGCTTGGCTGCAGCTCGTAAATGCTTGTTGAACCAAATGTTCTGGATACTGTCTAACATAGCTTTTTCTCCTAAATGTGCTGGACTATGTGCGGTATTGATAATGACTTGAACCATAGAATCGGGGAGAAACCATGTGGCTCTACCCTTCGTTAACCATCCTTGATCTGTCTGGACCCCTCCTTGTACAGACCATTTCTTGATTTCATCGGGAGTAGCATGTGACTGGATATCTATGACATCTTGTGTAGGGTCCTTAACTGTCATGCATGTAATCAGATCTGGAGTATGTGTCTGATTAACTGGAATGTCTGGTGTCTGTGCTGTAAGCTTGGCTGTACGGTCTGCTAAATCATTACCTTGGGAAATAATGTCTGTAACTTTCGTGTGTGCTTTGCACTTCATGATAGCAATAGATGTCGGTAAATGTATGGCATCTAACAGAGCTTGAATAAGGAGACCATGCTGAATCTTGGTTCCATGAGACGTCATAAAACCTCTTTCTTGCCAGAGCACTCCGAAGTCGTGTACAACTCCGAATGCGTAACGTGAATCTGTGTAAACATTAACTTTCAGGTTCTTAGCGTGTATACAGGCTTGTGTTAGAGCGACTAGCTCTGCTGCTTGAGCGGACAGAGTATCAATACGTTGTGTTTCAATAACTTCAGTGTCAGTAGTCACTGCATACGCGGCGACTAGTTCTCCTGTACTAGTTCTCATACATGAACCATCCACATAAAGTGTCAGGTCAGGATCTAGTAACGGAATGTCTGTCAGATCTTGTCTTGGCTTTGTCGTAATGTTAACTACTTCCACACAATCATGTGTGTCTGGATTTGAACTAACTGATGGTAACAGTGTAGCAGGATTCAGGACGTTGCAGCGTCTAATTTCTATGTGTGGCTGGAACAATGTCAATTCATAACCTGTCAAACGTGCAATCGTCAAGTGCTGAGTCTGTGTTCGGTTTAAAAGAACTTCTACTGAATGTGGTACTTGTACTGTCAGGGAATGTCCTAAAACTATGGAATCACTTTGTCTGATAGCTAGTGCTGTGGCTGCAACTGACTTCAGGCACGCAGGTAACGCCTGGGCGACTGGATCTAATGTGCTCGAAAAATAAGCACAGGGCTTGTATTGACCTGCTTGATCTTGTGTGAGAACAGATAATGCTGTACCTTCGCGTTCTGTAACGAAAAGTGTAAAAGGCTTACTGTAGTTCGGTGTAGCTAGAACTGGAGCTTGACATAGGGCTTTCTTTAACTCGTTGAAACTAAGTGTATGATCAGGTGTCCAAGGGAGGACAGTCGATACGGCTGCCTCCTGTGTCGTTAACTGTATCAGTGGCTTGGCTAGAAATGCATACTGGGGAATCCATTGTCTACAATAAGAGGTAAGGCCGATAAAAGCACGTACCTCCTTCTGGGTTCTGGGCTGGGGAAGACTCGCTATTAACTGGATACGGTCGGGTGTCAACTGCCTACCCCTCTTGGACAGCAAGTGTCCTAAGTATACCACTTGCTGGACACAGAATTGAAGCTTCGAAGGTGACACCTTGTGCCCCATCTCGGCTAGAAAATACAGAACTGTAAGTGATGCTCGCTCGCAAGCACGTTCAGAACGGGCTGTGATCAGTAGATCATCGACATACTGGAGCAGGGCAGTGTCAGTTGGCATGTGAATGTTGTCTAGTTGTCTCTTAAGTGCTTGACTGTAAATACTAGGGCTTTCTGTGAAACCTTGAGGAGCGCGTGTAAACATATAGCTCCTTCCATTTAAACAAAATCCGAAAAGAAACTGGCTGTCTGGATGAATTGGAACACTGAAAAATGCATTCTTGAGATCAATAACAGTAAAAAACATGGCTTCGGAATCAATGGCAGTCAACAGGGAAGAAATGTCTGGAACAACTGGGTACTGAGGAACAATACATTTATTAAGCTCTCGTAAATCAATCACTAATCGATATACTGGGGGTGCATTCGGATCAGTACGTTTCATAACAGGAATGATCGGAGAATTACATACATTGGAGTCAGTTTCTACAACTACTCCTTGAGCCATGAGCTCGTCAATAATTTTGGATAAGGCTGCTACAGCCTCAGGTGGCAATCTGTACTGTCTGATTCGGGGTAACACTACACCTGGTTTGAGAGTCACACGATAGGGTGTGATTTGCATGTAACCTACATCAGTTGGACCTTGCGCCCATAAATGTTGCGGAACATTAGACAATCTTGAATCAAAATCTCGTAATACATAGTGACCTTTAAAGTCACGTAGGAACAGACGTATTCCCTCTGGGGAACAACAGATAACTGCACCTAATTCTTTCAGTGTCTTAATACCTAACAGATTCTCTGGACATGACTTAGTGAGTAACAGATCAGTAGTACGGGACAATGGACCTACTTCTAGAGTAACTGGCTGAGATATTTCATTAACTATGGGTTTTCCTGAAAATCCAAGGGAAACATTTCTTGAGCCTGAGAGCGGAGCCCCTGGAACTTCGGCATGACTAATTGTGGTCCTACTTGCCCCTGTATCGATCAGAAATTTTCTGTCTTTCCCTAATACTTGACTATGAACATAGGGACCTTCTTGGTCTACAGGTATCTCGATGAGAGGCAAGCCTACCTCCCTCTCTAGGCTGTTTCATGAATATGACTGGTATTCTGGATACTCAGACTGTGCATACTGGTACATCTGCGATGTAACGTGCTGTGTTGCAGCAATAGGCTGCGGTACTGTAACTGTCGGTTGTGCATTCTGTGACTGAGGAATCTGTGAAACTTGTTCTTGTCTAGGCGGACGTGGTCTTTCTTTAGTCTTACCAGTAGCTATGTTATGTTTCAGAACTGCACACTCGTTTATAAAATGACCTGGCTGTTTACAATAATTGCAGTTCCCTTTAACGGGAGCTGCAGGATGACTGGCTTGATTCGGACCCCTCTTCTGACTGTCTTGAGGAACAGATTGTGCAACTAGCACTTTCATTTTCGTGTCTTTCATACGTTTTCTCTCGTGTTCTTGCTCTTCTCTGATTCTATTCTGGTGATACTGGAGCATCTGGAGCATCTGGGACGGGGTATTAGCTTGCCAGGTGCTTTCGACTTTCAAAACTCGATTTTTAATTTGTGGACTTGAATTCTCGACTAATTTGGTAACGAAAAGGTGAGGGTATGACTCACTACTTGTCTTGAGACCACTGTTAATACTGAAACATTTCTCGAATCTAGAATAAAAATCACTAATATCTTCTTCTTGTTTCTGTTTACAGGCTGAGATTGCATCCCAGTCTTCTTTTCTCGTTGTCAATAATCTGGGTAAAACTTGAATCAATAATTCTGGTAATTCTTTACATTTATCTCCTAGACCGGTACCTGGTACTCGTGCCTTGTCTTCAGCTTCTAGAGCTGTCCAATCGATCTTTTTCTCTCCCACCTCCCATTCTTTTTCTTTTAACTTTTCATATACCCCTGCGGGTAACAGGACCTTTAACATTTTAATGATATCTGGGTAAGTGTATTCTCCCATACGGAGCATGTCTTTTAATTCTCTATGGAACCCTGCTGGATCTTTGTCATGACAGGGAATTAATTTCTTCATTTCAAGAAGTTCCATCTTTGATATTGGAGTGTATACAAACACTCGTTGCATTACGCCACCCGCCCCTTGGACTGGGTGGACTTCTCGTAACGGATTCTGTCTGTCTATGTAGAATGATTTATTTTCTGGGGGTGAGACATGAACGAAATGCGGGTTCAGAAACGTTCTATATTTGTGGCGCTGTTCTAGAATGACACTAATTAAATCGGTACCTAGACCTCTCCATCTATACTGGAGTAACTCGTTCAGGACATCGTGTAACGGACCTGGGTCAGAATGTTGACCCTCATACAGAGTAATGAGGTGCTGAATCATATACATACCCACCAGTCGTTGCTCGGCTGGGGGCAATTTCAGAAACATTTGTGCCACTATTTCGTCTGGAAAAGTGGTAGAATCAGTAATCCATCGGACTGCTGATCGGGCTAGTTCTTGTTCATGCATAGTACTTAATTCACTGTAACCGACTCGTGATTTCAGAATGTGATCGGTAACTTGAAATACTTGTTCTAGGGAACCTTGTTCTGGTGCTGGATGATGAAAAATAGACTTGTGTTCTAGGCGTAAATGGCGATCTGGAAATCTAGATTTTCCTACATACGCTATTCTGACGGGATTCTCGTCCTCTTCTTCAGGATCAGAGATACTTTCTTTCTCGCTTACTTGTGCTGCTTTACGCTGTTCGTGTAACCTTATTATTTCTTTACGAATTTTCTTGTACATACTCTCCATGGCACCGACGGTCTTGTGCTTACCCTCGGCTATATTATCACTCCACCTTGTCAGGATTCTCATTTCGGCGGGATCTTTAGACGGATAATCTTGTTCTCTTATTAGACAATTGATCAGGAACTTTAATATCATGAGCTGGATCTCGGCTTTCCTTTGAGACATAATCTCGCCAATACTTTCTGGATCATCCCCTGTACGGATGAAACGATATATTCTGTCTAGATCTTCTTTCATATTCGGTAAGGTGACTAGATACTCGGTCACTCTCCTTACACGTACGGAATATAAAACCATATTATACTCGCCTGGGACTGGATCATAGACACATTCGCCAAGGGCTTGTCTGATTTCTGTGACAGACTTATTACTTTTAGGAGTACGCTGTGATGCTTGAGCATGTAATTCGAGTGCTGATAAACGCTTGTGTGGCGGCGGGGTTTGAGGAAGACCTCCTCCCGCGGCCCCTAAACTGGAATCGTCGACTGACATTCTTCGTCCTGGCAGAGTCGGTAATTGTAACGTGGGCTGGACTTGTATGGCGGACTGGGCCGGGGGAGCTGTTAAGGGCACCCCGGTGTCTGGAGGAGCAGGAAGTGCCTGATTTACAGGGACTGGCGGAGCGCGAACAGGATTTGCATATTCGGGGACTGTGTCGTCCAAATAGGACGAAATAAAAATATCAGCTGCGGTCTGTTTGTGACGTAGCTTGGTCGGAACTAATGGCGGCGGGAAATTACTGGATGCCTCTGGGGTCGCTTTTGGCAAACCTTCGGCAAGGAGAGGATACATACCCTTAATTAGGGCATGCCTCTGTCTGTCTGACTGTTCGGTTTTGACTTGTTCACCTATCTCGATTAATTCTCTTTCTTGGGCTCGTTCCTGGGATTCTCTACTTAACTCTGACTTTCTGACTTCCTTTTCCGTTCTTCTATGAGCTTCCTTGCGCCATAACTCGATGGCATCTTTCTGTGACTGTCTGGCTTTCTTTTTCCATAATGCTTCTTCTACTCGCATGATACATTCGGCATCCCATGTACCCGATACGGGCCATCTATACTTTTCTTCTAACTGTTTGGTATACTCTACCCATAAATCTAGATACATTATGGCGCTTATGCCATGTTTCTGATACATAAAATGACCTGGACTGTCCCTAGGCGGAACAGGAACTGCTTCCTCTAACAGACCCTTTCTAGTTTTCAACTGACGTAATCTTGAAAAGAGCGGCATTGTAAACTTAAATCGGAACACAATACAATACACGAAGAACAATAACAATTGGGAAAACAATTCAGGCATACCACGACATTGGATTTACATTTAAACAATATCATAACATAACAGTTCGAACAGAATATTACCTGAAAATACTGAAAACAGAAACAGAACAGATTTTCTCGAGAACGGAACAGACTAGAGTTACCGGATGCACTGCTGTAACAGTACGGAACATACCGGTCCCACAAAGGGACGCATCAAGACCCGTATCCACCTAGGTGAACACTTCGTTTGTGAGTCTGGGCACCACCAACCCACGGACCAGGAGTCAATTTAGATTGGTCCTGTCTAGATACTACCCCAGCAATGGTACTCACCGGGCAGCACGGAACGGAAAGCCTCGGACGGGACTGGACTGCTACGACGACGAACTTCGGACTTCGGACTTCAGTTACGGGTGGGCCTCCGGATACCTCGGACCTTGGACTCTCAGCTTGGGCTCTGGTCGGGACTCGCCGCGTTCCTCCACCGTCTCGTTCGGATGCTGGACCGCCTCCTCCGTCTCCTCCGTGGGCCTGAGGGATACTTGAAGCAGAAATATCTGCACGTGGCCGGTATGGTTCCGTCACGGCTGCAGAGGGTCAGGGGGTCGGCGTGGCTTCACCGACGCGTGGGGAAAGGGCAAGTCCCTGTTCGGGCGCCATTATGTGGTAAATAAATAAATAATACCCTATTTTTGAATGCTTAAATGAATAACAGATAGCTCAATAAATAAGAGTCAAGATTCGAGGTAGTAGGAGTTTTTGCAGGTTTATTACAGCATAAGGACAGGATCAGGACAACCTGCATAGGAAGAGCAGAATGACAGGGCCCAGCAGGACAACTGGACCCAGTAGGGGAAAAGGATGCCCAGCAGCTGCTGGGGCTAGGTCTGGGATGAGCTTGGAATGAGCGCGCTAGCATTCAATAACAAGATACAGGCATATATACATAGCGCAAACACATAGCAGTACATTGCAGTAGGCGTAACAGTGGGTGGAGTAGAAGGCGTGACGTGTAGCAGTCGCGAAAGATAACAGTAAAAGTGGGTGTAACTGGGAGTTTACATAGACATGTGATGCAAACGTAACAGAATATGTCATGAATGGGCGGAAACATAGGAGGGGGCTACCTAAGGAGCCGGGACCTCTAACCTAATGGTGCGCGAAAACGGGCAATGACGTGTTACTAGGAGAAGCTGGGGGCTACGAACTCTGTGCTAGGAGTAGAGACTAGAGTCTGGAGGGTCGGAGCGACATGTACCTAAACCCTATCTAGTATCTGATGTTTAGGGAACATGTTGATATAAACTAAGAGTCAGGAGGGGAAAAGCTAACTTGATTCTAAGACTGGACCATGCATTATTCTACACGTAGTGCGTGATGAAGAATATTAAATGACCATTAATACAGTATTTCTCTAACGTGGAGCCGAATAGGCTAGACAATGACGGAAACTATTGATGCAGTTCAGTAGCTTAGGAATGCAGAAGAGGAGGACTGAACTGATAACTGGAACTATAAACTGGAACTATAACATACTTTTGGCAGACTCAGAGGCAGAGCCAAGCTGCACCGGGCACTGCGAGGCAGGAAGTAAGTGAAAGGTCGAGGATACAGGTGGGGGCTGTATCGCTCCTCAGCGAGGCTTTCAGAAGACAGGAGCTGAATCTGTGGTCCGGGCCCTGTTGAGGCCTAGAAACGGGGACTTTATAATGGAATAACGTGCACACTGAGAAACGTGGCAACATAGCTTTACATAGGCCTGATATTCGTATTATTCACGAGGACTGGAAAATGACATATCAGAGATGGACACAACTATAATTGCGTCAGTAATCAGACATGGGGAATAACATATGCATATTGGTCATGCACACATAACATATGATGGATGAGGCGTAGGGACACAGAACATGGCGAAATTTACTTTTCCACAACCTATCCCCTCCATAACGTGAAGCAGGGCCAACTGCGTTGTGCGTGGGAGCCCCCACCCCAGGACCTTCGATAGACCGTCAAATACCCCCTCCAAAATGATCTAGGGACAGACAGTGCCAGACCGAGTGAGTAAATGTGCCCTCCTCCCTCCCACAGCGAAGACACACAGGGGAGGCAATCAGCCCTGCTCTCCACAAGTGTACCCGCGTATAGTAGACCCTGTGGAGGTATTTGAACTGGACAAGGCAGAGTCGCATAGCTATAGCCGCAACGCGCCGGGTTGCCAGGGCTTCAGTCCAGTCCTCCCCCTCCAATGTACCCATATCCTCTTCCAAATCCCCCAGGAGCTTCTGCAGTGTAGAGGAGCAATGTGTAACCAGGGATTGATATATATGGGAAATGTTCTGGTCTGTTAAATCTTCCATAAAAACCTTAGCTTCCAATGGGCTAAATTACGGCAATGTCTCTAAGCCCTCTAGTCTGGGGGACAGGGCATGCCAAAATTGGAGGTAGCAAAAGAACTGGGACCGTGGCATATTGGAACTCAGCCTGAGGTCTTAAAAGGATTTGAGCGTCAGGGCCTTCATGACATCTCCTAGAGCTGAGATGCCTATATTGTCCCACCCCCGAAACCCCTCCATAGCCACCAATTGAGGTAGTCGCCCATTGTTCCAAAGGGGGGTCTCCCGAGTCAAGGTGTTCCATCATCCCATTCGTTGCAGTGCCTGTCTCCAAATCAGGAATACCACCCTCGTAACCGCGGGCAGGGAGCCTCGCAAAGGTGCGGAGTAGAGAATTGTGTGTAGTGAATAGTGTCCCATGAGCCGCCGCTCGACAGCATACGCCGGGTCTCCTCTATCACCACACCACCACCCGTTGAGGACCAACAGATGCGAGGCTTGATAGTATGACAGAACATCAGAGGACGCCAGCCCCCCCACAGTAGGTTGACAAGAAGCATGTGCGCAGAGCTACGCGCACCTTTCCCCCCTCCCATAGGAACTACCCAAGCGATGCATTCACCTGTCGAAACCATCAGGCGAGATCTGATATGGGTGATTTTGCAGCTGATAGAGGAGCTGAGGAAGCATCACCATTTTGAAAATTGCCGATTTGCCATATAGTGATAGGGGCATACGGGACCAGGACTTAAGGTCTTCCTTTCCCTAACGGGAGCCAGATTACGCTCCCAGGAGATTGTGGGGACGTCCGACAAGGCCACCCCTAGATATTTCAGTCCCCCCACCGCCCGCTGAACCGAGGAGATCCACGTGCCCATACCCGTCTGCTCTCCCAGAAGCCATATTGTCGATTTAGGGGGCTTCATATAGAGTCCCGAGGTCTCCCCAAAATCGGCATAATGCAGAGTAACCGCGGACCGTCCTATCTATGGCTGTAAGGAAGAAGAGGACATCATCTTTCGGACAGACCCGGAGCCCATTCAAACCCCTAAACCTGTGCATATATACGCACCCATGCAGCTAGAGGCTCCATGGCTAGCGCGAATAAATATGGGGACAGGGGGCAAACCTGTTGCGTGCCCTGCCCGATGGAAAAGGTAGAGGATGGAGCCCCAGCCACCCGCACCGACGCCGTCAGATCTGTGTACAGGAGCATGAGGTAGGAGAGAAAGTGTGGTCCAAAGTTGAGTCGTCGCAACAGAGCAAAGAGATATACCCAGCTTGGGGAGTCAAACGCCCTGTCCATATCGGCCAATAATAGTGTCGCTGGTTCCCCCAACTGCCGTTTAGTCACTATCCCCACATGCGCTACCCTAATATTGTGCCTGGTCGCCCTCTGAGGCATAAATCCAGCCTGGTCCGGATGCACCAGGGTGGAAATGTGAGGCAAGAGGCGTTGGCCAAGGCCTTGGCCAAGACCTTTGCCTCCACATTTAAGAGAGAATTACGATGGTAAGAAGCATGCTGCTCTGGTGGCCTACCCGGTTTATGAAACACCACCACCTCCGCATGTCCCCAATCTGGAGGGAGCGAGCCTCGCTCCCGAGATTTCTCTATTATAGGGCAAAAAAGAGGGGCCAACTGCACCAAGTAGTGTCGAAAGAATTAACTGGTGAACCCGTTGGGTCCCGGCGCCTTCCCGCGGTTAAGATCCCCCAATGCCATTCCCAGCTCTTCGTCCATCAGTGATAGCTCCAGCTGATCCCTCACCTCATCTGACACTGTTTTGGGTGGTAGGTCAGTGATAAATTTGTCTATAACAGCAGGCAAAAGGCATTCCCTGGGCGCGTATAGGGCTGCGTAATACGTGGCGAAGCTTTCTGCAATGGCCGGGGGGTCCGTAATTGGTTCTCCCACCTGGTCCAACACACCCGGCAGAGCCTGGGAATGGAAGGTTCCCTGGCATAGTCGATCCAACATCTTGCCGGACTTATCTCCCCACTGATACACCCTGCTGCGTGTCGGGCTTCTTCCATCATTATGGCCGCATAGCTCTATTGGGCCATCAATAGTTGCCTCCAAAGTTGGCCCCCTCCTGCTTCGCGGCTCCTGCATTCAAGGGCTTCCATTTCTAATTCCGTCCGCTGTAACCCCTCCCTGTGTTTCCTACGTGCTGCAGCGCACCAAGAAATACACCCCACTCAGAGTGGGCTTCAAAGCCTCCCACAAGGTCTCAGCACTGGAGACGGACCCCGCATTGGTTGTTAAGTAATGATCAATGGCGTCGCTCATGTGCTCTTTGTACTCATCGATCTGCAGATGCCACACTGAAAGGTGCCACCTGAAAGGTTGTCGTCCCCGCCCAATCTGGAGCATGAGGGCTATCGGGGAATGGTCAGAGAGGCCCCGGGGCAGGATCTCTGCCGACACCACCCTACCAACTGCCGCCCTAGGAACAAAAAGATGGTCAAGTCTAGAATACAAGTCATGGACCGCAGATACGTAGGTGAATTCCTGGCGATCGCCATTAAGGCGCCACCATACATCAATCCAGTCAAGACCTGTCACTAAGGAATTCAAACTCGTGGTGCGTCTACTCTCTAGTCCACCCCCGGTCCGCAATCGATCCCTGGTCAGCCACATGATGTCATTCCAGACTCCCCCAACTACGGATAGGGTATCCGGCATGTCTGCCCATAGAGTCATCAACTGCTCCACTAGATTCCACTGCAGGGGGGGAGGTGCATAGACACTGCCCAGCACCTGGGGGAATAATTAAGACCCCTGTGTGTCTGACCACTGTCTATCATGGGTATAGGAAACCCTGCGGTGTATCAGAATCGTGAGCCCCTTGTAAAGCCAGAGTGGAATACCTTCTGAAAGCCAAATAGCTGAAGGCAGAGTGCCTTCGTACCCATGAGGTGCGTTTCCTGTAGCATAAGTATATCGTCCCCAGCACGCTTAGCGTAATGGAGCAGGGCCCCGCATTTAATTTTATCCAGGGCACCGCAGACCTTCCAGCTAATAATACGGAGGGTGTCTGAGGTCATCTGGTCCCCTCTGGGTGTACTAGCCATCTGGACGGACAACTATAACCATAGCAATTGTGGGGACATTTCGATACAGAGGGGAAAAGCGGTGGACCAGCAGCGACTGTATGATCTGAAAACAGAAACACCCCCCACCCTATACCTCAAGAACATTGAAGCATCAGTCGCGGTGGGGCTAGACCCGGATCCCCAACGGGGGACCAGAGTCCGCTCCAACCAATGGAACCCCAAAATTCAACCCCTAACCCCTGGGCATCTCCCCCGCCGGAAGGGCCCAGCAGAGAAACCGGCCCATGTCCCAGTCTCCTCCAACTAGCATTCGACAGTTCAGCAGTTTTAGGACTCTGCAGCTGCTCGTGGACCCATACCTCAGTCTGACGATCTCTGATGCCCAGGCACATAACCTCCTCTAGAGGGCGCCTACAGGACTGGGTGCGACCCTGTGACGTGACCGTCTGTTACCCTTCAGTTGTCCCCGGGGTCCTCTCTGGGCCATCTCACTCGATGAGGAATCAGATTCTCTCCCAGGTGGCGTGTGAACCCTCATCCGCACTGTCTCATCTGTCCATTTGAACACCTCCTCCGGAGTGTCGAAAAAGTGCGTGCGGGAGCAGTACACCACCTGGAGACGGGCAGGAGAGCATAGGGAAGCTTAAGGTCCCTCAGGCGGATTTTCGCTGCCATGAATGATTGTCGCTGTTGTTGCACTAGACACGTGTATTCAGGAAAGATGAGGATACACAAATTGTCGTAGAGTAGGGGCTCTTTGGCCCCGGCCTGTTTCAAAATAGTGTCTCGATCGTGATAGTTCAAGCGTTTTGCAATAACTGCCCTCAGGTGAGCTCCTGGCGGAGGCTTTTGTATGAGTGCCCTGTGAGCCCGCTCAACAACAAAGCAGCGGGATAGGGCCTCTGGGGGAAGCCAACTCTCTAGCAACTGCGTAAGGAAGCATTCCATATTGCCCCCCTCGCAGACCTCCGGGAACCCCACGAATCTGAGGTTATTGCGTCGGGCCCGCCCCTCGGCATCTTCCGCCCGTAAGGTAAGCCCCTTCTGCATGTTTTCCATGGCCGCAACTTTGATCTTTTGGGAGTCAACATCGTCTTCCACTCCAGAGATACGAGTCTCAGCTTCGGTGATGCGTGACACTGCGTTGCGCCAATTTTGCCCCAGCAGCATGACATCAGAGCCAACCGCCCCTATTTTTGCCCCTATGTCTCTGGATTGAGTGATGGCCGCCATGAGTGCCGCGTTGTCGGGTATCGTCCCTGACTGTCCTCCGGTCGACCCGGCTGCTACCCCCGCACCGGTGTACTTGTCAATGGGGCCTTGCTTAGTTGAGCCGCCACAACCTTTGTCGCGCGTCATGGCCACCCACGGGACTCATCACATGGGCCAAAGGAGATCAGATGGGGGAGCAGGAACAACAGCCGTTCAACGGTGGGCACCCGCGGCCCGACCAACCACCGCCTGGGAGACGATGATGCACCGCCCTACGACCAGGGCCAACAAGTGATCAGGTAGTCTGTGCCACTTTAGGCCCAACCAGTGTCCCCAGCAGCCCCTGTGCAGCCTGATCAACTGCCGAATCTACTGCACCCTAGGAACACTAGCGGATTCCCTCCTTATGCCCGCGGCACCTCAAATTTCCCGGCTGCACACCCCCCCAGCGTGCTCTGGATAACACCGATCTCACAGTCTCTGGTAGCACTCCGAGGCCCGATTGACCGTGATGGGAGTGCTCCTCGTGGCCTGGGGTGATGAGGCGGATCCGCACCCATGGGGGCCCCAGATAAGCCTATGGACCCTCAGTTGAGTCCTGCTGTCGTCCTCCACGATGCAACAATGCCGCTGAATGCCCGCTCGTTAGTGCAACCTTTTTTTTAAAATCAAGGCCTTCTCCCACCTAGCTAGAGGGGAGGATAGGCCAGACGACCTTGAAATGTAAATAGCTTGTACCAGGCTGCGGAATCAAGACTTATGTTCTGTACCCCCATTGTATTACGACACCTACCAGTGTTTTTTCATGGTAGGCCCGGCAACATACATAATGTAACTTTATGCTTGTTAAAGTCAGTCTCTCGTCAGCCATCATAGGCGGCTGGTCAGATTGGACTTCACTGCAGTGTATTGTATGAATAAACTAGTTTGCTTGTATTCTCTACTGCGTCATCGACTCTTCATTCTTGGAAGGCTAGAGGAGGTCGGGAGTGACCCGGCTGACCCTAATCGGGTCACTTCATTCAGTTGGCGCCCGAGCACGGACTCCACCAGGTGACCCATCTGGCCTGTAGTCGGGTTGTAGAGGTCGGGTTGTGTCTGGTCAGATGGGCGGATCAGGTATCCCCAAATGATCGGGCTTGGCTCTTGCAGCTTCCCGTCTTTCTGATTGGGCAGCTCCTCGTCTAGTGGTCACCTTGGCTGGGGTCCTGAAAATTCAAAACCCTTGGACCTGACCTTTTGGTATAAAGTGTCGGCAGTGGAGAATAATCTTGTTTGACCTGTGTGCACCGGGTGAGTTCATCTTGAATTTTTGGTAAGTGCGGCGCCATCGTGGTTAATTTGGTATGTCCGCGGACCATTGTGTTACAGAGTGTTTTTGAACGTTCTGCCGGGACAATTGTTGAATTCGGTTTATTCTTGAAAAGGCCTGGGGCTAGAATCTATCTTGTCTTGGTACAGTCTGAGGACTGACTTGTTTTGACACAGTCTACAGACTGTTCTTGAGAGATCTTTGTTTATGTGTGTTTTATTGTGTGTGCGCATGTTGATTGAGTGAATACGTAAATGTGCCTGATGCTAGGATGTCTTGGTGTTTGGGGTGCCGATGCTGCTCTGTGGAACATCGCCTGGAGGAGCGGCAGCCTGCGCCTCCGGAAGGCACTCCGAATTTTGATATGTATGTGAAGCACGGTATTGGCCCTATTTTGTTTCGTACATTGTAGCACAAGTATACGAATGACAATACTGTGCTTCAATGGCCACAGGATGGTATTTTTAATGAACACAAATTTAATTATTTACAGGATAAATTATTTGCTAGAAGAAGTAGGCAGTCAATGTTTTGATACTCTGCCGGTATGGCAGAAGGAAGCTAAGCAGAGACATATACGTGCTGAGAAAGGGTCCAGGAAGAAGGCAATGCAAACGGTGGTGAGGTAGCTTATGATAAAGAAATGACAGTGTGCGGATAGGAAGTTTTGATTACAATGTGATAGGTCCTCCGGTTTTGCAATTTACGGGTACAGTGACTGCAGGCACCCCCGCAGTGTCAACTGTTTCCATTTCTGTTTCTCCTCCTTCTCTTATACCTACCACACAGCATTGTTGAAACTGTCACCTGGGTCTGCATCTTTTGCGTTCCCCCTTGATGTTTCACCCACAGTATTGAGTAGTGTTGGGATGCCGGTACGAGGGTCGGATGGGGGAAATTGGGCGGCGGCACAGGAGCAATGACTCAATCTGATGTGGGTGAGGAAGAGAAAAGAATGGTTGCAATTCAGGCAGCACAGTGGACCTGGTGTGTGATTTATAGTTTGAAGGATATATGGAGTGTGATAAAGGCTTTTGATCCGATCCGTTTGTGCAACAACATGCCCTTCAGCATTTTCAACTACATTGATTGGTCTGTGGGAATAGTGTATTGAAGGTAAAGCTCCTCAAATTATTTATGATATTCGAGATCATGTATATTCTGCTGGTATGGCCTCTGCAGAAGTCCATAGTAATTTTGGGACATTACTTAGTTATCGGGCCAAATTATACCACAGTACTCTGATTCCAGTATCTCAGTTTCCGATGATGAAAGTGCATCCCCTTTACCCCCCGAGATTCTAGAGCAGCGAAATGCATTAAATGTTGTTACTCAGCAACGGGTAGAGGCTCATTTTCAGGAGCAGTGTGTCTATGCCCTGGGGAAGAGAAGTGAGGTACTTGCCCTTACAAGTCAGTTACCGGACCCCAGTAAAAATCCTACTGCATATTATAAAGAACTAACAGAGGCTGCCTCCTCGTCAGTTATGACCTTAGCAGATATTGAGATGTTTTTTGGGCCGTTTGTGGCAGTAGATATATGGAGGCAGGTGCATACACAGGATCACAGATTGGAACTGGCTGGCACATGGGACGAGATTAAGGCATGGGATAAGGAACGGAAGCCTGGCAACAAACCTGGGGTGATATTTTGGCTTTACCAAATCGTATTATTACCTACATGCATTCTCTTATTCCACCTAGACGAGTGGATTGGGATAAGCTGATGGCATGTCACCAAAAGAAAGAGAAGAGTGTGTCTGATTTTTTTACTCGTTTGAAGGGGTGTTTTGGGATTTTAGCGGGAAGGATTTGTAAGTATAAGGTGAGGTTTGTTTGTTTGTTAACAGGTCTGTTACAAATCTCCTTCCTGAAATTGCAGCTCAGTTGCAAACCTCTGAGAGTACATGGACCACTTCTCCTTCAGCGATATTGAGCAAGGCTCAATATTATTAACATCGAGAAAATGAGGAGAAGGATGAGGTTGAGTAAAAGAGTAAGGATTTAAAGATGAAGGTGTTGTTGCAGCAAGGTGCAAGGGGATCTGGAAGGGGTTGGGGTACTGGTCCGACTCAGAGGTCTCGAGGTACCGGTAGAGGTGGTGTGCCACTGGGGCTCAATCAGTGTGCTTATTTTAAAAAAGAGGGGCATTGACAAAGTGAGTGCCCAGAACTGTTACAGAAAGTTGCAGTACCGTGAGAAAGGGGTTGGAAAGGAAGGGATGAAGCTGAGGGTAGCTGAGATGAGGCTCAGGGGGATGCATCCTCAAGGGGTCGGTCTGATCAGGATTATTTTGATGATCCCCGACGATTATTATATGGATGAAGTTACAGGGATGTCCCATAGCTAGGATAGCATGGGACAGGGTGAGGGACCAGTCCATTTCCTGTAGAACGACGTGGTCCTTATGTCACAGCAGATCTACATAGTTCGAAACAGAATTTTTTGGGTGGATACAGGTGCAATGAATTGCTCCATTTCTCATTCACTGGTCCCCAGGGCAGCCTGTCTGACCGCAATAATGTTTCAGAAAGTTTTTCAGGTGTACCGGTCGTGAGTCCCATCTCCTAACCTCTTGCATTGACTGTTGGTCCTTTAACTGTGGATTCCCTGTTTTTGCTGACATCAAATTGTGGCAAAAATGTATTAGGATTGGATTTGTTAATGAAATTATATGCTACTATTTATTGTTCCCCAGTTGGTGTTTATATGACTTTTGGACCTAATGTGGATGGTGTAAAACAGTGTTTTGCAAAGATGCTCCACTTCCTGTTGAATTAAAGGACGTACCATCTTCTTTGTGGGTGGCAGGGGACACTGATGTTGGGTTGTTACAGATACCACCCGTTTCTATCAAGATCAAGGATAATGCTATGCTCCCTCATTTTCCTCAATAAAAAATATTACAGGCTGGGAAACAGGCTCTGATGCGCTTTATACAGGATTTGATCAAGTTAGTGGAGGTGGAGACAGTAGCGAATATGTGTAATAGTCCCATTCTTCCTATTCTTTTAAAGGCACCTGTGTATTCCCCTGACGCACACCCTGATGTTTACCGTTTCGTGATCGATTTGCAGGAAGTAAATAAAATATTTATTCCCCAGTTTCTGGTGGTTCCTGATATTACCATCTTTCTCACAATAGTCCCTTCCTCAGCAAAATATTTCTCTGTGATTGATTTAAAAAAAACTTTTTTTAGCATTCCTATCCACCCTGATAGCCTTAGGGGTATACCGAAAGTCCTAGTATTTATATTTAAGCTTTGAAAAGTCAATTGGACTCTCTCTCTCTTCCCACAGGTAATGTATTGTTGCAACATGTAAATGACATTATAATAGCCTCCGACACTGAAGAGGGTTGTCGGGATGCCACGGTAACATTGTTAATGCATTTGGCAAAAAATTGACATATAGTGCCCCTTTCTAAATTCTAATATTGTCAACAGCAGGTCACATATTTAGGTCACCTGCTGTCGAAAGAGGGTCGGAGGCTAACACCTGAACGAGTTGGATCCATTGTTAAGATGCCTGTCCCTGTGACTCAAAGGGATGTGCTTGCGTTCATAGGCAGCACCTCATATTGTCGGCACTGGATGCCTGCTTATTCTTTATTAATAAAGCCTTTGCTTTACCTAGCCACTAAAGATGTGCATGAACACTTGCCAATGACCCATGAATGTCAGCATGCTTTTGAACAATAAAAAATTGCACTTTGCTCTACACATGTGTTTGGCACTCTGGATTATAAGAAGCCTTCTGTTCTTCACGTACACAAACCGACTGGTTATGCGCTCTCTGTGTTAACACAAGTCTTTGTAGGTAAGCAGAGGCTGTGTGCTTACTTTTCTGCTACACTTGACCCTGTCCCCAGAGCCCTCCAGAGCTGTTTAAGAGGCGCCGCGTCTGCGGCGGTCTCTATTAGACAATCAGCAGGGTTCGTTCTCAATCATGATCTCACAGTAATGGTACCGCATGCTGTGGATGTACTTTTGAATAGAGCAAAGACGCAGCACATTACCAGCGCTCATCTGACTGGATATGAACTGACATTGTTTGCACCTCATATTACTATCAAAAGATGTGCCATTCTGAATACAGCCACGCAACTACCCCTTCCTTCGGAAGAAGAGGACACGGATGTCCATGGTTGTTTGCTTCACACTGCCGAAGAGACGAAAGGACAGGTAGACCTGACTGATGTTCCCTTATCTGACCTACAAGGGGAACTATATGTCGATGACTCTTGTTTCAAATTGTCAGATGGCACCACTACAGCGGCGTATGCTATTACCATGCTGCGCACTGTAGTTGAGAAGTCACATGTTCCTTATCAATTAGCACAGGCTGCAGGGTGGGTAGCCCTTCTGCAGGCATGTGAGTTAAGCGAAGGACTGACTGTCAATATTTATACTTACAGCTAGTATGCCTTCAGGGTGGCCCATAACTTTAGACGCCTCTGGGCAGAGAGAGTATTCTTGACATCGCACGAGACCAAAATTCAACATGGTCCCCTGATAGAGAGGCTTTTGACAGCTTTGACTCTTCTGAAATGACTGGCAATAGTAAAATGCAGTGCCCATAAAACGATTACTGATGATGTGGGTAAAGGAAATGCATTTGCAGATCAGACAGCTAAGGAGATAGCCAGATCTAAGATGAAAAAGATGTTTGTGGCAGGCCCAGCTAGGTGGGTGCCCGAGAATCGGATGTTTGAGGACACACTAGCAAATGTGAAGGAGAACCAGAGTAAAGCAACAATAGAGGAGTTGGCAGTGTGGCAGGAGAAAACAGGGCATCTAGATGAAGAGGGATGCTGGACTGATCTGTCTGAGAAACAGAGATGGATGGTACCAGATGCATACATACTTCCCGTAGTTACTAGGGCATATGATCCAGCCCAGATTAGTACCAAAGGCATTTGAAAGTTGCTAGATCCTGTGTGGTGAAATGAAAATATTTCAAAGCTTGCCACTCACTTGGTGAAATACTTTATGATCTGTCTTAGACACAATCCTGGGAAGGGCACCCCTACACCTTCTGGTAATTTTGCACCTCCTTCTTTCCCTTTTGAGGTACTCCAAATAGATTATATAGAATTATCACAAGTTAATAATTTGAAATAAGTGTTAGCTGCAGTTTGTGCTTTTAGCAAATGGATTGAGGCTTACCCCACAAAATAAAACACGGCTATGGCAATGGCAAAGGCTCTTATTACGGAGTTTTCCCCTGCTACGGCCTGCCCTGTTTCATTTGGAGTAACAATGGACGTCACTTCAACGCCAAATTGATCCAATATGTAATGTTTTGCATATTCAGCAAAAATTCCATGCAGCTAATCACCCCCAGTCAGCATGTTTAGTTGAGAAGTACAATGGTACTCTCAAGTTGAAGTTGGGAAAAGTGAAGGAAAGTACTGGGTTGCAATGGCCAGATGCATTACCCCTTGCTTTGTTGTCCACCAGAATGACAGCCCATTCTAGAACAGAATTATCTCCCTATGAGGTAATTTTCTGTTGTCCAGCAAATGTGTGGGGGTGTGCCTAGACCAAAAAAGTTCTCTGACAATGATTATCCTCTGTTGGTCGATTATTTGTAGGCACTTACTAAAAGCTTGCGTTCTATCCCCCAACAAATACAGGAGGCGCTGCCTCCAACACCTGATGGGCCTGGGCATACAATTCAGCCCAGTGATTATACGTTAATATGAAGCTTTCAGAGAAAGGACGGCTTGGAGCCTAGATGAAAGAGCCCCTACATGGTCCTGATCACAACGAGGACGGCAGGGAAAGTGGTAGGACAGAAGAATTGGATTCATGCCTCTCACCATAAGAGGGTGCCGTCACCCCTACGATATCTGGGTGCGAAAGGTGATTGGAGACCACAAAACCAAGAGGGTCCCAAGATTTCTCCCGTTCATGGATAACCAACTGGTTTGGACGCAGACAGAGGAAGAAAATGATGCTGTTCTAAATGAAGCAGTCCCCCCAGAAATAAGGGCTGCTCAGGGATCCACTTCATCTGATTCACAGGAGCCTGAGTCCCAGTCCCGGCGCCCCCTGAATTTCAGATTCTACTTCGAGATGAGACAGTGCCTGGAAAAGACAGGTATCATTTGCGTCCTCAACGGGAAGGTAGTGCACCAAAAGAAAAGTGAGTGTAGTTAGGGATGGACTTCATTGGATAAGACAACTGAGAATGTCCCTTGTTTTTGCTTATTCCCATTAGATCAGAGATTAAAAGATTGGTGCACTACCTGTGATGCATGTGAGGATAAGTTGAGGGTATCTTCCAAGGAGGGAGAGTGCCCTATCTTGGGAAGAGTGAACATTTGATGATGGGCTGCAACAGTATGGCTCCAACGCGAAAGTGCTCAATAGCACCACCAAGGAGTGAACAATAGAAGCATGCCGGGGAAGCTTGGAATGGATCCTGATTCTCGATCCTTCTTGGCGTTTCTTTTTTCCTTTGTTTAGCTTTTTATGCCCTTTTCCCATCACTGGCTCCATCCTAACTTGTTTTTTCTTTGATGCTTTTATTCATGAATATAAAAATAGTAAAATGTATCTTTTTTCCCATTCTCTTGCAGCGGATGAACAGGTTTTTTTTTTGCCCTACGCCAGGGACAGGTTGGCTTTGAATGGCTGCTCAGAAAGAAGATATTATGGGTTGTAGTTATGTTACTGTTTCTTTTGGGGGGAGGGGGGCTGTTCTGGATAATGGAGTGCTTGGGGTTAAATCGTCATGTGTATTGTATCAAGCAGTTCCCTCAGATCGTCAGAAGCAAACTATGCACAGTAATGTTTTCGTGGATACCCATCAAAATTCTTTGGGGATAGCACAGCTTTTTACCTCACTGATTCTGTCACAAGTCTATGGAAAGCTTATCTCCTATCACTGGTAAATTATACATATATTCGTCCTCCCACATTTGTAGATGTAAATTATTTTTTTCCCCCGGTCCTATGATTATGCTGCCCTGCTACTCTGCAGATATCTCCGGAGTAATCAGGTGGTGCCCTGATACCACTATGTTGGATAAACCCGGTATGGCGGCTCCCCATAGGTTTCCCTTTAAGCCTTGTGAGTATCCGGTAACACTGGTAGGCGAGGGTTATAACCTCCAGGAGCCTACATATCCAGTATACTGAGGCATTGTGTGGATATCTCTAGGGTAAAATGGAGCTAATTGGGTGGAGAATGAGGACAACATTTTTTATTTTATTTTTATTTTAAAAAAAAGTTCTCCCACATTTGTAGAGGTAAAAGGTGAATTTGGCTTGGGATACCCTGGACCTTGCCTACATTATCGAAAACCGAGCGGCACAGGATATCCGGGATATATCCCTGAAATGTATTGTGGTGATCTATAATTTAGCAAAATAAATATTACTTTGACAGGTTGGCATTACCAAGATTTGACTGTCACTCAAGAGGCAGGAACATATCCTGCCTGTTGTCCTGAACTAAATAGTACTGATACTTATTTGTATCTTAACTGTTCTGGAGAAATAATATATAAAAATGTTCTACGTTTAGGGAGAAAGGATGATCCCAGTATGAAAGGAATGAACACTAGATATGCTCCTTTAGATTACCAAGGTCCACTCTATGCATACCCAGGTTTTTATTTTCTATCCAAAGGCACGTATTCAAATATGTACGATGGTACAGAGGACGTGGCTTTGGGAATGGTGTTACCTCTTGGGGTACCTTGTAGGCATAGTAGACCGAATATAAGATGGGTAAAAAGAACATTGACAAAGGAATTCTACGAGGGAGTTACCAATTTACAAGGTAATAACTATAGCAATGGTTTTACTTTTGGGTATATTCTTTCTTCCATTATCACATTCGATGGTACTGCTATGGCCAGAGGTGAACGTGCTAGAGAGTATTTTGGGTGTAAATTACAGATTTTATCCAATTCGACAGGGGCAGCTTTACGGGATATCACCACTCAATTAGAAGATATGCGTATATACTCTGAACAAACCAGGTATGCCGTTGATTTTATTCTAGCTAAGAATGGTGGAGCATCCACTGTTATAGGAGATCAGTGTGTGGTTGGCATCACAAATACGGAAAAAAATATTGCCCAACATATTTTAGACATCTTAGAGAATGTTAAAGGCATGGAGAGAGGCAATTAACTATGGGTGAATTTTGCGGATCTGCGGTCCGCGAATTCGCAGATTTTCCCACGAACTGCAGATTCTTTTGCGATTTGCACTAGAGTACTTTCTACTGGCTAATCCAGTAAATGCTACCTTGTTGGGTAAATGTATAGTGCTTTTCCTACACTGCAGCTGCGTAAAGGGCCAGATGATTTGTCTCCATCGACCATGTGTGCCTGTAACTTTGCAACTGCGCCAAAAGGCGTAGAGGTCCCTTGAGTGAGCTGTCCATCATAGTTGGAAAAGGGCGGGAAGACGTTTGATACCGCTAGTGTGTGGTGCGGGGCCACACAGGCAGGGCTTCTATGCGTGTCAACATAACTCTTGTGTATAAAGGGTCAGAGAGCAAGCAGGGCAGCAGGTGAGGAGAAAGCAGCCCTTCTGGTCATAGGAACTACACGGGGATTGCGCTCGAGAAACTCATGGATTCAAAGACCTCCCTTGAGTATTACAGCTAATTTTCGACGGCAGATATGGGGTTAAAGCACACTTGCCCAGCCTCGACCGTGCTCACTAATGTTTTGGGCTGATTAAAACGTTACTGAATTTGAGCTTCAACTTAGGCACCTGCTTTATTTATATCTGTAAGTGCTTCCTTTTGAGGTTTAATTTTTGTGACAGGAACCTCATGCAAGAATGAATCCTGCCCTGCATAGTTATCCACGAAGATGCCACCGTTTTGTCATGTGCAATACCTCTACTCAACTGGAGTACTTTCTACTGGCTAATCAGTAAGTGCTACTTCGTTCGGTAAATGTATAGTGCTTTTCCTACACTGCAGCTGCGTAAAGGGCCAGAAGATTTGCCTCCAGTGACCGTGTGTGCCTGTAACTTTGGTCCCTTGAGTGAGCTGGCCATCAAAAAAAAAAAAAAATATGCCCGCAAGCGAATTTGAGAATTTTGCCGCAATTTTGCAAGATTCACGGATCGCGAAATTGCCAAAAATCCGCAAATTTCGCGAGAGGAACGGATTTTTGGCCCATGCTTAGAGGCAATTGGAGTTGATCCTTGTTTGGTAGGTGGGGTTGGATCTTAGAAAAGGTGATATATTTCATTGTTATTCTAATTTGCTGCTGTGTCCTGATACAGTGTCTCCCTTTATGTTGCTCATATTGTGCCACTTATCTTATGCCCAAAAGAAGTTCGAAGAGGGCATGGAGTCTTGGGATCAGAGTTTCACGGCATGCTGCATAATATTCTGCGGTAACCCCATCTGGACCGGGAGTCTTATGGGTGGTGAATGAGGAAATTGCTTCCCTGATTTCTTCAAGCTTGCTAGGTTTGTATAGGACTTATGTTCTGTTTGTGAGAGTCGTGGAAGGGGGATGTTCTGTAGTAAGGAGGAGCTGTTCTGCGGCCTATGCAAAGGATCTGCTGAGTACAGCCCCTTGTAGTAGGCCGCGAAGGCCTGTGCGATTGCTGCAGGGGTGCGAGAGATTTGTCCCTGTGCATTGCAGATTTCAGGGACAATTTGGTTGGCCGTGGGGTGGGTGGCGAGCCAGTGGAGCAACTTGCCATTGTGTCTCCCCATCCATAGACCCTGGCCACCGAGGATCTCCAGATCAATTTGGAGGATTCGAGAGAGATACTTTTGATCTCGTTGTGTACAAGTTGCAGCTGCCAGTGTTCCATTTTTCCTTCCATCACAGCCATTGTTCGCTCCAGGAGGAGGGCTTTGGCTTCAAGTTGGGAGAGCTGGCGGTCTTGGACCTGCCGCTTGTGCTTGAGGAACCTCTTGGCATATCCCCGAATTGTGGCTTTGCCCGCCTCCCACAATGTGTTCTGCTGTTGCAATGTGCCCTAATTTGTAGAAAAGTAGTTTTTTAGCTCTTTTCCATTTCCCTCTTTGTACTCTGGGTCCTGGAGGAACCAAGCCTTTAGTCGCCACATGTGTCGCAGAGCTCCCATGAGGCCCCCTTCCCGCAGTTGGAGCGGAGAGTGGTCAGACACTAGGCACTGCAGGATTTGTGTAACCCCTTAAGTGTGCCCGTCGGCCAAAGGCCATCACGAGCCTTACCTCTGTAGTGCTTCACACGTCCGTTGGCCGACGCAACCCTGCCCGCGCACTAGAATGCCCGCACTGCGGCGGAATTGCCGCTGCGGTAAACAGGGTAAACAAGTAACCAGTTAGTTAGTTGTAGGGCGTGCAACAGGGCTACTTATTGGGGACCTCAATGTTCAAGGATGCCAGTTCCTCCAGATCGAAGTCTTCATATTGGAGGCGCTTGGGTACAAATGTGGGGGCTGCGTAATAGATCAGTGTCTTCATAGCTGGGCCCTGGGGAGTTATTGGGTCCCATTGCGGTTGTCAGGTCTAGGCCACTGGAATTGTCCAGGATTCCAGGTGATCCACTCCTCCTCAGGGGGGAACCAGATGGTGAGGTGGGTGTCGCTTGACGGGTGTTGGGCCATCTCTGGGACCCATGTGTCACACAGGTGTGGTACCTGTAGGTGTGGTACCGTGCTGTTCCTTTTGGGGGTCTGTCGTATGGACACTCTTCATTGGATGGATCGGGCACTCCTCAGTCGACCCGGTCCATGCCGCCTCCAGCATGTCAAAGAAAAATGATTTGCCCTGGAACATCACTTTAGAGCTGGCGGGGAAGAGGAGTCTATGGGGCAAATTGAGGGCTTGCAGCTTCTGCTTCACGTGGAGGTAAGAGCACCTGTGAGCCTCTACCTCCTTGAAGTAATCAAGAAAGAGCATGAGTTTGAACCCTTTTTGGAGCAGTTCTTTTTGTGAGCGGCCTCCTGAAGAATGGCGTCCCAGTCTCTGAATTTGAGAATTTTCATGATGATTGGACGATGTGGGGCTCCTGGCGGCTGTTTCCGGGCAAGAGCGCTATCGGCTCGCTCCACAACAAACCAGGGGCACAGAGCAACCCCAGGAATCCAGGACCTGATCCATTCCTCGATAAAAGTGGTGACTTGAGTGAGTTCTGTGCTCTCGGAAAGGCCATCCAGGCGGATGTTGGTACGCCGGGAGCTGTTTTCTGCATCCTCGGCCTGTCTGTGTGGATCTGACGCGTGGGACAAAAGTTGCTTCATCTGCATTTTTAGTGTTGAAACATCATTTTCTACCTCTGAAAGGCGAAATTCTGCTGCTGTCACACGGGCAGTCGCATTGCAGAGATCTTGACGGAGGACAGCCATATCCACACGGACTTCACCTATCTCGGTTTCCATCGATTCTTGGCAGGACTTTATGGTGTGTAGTATGGTAGTCAATAAAAAATGTTAATTCATGTAACAAACTATTGAAACTGTTCTTTGTTTTTTAGAAGATTATTTTGTCTGTATCACAAATTGAAGATGGCAAGAAAACATGAAAAGAGAAGACAACAAAAAAACCTGAACTACTTAAAGAAAAGTAAAAAGAGTGCATTAGAAAAAGACCAAAATGTTATTAAGGATAAAGTCTGATCTGGTAAGAGCACTAAACAGTTTCTTTAACGAGTTGCAGAGAAACTAAAGAAAAAGAATAATAATGAAAGGAAAAGTTTTACATCAAAGCAAAAGGAAATGAAGATTTTTAATGGTAAAAAAACATTCATTTTTGGCAAAACAACACAAGTTACTAGAAGACAAAAACAGTTTAAAGAGAAACGTATATCAATGTTTCAAAGTAGAGTAATTTACAATGTATTAAAGCATCGTAAAAGTATAAAAGAAGATCAGTAGCATATAAGAAGAAGAAACACATTGAAAGAGTAGTAGATGCTGCTTTTGAATTGAAACGAAAATTATTTATATTAATATTGAAAAGAATAAGAACACTGGATATAACAATGGTGTTTACGAAAGAGAAAAGCAAATGAAAAAGACTTGTTAATAGAAATAACTTTTGTACAACTTTTACTGCTGAATGGAAGCACACTTCTAGTACTGAACCTTTCTTTAATGAAAAAAGTTACTTTCAACAGAACACATTAGTACAAGCAGTTGATACTAGTGGGGGATGCTATGAGATGAAAGATGGTTGTCCCATTCCAAAAGAAAAAATGGTTGTTAGGAGTGTGGAAGAAGTAATAACTGAAGAAATTCAAGGGAAGTGTACACAAGGTTCAGTATATAAGTGGTATTGTAGCAGTATTCAACAGGAATCTATTGACATATTGAAAAATGTGTTCACAAGACTATACAAAAAAAGTCTTAAACAGAAGTTTAAGATGTTACAAGGACTAGATCCGAGTAAAATAAGAATCTATACTAAGTTGCAGAGTCACTCTCCGGCTTGTCTTTCAAGAAAAGTGTGTAAAAGTACTTTTCATCATTTAAGAATGTTAGCAGTACACCACTCAAAATGCGGACATTAGTGAGGAAACTCTACTATGTAAAAAAAAAAAGCAATATGTTTAAGTGAAATGAACACAGCTGTTTTGCACGGTTCAGATGTACAAAAAGCTTGTGATGATATACAGTTCAGTTTCTTTGGTTCACAAGATGAGTGTGGAGAAAGTGAGAGCTTGATAAGTGTAGGTGTTGAAGAAAATGGGAAATACATTAGCATTGAGTTTGCAGAAGAAATTACAACGTTTAAGACAGTTTCATGTGAAAAACCAAACTATGGGCCTCATTACGATTGCGGATTTCCCGCATCCACCGGGCTGGCGGAAGCCACCGCCGGCCCGGAGGATGCGGGAAATCCGCCGGGGAGCCTTGCAAGACCCACCGCCATATTAGGATGGCTGGTGGGTCTTACTATCTGTCCGCCGCTAATCCGCCGCGGGCGGATTCCGCCCGCGTCGGAAAAGCATTAACATGGCTGGCGGTGTCTATCAGACACCGCCAGCCATATTAGGATGACAGCAGAAAGATGCCTTTACACGGCGGCATTTCCGCCGTGTAAAGGCATACGGAATTGTGTTTGGGGGCCCGTTGCTGGCCCCCAGGGGTGAAGGGGGGAGGGGGGTGCACATGGGGGGTACCTATGGTACCCCCCTGCATATGCCTGCACAAAGCGGCAGGCACCGCGAGGTGCCTGCCGCTATGTGCATGCAAATGCACAACTTACTTTTTTATCATTGCGTCGGGTGCTGCTTCAAGCAGCACCCGCCGCAATGATAAAAATACAGGATGTGACCGCCAGGGTGGCGGTCACATCCTAATTTGCACGGAGGGACCGCCGCAGCCCATGCGGACGGTCCCTTCACCTCTGGGATGGCGGACGAACGCAAGTCCGTCCGCCATCCTAATCGGCCCCTATGTCTGTATTTGTTGTTGGCATACTCATTACAGAAGTCAAACTAGGAATGTTAATTTATATTTAAAAAGTGAAAAGGATAATAATGATAACTGGCAGAAATTTGGTGCTTATTTGTTGGTAGAAGGTCAGTTTGAGTTGGCTGCTGATCAAGTTATTTGTGAATAGTGTTACAATAAATTAGAAGAGAACAAAATTCCAGCTAGAGCAGTACATAACAACTTAGAGTTGGTACCTGTTCCTCAGTAGCTGGAGATTTGAATGCATATGAGTCAATTCTTATTCAATCTGTACAACCATTTCAAGACATAATTCGTATGGAGCCTAAAACAGGTAAGCTGCCACCAACAGATTTACAAAGAGGTCTGATAGAAAGAGTTGTGTACTTACCTTTAGGTTTTAAGAAGAATATTGAAACTGATGGTGTAGACAGGGAGGAAAATGAGCCAGTTGTAATTCTAGTAAATGGTGTACCAATAAATAGTTGAAAAATATGGCAAGAGTTCGTAGATGTTAATAAACTTCAAAAGGCTACATTAAATCTGGTACAGAATAATATTTATTATAAGAATGTCAATGATGATGAAGAGGCAATATGCTTAGATGAAACAGAAATTTTAAGTGGCCAAATAGAAAAAGTGGACAAGTCTAGGAGTGAACAGATTTATGAATATCATACTATACATCCTCTACATTCAAAAGAAGTGATAGGAAACAGTATTAAATTACTTCAAATGAAGGAAGCAAAGGGAACTCACATGAGTGTATGGGAAAAAAGTTTAGACGCTCGTTGTTTTCCCCAACTGTTCCCCACTGGAGAAGGTGGACGATTTGATCAGCGAGCTGTACGGATTCCAGTCTCAGAATACCGCTCAACAAGATTAAACTCTGAAGAGGCAAGATTTCGACAGTGCATTCCATATTTATTTGATCTTCTGATTGAAAGTGATTTGTCTGCACTTTCATATGCAGTGAACACATATTAAAAACAGGAGTTTATCTTCCACATGTTTCTGCAATACAATTTATGACAAACTTCAACAAAGAGATGAACATTTAGAATCACAGTTAATTAATTTGATGGCATGTCAACATGGTACCAATGAATATTGGTTTTGTTGTCATGTATGTTAAGAAACTTAGGTACACCTACATGGTTTGTAACACTCAGCTGTGCTGAATATGTGTTGGAAGATTTACTTGAAAGTCTACGAGAAGAAAATTCAAATGTAAAAAATATTCAATTGAAGACACTTGGAGGGCTATGTTCCTTGCATCCGGTAAATGTCTGCAGGTATTTTAACCACAAGATTCAAAGTATGATGTCATTTATCGGCAATAAAAATATTCCTTCTCTTGGAGGAGTTACTTATTAACCACAGAAAACTCAGTTGCGAAAGTCCAAATAAGAGGGAATTTTTTTATTTAGCACTTCTGCAACTGTTCAAGTCTTGGCATACTGAAACATAATTACTTGGAGATTTTGACTGCTATGAAGATTCTTTTAATGGAAGTAAAGATAGCATTGAATGCACAATTTTCCCTACACATCTACAAATGTTAAATGATGACATTGAACAAGAAAGTACTATTGCAGCTGTAAAAGCTATAGACATTTCTCAAGATAGTCAAAGTTCTGGTCCACTGAGTCAAGATCCACTAAGATAACCGATTATCGAAAATAAAGCAGCAATAGCCATGAATGAGGTAGAAACTACAATGCAACAAGCACAACAGGATATTATTTAGTGGGAAAAGTTAGAAGAACAACTAAATATTGAACAAAAAGACATATATCTACAAGTGACACCACAGATACAACATGGTTTGCTGCATGAAAAAAAAGAATGTCAATGTTCATCATGTAAACCTATTATAATGTACATCAGTGGTCAAGCTGGAACAGGAAAACGTTTCTTAATTAAAATTTTGACTAGTTAGCTACACAAAACTACATAATCACATTTATCTTGTGTTGTAACAGCTCCAACTGGATTAGCAGCACGCAGCATTAAAGGGATTGCTTTACATCGATTACTTATGCTACCTGTTGAACATAATAATACATTGGAATATAAAAAGCTATCTGGAGAAGCTTGTTATGAAGTGTCAAGAGTACAGAAAGAAAATGAAACTTTTAATCATTGATGAGGTGAGCATGGTCTTAAACTTAATGCTTGCCTTTGTACACTTGAGAATGCAACAGAGTTTGAAAACAGATTGCGATGTTCTGTTTGGAGGAAAACATTTAATTGTATTCAGAAATCTACTACAACTAACTCCTGTAAAAGGACAACCTGTTCTTAAAACACTTGTCCATGATCACACAAGGAAATCTTTGGGAAGATTTGGAAATGTGAACATTTGGTTACATTTTGAATATAAAGAAAGTATTAAGAATATGCGACAAGCAAGTGATGAAGATTATGGTAATATTCTTAAAGATATAGGAAATGGTGTCTTGACGAAACATGGTAAACAAGCTTTAGAAAATCAGTTACTAAGGAACTTGCTTACAACTGGAACACATTAGCTGATGTAATGTACAACATGCTTGGAGAAAAGAAGTCCATAGTTTGCGCAATGCCTACACTGCAAGAGTGTTCTACATTTAATCAAGAACCTTTAAAACTGGAAAAGATCAAATAGTGGAAATTGAAGCTGTCAATTAAATTGACCACCAGGGAGTGACTATTCTTCTCACAGAGAAACTACAGGCTAAATTGCATACTTTGGAAAAGTATGTATTTAATTGCAGGCCTAGAAAAGATTTTACATGTATGTAGAAACTGTCAGGTAATTTACGGTGTAATTTGAATGTAGAAAAAGGTTTAGTAAATGGAGCAATGGGAAAAGTTGTTGATTTTGTAAAATTTCAGAACAGAGATGGGATAAAGTTTTTGATTATAACATTTGATCAGATTAAAGAGGTAAGACAGATTGGGCATTGTGTTGTACGTTTTTTGGTTGTAAAAGATGTGTATGTTTGCAGAAAACAGTTTCCTTTATCTTTAGCATATACTGTAATTATTCATATATCTCAAGGTTTAAGTATAGACAGTGCTTTTGTAAATATTGGAAATACAGTGTTCAAAGAGAGGGAATGGCAAACATTTCATTGTCTTGAGTAACACCATGGTCTGGTTTGTATTTGATTTTGAAGAGAAAAAGGTTAGTGCTGATACAAATTGTGTAAGAGAGTACAATTGTTTAAGAAGACTTTAAACACCTGATTTAGGAGAATATCCCTGTAGGAGAGCGGGTTTGATAAACAGGCGTGGAGGCGGTAGTGGTGGTTTAAAGGAAGAAGGTTTATTTAAAGAAAATGACGATGTGATAGGAACTTGTAAGATTTCTTCGAAGTGGTCTTCTTCTTCTGAGGTTTCTGGGGAAGTGTCAGGAGATGAATGGTCACGTGTGGTCTTCGCCTTGTCTTCTGGACGAGGTAGGTTTCCCCGGTGGCTCATAAGAGAAGGAAGGAATAAATGAGGGGTCCGTGAGAATGACTATGATAAATTTGGAGAGACGTTGTTTCCCTTCACCACACCTTTGTGTCACTGCCAGTCAGTAGAAGGGTGATGGAGCATGCAAACAATAGAGAAGTTCGAGGTAGGCTTAGGGCTAGGGGCAAGAGTTTTATGGTGCCTGGGGTAGAACAATCAGAGTGCTCACAATTTTATAGTGCTTAAGAGGAGGTATTAAGTGTGTTCATATATTGCCCATTAGAAGAAAAACATTAAGAACAGTGCGCTGCGCATGCTTGGTTCGAGTATTTCACTATCACGCGCTAGCCCTGAGAAGCAAAACAAAGCCACATACACCCACTTTAAACAATCCGCGTACCGTTCCCACCCGTTACCCGCTTCAGTTTCCCTAGAGCCGATGTCACTCACCGACCCTGCCGCAACTCTTCCTAGAGTCACGGCCGCTCTCCAGCATCCACCGGGCACCACCAGTCCTCACACCAGCTGTCTTCGTCGATGTCCGGTTCGTTGGCTGTCTGGAACTCTTCAACGGGTCCCACGTCTTCCTGCACCGGGTCCACGTAGCCTTTCAGGGTTTCTGCCTCTTCAACGGGTCCCGCGTCTTCCCTCTCCGTCACTGCCGATAAACTCCTTCCTCCGTCTTCCGCGTGTACAAATGTTTGTTCCGCCCTCGCCTCTTTGTAGGTGTCTCCTATTCGTCCTGCCGTGCTGTTTCCGGGTGATTCCTCCTGCACTTCCGGGTCATTCTTTTCACCGCGTCCGAGGGTCTGAGGAGAAATAGCAAAGGAGCGTGGTTGTTGTAGGCCGCTTTGAGGGTTGCGAAAGGTATGTTTTTTTCTTATTTCAGTCTCCTTCTCACAATCCCATATATGAGAAACGTATAGCGTGTCTAAATGGAAATATGTCAAACATTCAACTGAGGTAAAAAAAAGATAACAATTGAAGAGAAACTTGAAGGCGTAAAGAAAATGAAAAATGTTGATGACATTTTAGAAAATCAGTTGGAAAATAGTTCAGGTATCAACTGTTATGCAAGTGTGATTCTAAATGTCGTGTTTTATCTACAAGATCTTCATCATGAAATTATGGGAAATCGTGAAAAAAAATTCTGTTCTTTACTACATCATGTATTTCAACACTTGGAACCTGACAGAAGTAAAATCCATACTGCTTCTGGCGTTCGGCATCTTTAGGATATATATACTGGTTCTTTGATATTTACACTTAATATACAACAAGATGCACAAGAATTTCTAATGCTTATGCTTGGAGTATTAGAACATGAAGGACTACAGATTGAAAACGTATTTGTAGTAAGTTACAGACGGGATCATAAATGTGAAGAGTGTTCATTTACTTCTACCACTGAAATACAAATAGAACGATTCATATACTTGACGATATCAGACTGCAATCAGTGCCTTTTAACAAATTGATAAAAAAAGCCAATCTTGAGATGTTCACATTGATAGATCAGAGATGTTGTCTACATTACACATAGAAATATTTGAAAAATATCTGATTTTAATGCTACAACATTGTAGAGCAAATGGAAGAAAATTGGAAAACAAAATTAAAAATGCTAATGCAAATCAAATATCTATTTCAGGAAGAACTTATATAGCAGTGGCTATTATTTTCCATGATGGACCTAGTACAACATCTGGACACAATAATGTCTATTTAACGTGTAATAAAGGATGGGCACATTGCAATTGGAATTCAAATCTAGATTGCCTTCTAAATAACCAAATTCATATGTGTTATTTTTGAAGCCAAAGTTTTTAGTACATCATTCGGCCAATTGGGAAGATGTGGACAGAAAGTAGACAAACTATTAGTATTTATGAATAGTATTAAGAATAATATTTGTGCTAATTGATATTATATATTTTTTAAAAAGGGTTCAAAAGAAGATAGTTTATATATTTGTTGTCTATATTGTACCACAAGTAAATGAGAGTCTATATTTTGGCAAACGTATTTGAGATAAATAATAGAGTTAATGTAAATGAAGGAAGTCTTTAACAAAGTGTAGAAAGGAAAACGCATAGCTACACAAATTGATGATGATGTTCTTTGCTGATTTGTTTTTTTACTACAATCAATTTGATTGTTTTTTTTTCCCCGCTGTTCAATGATGATACTACATTGAAATCACTGTGTATGGTGATGTTGAGTGGAATCTGAGAGCAGAAAATAAAGGAAACTGAAAATGTTATTTAATTCTAAATTTATGTTGTGTTCTTAAAAATATATTATTATAAGTTCTGTAAAATATTACCATTAAATAACAGTTTTTCTTCTTATTATTTATAGTAGCTACTGTTGAAGTTTGAAAAGAGTTTTATTGCTGTTAAGGACAATACTACTCTAAAATACTTCTACTGAGTAATGTATCTAAATGATTTGGAAGGTAAGAATACATAATATAATATGCATGATAACATGAAAAAAATGTTTAAATAATATTTATATGGTATTTGTTTCTAATATAAATAATATTGTCCTTCACACTATTTGAAAACTATCATCATGTTGCACATGCAATCAGCCAGGCAGTCATCCTTTCACATAGACACCATTCATGCACTCACCGATTCTCTCAGCCACCACCCATGCACTCCTTCAATCACCCAGGTAGTACCCCTGCACTTATGCAATCACCCATGCACTACCTATGCACTCAACCATTCACTCAGGCACTACCCATGCAACCATCCATTCCCTCAAACACTACCCATGCACTCATCCAATGACCCAAATATTAGTCTTCCACTCAAACTTTCACTCAGGTCCTTCCCATGCACTCATCCAATAACCCCGGACCTACCTCTACACTCATGCAATCAGCCAGACACTACCCATGTACTCAGGAAATCACTCAAACACTACTCTTGCACTCAAACTTTCACTCAGGGACTACACATACACTCTTCCGTTCTCTCAGGCACTATCGATACACTCTTCAAATAACCCAGGCATTACTCCTGCAGTCATCCTTTTACTCATGCAGTACCCATGCACTGATCTAAGTACCCAGACATTACCCTTGCACCCATGAAGTCAATCAGGCACCACCTATGCACTCATCCAATCACCCAGGCAGTACCCCTTCACTTTTGCAATTACCCAGGCATTGCCCATGCAAAAATCACCCAGGCACTATGCTTGCAGTCAACCCTTCACTCAGGCACTGCCCATGTACTCATACAATCAAGGAGGCACTACCTATACACACATTGAATCACTCAGGCATTACCCGTGCAGTTATGTAATCACTCCCTCACTCACTACTTTTGCACTCAACCATTCACTCAGGCACTATCCATCTACTCATCCATTCTCTCAAGCACAACCCAGGCACTCATCCATTCACTCAGGTACTACCCACACACTCATCCAATCATCCAGGCAATACACCTTCACCATAGAAACCCTTAGGCAGTACTGTTGCACTCATTCTTCACTCTGGCAGTAGCCATGCATTCATGCAATCACCCATACACTACACATACACTCATATGTATGTATGTATGTATGTATAGGCATTTATATAGCGCACTACTTACCCGTAGGGTCCCAAGGCGCTTCGACCGCTGCGAAACCCTTCCTGGCTTCCCTGAGAGATGGTCCCTTAATGGGTATCTCCAGGGTGAGACCAGGCATCCCCGGCGGTCTGGTGGGGCCGTTAGTGAAGATGAGGCAAGCTAATGCCCAGAGTTGCCGAGTGTGAACGCTGATCAGAGTGGGCACCGAGGCGAGAGAATTATCGAGTCCGCTGACCCTGGTCCAGAAACCTGCCGCGCCGGGAATCGAACCCTGGTCCCGGGCCGTCCTCTGCTCTCGGGTCTGCCGCCTCTAACCAGTGAGCCACACTACTTCATACAATGACCCAGGCACTACAAATGCACTCATGCAATCATTTAAACACTAATCTTACACTTAACCATTCACACAGGTATTATGCATACAGTCATCCATTCACTCTGCCACTAACTATGCACATATCAAATCACGCAAGCACTATTATTTAACTTATTTATTCACTTACGTATTATGCATACGCTCATCCACTCACTGAGACGCTACTTATACACAACTCTAACACTGATCATACACACATTCATACAGGCAATCACTTTCACTACATACAATTTTTCTATTTTTAACCAGTTTAGGTTGTTCCATGAGAACCCTTTTTTTGGAACAATTTTATATTTGTTTGTATTTTCTGAAATGTTTTTATTTTTTGGGGTGTTTTTCATTTTCTTTAAAGAAATTAGGAAAGTTAAAGGGTCCAACTGTGTTGTTTCTTTTAAATGGAGAAACATATGCAACAAAACAAAAACACAAAAGAATTTACTCTGACGACAGTCTTGATAGCGTCAATGCAGAGCTGTCCATCACAAAAAGACATCATGCATTTTTTGCAGTGGATGCCAGCATCCGCTAACTCCATAACAACGAGAGATTGTGGAGTAGTCAAACAACTCCTGCAGATGCTGATAGTTGTGTTTCATCATCACTGGCTGCTTGTTGTCTTCTTTGGTGCTCCACCTCTCATGCAAGACCAATAGGGTGTATGGTTTCCAGGTGCTTCATCATTGAAGAAGTACCCCATGAGTACTTCTTCTCTGAATCTCTGGAGAGGACTTTTTGGCAGATTGTGCAGGTTACCTTCCGAGCGCTGACTTTCTTTTCACCATCAGGCACAGTAAAGAAAGCCCACACAATACTTTCCTTTCTTCCCTGACTCCTCCACCTCTTCCATCTCCTCCTGCTGCTCTTCAGGAAATGCTGATACCATTTTATATTTTCAAACATGAAGAACGCCCCAAAAAAAAAGAGAGAGCAGACAAAACAGGTAGTCTTTAAGGCAGACACACCCAAAATTGAAGGACTGGAATAGGTGTTGGTTTCACCCACCAAGAGAATTAATGCTCTTCAACCAATAACAATCTTTCTTTCTATGTCAAATGGAGTTGCGTAGGGGTTGCGCATCCTACATGTATGTATTGCGCACCTGTAAAATGTACAATTATCACTGTAAATAACTATTAGGATATTGTGTTTCAAAGTATTTTAATGGAAAGTCAATGCAAAACAGATATTTAAACTTGAAACATTCATATTTCATACTTTTGCAAATTACACCGGAGTCGCGTCCTCTACACAAACCCGGAAATACGTTACAGCAGGATTCGCAACCCCTACGCATCTGGTGCGCAATAGTGCGGTGTACTTAAAAATGTGCTTTAAACATCTCAATAATATTGCACAAGAACACTAATACAAATTTTTAGGATTGATTAATAAACCTCTTTGTTAAAAAAATGTATTGTTTCAGTGTAAGTATGTATTTTAGGATTACATTCATGTAATTGATTCGCCCATCCAAAACTTAGATCCGCGACTGGTACGCAATAACTTCCCGTCCACAAAAATCTGTTAAAAACATTTTAAAACAAATTTATAACTTCTTTATTTTCATTTTAATGTACTCAGTAATAAACCTCCACATCAAAAAATATCATCATTTGTATTTTAGAGTGATATTCGTATAACCGTCCACGCAGCCGATGCGTAGGTTTGCATATGGTATGTGACTCTTTTTTTTAATTTAACAAAAAAAATATATATAAGGAAGGCAGCTAATACGCCGATATGCATTCGTCGACTGTGGGTGATGTGGGACTGATACTTGCCTATGTGATGGAATAAAAGCTGTTTCCTACGGTTCCCCCGCTGTGGCCTCTTCACTTTTTCTTCGGTAAAGGTGTGGAGTTTTGATATTTCAGCGCGGGTTTCAGTAACGCGCTAAGAGGCCCCTGCTTTGTCAAGTAGGCTCTGGACATCTGGATTCCGCTTCTGTGGAGGATTCTATCCGGGTTACCGGAATTACCAGAGCCCCCCTGTGAGTTCAGGATGAGGTGCGGCGATGTTGAGGCCATTCAGCCTCACGTCGGGCGAGGTTTGATTCTCAGCCTTGCCCCCATCTATAGCGATTCCGGTGACGGCAGGGTAAAGCGGTTGGGGACAGGAGGAGACGGCGTGTTCCATAAGCTCGGGACAAGGAAGGTTTCCCACAGCAGCATTGTGTACCCGCCCCACGCAACAACTTCCAGACACGAACATGGACATTGCATGCTGGGACTGGTAGGCGTAGATCCATTAACGACCTACCAGGTCTGTATGCGCTAGGTATACACCTTTAAGGAGCGGCACACTGTTCAACCTATCGGGAAGGGCTAGATACTTTATCTGAGAAACACAAACCTTCCTGAACTATTTGCACCCCTGGCGCTGAGGAAGGCAGCTAATACGCCGAAATGCATTCGCCGACTGTGGGTGATGTGGGACTGATACTTGCCTATGTGATGGAATAAAAGCTGTTTCCTACGGTTCCCCTGCTGTGGCCTCTTCACTTTTTCTTCGGTAAAGGTGTGGAGTTTTGATATTTCAGCGCGGGTTCCAGTAACGCACTAAGAGGCCCCCGCTTTGTCAAGTAGGCTCTGGACATCTGGATTCCGCTTCTGTGGAGGATTCTATCCGGGTTACCGGAATTACCAGAGCCCCCCTGTGAGTTCGGGACGAGGTGCGGCGGTGTTGAGGCCATTCAGCCTCACGTTGGGCGAGGTTTGATTCTCAGCCTTGCCCCGTCTATAGCGATCCCGGTGACGGCAGGGTAAAGCGGTTGGGGACAGGAGGAGACGGCGTGTTCCATGAGCACGGGACAAGGAAGGTTTCCCACAGCAGCATTGTGTACCCGCCCCACGCAACAACTTCCAGACACGAACATGGACATTGCATGCTGGGACTGGTAGACGTAGATCCATTAACGACCTACCAGGTCTGTATGCGCTAGGTATACACCTTTAAGGAGCGGCACACTGTTCAACTTATCGGGAAGGACTAGATACTTTATCTGAGAAACACGAACCTTCCTGAACTATTTACACCCCTGGCGCTGAGGAAGGCAGCTAATATGCCGAAATGCATTCGCCGACTGTGGGTGATGTGGGACTGATACTTGTCTATGTGATGGAATAAAAGCTGTTTCCTACGGTTCCCCTGCTGTGGCCTCTTCACTTTTTCTTCGGTAAAGGTGTGGAGTTTTGATATATATATATAAATATATCTATATATATATATATATATATAGATATATATATATATATAGATATATATATATATATAGATATATATATATAAAAAGAAGATAGTTATCATAAGAAAAGAACAAAACAACTTTCATACTATTAACAGCAATCATACAAAATTTAATTTAGCAAAAAGTACTTACAAAAATATGCTAATTTTTTTTTTTTTTTAAATATTTTTTAAACAGTGCGATACTTTGTCATGCAATAGTACAAAATAATTTAGGCATAGTAGTTCGTCAACAGAAAGCATTAGGATTACAACACTGATACAGGTGCATCTTCGTCCATCAATCAAAACATGGGTTGGCAGCACACATCGTGGTCTTAAAGCATTATTCCGAATCAGAGCTAGAGCTATCATTATCAGGAGGTGTGTCACAAATGTTCCCCCTATACTTGTTCCATGCCCCCCAAATCCTATTCCATTTCTTGGGACAACCTCTATTACAGAACACTGCCCGCTCTGAAACTATCGCAGCGTCCATATCTCGCCTCCAAGCTGTTATTGTTGGTGACATTGCCCCACCCCATTTCTGAGCTATATTTCTTTTTGCCACCATCATGCCAAGTGACATCCAGTTCTGCCCATGGCGTGTGAGGTCATTGGGTTCCCATATATTTAAAAGGCAGCGCTTGGGGTCAGGCAGTACGGAGAGTTCCTCTGATTGCGACATGGTGCGCATCACTTGAACCCAGTAGTGTGCAATTCGTGGGCAATCCCATATTGTGTGGTAGAAGCTCTCCACCTCCCCACATCCCCGCAGGCAGTATGGGTGTGCTATCCGTTTCATCTTACGCAATGTGTCTCTAGTGTAGTATGACCTGTGTAGAATGCGTAGTTGTACTAATCGGAGACGTGAGGGAATACCCACTTCTTTCGGGGACGCAGTCGCCTCCTGCCACTCCGAGTCATCAATGTCTCCACAGTCGCGTACCCATTTCCCTCTCAAGGCCTCCAGAGGGTCAGGTAAATTGTTTACGAGTTTTCGATACGTCAGCGATGTCGCCTTCGACGGCATATAATCGGTAAGTAGCCTGTCCTCAAGCGGGGACGCCTCTGGGATGATTTTTCCGGGCGTCAACGCTGTTGTCAATGCGTGACGTATTTGCATATACCGGTAGCGTTCTGTTGGGGCCAGATCGTATTGCTGTTGCAGTGTCTCAAAGGGCAACACCTGTCCCTTCTGCCATAGATCGCCAATGGTCGAGATGCCTTTAGCATCCCAGCGGTCAAAGCCTTTGGAGTGCCTGAGTTTCCCCAGCTGCTTTATGTCCCACAATGGGGTTAATTGTGTAAGAACTCCCTGGCACCTCAATCTGGTCAGTGCCGCGTGCCATATGGTGAGTGTGTGCTGTAGTGGGCCAAACTTCATGGCGACCAGGGATTTATCATAAAGGGGGGCCAGCATACCAGCGAACCCCAGCTGTGCCCTGTCTGCTTTTAGAGCTGGTTCAGACTGAGGGAGGTGAAGCCATTGGTTAATGACCTTTAACTGTGATGCCCAGTAGTAAAGGTTGACGTCTGGGAGTGCTATGCCTCCGTCGTACCAGCTTCACGTGAGCTTGGCCTGTGCTATACGTGCGGGCTTAGGACCCCACAGCAGCACCGAGACTTGCGCTGCGATGGCCTTGAAGTATGCTGGTGGGACAGGGTAGGGTGTGTTTTCCAAAGCATAGAGAAAACGGGGTAGGGTCATCATTTTGAAAAGAGCCGCTTTTCCAGGCAGCGTCAGTGGCAGTGATTCCCAATGCCTTACGTCACGTTTAAGGCGATCAAGAGGGGGCTGTAGGTTATGTGTATGGAAGTCGGTCGGGTTAGCTGTGATGTATATCCCCAGATATTTAAACCCATTAGCAGAAGTCCGTAATGGGCAGGAGTCCGGCAAGCGCGGTGGGGGACCGCGCAGTATGTACATGGTGGATTTAGACCAGTTAATAGAGTAGCCAGACGCTCGGCCGTACGCCGTGCAGACATCCAGAAGAGTATTAATCGAGCGCTCGGGAGAGGTGAGATACAATAGGACATCCTCTGCATACAGAGATATTCTGTCTTCCCACTCGTCTGCCCAACGGAGACCACTGATAGTAGGTTCCCATCTTATCCATTCTGCCAACGGTTCAAGGATCATGGCAAACAGTAATGGGGACAGTGGGCAACCCTGACGCCTGCCCCTAGACAGTGGGAAGTCCGCCGAAATGTGGCCGTTGGCAGCAACATGCGCCATGGGCCGTGCATACAGAAGGCGGATCCAGGAGCAGAACTTCGGGCGAAGCCAAAATGTCGTAGCACCGCAAATAAGAAGGGCCAATGGACCGTGTCAAATGCCATGTGCGCGTCTAGGGACAATATCACCGCTGGTTCCAGTAGATACGTCGCGCGCGCCTGTACGCCATGTACTCTCCGTAAATTGAGCGCTGTGTTTCTGCCGGGCATAAAGCCAGACTGGTCGTTATGTATGAGTTTGGGTAAATGGGACGTAAGGCGCAGCGCCAATAATTTAGCGAGTATTTTAGCCTCGGCGTTGATAAGGGAAATCGGGCGGTAGGACGCACATTGGTCAGCTGGCTTCCCTGGTTTTAGTATAGCCACAATAGTGGCCGTGCGTTGATCTAATGGAAGTTCCCCTGCCTCCAAGCTTTCCGTAAACATGTGCAGCAGGTGCGGCGCAAGCGTGTCCGCCTGTTGCTTGTATAAGTCAACTGGAATACCATTGGGTCCCAGCGCCTTACCCGCCTGCAGAGCCTTGATCGCCAACTGTACTTCCTCGGTCGTCAGGTCCGCGTCCAGGGCCTGTGCCTCCTCCCCCGTCAATGCTGGCATTTTGAGGTCTTTAATGTAGGTGTATGCCTCATCCTCCGAAATCGTGGACGCTGAGGAGTACACCGTTCCATAGTGTTGGGCTAGCATGTGCACTATTGTGTGTGGATCTCTAATGGGGTCCCCTCCCTCCAACGTAAGCTGTGCTATCCACCTGTCCCGTCTGTCACGTCTGTCCAGCCAGGCAAGTAATTTGCCCGCTTTGTCACCCACCTCGTAAATTTTGTCTCGTGTGGTAGACATGTGTAGTTTGACTCCCTCTGTCAGGTGTGTTCTGTGGCGATGTTGTGCGCCTTGTAAGCTGTGCGCTGTAGCGGGATTTGGGTCAGTCGCGTGTTGTGTCTCTGCCTCAGCCACTGCCATTTCCAGAGCCCGCATTTCCGCTCGTTCCACCCGTTTAACCGCTGTAATGGAGATCGCCTGCCCTCTAATTACGGTCTTGTAGGCCTCCCAGAGAGTGAAAGAGGAGGACACGGAGCCCGTGTTGTCCCGGAAATAGTGTTTCGTCCCCATCTTTAGCTCTTTTTTGATCTTGGGATTATGGAGGTAGGCAGCGCGGATTGGGTAGGTCCGACGCCGTGTGGGCTGTTGGTGTGCATAGGTAATTATCAGGGGAGAATGATCCGAAATGCCTTGTGGTCGGATTTCTACCTTGACAACAGTGCCCGGGCCACCCGCTGAGCCCAATAAATAACCAAGTCTGGTGAGAGTATTATGGACGCTGGAGTGGAAGGTGAACTGGCGTTCCAGGGGATTGCACTTTCTCCAGAGGTCCTCTAGTCCCATAGCCGCCATGAAGCCCTCCAACCGTGATTCACCAGCTGCAGCTAACCTAGGGGGGCCTCTATCCACCGAGCTATCAGCCACCAAATTGAAATCGCCCCCGAGAAGCAAGTCCCCCTCAGGGAGCCCCATCAGGAAAGCGCTAAGATCTGATAGCGCCGTTGCCTGTAAGGCAGGTGGGATGTAGACTGAGACAATGTTAAGGGGTTTTCCCTCCCACTGTGCATGTATTGCAGCAAATCTACCCGCTGCGTCAGACTTAACAGACCGTATGAGTAAGGGGAATTGTTTCTTTACCAGGACTCCCACTCCCCTGGATCCGGAGGTGAATTCGGAGTGGGCCACCATCTGAAAACCCCATCTGTCCATCGCCTTCGTGGCCGTGCCAGTGAGGTGTGTCTCCTGCAGGAGTACCACTGCTGCACCCTCCCTTTTAATGCACTTCAGGACCAGACCCCGCTTACTTTTGTCACCAAGGCCTCGGACGTTCCATGTGAGTACAGATAGGGACGGGGTATTCCATCCGTGCCGCCCTGTAGGACAGTGTGCGTGTCAACCCCCATCATCAGACTTTGAACTGTCAGGGCCCCCTTGGATCAGTGCTCCACTGAGATAACAGTTAGATTCTGTGATCACAAACATCATGCCGTTAAGTTTCGATCGGTGCATCGCAAGAACATAGAACATAAAAAACAGCAACAAACATACCCCTCCTCCATCCCCCCTCCCTGCCGCGCGGACTCCAAACTGCCCGCCACCCCAACTCAGCAGGGTGCTCATGATCCCTGTCAAAAAACAACGTTGCCTACAAGAGCATAGGGGGTGAGAGTCCAAGAAGGACCAGATAGACCCCAACAGTTCCAGAGTCCCAGCTCAATCGTCAAGGTCTCGGCAGCATGCATGGGAGGTGAATCCCAGCCGGGAAAGTTTGGTCGTACAGGGCACAGTACACAGAGGAAAAGGAGAAGTACTTCCCTTAAGGTAGCAGGAGTCATTCCCCCGAGTCTGCGGTTGGGGTGGCCTCAAGTCTCTCCTCTTGCCCGGTTACGGCAGTCTCATCGGTTTGTCCGTGTCTTTTGCACCATCCATTCTGTCTGCCTGAGCCCTCCGCCGGGCGCCACTCTTCGAGCCAGTCGTGTGCCTCCTCCGGAGTATCAAAAAACCAGGTCTTTTTATCAGCCACCACTCTGAGGCGTGCCGAGAAGAGCATGGAATAGGGCAACTCGCGAGACCTCAATGTCTTTTTCACCTCAATGAAACTTCTTCGTCGCGCCGCCACCGCCGTCGTGTAGTCTGGGAAAATTGACATTTCTGAATTTTGAATCCGTATGGGTGGCGCGACCCTCGCTGTCTGCAGAATGGCGTTGGGATCTCTGAAATTGAATATGCGCGCTATGACAGGTCTTGGTCGCGCCCCGGTGCACGGGCGTCCCCCTGGTACCCTGTGCGCCCGCTCCACCGAGAAAAAATTTGAGAGGCCCTTTGGTTGCAGCGTGTTTCTCACGAGGTCCTCTACATAAAGGTCCATGGCAGGCCCCCCTTCCGATTCCGGAACGCCAATTATGCGAATATTGTTGCGCCGAGAGCGCCCTTCTTGTTCGTCCATCTTGTCAGTCAGCAATTTGTTGTCCTCTTCTAATTGCGTCACGCGTTTGAGCAGCGACGCGGTGTCTGAGGTGAGTGTTGTCGTGACCTGCTCCACCGCAGTGACTCTGGATGACATTTTCTGTAAGTCTGCCCGCAGAAGTGTGACATCTGTCGAAATTGTGCCCACCGTGGTTTGCACCTGATGCAGGGCCGCCATAATGTCTTCCAGCGTTATGGCAGGGATAGCGCCGCCCTCCGCACCCTTCGCGCTAGTCCTTTTTTGCTCCGTCAGTGGGGGAAAGTCCTTGGCGTAGGCGAATTTGTCGAGTTTGCTTTGTTGAGCCCCCCGGGTGCCCTTGCCGCTCATTGTGTGAGGATTGATGAGTACTGCTTCGGGTCACACTGGGGAAAGTCAGCGGGCGCGCCGTTGGCGGGTTTGCACCGCCAGCCGAGTGAAGGCAGCCGGGTCCGGGACAGAGAGCACCCAGTGACCGCTGCTAAGCCTGTGCGCCCCCCGCACCGCGCAGGTCGTCAATGTGCTGCGAGGGTGTGCCAGACCCACTTTCAGGCCCTAGCCGAGTCCACCCAGGCACTTCGCCGCTGGATCTACGCCATCAGGGGGGGGCCCAGGGTCCAGGACCGCGACGCACCCCGATGGGCCGTCGACTTGAGCACCGGGGGGGGGGGGGACGCCGCGCCTCAGCAGTTGGCGGGAGCTCCGGAGGGGCGCAAGGTGTGCGGGTCCGGGATGCGGCCGGTCTCAACGCTGGCAGCGGATCTTCAAGGTCCCCGTCACAGCCGGTCAGGAGGGCCGGCAGGCGGTAGCAATTTTGCCTGTCCGTGCGCTGCGGGCGATGCCGGGCGGGGGGGGTGCGCAGTCACAACACTCACCAGCCTCCGGCCGCCTCAGCTGTGCTCCACGGCGCAGCGCGACGGCAGTCGATGGTTTCCAAGCGGCGGTCGTCTCAAATCGAGGCCGGTGCTTGTAGCGTGGTTGTAGGCCTCAAACTCGTACTCGATGTAGCTCCGGGCTCCGATGTCTCAGAGGGCTCGGAGCAGGGTCGATGCGTGCCGGTTCACTTCCACCACCGGAATTTTGAGCTTGGGGCTATGCTGGAGCAGGATAACTGGCCGGATATTTATGGGGAATCGGTCTCACCCTCGGAGCCTCACTAGGTCGCGGCCATCTTGGTTAGCCTCCGGCCACGCCCCCTAAACATTTTTTAAAATGTTTCTTTTTAAATTAAAAATGCTGTTATATATATCACACTGTACAACATTACAAACAAGAAAACAATGTTAATTCAAATGAATAACACTATAATTCTTTGATCAACTATGCTATATATGTTTAAAAAAATGATTATACTTATTTTAAATCTTTTTAAAAATACTTTTAAAAAACATAGTCAAAAAATAAAGAAATACTTACAAACATCTTTTCATAAATAAAATGGTTTAAAAAACCTTAGAAATTCATTGAAAAACCGGAGGTTTCAGGTACGTTATAGTTAGGGATTAGTATTTAGAAAATCTTAGAAATTAATTGAAAAAACCACAGGTTTCAGTGACAACTCACAATGAAAGGACGACTTGGCACTCAAAGCAATTCAATTATTTAATTCACGGGTAAAGGGCTGCAACATCAGTCAATCAGGACTCATTTCGGCCTTTGTCAATAATGAAATTGCCATTTTGGACAATCATATTTATACTGTCATAAACATTGCAGGGCATATTTTATTCAATGAAAATGGAAAAAATACATATATATGCATCAATTTCACTTTATTATCTAGCCCTAGTGGGCAATTTCAATTGGCAAATAATAATGGAAAAATATGTATGGAAAACTCAGATTATAAGAACATAAATGGAACCAAGATGAATAAATGGCAGAGTTAAACAAACATAATTGCTCAACATATATATATATATATATATATACATATATATATATATATATATATATATATATATATATATATATATATATATATATATGGTTCGGGAGGAGAACACCGTAGGACTATATATATATCGGCATGTGCCAAATACTTATCTAAGAGACCTGTGAGACATATGTAACATACCAATATGATCATTGAAATGATCAGGTACTGTCTCAACAATAACTTCTTTTTGTTTGATGGCAACATTTGACATTTCCAAACAGATTCTCGGGACTGCCATGAGGACATGCTGCGCTCCCACTTTTGCGAACTTGTTCCTTGGAGCCTCGGAAGATGAAATCAGGAATGATATCAAGTTAATGAGGATTTTAAAAAAGTGATACTATGGCTCAGGTATATTGATGACCTCTTTGTGATATGGAATGGCACAACCAGTGAAGCCAATGATTTCGTACAGAGAATTAACCTTAACAACCTCAATCTTAAAGTTACCAGCAACATCAGTCATAGCATGGTCAAGTTTTTAGATGTGAGGGTCGAAATCGTCAACAATACCATTCAAACCAGTTCATTTAGAAAAGCTACAGCAGGCAATAGCCTTCTCCACGCCTTGAGCAGTCATCCAGATAACCCCAAATGAAGCATCCCCTACGGGGGACTCCTGAGGGCCAAACGGAACTGCAGTACAGATGAGTCTTTTTTGACTGAGCAGAATATCATGCGTACTAGATTCATGGAGAGAGGGTATCCCAGGTGGATGCTACGTAAGCCAATTGAGAAAGTTGAACTTGTCAACGTACCTATGATCCTAGTGAATAATGACAAGACCAAGATACCCAATGAAGTTGACAACACCACCCGCGTCATACTAACTTACAATGGTAACTCGAATGAAATTCAGAAAATTCACGCAAAGAACTAGGATATGTTGAGGAAAGATCCTGTCATTGGTACATCCATTCCCGAAAGACCATGTATCACCTACAGAAAAGGGCGCAGTCTCAAGGACATACTCGTACACAGTGATATCACCAAAGCCGATGATACCAAAGGTATTAACTTCAAGGGCTTTTTCCCATGCAGCCACTGCAAAGCATGCTGCATTAGCCGCATGAGAAAGGAGTTTGTCACTATCAGCACCTTTGCCACTACACATATCAAACAATTCCTCACATGCAGGTCCTCCTTTGTTGAGTATGTCTTGCAGTGCCCTGCAATCTATGCTATGTTGTAAGTACCACACTGGTTGCCAAAAAGAGGGTCTTAGAGCATATGAGGGCCAACACTAACAGGGACCAACACTAACCAATAGCAAGGCATTTTGAGACACATCATTACTCGGACAGTTCCAAACCACAGTATTTCATTATCGAACAGGTAACCACCAATCCCAGAGGAGGTAATAGGGTATTGCTACTCAGGAATCGCAAATGTAGGTATATCATAGACCTGGGAACAATCTATCCTGGGGGCACAATATAGATAAAGAGATAGCCATACACCTACATGAGGATTAGTCATATCTCTTTGTTCCTTGTACTGCACTTTTCTACTGATGTACTGCCAATACAGTGTGTTTTAATTTCCTGTATTCATGTTATCTAATTCTAATTTATATATTTTACCAAGAGGAAAGGAAGTGACCTACTGGACTGGACTGGTAATTCTACTTGGGTTCCCTACCCTTTTCTTCATGACATCATCTTCCTGATGTTCCAGTCACCCCAGCTAAGAAATGTGCTTTCTTTTGTTTATTTTCTTTAACTATGGTGTATCACATATTTTCACTGTTGTACTTTTGATGGAGCCTTGCAACCCTAGTACAATTGCCATGTTATAGTTCTTTAGGGGCGGTATGTTATCCATCAGCCATGGATCACCTGCGTTGTTATCTTTTTAACATTATGTCATTACTCAAAAATAAGACTACATATGTGTCTTTGCACAGTAGGTCTTGACCATATTCTCAACTTGCTTTCATTAGTTCTAAATTGTACAGCACTGGCATTCATAACAATGTTCATGTTTTAAAGGAATCCTTAATCGATCTGCCTACTAGGGACAGAGTATTGTGTGTCAGCCATGGATCACTGGCCCTGTTACAATTTGACACTATGGTGTTACTCCTTACCAATATGAATGTAATAGTGTCTTTGCACAACAGATTTTGACTGCGTCCTCAAATAACTTTTTAAAGATTCCAAAATTAAAGAGCACTGGCGTTCTTGATTATGATTTTTAAGAATCTTGATTATTTATTATATTGCTGAATTGATCTGCACTGTGCTTATTCCATGTTATCTATACAGCAACATATTTTAAAATGGTTCCAGCATAACTGCTCTGACACTTTGTCAGGAACAATACCAATGTACACAAATGTTAAGGTTTTGCTATCTGTGGACGTTTTTGTTGGTGATGCATTTTTAGACGCATTGGGCTAATAATCAATAAGACCATACACAATAAGTAGACACATATATGCACTTTATAAAGGGACCTTGTGATTCTGAGCAATTGTGGGAATTGTACTTTCCAACACTACACGATGGCGGCTACATTGTGGCTACTAGTTCTCTGTTTATGTTGCACCTAAACATGTAGTCCTACCTCTGTTTTACAATCTGTGCATATAATGGGCTCTGTCTCACTGTGTCACTGTGTGTGATCAAGGACGCTTAATGGCCGAAACGCGTGAATTTAAGAAGAAATACATCGTTTTGTTGTGGATATCTCTCTGTCAGACCTGAGAGCACATCACACTTCATCTTTACTTTGGGATATATATATATATACATATATATATATATATATATATATCCAAATCAAAAGGTGAGCCCCTGTGAGAGAGCCCCAGGTACGTGATAATTTTCGAATCTTTATTGAAAACAGCTTGTGGCAGACAGGTTCGCGCTGACATTCATCCAATAATGAGCCCTCCAGGCGCGTTTCTGAAACAAAAGTTCCCTTCATCAGTGGCTTAGGCTCCTCTGCAACATCGAGCCCAGTCCTGCACCAAATATTTATAGGAACCTGCCCCAGTGGGCGTGGCCTGTACCATGGCCTTGTGGTCCTCGTAGTGTCAGGGAATAAAACCTCATGTGAGTTAAGTTCGATGTGCAGAAAATAAATTGTTTGTATTTCCCAAGTGGGTTGACAAACTGCAGGCTCCTATGTCTGCCGCTTTTCACCAGCTGCTTCCTCGAACACCTCATCCCGTGAAATTGATGAAGCCAACCTGCCTTCATCATCGGGCCTCGCTTCCATGCGGTGGGCTCTCTCGCGGCTGAGCTCCAGCCGCAATACATCCAAATCAAAAGGTGAGCCCCTGTGAGAGAGCCCCAGGTACGTGATAATTTTCGAATCTTTATTGAAAACAGCTTGTGGCAGACAGGTTTGCGCTGACATTTATCCAACAATGAGCGCTCCAGACGCGTTTCTGAAACAAAAGTTCCCTTCATCAATGGCTTAGGCTCCTCTGCAACATCGAACCCAGTCCTGCACCAAATATTTATAGGAACCTGCCCCAGTGGGCGTGGCCTCTACCATGGCCGTGTGGTCCTCGTAGTGTCAGGGAATAAAACCTCATGTGAGTTAAGTTCGATGTGCAGAAAATAAATTGTTTGTATTTCCCAAGTGGGTTGACGAACTGCAGGCTCCTATGTTTGCCGCTTTTCACCAGCTGCTTCCTCGAACACCGCCTCCCGTGAAATTGATGAAGCCAACCTGCCTTCATCAGCGGGCCTCGCTTCCATGCGGTGGGCTCTCTCGCGGCTGAGCTCCAGCCACAATACATCCAAATCAAAAGGTGAGCCCCTGTGAGAGAGCCCCAGGTACGTGATAATTTTCGAATCTTTATTGAAAACAGCTTGTGGCAGACAGGTTCGCGCTGACATTCATCCAATAATGAGCCCTCCAGACGCGTTTCTGAAACAAAAGTTCCCTTCATCAGTGGCTTAGGCTCCTCTGCAACATCGAGCCCAGTCCTGCGCCAAATATTTATAGGAACCTGCCCCAGTGGGCGTGGCCTGTACCATGGCCTAAATAAAGATTCGAAAATTATCACGTACCTGGGGCTCTCTCTTACAGGGGCTCACCTTTTGATTTGGATGTATTGCGGCTGGAGCTCAGCCGCGAGAGAGCCCACCGCATGGAAGCGAGGCCTGATGATGAAGGCAGGTTGGCTTCATCAATTTCACGGGAGGCGGTGTTCGAGGAAGCAGCTGGTGAAAAGCGGCAGACATAGGAGCCTGCAGTTCGTCAACCCACTTGGGAAATACAAACAATTTATTTTCTGCACATCGAACTTAACTCACATGAGGTTTTATTCCCTGACACTTTGAGGACCACAAGGCCATGGTACAGGCCTTGTCGGAAGGTTTGATTTCAATCGTAGTGTCCAGCTTGAGCGATTTTATGGCCTCCCATTCTTTCGTTGAGATGTTAGAGTTTTTTTTCGTCATTTCCACGGTCGTCATTGCCATTTTTTGGAGATCCTGGAGGACTGCATCATTAAACACGTCCACTGCATCGTATGTGGCATGTGGGAGGACCCGTGATTTCCTTTTTAGATTGCTTGGATCTCTCTTTTGATCGATTTCTTCTCTCCTTAGTGAATCAATGGAGTTAGGGACATCCTCAATACCAGCTAGACTGTGTGTTACCCTGAGTGTCTCCAGATCACTGTCTTTTAGTTATTCATCCTCACTCTTGGTGTGTTCAGAACTCGTTCTCGTTGCAGATGCTGATTTCAATGCATATATTTTCTGGAATTTAAATTTTCGAACGAATTTAAAGAGGTCTATTCTAGTTTGCACATGATCAAATTTGGCTATTGGGCAGAAGGTTAGACCTCTTTTGAGTACCGTTTCTTCGTCTGTCATAAGTTTTCTTTCTGAAAGATTTATTATTGTCTTTTCTTTGTCTACCAACTTCCCCTTCTGCCCTTGCTGCGGGTCACCATTGGGGTAGCAGCTTGTGCGCCTCCCCCTCCTGCCGCGCCTCCTCTTTTTTGTATTGTTTGTGGAGGTTGTTGTGGCTTGGTTTGGGGCCGCGGTCGCGTTTCCTTCATGATCTGGAATTCGTCTAAAAAAGAGACCGCAGATGTTTTCTCTGTGCCTGTTCGCTTCCCTTTGTTGTTGGTTGCTTCATCCTCTGAGGCTTCTGGCTCCGATTCCGATGTTTCTCTACTGGCAGGATTCTGGGTGCTCTGTGCCAATCTTTTTCTTGTGGCATCAAACTTACGAGCGAAAGTTAATATACGCCCAGACAGATAATCCTGTTCATCTCTCTGGAATTTTGTTTGTTTCCTCTTTTTAATCCCAGACTCATACTCTTTAGGTCGTTTTTGCATTTCATTGTGCAAATCCTCGCTGATTTTTGTGTCCTTATCTTTAATAATATTGTCCTCCAGTCTCTGTATCTCTGCCAGAGCTTTATCTCTGTCGCTCCAGGCATATTTTATGAGCATTAATAGCATTCCTTTGGCGGAGTTCGCTGTGTATGCTGCCCAGTCTTTTAGTAGTTGTGGGTCCGGATTCTCGTAAGAGGGAACTGTAAATATGCGCAGCCCTCTGGGAACTCTATTACATTCCACATACCGTTGGAGGAAGGTAGCCTCCCACCACTTCTGGATCTCTCGTTCCTGGGCTTTTTCCAATTGCTGGAACAAGATATGCAAGTTGCTTGCAGGTGCAGTTGCAATCACTGCACCTTCTGCTCTGGTCGTTATTACTGTGCTACTTTTAAAGATGTCATTCGCCTCCCTCTCTCTTTCATCCATGCTGGACATTGTCAAGTCGAACTCGTGTATACACTCTTGTTAAATCAAATCAGGCTTCTGGGGCAAAAGTTCACGGGGGTCTGCCATTACCGTACCAATATCGGGACTAAGGCTTATCTGATTTAAATAATATTCAGAGGTAATCGTGCATGCAGCACTTACCCGGGCTGGAGTCCCACGGAATCTGCAAGTATTCCAGGTTCACACAGGTCCGGGTCCGGTGCAGTCATTTTCCCTCCGTATTTTTCTCGCGGATTCCAACAATCTGGCTCCCGTTCGTAATCTCTTGAATGCCTCGGGCGAACGGCCAAATTAGCTTCTAACACAGTTTCGGTCACCGCCGTCGCTCCTCCTAGGTTCCGGGTGCTTGTATCTAGCGGTGGTGAGCCGCGGTCAATTTTAACAACAACTCCGTTCCTCAACGAAATCAGACAGCACTCCAAGGTCGTGTTCAGAAAAGATTTATTGGCAGACCCCCTGCCTCCTCCGACAGACACGTTTCACCTTTCGGCTTCGTCAGTGTCAGCGAGTGTGTTGAAAGGAAACCATTATATCGTCCACAGCATTACTAGAGAGTGAAAGTGGACTGTCCCAACCTGTATTGTACAGTGGCCATCTTTCAATGGACTCGTGAAATAGATTTTTTAAGTTGTATTCTTGTTAAAAATAATGGTTTCAAAGGTGCAAGTGTGATATTAAAAACAGTTACCGTTGCACAATTCATAATCGAGCTGATACTTCTGCACATACCACATAGGTTATTTCAGGCAAAATCAATTTTGTTAAAAACACACAGAAAACATATTCGTATTTTAATGCTCATGGCTGAAATAGATTCCTAGGGGCACAGGTTCCCAAGTCTTCATACAAGGGATACTCTTTCGTCAAAACATATATTTAAATATTAATATTGCACTATTCCCCTTATGCTTTTTAGTCATAGAATGTTACAATGGCATTCTAGTCATATTTTAATATCTATGATCGCCCTCTTTGTGTTTTTGGGTATGTGTCTGTATATACAGCCCTGTATGGGCATTTTCGACTTCGTTGTTTACTAAAAAAAACATATATAGGTGGTTCTCCAGTATTGGTGTCTTTCATAGATTCACATGCTTGAATATTCCCCGTCGTCGGAGTGGAAGTCCCACGGTACATAAAATAGCAATAAATACTATAAAATTATATGTTTGTAAAAACATAATACATAAATTAGACACTAAAAGTAGTTGCCAATACCACATCCTAATTCCTATATAGGAACACATGGCAATAGGAAAAAACTACAAGTAACATGTCCTAGTCATTATGTTAGTCCAAACTACAGCCAATCAGGTGCAAGCACCCCTCCAGAACCTTCTCCTCAGAGCTCAGTGCCTCAGATTTTCGTAGCCAGGAGTGACCACAGAGTCTATGAGGAGAGAAGAGCCTCTGAGGGGAGGAGGGTGGGTCGCATGTGAATCTATGAAATACACCAATACTGGAGAACCACCTGTGTACAGGTAAGTAACAATTGTTCCTCTCCAGTATTGGGGTGTCGTTCATAGATTCACATGCTTGAATAGAATAGTGAGCAGTAGTAGCCAGAGTGCAGTTGACACTATACATGCTTATGCAGACCCCCCAGGATATAGCGGCATGGATTAGCAAATTTAGCGGCACAAAAATTGAAATTTAGCAGCACAAATATGGAAATTTAGCGGCAATTTTGCGGCATATTATTTGGCCATTTTTCCTACAACAAAGGGCTCAATAGCGTGGTGAGTGAGTAGCTGTCAAGCAGGGCATAGATCGGAGATTAGCAGAATGCCAAAAGGGTAAATAATGATAAGCCCTTAACAGTACAGTTAACATATCTCTCAATGGGCCTCCTGCAGAAAATTCCGTCCTGTAATTGCTAGCGTCTAGGATGCAATTATATTGGGTCGCATTAAATAAGGAGAATTAAATTCATCCGATTTTGTACAACTGCCGGCTGAACCTCGGGGCTGCAGAGCACGGTATTCTTATTTCATGTGTTACGCTTTTAAGAAAATAAGGCATCTATTTTAATGTTGGAGCCGGGAGATGCGCATTTTTATAAAGAAGTGCTTTATCAGGAGGTTACACATTCTCTGAGCGCAGAAGAACAAAACATATGTGGAAATGTTTTCTTTTTCAAGTTTGTAGTTTTGGACATGTGTGCCTCAGTTGCAATGCAGAACTACCGCATGTCCTAACAGAACACTTCAGTTCATTGATCCTGCTGGAAGTGAAGTAGTGTAATTAAAGTGCTCTGATACCTATGGGTCAAGCTAGCGCTATACAAAACTTTTAAAATAAATTAAAATAAATAAAAGGGTGGGTGACGGTGTACTGCGAAGGACTCTGGGCGCCAGTTCTGCAGCTGCGAGCGAGCAGCAGCACCAGCTTTTATCGAAGTTGCACAGCAGGGCTTGGCAGTAGGAGACACACCCGAAGGGGCCACCGGAGAGGGGTGTGTGTGGAGCTCAGTTCATACTCTGTGCTGTGCAATACTTCATAGATGATTAAATAGACCGTGCTTTGCTCTATATGTATTTTATTTAGTACATATCAAAGTGTACTTGTTTCTTGACATTCTCAATAAGTCAGTGCAATCTTTTCACGTTGATCTTTAGTAATTATGAATTTAAATAAATGTCACAACTATATGCAATCATGTAATTTTTTGTAATATGATCAAACACAGACATCAAAATAATGAACAGTTTTTGAATATTAAATATTCTTTTTACCAAATTTGTAAACTACTAACCTGATGTGTCTTTTGATGGCTAATTTGATACTTTAGCTTTTTGGACCACATCACACTACTGATTCGACTCTCTCTATGAAATTTGACACTTACCCACTTGTGTCGTATCACAAGCACAATCTACAGTATGCTTTGAGACTTGTGCTGTATAAAGTACCCAGCTGAGTAAGTGGAAACTATAGCTCAAATAAACTTAGTGTGCTTTTTCCCGCCAGATTCAACCGAGACAGGTTTAGACTGATTGGGGTAAATAATGCTAATGATATTTGTGTGGCTGGGCTTAATTATGATACAAATTATGACTATCTTTAGAAACAGCACAACTTTTTACTCAAGGGATTAAACGTTGAGCTTGGTGTAACAAAACTTGTCTTTTTGTAAAGCTTGTTGCACAACTGATATTTATTGCTACCCGACCTCAAATGCACATATCCTCCATACTTACTAATTTGAAGTGGCCACATAATGGAAAATTTGCATAATTAAATACTGGCCAATAAGCGTACATCTAGAAGTAGGCCACTGTTGTAGATCTACGGAAGTGCTCCAGGGAACATTTGTAAAACACCAAGAAGCCAGAAGCCTACTTCAGATTTCTGAGTTTCTAAAATGGTGCTTTGCAATTGTGGATTAGTGTTAAAGGATTGTATTTGAGTAACGTATTACTAGCCGTGCTTCGTGGAATAGAGGACAACTGAGCAAGCATGATCCAGTAATCCATCAGAGTACTTTTTGCATTCTGCATAGCCTAAAGTATGAGATGCATCAATACAATCATTAGCCGTCTCTAAATATTTTTATAATGCATATTTGGAGAGTGCTGGAACATGTTAGGCTCACACGAAGCCCCCACCCGCTGATCCCATGGGGTGTGAGTAATTAAGGCATAATGTATGCGAGCCGTGTATGAAGTAATAAACTGCTGACACTTCCTAATTACAGATGCAACACCGAGGCATCTATTGAGCTTCTTGGATGTGTGTTGCTTGCATTCAGTTTCGGTTTAACTGCATGTGTTATAGCCTGCATAAAGAGACTTGTGCGGACAACGGTTCGAAGAGATTGCCATGAGTATTACAGATGAGATTTGCATTCTTGTTCCATTGTGTTTTTTGTGGGACAAACATTACTCTTGCTTGTTCTTAGTTTGACTTACCCTTTCCTACAAAGTGTCCATGTATTCATTCTGTATACTGATCCAGATCCTTCACAGGATGTACTATGCCCGATTTAGTATTCAGACCCCCCAGGATATAGCGGCTTTTGTCAAAATGCCGCGCGATTTCTACAAAAGTGCCGATTTCGCGGGCACTTTTGTAAAAATCGCGGCATTTTTACAAAAGTGTCGATTTCGCGGCAAATCGCGAAATCCTGGAGGGTCTGCTTATGCATGGAATGTTCATGAGACAGGACGCTCCTTCGCTGGAGCATCTGTGCCCCTAATAAAAGTGCATAACATAACATAACATAACATAGCAAGCAATAGAAATAGTCACAACGGTTACATGAAAACCATACAGAAAGGTGGAGGGAAAAACAGGGGCTCACCTTAGTTAAAAAGATTCCGAAGCACTGCCTGTCTCACTGCTGTATCAGCTTCATTGATGGCCTCCAGGCAGTAGTGTTTCGTGAAAGTGTGCCTGTTGGACCACGTTGCTGCTCGGCAGATCTGATGTAGCAGTACACCAGCGAAGAGGGCAGCAGAAGAAGACATTGCCCTGGTGGAAAGAGCCCTCGCTGTGGATTGAAGAGGCCTGTCTGCTTTCTAATGGCAGAAGGCGATTGCAGAAGAAATCCAATGAGCTATTGTAGGTTTAGTAACAGGCCGTCCCTTGTACATGTGGCCGTAGGCAATGAACAGTTGATCGGACCTACGAAAAGGTGCTGTCCTGGAGATATCAAATTTAAGACATCTCTTAATGTCCAAGGAATGAAGACGCTGCTCTGCCGGGGATTGAGGATGAGGAAAGAAAGTTTTCAAGTTTACAGTTGCTTCTTGATTCTTTTGGGGCTTTTATGTTAAAATTAGATTTGGTTGTAAATATGGAAAAATCGCACGTTATGTCCATTGGGAAAGGAAAGAAAATTACAAAAACCCTGCGATGTAATGGAGCGATATTGACCAAAGTCAAAACATTTACATACCTTGGTGTTATTTTTGATGACTTGGGCACCTGGACCCCACAGATTGTAAATAAAGCGATGGCCATACGAAGGTCATTTGCAGCTATATTGGGCTTTGCAAAGAGATTGGGGGGGAAACCTACTGAAGCCATACTCACCCTGTATAGAGCCAAAACCCTGGCCCTGGCTAGATACGGGGCTGGGATTTGGGGATATAGGGATCTAGTCCCGATACAGAAAGAAGAGAATAGGTCCATGCGCTCTTTATTGGGTCTACCACAGTCTACACCCACTTTCTCTGTCTTGTCGGAATTAGGGCAAGGATACATCGAGGACACCCTTAACCTGGCTCCTCTACTTCTTTGGGTGAAACTATGGCTGAACCCCAGCTTGACTCTAAACCGCCAAATCATCAGGGACTGCATGGGGAGAGACAGAGTTAAAGATATAAAATGGCTGAACTATATCAAATCTGTTGCTACTCAATTGGGCCGTATTGAATTGTATAGTAATCCGGAAAAGCTATGTAAAGATGATGTTACATGGATTAAAGCTCACTTTCCAAAATATAGAAACATGCAACGTGAAGCCAAGGAAATTGAGAGAAACACTGTAAGGGCTCATTACATTTTACTCTCAACTATGTCCATCCAGCCTTATTTGATGGTAGTAAACAGGCCATATCACCGGTGGCTTCTCACGAAATTCCGTTTTAACCAGATTCATCTCCTTTTGGGTGAATACCTGAAATGGAATAAGCCAAGGGATCACGCACCATGCAAATGTGATGCTTTTACAGACCAAGATTTAACTCATTTTGTATTCTTCTGTCCTTTTTTTGCGGAGGGGAGGAAAAAATATATTTTACCACTTTTGAGGAACAAGGGATTTATGCAAGTGAAACCCGCCCTGTTGTTTTTACAACTTATGGAGACCCCTATTGTAATGTTTGGGGTTGCCAACTTTTTGGTAGCAGCAATGAGAGCCAAACGGCTTAGATTATTGAATACTTCAACCATTGAATGTACTCTGTAAATAGTAAGGTTTAGATCAACCTTTTCCCTTATGTATTGCATATTTTTGTTCCCTGAGGAATCAAAGTAATAGGGGAATGACAATGAAATTTTCTACAAGAACCTAAAGTGATGGATTAATTAAGATACATGATCTATTGTTTATAAGAAAGAAAAACAAAAAAAAATTGAACCTGACTTTTCCCTGCATAAATGTTCTTAATTGTTTTTTAATGTTTTTAAAATAGCTTGTTTTGTATTGAATAGAAATGTCTTATTCTCTGTGCCTGTAGTATACTTTTATGATTTTAATTAATCGAATAAAGTATTTTTGACTCTGACTCTGACTCTGAAAGTTTTCAAGAGAATAGGCTGATTAATGTGAAAATCAGTGGGCACTTTAGGCAGAAATGCTGGGTTGATATGAAGCATTACACAGTCTGATTTGAATTGGTGGAAAGGAGGCTTAATGGAGAAGGCATGAACCTCACTTACTCGATGTGAGGAGGTTAAAGACAGTAGAAGGGCTACCTTCCAGGTGAGAAACTTTAAATCTGCTTTGTGGATCGGCTCCATTGGTGCCTTCATTAGTTGTGCCAAAACAACATTGAGGTTCCAGGTAAGAGGAGGTCGTCTAACAGGTGGAAATTTTCTGAACAATCCTTTGAAGAATTGGCGGATAACTCTGGAAGAGCAGAGTGAGATGGAGGCGTCCTGACGGAAACGAGACAGTGCCGCCAAGAAAACTTTTAAAGTTGAATAGGAAAGACCAGACTGAGCCAGTTGAAGGAAGAACGGCAGCAGCTGAGCCGGTGTGGAATGGATCGGATGAATATTGTTAACAGCGCACCAATGACAGAATCGTTTCCACTTGAGCTTGTACGTTTTAATTGTAGATGGAGCTCGAGCTTGGGCAAGAATGTCTCTGCATTCTGGTGAAATATTCATATGAGCAAATTCAAGGTGCTCAGGTTCCATGCCGATAATTTCAGAGAGAAGGGGTCCGGATGGCAAATCTGACCCTTGTCCATTGTCAGAAGGTCTGTTTGAGGACGTAGCATGATGGGCTCGCACTGCGAGAGGAGGAGCAGCTCCGAGAACCACGCTTGTCGAGGCCATCTGGGAGCGATCAGGAGAATGTGGCACGGTTGCCTCCGCATTTTCCATAGCACACGAGGTACTAACTGAATCGTATGCGAAAAGACCGCACCAGTTCATCAAAAGGGCATTCCTGCACGATCCGCGGTGGGGATGCCAACTTGCGTAAGACGGGCATTTCCGGTCCCCGGAGTTGCAAAGAGATCCAATGGCGGTTGACCCCACCGTTGAAAAACTGATTTGAGCGTTGGCTGATGTAACTCCCACTCGTGGATCGAAGATGTGGATCTGCTGAGGGAATCTGCCAGGATGTTGGAGATGCCTGGTAGGTGTACTGCGGTCAGGGTAATCTGGTGACTGAGTGCCCAATCCCAGATCGACTGAGCCAGCCGAGACAGGAGAGGAGATTTGGTTCCAACCTGGTTGTTGACATAGTGCATGCTGGTGGTGTTGTCCGTTTGAATCAGTACCGATTCTCCCTGAATCAGACGATGGAAGGATTTGAGAGCCAGAAAAATGGCCATTAACTGTAGCCTGTTGATATGCCAAGAGCGCTGAGGCGGGGACCACTTGCCCTTCACCGATAGACCTAGAAGGTGCGCGCCCCAACCGTCCAGGGAGGCGTCCGTGGTCAGAACGAGTTCTGGAGCGGCGGAGAGGAACGAAGTCCCTTGTGTAATGTTGGACTGTTGAGCCCACCACTTGAGAGCTGTCTTCATGCAAGTGGTTACCCAAATCAGGACGTTGAAAGAGCCGGTGACCTGGCGCCATTGACTGTCCAACTCCTCTTGGGCAGGGCGAGTCTTTAGCCTGCAGTTTTGGATCAGAGAGATGCATGATGATGCCATCCCCAGAAATGACTTTAAGATGCGGACTGAAACGGACTGTTTTGCACAGATAGGAGCCACCAGGAGAAGGATCTTCAATTGGCGCTCCTGAGACACAAAAGCTTTGGCTAGAGATGTACCGAGAGTGGCGCATAGAAAGTTTCTGCAGAGAGCTGGGTCGACCTGCGACTTCTCGGTATTGATGGAGAGACCGAGAGATCGAAAGACCTCCTGACAGAGTTGGGTATCCCGAGACAGCTGGCTGCGAGACTGTGACTTTATAAGGCAATCGTCCAGGTAAGGAAAAATTTGGACACCCTGCAGGCGCAGATAAGCCACTACTGGAGTCAAAATCTTTGTGAAAACCCGAGGTGCGGAACGGAGGCCGAAAGGCAACACTCGGAACTGGTAATCTCTGCGTCCCACTCGTAATCTCAGATATTTCCGATGTCTTGGAAGAATCGGCACGTGAAAGTAGACGTCCTGAAGGTCGATGGTTGTCATGTAGTCATCTTTGGAGAGAAGACGCAAGATCTCCAAGAGCGTCAGCATGCGGAAGGATTGGTAGTTGACATACTTGTTTAGTGCGCGCAAATCCAGTATCGGATGCCAATCTCCTGTTTTCTTGAGGATTAGCAAAAAACCGGAATAGAATCCCATCCCTCTCTGAGACTTGGGAACCACATTGATGGCTCCTTTTAGGATCATTATTCGTATTTGTTTGAAAAGTTTTTTGAGGTGGGTTGGAGGTGGGCCAGATGAAGGTGTGGGAGGAGGGAATTTTACGAACTCCAGAGCATGCCCTTTGCTACAATGTCCAATACCCAACGGTCTGAAGTGATTAAGGACCATTGGGAGGAGAACATGGAGATTCGACCTCCAACCTTTATTGGTGACAGCAAGTCATTGGTTTTTTTTTGGGAGGCGGAGCCTCTATCTGAGGGCTTCCCTCGATAGAATTTTGAAGATTGTTGACAGGAAGATTGTTGTTGTTGCTGGGAAGAGTAACGCTGATATCCTTGGTTGTAGGAGCGGTATTGTGAGGATCCACCGTGAAAAGTGGAGGAGGTGCCACGTCCACACGCGCACCCCGAAAGGGCTGCTTCCTGAATTGTAAATTGCCTAAAGAACGAGCAGTGTCAGTGTCCTTTTTTATTGTATGGAGTGCCTCATCCACATGTGCTCCAAAAAGGGATTCACCGTCGTACGGCATATCCAGGATCTTCGCCTGATCTTCTTAGCAAAACGAGGTCGAACGAAGCCAACCCTGGCGTCTTAAAACAGCTGCACCAGCGAGCTCACAGAAACCCGTGCAAGCGATGTCTACTGCACAGTCAATGATTTCCTCCGACGTTCTCTTTCCTTCTTGAAGGATTTTTAAAGCTTCTGCCTTCGAGGAATCCGGGAGGAGGGCCACAAATGCAGCCATGTCAGACCACATCTGACGGTCGTAACGCCCCAATATGGCCAAAGAATTTGCTGCCCTCACCGTAGTAGAGGCCATTGCAGAGAACTTACGCCCAATGGCGTCCAGACGGCGACCTTCCCGATCAGGAGGAGCTGTGATGGTAGAAGCTGGGTTCTTGGAGCGACTTTGACCTGCCTGAGTAACTACAGAATCAGACTTGGGCTGTGCAATCAGGCAAGCTGGAGAGCCCTGTGGTGCTTTGTACTTTTTCTCTAAGCGAGGTAGTTGAGCTGGGATGGAATTTGGCATCGCCATCAACTTAACACCCTCACTCCAGATGAAATCAATGATGGGGACAGTATGGATCTGCTTAAGCGGTTGACTTTTGAAGTCGTAGAGAAAACAATCTTCCTTTCTTTGGACTCTAGGTAATTTGAAGCGCTGAGCCGCTCTATCCATGAGCTGATGGAAGCTCGCAATGTCCACGGGAGGTGAATCCACTGGTACTACAGGAGGTGGAGATGGGGTCTGAATTTGATAGTCATCCCACTCCGTCATATGACCATCGTCATCATCATCATCATCATCATCTCGAACTTCGCCTCTTCTCTGTCTTGAGGGACACCCTTCTCATCATCATCAGGATACACAGTAGTGTGTATCCGTACTGAAGTTTGAACTTGAGGCAAAGGCGCTACTGGCTGTGATAGTGGAGCAGTAGCAGAAGTCACAGTAGGGGAAAGCACTTGTGACTCCAGGGAAACCTGAGGAGACGGTGGGAAACGCCTGTTATAGTCGTCCAACATGTGTTGGAGGTTAGTGATGAGTGACAGAGGCAAAGGCGATGTGTGGACTTGGCTGGAATGGTGTTCTTGTTGAACATATTGGTCTTCGTTGTCTTCGCTATATTCCTGCCATTTAATGACCAACTCAGACGGGCTGCGTGCCGCCCGAAAATGATGATCGACATCCTCCTCGGACTCAGAGTCCTGTTCGGAACCCGTGGCAAACAAGGGTGACGGAGGTTGCATAGCACACAGGACTGAAATCTGGTCCACAGAGACCTGACGACGCTGGTTTACCGGGTCAGCTTTTGAAGAAGATTCCGTTGATGGAAGCGGCACCAATGGCAGAGAAGCAAAGGAGGATGGCATCATCGTCGACGAGGTCGTCGTCGAGGCAGATACTAGTGATGGTATAGCTGTCAATGAAACTGGCTTCAATAAAGATGTCGTTGACGGGGCCGTCGTCGTTGACGGGGCCGCCGTCGATTGCCTTGCCGTTGACGGAGTCGTCGTCGATTGGGCTGCCGTCGACGAAGCGCTCGGCGACGGTAGAGCTTTCTTAGTAATCTTCGTCGGCGAAGATCTGGCCGTCGACGAAGGAATCTTCTTTGATGACGAGGCAATAGGTATCGTCGATGAGATCGTCTTCAAGCTACAGCCTACTTCGTAGATATGGAAGACGTCGACACTGTCACCGTCGACGAGCCAGAAGCTGAAGTGGTCATCAGGGTCACCGTCGACGAGCTGGAGACGGCAGATTTCGTTGATGGAGAAAGCGTTGACGCTCCCGTCGACGATTTTACATGTTCTTTGATAGAAACATGTGAAGAAGAAGAAGCTGCAGACGCCTGAGAGTGGAATCTCGTGGGCGTAGATGTAACAGGAGTAGGTGAAGACACCACAGGAGCCTTTACAAGTTTCTTTTTCTTCAGAAAAGGGGAAGGCAGGTCCTGTACACTGCTACGTTTGGAGGCAGCCTTTGAAGTTCCTGACAACAGACTTTCAGAGTCGGAGAGAGCTGTATCTCTGTCTTTTAACCTTTGCAGCCATATGAGGAGGCGACCTTCTCTTTCCTTGAGAGTCTTAGTGGAGAAGGTTCTACAGATCTTACACTTGCCAACCTCATGGTCCGGGTAGAGACAGTAAATACACTTCTTGTGGGGATCTTCAGAATAAAGTCTTAACTTCCCACAAGAAGAACAAGCTCTAAATAAATTAAAGAAAAACAAACAGGACAACTTGACCAAGGTTTAGCACAACCAAGACAATAGTGTAATCAATATTATTGCGGTGCTGTACACTTCCAATGCCTGTTACCATTAACAAATGACGGAAGGCGCACTCATTGAGATATCACAGAGACGATGCTTTTAGTCCAAACAGTTATCTTCTTTATTGTGGCAATTGTACAAGGTAAAACACACAGCCAACGCGTTTCGTTCCTTTGGCGGAACTTCATCAGGGCTGAAACAACCATAGAAACATAGATTACATACAATGACTACACAAAACACAATATAAATATAGACATAATATATACAGCATAGGATGGAAAAATAGATTGCAGTTGTTTCATCGAAAAAAAGCTGATGTGCGTATACACTCAATAGCACACATATTTTCACATATATAAAAAACAACAACATCATATTTACAATTTCGCATAGTACATATATATATATATACAGTTTAAAAACATATTTACATGCACCAGAATATTGCCTATGATCGTACTGCTTTTGCAGATCATCTGATTAGATTCCCTGCACAATAGTAGGTGGTGACATAATTTTTGGACTTTGTTAGATTAAACTGCTTTTCAAATATTCGGACGGAATACGTGAGATCAAATGTTATTTGCATTTTCTTGATCTCTGTATATATATTTTTTTTTCTGGCTGGTTACGTATTGCTCATTGACCATGATGCGTTGGTTTTGTGATTATCATGACTAATGGATTCTAATATATACCCGTTTTATATATTTTGTTTGCTGTATATTTGCATGGCTTATACTTGATGACTCTCCCCCGCGATTCTCAATACACTTACTATCTCTCCGGTTTACGATACGCAGCAGAGTACATGGTGAGTGGTCCATTTATACGAGTAAACCAATTTGTGACCTAAAGACATGTCATTGAAATGGAAATATCTTTTAGATGATATTTCGCATTATAGGACCAGTATAATGCGGATAATTGTGATATCGAGACCATGTTCTGAAAATCAGTTCCATTCAATCTTCCTTTTTCTTTAATTTTGCCAAGTGTCATCGAGTCAGTTCTTGGAATTGCTGGGAATTTACCTGTAGACCTCTATCATGTTGATTCTTCTTCTGTTTCTTTTCTTGTATTCTCTCATTTTCAAGCTCTAAATAAAGACTTCTTACTTGAAGACATAGCTGAATTCTCTGGAAACTGAAGTTGAGAGGAAAAAACTCAGCAGAGCTCAGGGAGACTCCCTTCACATGACGTGCGGTAGAAAATCTGAGGCATTGAGCTCTGAGAAGAAAGTTCTGGAGGGGTGCTTGCGCCTGATTGGCTGTAGTTTGGACTAACATAATGACTAGGATATGTTACATGTAGTTTTTTTCCTATTGCCATGTTTTCCTATATAGGAATTAGGATGTGGTATTGGCAACTACTTTTAGTGTCTAATTTATGTATTATGTTTTTACAAACATATAATTTTATAGTATTTATTGCTATTTTATGTACCGTGGGACTCCCACTCCGACGACGGGGAATATTCAAGCATGTGAATCTATGAAAGCCACCCCAATACTGGAGAAAAATATATATGAATATATATATATATATCCAAACATGTGCAGTCCCAACATTTAGGAAGAGCTCGTGGAAGCCAAAATCGTTTGCAGCAAATCTTTATTCATGGAAGTCAGCAGGCCAAACAGGATTCATAGGAAGGGCAGAATCATGCCATAAGTTGCAACCAGCTAGACGCGTTTCGAGCAACCTCTTCATCAGTAGCTGGTGTTCGGAGAACAAGGGGAAAAAGTGTTCGTAGGCTCACTGGCTATTTCAACCATCTCCCGCCCCATTGGGCGTGGCTCCTGGCATTATGGGAGATGTAGTCAATGCTCCTTGTCAACCCCAGTGGGTACGTTGTTCCCCCGTCCTAATGTCCATCAATATCGGCGCCACTTCAAAGAGTCTCTGCGCCGCTTTATTGCTGACTTCCTTGCCGTCACACACACCCTTCTGCCTGAGTGCGTGAGAGCTCCCTCCACTAAGATGCTGCGGCTCGTGCCGCCGCATTGGACCCGCTCTGGAACGCGGTCGGCTCTTCCTACGACCAAGGGCGGCCAGTAATAAATCCAAACATGTGCAGTCCCAACATTTAGGAAGAGCTCGTGGAAGCCAAAATCGTTTGCAGCAAATCTTTATTCATGGAAGTCAGCAGGCCAAACAGGGATTCATAGGAAGGGCAGAATCATGCCATAAGTTGCAACCAGCTAGATGCGTTTCGAGCAACCTCTTCATCAGTAGCTGGTGTTCGGAGAACAAGGGGAAAAAGTGTTCGTAGGCTCACTGGCTATTTCAACCATCTCCCGCCCCATTGGGCGTGGCTCCTGGCATTATGGGAGATGTAGTCAATGCTCCTTGTCAACCCCAGTGGGTACGTTGTTCCCCCGTCCTAATGTCCATCAATATCGGCGCCACTTCAAAGAGTCTCTGCGCCGCTTTATTGCTGACTTCCTTGCCGTCACCCACACCCTTCTGCCTGAGTGCGTGAGAGCTCCCTCCACTAAGATGCTCGGCTCGTGCCGCCGCATTGGACCCGCTCTGGAACGCGGTCGGCTCTTCCTACGACCAAGGGCGGCCGTTAATAAATCCAAACATGTGCAGTCCCAACATTTAGGAAGAGCTCGTGGAAGCCAAAATCGTTTGCAGCAAATCTTTATTCATGGAAGTCAGCAGGCCAAACAGGGATTCATAGGAAGGGCAGAATCATGCGATAAGTTGCAACCAGCTAGACGCGTTTCGAGCAACCTCTTCATCAGTAGCTGGTGTTCGGAGAACAAGGGGAAAAAGTGTTCGTAGGCTCACTGGCTATTTCAACCATCTCCCGCCCCATTGGGCGTGGCTCCTGGCATTATGGGAGATGTAGTCAATGCTCCTTGTCAACCCCAGTGGGTACGTTGTTCCCCCGTCCTAATGTCCATCAATATCGGCGCCACTTCAAAGAGTCTCTGCGCCGCTTTATTGCTGACTTCCTTGCCGTCACACACACCCTTCTGCCTTAGTGCGTGAGAGCTCCCTCCACTAAGATGCTGCGGCTCGTGCCGCCGCATTGGACCCGCTCTGGAACGCGGTCGGCTCTTCCTACGACCAAGGGCGGCCGTTAATAAATCCAAACATGTGCAGTCCCAACATTTAGGAAGAGCTCGTGGAAGCCAAAATCGTTTGCAGCAAATCTTTATTCAGCCACCCCAATACTGGAGAAAAATATATATGAATATATATATATATATATATGATTTCCAAATTGGCCCAGCTTTGAGACGCACTCCTCAGTAAAGGATCTACAAGAGATTCTTTATTTTGACAAGACCAGCATTTCCATCCAGATAAATTACTGCTTTACGTGTTTCGGGAACTTGTTCCTTGATCACAGGCTCTGATTCAAACATTGCAGTTTCAAGGAACCTTCCTGCATGCCCAGTGGGGCCTCACATGTAAGTCCAATTAATTTACACTGCTTGCTGGTATTTGTAGTGTTCTTGTAATTAAAACCTCAGTAGGTCTGCGCTGTTTGTCTCTAATTATAGAATAGTGTTTCTTGCACTCCAGTGGGCCTCTGATTGTGAGATGCCAGGTCAATATGTGCCCGTCTGCTGCTCCGATGAGAGACATGGAACATTCCATGTTCCTCCAGCTCTATAAACAGGTTAGTGCTGTCTCCAGGACAGGACAGCCGTCCAACCCATGATTTCCACCGTGTCCCAGCTTTGAGACGCACTCCGCAGTAAAGGATCTACAAGAGATGCTTTATTTTGGCAAGACCGGCATTTACATCCAGATAAATTACTGCATTACGCGTTTCGGAACTTGTTGTTCCTTGATCACAGGCTCTGATTTAAACCTCGCAGCATCAAGGAGCCTTCCCGCATGAAATTTGCTTTTTATCGCCCCCCCAGTGGAAATCTCGTTCCTGAGAGCACGTCCCACTTCGTCTTTACTTTGGGATATATCTATATATCTATATATAGATAGATCGATCGATAGATAGATAGATAGATAGATAGATAGATAGATAGATAGATTCACTGAAGAATCCAAAAGTTAGTGACAATATAGTAAAGTATGGTAATAATATCTTACTTTACCTTTAAATAATCTCAAAAAATCACAAACTTTACAATTTCTCATGGGGAAATAGCAAGGGGTAAACACATTTCTGAATCCCTCCTTTTTCTTGGTACCCGCTTGGTGGATCACCCTGAAACTGTCCAGAAGGGAGCTGGTTTGGATGACCTTTTTTTGAAAGTTGTTTGTGCCAAAGTTACAAGCAAAACAAAAATAATTATTTCAAAGCTAACCCTAACCATAACTACACAGTGTCGACCATCACACATACATACCACAAGTATAAATACACACACACACATACATATACATATTACCCAGTCACCCACTGGGTAATTATATTTAGGCTCACGTTTCTATAGGAAATAGATTTTTTGGTTTGCTAATAACTTTGGCACTATTTGAGAAATCCTCACTGAACTTTCCTAAAAAAACTCAGCCTCTACAGCACCTTCCTGTAAAATTTTGGGATGGTCTGTCAAGCACGAGTCCAGAAAAAGAAGGGGGTCTCAAAATGTTCTCATAGAAACTTTAGAGAGCTACAGACAAAACAGCTGAATGGAATTACACCAGATTTAGCAGAAAGCGTGCTTTTTGTGATTTAGTGTGAATCCATTGAAGCAGTTTTTGAGAAATTAAGCATAAAAATGTATAGATTTCTAGCGATGCTGTATTACAGAAGGAGAAAAGATAAATGAAGCATACTTATTGGCTAAATATGTTTTTTTTTTTCCAAAGTTTAATATAGCGCAAACTTGACCCGAAATCATGTATCAGAGCGCTTCACATGAGCACAAGTTGCGTTACATGACGACACATTGATTTTTGTTGGGCACAGCAGGCTTAAGTGATTTGCCCAGAATCACAGGATGTTGAGCGTCATTGCCGAGACTCAAATCCGGATCCCTAGATTTGAGGTTGACCGCCCTAGCAGTTAGGCTACATCTTTTCCACTCAGTGGAAGCAGTCTCTGGCTCTGATTGGCTTGGCGACTTGCAACATGAAGAGAAATAAAGGTTCAAAAGTTAGTGATATCTGAACGTATGATCTCACAGGAGACCCAGGGTACTCATAAGGTATAGTAAATTCAAAAATAAAGCATCTTGATTGGCTGAGAGGCCTTTTTTCAGTCTGCCTGGTTGGTACTGCAAGATCAGAATGGTCCCGCCATACTGAGCAATTGTCCGTAACATCAGTACAAATGTTTTGACTGCTATTACAGGACGCAGGGAGTTAGTCCCTGTGTTCTTAACCACTTGGATGCTAAGGCCTATTCCATCGTTGCCATGTAATTTCCATTGAAATCAATGGCATTTCCATGACGAGCCGCGTCGAAGGAGTTAAGCTCACGCCCTCCCCATACTGGACATCCGAACCCTTCACCTATTGGTGCTTATTGTGTGCATAAATGTTGAGACCCACCTACATTCACTATCAGGTGGCCTGATTTACACCCCGTGACTAGGCCGGCATTTCTTCTTCCAAAATAAGATCTAAACTGTTTTAGTACACTACAAAGACTGTATATAAAGACACTCAGAACAAATGTATGTTTAGACAGTCCTCATTTCTGTGGATGCTTCCTGGCAAAAGCGTTTAATTAAACAAACTCCTCATGTTTTGCCAAATGCCTCTTGTCTTTTAATGTTTTAAGGTAAATTCATATTCCAGCATCATTTTGGCAAGTCAGCAAGGAGAGATTGGCCCTTCAAACTTGACTACAACCGAAGGAAAAGGACCCCACCTGAAGGGATTCACATCTGCACTGTGAGGAAGGTGAGCAAAAGCCGCAATTGATTGAAAGTTCTGCTGAATCCGCGGGCTGAGGTCTGTCCTGAAGCCACGCAGGTGGGTAAAAGACTACATCTGATACTTAGTCCCAGCATTTGGCAAATGGCAAACTAGGAAGAAGAGCAAAAAATTAACCTGAGTGCCCTGCCACTAACAGAAATCTGGCATATTGCACACTTCATGTGTCTGAACTGAGTATTCACAAGGCAGTTTCGGAGGTGATCTTGATGAGGTCACCTTTCTTCGATAGCCAACAAGCTAGTAAAGGTGAAGGTTGTTTAGTCGCTTGGACTGCTGGGCGTGACACAGATGGTATGCTTGTCCCCTGGGTGGGATACAGGGATGAGGACTCGCCGCTTAGACCACTAGTTGTAACATAGAAGGTGCGCATCGGCCCTGGTTGTGATAGAGGGCCAACACCTCAAACTTATTTTTTAGTCTAGAGGGTTTTTTCAGTGCTGTCGGTTTCTTAGCATTGGTAGTATCTGAAAGAAGTGAGAGGTGTTATTCGCTTGAAATATTGGGTGTGACACAGCCGGTGCATGACCCCTGGCTGTGACATTTGGTGTAATTTGGACGTGAGGGAAAATTGGCATCTTGGTGATTAGGTGGTAGCTTGTGTTTGGCAAAGGACGGCCTGTGGCTGAACTGCTCCTTCTTCTCCATGTACATTTTTGCTATCTGTGTCCCAGAGCTGATATTGACAGACTATCGGGCTCACTTAGTCCTGTGTACCTCGCAGACTCTCCTCTCATCATCAGGCAGCATTCGCTAGGAACTGGCTAAGTTCTTTTTTTTCTCACCATTGTTTCTGTCACTTTTTCTTTCTTTCTCTATTTATTTTTTCTTTTCAGTGTTCAGATGCTACATTCTTGATGTTTTGGACATTTTTTATGTGGTGGTGCTGGTAAATTATTGCAACTGTGTTTCATGTTGAACTTTGTGTCTTGTTAATGAATGTATGTATGAAGAAGTTGCCATTCCCGCAAACTGCTGTTCCATACCTGCTATTCCCCTGCTAAAAATTCACAGTGTCTTGAATTTAACCATTGCACTTTCTTTCAGGTTGTGACCCTTCATATGCATTGTTGTTTTGTTTTTGTGAAAAGTCAGTTTTCAATGCATCTTTGTGTAAAGCTGAGCTCGCAGCCGTGTGCCAGGTGAAATTCTTTGCGGATACTTGCTCACCTTGCTGACATTGGGAGACACTCTCTGAACTTGCGTGGACCAGACGTGTGGGGCATTGTGCTACAGGCGGGACTGCGAGGACCAGAAGGCCAGTGCAACGAACCACCCAGCCGCACCTGGACCTTTCCACGCCCTCTTCCCGCCCATCAATCTCTCTATATAGCTCCACCCTCAATTCCGGCCCGCGGGACGTGCCCGAGCGAAGCCCGGGCCAAGGGCGGGTCTGTTCTAGCCCGTTCCAGACCGAGTAAGACTGGACTGGGCCACCCCCCTTGTGTTTGCATCCCGTGCGCTTATAAACTGTATGTACCTAATACCTACTTGTAGATTGTAAATTGACTGTGTATTAGTAGGGATGTCCAGCAGAGAAAGTAGAAGTAAGGCTGCAAAGGGGGGAACTCAGTTAACAGGTACCCTTGGCAATTTTATTACTAGGACGAACTCGGTAATAGATATGGGTATAAGTTTAATGGAGCAGAGGGTATCACTGGATCTAGCAATGGCCAGAAGAATGTCACAAGAACCAGTAATGGCTAAAAGATTGTCTTTGGGGCATATAGAATCAGCTAGAAGTCCAGAACACACTGACAGCGCTGCTCCTGTACTGTCGCAAGTCGACGTGCACCACACTTCAGGGCCGCTCCTTACGTCACCAACTCCTTTCAGGTGCCCCTGCAACTGCCCAATGAGTTTACACCCTGTCTAGGGCCAGCTGTGGTGGGTGACAACACACCAGAAATTGTAGAGCCGGAGGCTTCGGAAGATGAGGCTAGTGCAAGACAATTACGTGGGAGGCAGCAGGTTGCCATAGCAAAACGAAAACGTCCCACCGTTTCTGCTTATGCAAGGAAGAAGGTAAAAATTACAAAGGTACAGGAGAATAAGAATAGACCAGGATAAAACAAGTTAAAGTAGGGGATGGAGCGGGAACTGTGCCACAGGCTGTATTGAGTGAGCAGGGTGAAGTTGGAACTGCTGCAAGTCCAGATATAATAGAAAGGGTGCTAGATCCCTTAACTCCAGGCAAGACGGGAGATAGTATAGTTGATAATGTGGATGAGGGAAATATGATTTTATTAAAGCATATAGGGGACCTTTTAAAATCATTCTTAAACCCATTGGAAATAAGACTGACACAAATGGAAAATCAGTTACTTGAGGTTGAAAAGATCATCATAACACTGGCAAGCCTCAGCATAGTGGGGTCAGCGACTAATCCCACTGTAGGTGCCGTTACAGTACCTTCGGCACCTTTATTAGATATCAATAAATCCCAACCACTACCCCAGGGAACTAGTGCCAATCACACAAATGCAAACATGGTAAATTCAGTAGGTAGTGTTTCAATAGCCAAAGAAATTCCAGCAAGGGGCACCAACGCTACTAACATCATCCAGCAGAGCCAGAAAGGGTACCAATTAGGAAAGAAACCTAGCGGAGGTTATATTAATCTCCCACCAAATGTTAGTCCATATGCAATTGTCTTGACAGGGGTTCCTGAGCTAAACAACCAACCCGAAGAAACTTTTTGGACACTAAAAAATAAAGTTTCACATTGGTCAAATGAAAAGAGGCCATTACCACACCATATAAAAAGTAAAATATTAATGGTTCGTAGAGTTCCATGGGTAGGACCCACAAGGAAAGTAATCCCAGGAGACTGTGTGGTTCTTACGTTTGAAGATCCACGTACTGTGCACCATTTATGTTCATGGAATCCTCGTCTTCATGACGGAAGCAACACAATTGAAACCAGACCACTCTCATTTTTTTTATCCATCCAAAATGTGTTCTGAGGGTGGTGGAAGCAGGACAGTGGTGAATCATCACATTCAGGGTGGGCCAAGTGGTGGGAACTTGGGCAATCCCAGACAATGGATGGGAGTACCAACCTTTAATAGATTTAGCTGCTTAGAAGCAGTCGACTGACTGAATCCATCAGTGGGTTGTTTAATTAGTACCAAAGCCAGACCACACAGGCTTAGGCCCATTCCCACTAATAAAATCAGGGGAGGAGATATGGAGGTAAATGGAGAAGTGTATGTGGGTGCAGAAAGTAAAAACAGCCACAGTGCACGTGCTAACCCTAGGGACCCAAGCGCTGCTACGTCATTAAGTAGCGTTGGAGTAATGGTGGCAGCTTGTACCCAGGGGGTGAGACAGCAAGGTCCATCAACATTAGAGTCTGGGAGTACAAATAGTGCCATTATGCATGGAGAGCGAGGTAGAACATATAAAGATCTGGACCCACTGGGAGAACAAACATCGAGAGTCCTGGCATCAAATACAAGGTCCCCAACCTTGGAGCCACTCCCTACATGCAGTCGTAATGTCAAGACCCTGAAATTAATATCATGGAATATAGCTGGTGTAGCCAAGAACTTGAGGGACCCCGAATGGGCTAAGTATATTGATTCTAGTGACATTTGCCTTCTGCAAGAATCATGGGCACTCGATACCCCACATAGGGTAGGCTTCAAATCCTTTGGAATTGGTGCCATACCCTCCACAAGGGGGAGGCCTTCAGGCGGTTTAATTGCATGGGTCAAGGTAACCCTAAGGAACATGCGAAGGGAAATCCCTCTATCTAATTAATGTCTATAACAGACCTGCCCCTGCATCCAAAGAATCCCCCACTCTTGCTAAACTGGACTCTTTTCTAGGTAAAACAGTTGGCAGGGTAGCCGTTATTATAACTGGTGATCTAAACTGCAACTATGAACCTGTCCTAGGGCTCAGCAAAGCCTTCGAGGAAGAAGATCAAGCTAATAATATTCCTGTATTGGACAATAGTGAACCTGCTAAATGTACAGTCTTGGCAGTTCAACTGGTGAAGTTGTCTGCGGAGCATGGTCTTAGGGCCTGTAATGGACGTCTCCCGTCTAACATTTCCAAAAAACCAACATTTTCTAGAAACAGATGTAAAAGTAATCTAGATTTTGTAATTGTGTCATTGACTATCTGGCAGCACATGATCGATCTCGAGGTGGAAGATAGGATAGAGAGTGATCATTGTCCCCTGGCTTTATTGTTTGAATCTTGCTTGGTCATGGGGGCTGGGAATGGTGCGTTAATAGATGTACACAGTGGCTCGCGTGATGAGATCCTTGTCAGTAATAACAGACGAGCATTAAACTGGTCCCATATATTGGAGCACGGTGAGATCCTTGCGGAAATTTATTTACAATTTGCAACGTCTTTTGGAGTCTTTACAGATTCCTCTGTCGAGGACAACAACCCTGATCATTTTATGGCACTTCACAATGATATTTTTAAAACACTGAAAGCACTAGTCACAAAAATGCCAAAGAAAAGCCAACAAAAACTGCATAATTTGTCTCACAGCAAGCCATGGTATGGCAAGTTATTCAGGGAATCTAAGGGGTCCCTTTTGTTGGCGATCAAAACTAAATCCGCAGAAGATGTTAAAAAAGCAAGGAAAGTTTATAAGCAGGTGCAAAATGCCTCAAGTAAGACTTGGGAGGAAGATAGCTGGGCGGACTTGTGGTGGCTGCCAAAGCAAGGGACACTGCAGGGTTCTGGAGGTTAGTCGCCAATGGTAATCATGAAGGGAGAGTTGCAAAGGATATTTACCTTGACGAACTTACGTGGGTCAACCATTTCACGACCCTATACAAAAAGTATGATACAAACCTCAAAAATATTGGCGACGATGCACTATGGCTTACACCTCCCAAAGATTATCTGAAATTCTCAATAGAGGAAACTGAGGCGGCAATTAACGCAGTAAAAAGAGGTAAAGCGCCTGGTTTAGATAAAATACCTGGAGACCTCTACAAGCATGACCTGAAGGTATGGGCACCGTATATAAATTATTTGTGTAACATGCTGTCCCGTAATGTAGATTTTCCAGAAAGTTGGAGGGGAGCCGAGATCGTTTTAATTTTTAAAAAGGGGGACCGGTCGGAACCTTCAAATTACCGGCCAATTAGTCTAATGGACATTCTCCAAAAAATGTATTCGAGACACATTCTAACTCGTGTAAACGAGTGGTTGGATGAGAACATGGTCCTCACGAAGTACCAAGCTGATTTTAGGAGTAAAGTGAGCACTATTGACCAAGTTTTTCGATTTTACCGTCTTTACTGGAAATATGTACATATCAAAAAGGGTCATTTATACGTTGCGTTTGTAGATCTTAGAGCGGCGTTTGATCTAGTGCCGCGAGATCTCCTCTGGAGGACCCTATATAAGCTTGGGCTGCCTGGCAGTCTGTTGGTCCAGATAATTGAGTTGAATGCCAGGAACTTTGCCAAAGTGAGATGGGGCCCAAATTTGGAATTAACCCAGAAAATACCTATCGAGCGCGGTGTCCGCCAAGGCTGCGTTCTGGCCCCTACATTATTTTCCCTCTTTGTGAATGACATCCCAGCACACTTAGAGGTTTGCAAAAATGACTCACCGAAACTAAATGGAGAAAAGGTATCCGCGTTATTATTCGCGGATGACACTATTTATTATTATTATTGTAACAAGAAAGGCTTAGAAATCAACGGAAAAAAAACTAAATGTATGGCCCTAAATCCCATTAAACCAGACAAAGGTTGTTTAACTTTAAATGGCCTAAAATTGGAATCGGTTCAAAATTTTTCTTATTTGGGGGTCACGCTCGATTCCAACTTCACATGGAGTTCTCAAATTGAAAAAAGTAAGCTAATATATACACAGAATATAAAACCCATCCTTAAGAAGCAAAGTCCAAGCATTTGTAAAGCTGTGTCACCCGTAGTGGAGTTATTCAAATTCAAAGTCCAACCAGCAGCCCTTTATGGTGCTGAGATCTGGGGGCCCATGTCAAAGGATGTATTTAACATTATGGATAATAAATTTATGAGAAGTTTGGTAAGGGCTCCAAGAGGTACTACTTTGGTACCTCTCCAGTTGGACCTAAATGTCAAAAGGACTGACCACTACACTATTGTCCGGCCACTAATGTTTTGGGTGAGACTATGGCAGACACCTGAATTGCTTGACTATAGGAATGGGCTAAAAGAGATACTGTGTTTGGACATATCGAAACCAATCCATGGCTAAAACATGTTAGATTGTGGTTTACTAAAATAGGACTATTGCAATTTTGGGAAAATCCGGAAGGGTTACCGCCGAATTCAAAACTGATTGTGAAAAGGGCTTTTTGGGGTTTCATCTATAACCAAATAACTAACGGGAATAATGGGGGGACCCTAGTAAATAACTTTCTAGGTTTCAAGGATGAGCCTCTTTTTGATACCTTCCTTGACGAAATTGAGCCCCCACTTGCCAAAACCCTTTTTTTGAAACTAAGATACGGTAACCTTATGACCAAATCAACCCTGGCGGGCTGGGCAAGAAAAGGGGATGATGGGGTAACAATGACAGATGGAATTTGCACTATGTGCGAGGGCAACTCCAAGGAGGATGATCTTCATATCCTTTTCTTCTGCACAGCCTATGTGTTGGCTAGAAGGAAATGGATCAAACTCCTATGCAACCTTTTGGGACTAAGGTCATGCGAAATGGCATTAAGAATGATCAAGACAGACACAACTCAAACTATAGTATTTAGCGTCAGAGGATTTCTGCTTTCTATTTACTTTGTGCGTAGGAAAAAGGGTTTAAAGCTGTAATGGCAAAGGGCTGACTGGTGTGATTTAAGACACACTTTTCGATTTAATATTAAATAGGTCAATGTGATGATGTTATGTTTTAAACACATTTTATAACTGTATTGATTTTATTAGATCACAATTGTGTTAGCTGTCTTTTATGAAATGATAATTGTGACTTGAGTGTATTTTATATATGAAACTGTTTTGTGACTCTTTTATGGTAATTCAAGCCGAAATAAAGAGATTGATGATGATGAACCATTGCACTTTCTTTCAGGTTGTGACCCTTCATATGCATTGTTGTTTTGTTTTTGTGAAAAGTCAGTTTTCAATGCATCTTTGTCTAAAGCTGAGCTTGGTGTAAAGTAGTTGTTGCAGGCATATCCCTGTGTGCATATTTTTCTATGATCAAGGTAGAAATTTAGGATTATTGTGACCTGAGAAGTTAGAGTATACTGTTTCCTTAAAAAGTTCCTAACCCACATGCAACCTAACACTATACCTTTACACCGAGCTTAGCGAGATCCAAGCTGAGCTAGGTAGGGTGGGCAGGCAGTGCCCCATAGGGGAGGACACTGTTTGGCCCTGCTACTTTCCTGAAAAGAGATTCTTGGAGGTAGCAAAGCCACCACACCAGTGCACAAACACGTCCGCTCCCGCATGTAGTCTCAGGGTGGCACTTAGTGTGTCTGGTGCAGTCTTCATCAACAACAAATGGACGTCAGATTAGAGTTCCAGTGTAGGGCCATCTATCTCACTGATATGAAGGGAAATTAGTGACAAAAAAGGGTTAAATTCCAGCATAGATGTCTCCTGTCAGGAAATATGGGACACTGAGATAGATAGTTACACATGGTTGAAAGGGAAGGAGAAACCCCTAACTGTGCAGAAACTTACACTGTATTCCTTGTGTTTCAGATGAAAAGAAACAATTACACTTGGCACGAATGAGAACTGCAGAGTAATACTACACAAACCAGACATGGGATGAGCCACCTCCACGCTGATAGATCTGTATTGGCACTGTTGGGAATTTGCATGTGCTCAGCTCATCCGTGGATGGCGTGTTCTTTGCTCCCTCGTCACCATACACACCCGACCTTGGTCATGCCTGGAGAAGCTCTGTCAGAGTTGTACCAACATCCGCTACCGAAGAATACAACTCTATTGCATCAGGCTTGAGAAAAAAGAAATGCCAAATATTTTGGTTGGGCTCAGTACAAGGACATTCCTGAAGAATGCAGACTGTTTTCTGACACACAGGTATATATATAAGGATCTGTACCCTTTTTCACAGTCCAGACAATAGCTAATGCCCGAAGATTACAGATAACTAGGGGAGAACCGCTGAAAATGACAAACACTATTGACCCAGCCTTTAACGCAATCAAGAAAAAACTAAGAGCAATCCGCCTAATAGTGATACAACACCAATGTGGATTGGACTTGATCAATAGAGGGAGAGATGTGTGCCAATATTGGTGCATACTGCTGAACTTTCATCCCAGGCAGTGTCATGGGTAACAGGACGCTCACACTTGCCATCCAAACACTGCATTGATTGCAATCAGACATGCATAAGGAGGGAGGTACCCCAATGCAGGAATGGTATGAAGGCAGGGTTGCCGGCTTCCCCAGTGGTTTGCGGGACCATGTGCGTCATTGCTGTTGGTTCTTATTGTTTTACTGTTTTTGTGTTGTTTCCTACAATTGGGGGTTTCCTGCTGTAAAAACGCAGTCTTCAAATTGAGTAAAGTGCAAATAAATAGAGAAGTAGTAGAGATCGAAACTGACACACATCAAGCCCCCACCAATGTGACTGTCATAAAGCATGGGGTCAAGGATGTAGTTGAAAATTCAACTAGAGGGGGGAATGGTAATATTGATGTTAAATCTACGCAACAATACATGAATATTTAAAAACGAGATCAAGTCACTGTTGTCGAAATCTCCCGAGATGATCTCTCCATCAACCCTGAGTAAGAAATACGTGGTCGGGCAGGCCCTGAGACTTAGGCCTGCGGATACCGATTGACAGATCACAGGTGGGGTGGCACATAACCAGCCAGACAAACATGCAAACAGGAAAAACCCAGATTAGTCCCACAGATCGGCACCAACACCACAATGGTCCCGTAAGATTGGCCCCATTAAAGTACATATGACCGAAGAGGTGCAGCATTCCCAAAATACCATAAAGTTAGATGCCGTATGAAGTTAGGAACACTCAGCCATTCAGAACATAGCACACACAGTCCCCGCAGAAATCATGCACTCCCCCTTACCGGACATTTGGACACTTCACCCAATGGCCCTTATTGTGTCCATGCAAGGTCTTGAACCCACCTGCATTCACTATCAGGTGGCCTGATTTACACTGTGTAAACATGTCCGTATTCCTTTCACTAAAATAATATCTAAATTGGTTTATGATGCTCCAAACACTGTATATAAAGACACTCAGAACTAATGTATGTTGAGACAGTTCTCAGACCCTTTCTGTGGATGTTTCCCGGCCCAAGCATTTAATTAAACCAACTGTTCATGTTTTAACAAACACCTCTTGTCTTCTGTTTTTTCAAGGTCAATTCATATTCCAGCAACAACATGGATGAGAAAGAAATTTGAGAACACTCAACAAAAGTGTCCTTGTTTAGCTTTCAGGAGCACTATCATTTCCATTGTAGAGCAAACCCCCTCGTTGTGTTCATTTTCAAAGGAAATGCTTTATGTTTTATAGCTTTGATTCCATCAAAATGGCTTAGGGTGTGCCACAGTTTTATCATGAAAACAGAATGTTAGAGCTCTAGCTATTCGTTATAATATGATGGGAAGCTGCAGAAGAGCACTGGGGAATGAACTGACAGTCTATTGTTACTGTTGGAAGTACATGTTTTACTAGGAATATCAGGCGTAATGCTCACATGGCTGAGAACATAAAATTAGTGTGAATTTATGGAACATGTGCTCCCATTTTAGGCTCTGGAACACCTTATGCAACCTCTATGAGAAAATCATGAGAGAAACATTTCTCTCTCAAACATGATGAGGCCATGCTGTTTTCAGGGTTTATTTTTGGGGATTTGAGTGGTGTTCTATTTGCGTTTTCCAAACTGTTTGCAATTAGTGCTTATCAGTGTTTATTCAACTGCCTAACCCCCAAAACAGACAAGAACTCTGTTTTTCAATTGTTTATAAAACATGTTTTTTTTGCAGTCATTGTTAGAAAGCACATATATAATTTAAAGTTTAAATAATGCAGTATACTTAATGTGTTCCCATTGGCAGAATGTCAAATGTATTTGTTGGACTAGCACAGCCAGACGGTAGTATGTTTATTCCTATAATTTCGTCGGCAATAATTTCCTTTAAATGTTCTACAGCTAAACTAAGACAAATATCCAAATCAGATCCTTAGAAATTGTAACCACTTAATCGGACGGTTTGCTACATTTTTTCAAAAAGTAACTATGTAGAAATTGTTCTTTGAAACTCACCAAAGCTACCATTTCATGAACCCAGCTATTTTCTGGAAAATATGAAATCCTTTGAATTAGAAACTGACAGCAGGAAGACCAGTGCCAGATTAATATCATCATCAAACATGAGTAAACCAGTGGCATGTAACCAGTCAATCCCCATCTACTGAAGTCCAGCACCTATAAAGAAAGAGAAACAGATGTATTTCTTTACAGGTATTATCACAGAATAAATAATTTCATACATCCCAAATGCCCCTGTTTAGTATGTTTCCACATACACACGCACATTCTTTTCAAATTCATGATTCAAATTGCCTTCCCAGCCCCTAATCAGTTAACCAACCATTGATAATGTTTCTGATAAGTGCATACGTAATGCTTTTTTCAGATTGTGTATCACTGAAAACATACCATGCTAACAGATATGTCTGCCTTGTTTGATAACAAATTAGATAAAGATATTTTTTTTTAAATCATTCCAGAGATGGAACTTGAATGGGCACTTTTGCTACAAATATTAGGAATCTAATATGCAGCATTGAGCCAGGATGGAACATCTGTTTATCCTACTGTGTGGAGAAATTAGCCAATGACTGGTGTGCGCTCTAAAAGGTATACTAGCTATTCACCTGTGAATGGGTTTAGAATGTGGATAATGTATCTGGTGGGTACCAAAGTGGCAGCCCAAGAACAGGTTAACATTTAGGTCACAAATATCGGGAATTTTTTGGAGTAGGTCAGGTCAGTAGATGTATATTCAGAGATGCTCAGTGAACAGGAAGAACTTAAAAAAATACTCCATGGGTTGTCAAGGGGAATGACAGCTGAAGTCCCAAGAACAGTGCTACTACATGTCTACGCTGCAGACACACACAAACAAAAACCTACTAGACAAGACAGTTGATGGCTGCCTCAGACTTCCCTATGTATACATATTCTGTTAGCTCTGTGCATCCCAGGCAAACAGATGCAGCCTCTTCCGACGCCTGAAGATGTTTTCTCATACCCCAAAGTCAGTAATTAGTACATGGAGGGCGGGTGGGCAGGGCTCTTTTTGAGATTTAGGTTACTCATTCCTGAAAAGAATCACGAGCATCTTTTTGCATCCAGCTCCCAATCACAGACTTAGGATTGTTGAATTTGGGGCACCCACCGGTACCTGAATAGTTCCAGATTGGGACAATTTGGTTCTGTGGGGCACAGGGTCAAGTGGACTTGCTTCTGGGACTCTCTCTCCCTCCCCCCAACTGAGCTGCCATGCAGTAATGTATATGCACCACAACAACATTTGGATTATTAGTGGACTTTGACAGCGATCTCACTGCTCATGTGAAGTGTTATTATTGGTGAAATACAAATCAGGTCAAATGGAATGATTTACCAGAGCAGGACGGTGTGCGGAGGCACTGGGGGCTCAACAGCGAGGCCGGAGGATCGCCTCCACCACCATAGATGCAATAGTGCAGGCCCTCAAAGACACTAGATCTGTTCTTTAAAGAAAAATTGAGGACATTTGTGTGGACATAACACTGCTGCAGCACGACCTCTGTAATACAACAGAATTAGTCAAAGATGCAGTGAATAGGCTATATGTGGTGCAGGATCAAATCCAGAAAATAAGGGTTACTCCAGACAGGCTATCGGCCATCTCTAGGCACCTGGACTGAAGACGCAAAGGAAAGGTAAAGCGTAACAACAGTAGAATAGTTAATGTTCTGAAGAGGGCAGAGGGCCATTCCATAGAGGTCTTCCTGAGTCCATCACAGCTGGTCTTCTCAACTACAATGATAGAGATGTTATTCTCAGAGCTGCCCAGGTAGCCCATATTGAGCCCTACAAAAACAGAAAGGTCATGCTGTTTCCAGACTACACAGGTAGTGCAGCAGCAGTGTTGCTCTTTTTCTGAGGTGAAACAAAAGTTGAAGGCATGACTTATGCCTTATGGCCAAAAGGCTGCTAGAGAGGGTGACACAGGATGTATGTATGTATGTATGTATTGCATACTTCTATAGCGCACAAAACTGTCACCCAGAGGGTATCCTGGCGCTTTGACTCTACATGGCAGATGTGCACTCACAGAATTACATTACACTCGGAAAAAAATGAGTTTTCAAACCTTTTTTGAAAGGTAGAAATTCCCCCTGACTCCTCAAAGACAGAGGGAGAGAATTCCAAAGCTTGGCAGCTGTGAATCCAAAGGAGCGACCTCCCATTCTTAGCCTCTGGATCCTGGGAACAACTACCAAACATGCAAAAGAGGAACGTAAAGTTCGAGAAGTAGAGTACCAAGAAAAAAGGTTTTGCAGCAGGACAGGTCCCTGTCCATGCAAGGCTTTAAAAACCAGACAAGATGCTTTGAAATAAATGCGCTGCTGAACAGGCAGCCAATGGAGATCTAACAGCACTGAAGAAGAGGAAGCAAAGCGTATTCGAGAGAGGGCAAGCTTTGCTGCCAAATTTTGTACGCGCTGCAGCTTACCGATCAGAGTTTTAGGCGCTCCCAGAAGCAGTGCGTTGCAGTAATCTAACCTGCTAAGAATGATCCCGCGCACTACCTCAGGTCTGGCCTGTGCCGGAAGCATAGGAAGAATTTTGTGTAGTGTACGGAGTAGCATCATACATGTGGCCACTGTTTTATTGTCAAAAGCATCCAATTGTAGATTAGGGCCAAACATGACCCCAAGTTACGAGCAGACTCTGCAGCCGCTACAGCTCCCAGAGAAGATGTTGGCCAGAAATCATCTGGCAGGGGACATGGAATACGATCATTTGAGCAATACAACACCTCCGTCTTAGACCCGTTGAACTAGAGCGAGTTGTGACGCAGCCAGTCTGCAGTTGCTGTCATACAGCGATGAAAGGTCTCTAAGGATACCGCATCTTTGCCTTCCAAAGAGAAAATAAGCTGAGTATCATTGGCATAATTAATTACCGAGATACCGAAGGATTTAATCAAATTGATCACAGGGCGGAGATACAAATTAAACAAGATTGGGCTAATGGCCGACCCCTGAGGCACCCCCTGCCCCACTCTTCGGACGCCTGATCTGAAAGGCGGCAGCGCCACCACTTGATGCCTATTGTGTAAATACGAAACTAGCCAATCCCGTGCCAGCCCTGTTACCCCAATCTCCTCTAGTCTGCTGATAAGAGTGGCGTGGCTGACCGTGTTGAACGCGGCCGACATGTCGAGCAGCACTAAAAAGGCTGCCCGACCAGTGTCGACCCGTGAACGTAGATTGTCCAGCAAGGCCACCAGCGCGGATTCCGTGCCATGAGCTGGCCGGAAGCCGAACTGGGCCACGTCCAGACAGATGTTAGCTTCAAGAAATCTGGACAGGGACTGGGTTACAAGCTTCTCCATGATCTTAACCGGAAAACGAAGCAATGAGATAGGCCTATAGTTCGTTGGACAAATGGGATCAAGTGTGGGCTTCTTCAAGAGAGGGGAAACCACAACAAATTTCCAGCACTCTGGGACCGTAGCGGTATTAAAAGACTGTTGACAAATGGAGTACAATGGACGAAAGAGTTCCTCCTGAAAAAGTTTCCAGAATTTATGAGGCAGTGGATCCATTGGAGAGCCCGAAGACACAACCTCCGCTAATTTACAAAAGTCATCAAACGGAGGGAGAAAGAAGCAATTCAGCTGTGGCTGGCCAATCAATCCTACCCGGTCACACGAATAGATAAAGGTGCGGGAGGCGACAAAGGCTGGGGATACGAAGAGCCTGAACTAGAGAGTCCGCTCAAGATAGTTGCAATCTTATCTTCGAATGCGGCTGCCAAGGAGTCACATAAGGCCTGAGAAGCAGGAATGTTATTCATAGCACATGCCGGTCGAGAAAGATCGTTGACAATTTTAAACAAGGTCTGCGACTTATTTGTCGCCAGTTTCAACGTGTCCTCAAGGTACGTGGCTTTTGCACACTTAATCTGTGCTTTATATTCCTGCAACTTCTGCTTGAAACGAACTCTTGCCGGATCTAAGTAGTGCTTCCTCCAAGCTCTTTCTGCCTGTTTGCACCGCAGCTTTAACAGAAGAAGATCATTGGAGTACCAAGGCATGGCACGTTTCTGTCTGACCCTTGATCTACGTAAAGGTACCACCCTATCCAAGGAGTTGGAAATTTGCTGGCACAGACTAGAATAGCTCTCTTCTATGTTTCTCCCCAAGACAAAACCACCAGGAAGTAGAGTTGGTAAAACGGGGGTTTTCAAAAGTCTGGACCACGGCCTACAAAACTTGGCAGGTCCAGACCCAGTATCTCTCAAAGATTCAGCCGGAAGATAAAGAGAGAAGAGAACGAGTGCATGTTCCGTCCAACACTGAGGAATTATGTCATTCAACACCACCTGGGTGACATCCGCGAAGACTAGGTCCAGGATATGGCCCTTCGAATGGGTCGTAGAGAATACCAACTGTTGGAGCTGAATATTGCTGCAAGCCTGGCACAGATCACTATAAGCTGTATCTAAAGGCCCATTCGGCCACAGATTTAAATCTCCCAGGATTATTAGCCTGGCGTGAGAGTTAGAGAGATCATAGATAAGATCAATCAACTCAGGCAAACATGATAATGCATTACCCGGTGGCCTGTAACAGAGCACGCCAGAGTGCAATACTCCTTTTTGACCTTTAAAGGAGAACCCCATAAGTTCGAAGCCTTGCACCTCCTTAATCTCCAATTGAGTAAGGGCCAAAGAATCTCTAAAAATGAATCCTATTCCTCCACCTCTATTCTTCAGGCGGGGAGTTTGCCTAATTTTGTAGCCCGGCGGACAGGTCAGTCCAAGTTCAACCTCGCTATCCACCCGCGTCCATGTCTCTGTAAGAAAGAGTACATCCAGCCCTTGGGACTCGATGAGAAATGTAATCTCAACATGATGCTTACAAAGAGACCGGACGTTGAGCAGGCCACAAACTAGCACCTCCGCAGTGCGAGTAGTAGAATCCTGCTGGTTACAAATAGGTAAATCCTGGCCAAGCTGCATAAGCTCTACCCTAGAATATACCTTGCGGGGGCTAGCAGAAGAGGCAGCACGACTAGCGCTAAGCGCATCCGTAGCGCGAACGGGCGCAAATGGGCTTACCTCTGGTGCGCCTGCTGCGCACATACGCTGCGCGCCTGTGGGGTGTCCATCTTAAATACCGTAGAACGCGGGAGTCCTGTGAGGGCAAGCCGCTGGCCCCTCACCCAAGATGGCGCCTATGAATTGTCACCTCCTGGAGGCCCACACCCAATATGGTGGCCAAAACAGCGCGATGCGGTCTCAGCAAGCCCTAACTATCCCTCAGTCCAGCAAAATGCGGGTGCCAAACAATTATAGTGCAGGTAAGATCTCACTAATGTCCCCAAGTATATCCACAAGGTCAAGGGCGCCTGCGTCCTGAAATCGCGCAGCACGAATAAATCAAGTGCAAATGTATTTTTAAAAAGGTTAAAATCAGGAAAGTGATAGCAAGTCACGCAAGCGCGCAGCAGGCCAATAAGTCTACCTGATCTGAAGAGGATTCCTACTTTTATAAACTCCTCCTCCGAGCGCGGGAGTCCTGTGATGGCAAGCCGCTGGCCCCTCTCACCCTAGATGGCGCCTATGAATTGTCACCTCCTGGATGCCCACACCCAATATGGTGGCCAAAACAGCGCGATGCGGTCTCAGCAAGCCCTAACTATCCCTCAGTCCCGCAATGCGGGTGCCAAACAATTATAGTGCAGGTAAGATCTCACTAATGTCCCCAAGTATATCCACAAGGTCAAGGGCGCCTGCGTCCTGTAATAGCGCATTGCGAATAAATCAAGTGCAAATGTATTTTAAAAAAGGTTAAAATCAGGAAAGTGATAGCAAGTCACGCAAGCGCGCAGCGGGCCAATAAGTCTACCTGATCTGAAGAGGATTCCTACTTTTATAAACTCCTCCTCCGAGCACGGTAGTCCTGTGAGGGCAAGCCGCTGGCCCCTCACCCAAGATGGCGCCTATGAACTGCCACCTCCCGGATGCCCACATCCAACACGGTGGCCAAAACAGCTTGATGCGTTCCCAGCAAGCCCCAACCATCCCTCAGTCCCGCAAAATGCGGGTGCCAAACAACCACAGTGCAGGTAAGATCTCACTAATGTCCCCAAGTATATCCACAAGGTCAAGGGCGCCTGCGTCCTGTAATCGTGCAATGCTAATAAATCAAGTGCAAATGTATTTTTAAAAAGGTTAAAATCAGGAAAGTGATAGCAAGTCACGCAAGCGCGCAGCAGGCCAATAAGTCTACCTAATCTGAAGAGGATTCCTACTTTTATAAACTCCTCCTCCGAGCGCGGGAGTCCTGTGAGGGCAAGCCGCTAGCCCCTCACCCAAGATGGCGCCTTTGAATTGTCACCTCCTGGATGCCCACACCCAATATGGTGGCCAAAACAGCGGGATGCGGTCTCAGCAAGCCCTAACTATCCCTCAGTCCCGCAAAATGCGGGTGGCGAACAATTATAGTGCAGGTAAGATCTCACTAATGTCCCCAAGTATATCCACAAGGTCAAGGGCGCCTGCGTCCTGCAATCGCGCAGCGCGAATAAATCAAGTGAAAATGTATTTTTAAAAAGGTTAAAATCAGGAAAGTGATAGCAAATCACGCAAGCGCGCAGCAGGTCAATAAGTCTACCTGATCTGAAGAGGATTCCTACTTTTATAAACTCTTCCTCCGAGTGCGGGAGTCCTGTGAGGGCAAGCCGCTGGCCCCTCACCCAAGATGGCACCTATGAATTGTCACCTCCTGGATGCCCACACCCAATATGGTGGCCAAAACAGCGCGATGCGGTCTCAGCAAGCCCTAACTATCCCTCAGTCCCGCAAAATGTGGGTGCCAAACAATTATAGTGCAGGTAATATCTCACTAATGTCCCCAAGTATATCCACAAGGTCAAGGGCGCCTGCGTCCTGTAATCGCGCAGCGCAAATAAATCAAGTGCAAATGTATTTTTAAAAAGGTTAAAATCAGGAAAGTGATAGCAAGTCACGCAAGCGCGCAGCAGGCCAATAAGTCTACCTGATCTGAAGAGGATTCCTACTTTTATAAACTCCTCCTCCGAGCGCGGGAGTCCTGTGAGGGCAAGCCGCTGGCCCCTCACCCAAGATGGCGCCTATGAATTGTCACCTCCTGGTTGCCCACACCCAATATGGTGGCCAAAACAGCGCGATGCGGTCTCAGCAAGCCCTAACTATCCCTCAGTCTGGCAAAATGCGGGTGCCAAACAATTATAGTGCAGGTAAGATCTCATTAATGTCCCCAAGTATATCCACAAGGTCAAGGGCGCCTGCGTCCTGTAATCGCGCAGCGCGAATAAATCAAGTGCAAATGTATTTTTAAAAAGGTTAAAATCAGGAAAGTGATAGCAAGTCACGCAAGCGTGCAGCAGGCCAATAAGTCTACCTGATCTGAAGAGGATTCTTACTTTTATAAACTCCTCCTCCGAGCGCGGGAGTCCTGTGAGGGCAAGCCGCTGGCCCCTCACCCAAGATGGCGCCTATGAATTGTCACCTCCTGGATGCCCACACCCAATATGGTGGCCAAAACAGAGCGATGTGGTCTCAGCAAGCCCTAACTATCCCTCAGTCCCGCAAAATGCGGGTGCCAAACAATTATAGTGCAGGTAAGATCTCACTAATGTCCCCAAGTATATCCACAAGGTCAAGGGCTCCTGCATCCTGTAATCGCGCAGCGCGATTACATCAAGTGCAAATGTATTTTTTAAAAGGTTAAAATCAGGAAAGTGATAGCAAGTCACGCAAGCGCACAGCAGGCCAATAAGTCTACCTGATCTGAAGAAGATTCCTATTTTTATAAACTCCTCCTCCGAGCACGGGAGTCCTGTGAGGGCAAGCCGCTGGCCCCTCACCCAAGATGGCGCCTATGAACTGCCACCTCCCAGATGCCCACACCCAACACGGTGGCCAAAACAGCGTGATGCGGTCCCAGCAAACCCCAACTATCCCTCAGTACCGCAAAATGCGGGCGCCAAACAACCCCAGTGCAGGTAAGATCTCACTAATGTCCCTAAGTATATCCACAAGGTCAAGGGCGCCTGCGTCCTGTAATCGCGCAGCGCGAATAAATCAAGTGCAAATGTATTTTTAAAAAGGTTAAAATCAGGAAAGTGATAGCAAGTCACGCAAGCACGCTGCAGGCCAATAAGGATACACAAGCAAAGAGTATGCAAGTGATTCTGTAGAATTGGACCAGGAAAGAAGCTTACCACCAATTCCTGTAGCCTGAAGAGACAGTGTGTTGTACTTCTGCGGTCTACTGAGACACTGCCCCCAGTATGATGATTGCCTTGCCTGCAGCATTGACATGACTGTTTAAGTAATCCTGCATTACAGGTTTGCAGCGAGTCTACCTCCTATTTTTTGTCTGTCCTTTTTGTTGTAAAAGGTTACACATTAACAGGTTGATTGAGGTTGATGCATGCTTCAAGGACAGAAATATAGGGTGGGGGAATTGGGCTATTTATGCTTTGTGGGAAGTTCTCAGTTTTGGTTTTCTGTTTGTAATCAGACATGTTTCTCAAAATTACAAGCACTGGGCACTCGGGGAAATGCGACTTGAACTGGACTCCCTGCACCAGGTGGGACTCAGGAGCCATGCTTATATATATGTTGCAGGCAGCACATGCTCCCAATTACTGCTGTGGGTGGTGTGTCATAAGCACTCCACACATTACAATGAGGATTTCATGTTGGCAACACATACAGGAAAAACAGATCAGACATGTTTGTCCTAACAAGGGGCACACTGGCACAATGAATGAATGCAGGGTTTGTAAAGTGCAGCAGCTACCCCAAGGAGTGACCTGGCGCTAGTCTAAAGGCACAGATATCCAATCTCCAATTCCCGTTAAGCAATAGTGAATAGCCATGTTTTAAACAAAGCACTAATTGCTATTGTGAGGGAATTGAACAGGTAGGGAATAACACTCACTCGCTGCCAAAACCGTGAAAGGTCATCCCCCTGAGGTGGAACAACTAAACCTAGGAATAGGTGCTGGAAGGTATCAGAAGATCAAAGTATTCTCGAGGGCCTATGATTAGAATCCAACCACAAAGATCTTTAGGCCAAATCCTGTAGCATAGGGTGAACTGTCAGAAGAGCTTTAAATTGAATCTGTTTCTTACTTTTAGCAAGTGAAGCAATGATTCAACACTGAGTTGCATTTAGGAATCTTCAAAATAAGCGGTGCAGTAGTTTTTAGGTCAAGCTAGACAGTGCATGTAGTGTCTCTTCGAGACCTGCTATAATCTGTCTGTGTACTTCTATTCCATCCCCTTTCTTGCCACTGCTTTTCATTTGTCTTTGTTAGTGTCCTCTAAAAACCCTTGCTTGCTAGTGTTCACTCCTGCCTCTTTGTCTCTCCTTTCTCTCTTCTGTTCCCCCCACAGAGAAGAGACTTAGCACTATCTCACTCTGCTATGGTTCTTTATCCGTTCTTTAGGGAATAATGTTTTCCAGTTTACGACTCTGTTACTAATTGTCTGTGTTAACATTCAAACATAGCATTTTTCCTCCCATCTACTCTCAATGCCACCGCTGTGTTACTGCTGGCTTTTTTACTGCTGTCTGCCCCACTGTGTTTGCTTGAATTTGTTTAATGAGGCTTTTTGCACTTTTTGATCTCCACCATCATTTTTTTTGGGGGGGTAGGATATTTGCTTGGTTTGGGCTTACTTTTAAGTGGGATTGGGCATGTTTTTTAGGTATAGCCTACAACGATTTTTCATCCAGCCCTCCTCTTTCCTTACGTTTCATTGGTTCCTGTGTGGGTCACTTACTTTTCCTGCACAGCCAGGCCAGATCCACCATGGGCTGGAAGCATCCTAGGATTTATTGGATTCAAGCTAGCTTGGCTGATGAGGGGTGATGCTCCGAAACCGGTCCCAGGAGGCTTGTTTATGGTCCAGGGAGGACCTGGCTTGGCAGTTCCCATAAGGAACAGGGTCAAGACTGATTTGCATATGGCTGGGTCCAAACTGGGGTGGTGGGGTAAGCAAAAGAATGATGAATTAAACCCAGATCCTTGTGACTGGGGATGAATATTTGCATTGTCCAGCATCTGTCCATCAATTGTTTCTTTGGCATTTGTCACCCTAAGCTAACCTGAACCAGTCCCAGGATGCTGGAGGACCTGGCTTGGTAATTCAGACTGGACTGTTCCAATCTGGAATAGGGTCAAAACTGATTTGCATATGGCTTGGTCCAAACTGGGGTGGTGGTGTGAGCAAAAGAATGATTGATTAAACCGAGATTCTTGTGGCTGGGGGTGAATGTTTGCGTTGTCCAGCATTTCGTCCCACACTTGTTTTTTTTTTTGCGTTTATCTTGATGCCACTGGCTGCAACCAGAGGTAATTAAATCCTGCGAGGTCGGGGATGCACAGCCAGCATATGTGCAGTTTGGTACCAAATCCCGTCTGCAAAGCTGCATCTGAAAAGATTTCCCACCTGCCTTCAGTGCTCTTGCAGCAGCTGAGTTTCCTCCGAATATTCCAATTCCTCCCAGGGTGTGGACGGAAGCAAGCTGGGGGCACCTGGGAAATGGCCTCCTGACAAGTTCTCTGAAATACATTTTCTGCCCACCACACACACACAACGTGGAGAACGGCAGTGTTCTTTCTAGTCGTGGCAGCTCTCTAGGTGGAACCACACTTTTTACATATTTCACTTGACTTGCAATGGATAATAAAAAAAAATCCTAAAATAAAATTTTAAAGGAACGATTCAGAATTTAAAATAGACATTTATGTTTTAATGTTGTATGACCTCACATCCAGAAATATTTTTGGTTTTTTTCTGCAGTGCATTGTCAGGCAGGATCGTTGTTCCGCATGTCTCCAAGATATGCAGGTAAGTATAAACTGGTCTGCCTTAGTGGCTGGTTGTGGGAGCCGAATATGCAGGTGTTTTCCTGCTTTAGCAGGACCAGTTCCATGCCGGTTTTACTTGCGTTAGAGCGCCGTCTAACGGGACCCGCATACCTCTGTGCCCTGAGCGTGCCATGTACGGCTAGGGTTACCAGCCCGTTCTGGTGGGGGCAGGGTCGAAAGGCGGCACTGGCATTGGCTGAGACAGCGCAAATGTCTCCTTGGACTACGTTGAGAGCCTCTCGCTGGGGTTGATTGCTCGGTGCAAGGTCTCTGGGTAGCTTCAATTTGGTTAGAGGCTTTCACATGACAGTACTTTGGTGGCAAGAGTCTCCTCTGCTGTGTTATTCATGTTGGGCGGCTCGCGTAGTGATTGAGCAGCACAAACCTCCGTTGGAGTGTAACACAAGCCCCCGCAGCTCCAAGCTCCAAGGGACCCCCCCAGCAAAGTACTCTGGTCGGAGCTCTCCCGATCGTGTCTAAAGGGGGCCCCTCCACATGTCTTGCAGGGGGGCCTCCTCAAGCTTCGTTACGCCAGTGCTTTGGTGCTCTATTTCCTAACAGCAGTTGTTGCAGGAAACAGGACAAATTGGTAGATTTGTTTTTTGTTTTTTGATCTGGGTTACTTCTGGTGAGATATATGATGCGAGGAGGTGTGCCTCAGAGCCAAGGTCTCGTGCCCTTGGTGTCACAGGCCCCTCCAATGCAAGGGTTCAAGTCCCGGCAGCAAAGCATCAGTAGGTTCTCTTTTAACAAAAAGTAGTGAAAGAATGCTGTTGTAGGGGTGGTTCCTGTTCACCTGGTTGCTCCTTATTTTGCGGTTGTGCAAAATATTTTTGGAGCTGCCATTTCTTATGTTATGTTAGAGATTTGTAAAGCACCTGGGGGCACATTATCAAGGGTGGCGATAGTGACTTATCACCAGCCCAGACCAGTTCTTAGCCATGTTATCCAATGGGAGGTGGATAACATGGCTAAGAGCATTTCGTCGCTAATGCGTGAATATCGCTGTATTCTCAGCGATATTCACGCATTTCGCCGCTATCGCCGGAAAATGTATGGCTTTGGAGATAAACGTTGCTAATAGCAAGTTATTTTAGCGATCAATTCCGGCGATGCTCAGCGATAAAAAAATCGTTGCTAAGCCTATTTAGCGATAAATATCGCTACTTGTTGGTAATATGCCCCTCGGTTACTCCAATTCGACGAGTCCCCGGCTGGATCCCAACTGAAAGCCTGGTGAGATAGCCAACTATATGTAGACTAATGACCTAAAGATTGTCTAAAGAACCAGGGGGCATATTAACAAGCTGAAGTATCGCCGCTTTCTCGGCACAATTTGCAGAGAAAGCGGCGATACTTCCAGCGCCCTATTAACAAGGGCATTGCAACGCCTGCCTCAAGCCCACTTTGCATGTCAGCGAGAAACATCGCTAATGACATGCAAAGGGGGCATTCCCACGTCCAACCACATGTAAAATGTGGTTGGAGGTGCAAACACCCTATCACCAAGGCAGGCGTTGGGAGGAAAAGGCCTGCGATAAATTCGTTTATCGCAGGTCTCCCAACGCCTGCTCTGACCAGGCGTTAGGCATTGATAACATGGGGGAGTGGATCATAAAGCTGAATCCACCCCCCCATATTATCAAGGCACACGTTAGCGCGTGAAAACAACGCTTGTTTTCACGCACTAATGTTCACTATCGCAGGATTCACTATCGCCTACGTGTTGCGCGTTGATAATAACGCGCTAACACGGTGAAAAATTCCGGCGATAGTGAAATGTGCGATGTGCGTTTTTTAACGCACATCTTGTTAATATGCCCCCAGGTTTTCAAATGTTTCCTGAATAGAACTTCACAGGGTGCTAGTCTAAGGTTTAAAGGGAGTAAATTCAAGAGTCTGGCAGCCAAGAAACTGAAGGAACTGCCACCTAGACGTACTCTAGGAATTTTAGTGATCACTGTCTGAACAGTCCCTCCCATTTCTTTCCTTAGTTTCTGTGGTCCCTAGGACTCTGTGATTGTATTAGCCCGGGCTTCCAGATCTTGACTGTGAATCCGACGAGGAGGTGAGGGGATGGTTATTCAGGGCACGGAGCTTTATAGTTTCTTGCAGCATGTCTTGGTGTTTCCAGACACCCTGAGTTCTACGGACTCAGGAAATTTCTTTGCTAATTACCAGCATGGAGAGCATGAGTCTCTTCCTTTACTTTTTTCTGTCCTGTAGGTTCTGGAGGGTGAATGGAAGGATGTGGCCAAGCATGCCTTCCAAAGATTCCTGGCTAGGTGATACCCTCTTCCTGGTTTTGTGGAGGTATTCCCTGCGGTGGTCAAGTTGATACAGTAGAGGCTGGATTAACCTCTCAGAGTTTGTGAGTGTCTGGGATGCAGAGCCTTCAGCCCGAAATGTCATGCAGGTTGATGTCCTCTGGTGTGGTTGGCTTCTTAATAGTGTTTGTTGCAGGGAGCAGGCATAAAGGCTCCATTGTGATAGTCCGGGCGATATTGTTGCCATGGGTCAGCGTTTGCGTCCCTTTTAAATTCAGGCTGACCTGGGCATCAGAGTCCCTACGTCAGTGGGACTGGCTTCTGTCTTGTATTGGTGGCATGGGTCTTCATGTAACAAATACCGTGTGTCTCTGTTCTCCAACAGGGGGCGCGGCTGGTGGTGATCCGCTGGTGCGTCGCCGGCTGTGGGATTCGGTAGGGGGATGACGCGGTGGCTGAGTCCGCGAGTTCCTCTCCCGTGGAAGACTTGGAAAACTGTGTATGGTTCAGCAGCATGAGTCTTTGGCATTGGTTGTTTCTTGTTTCTGAGCAGCCCTGCAGTGTTTGGCCGGCGCGCATCTCATTGGGGCCTTTTGCTGGCTCTTATTTTGCACCTTCAGCTGCATATGTCAGCTATTTGGTACAGTCAAGGCTGGTGGCCTGTCTGGGTTTTCCTGGGACATGCTTCAGGATGATGATCCCTTTGAGTCACTGGCTATGTTGGGGCTGTAGTTGCATTTTTGTCTGGCTTTTCTTACGGTTCTCTTGGTGCTTCAGCAGCGGCTGCTGGTGCGTCAATTGCTGCAAGGAGACAGTCGTGGCTTAAGCCGTGGTGTTAGACTCCAACTGGCGTTTACAGGCCAGTGTTGGATTTATAAGCAGTGTCTTAATGCGTCCCGCAACAATCATTCAAGATGATGTCTTTGCAAACGATTCTCGTTTCTCTGTCACATGGGGATTTTCTGGCATCTCTGAATTTGCGGGATGCGTTTTCTCCTGTGCCAGTTCACCAGACTTCGCCACACTTTTTGAGGTTCTTTGTGGGCAGGGGGTCATTGTCCATTTCCGATGGAACCCATTGGTCTTCTGTTTCTCCTGGAGAGTTTGCACAGGTGTTGGCCCTTTTGGTGGCCTTGTTACATGTTCAGGGCTTCATGGTGTTCCCTTTCTTAGTAGCCTGGTTGTTATATTCCTCTTTTTTTCTACGTTTAAGGCCCAGTTTCTGGTGGTCTGTGGTCTTCTACCACAGTTCTGTTGGTTGAGTGGCCTGGTGGGATCTCATTGATTCCTTTGCAGGGCCTGCTGTTTCTTGCTGGGATCTTCCACAAGATGGTATGGAAAGTGTTGATTTCTGAGACAAGGAGTATGCCTCTTATGTCAGTGCTGAAGACTGTCTCGGCCTCCTTTGCTTACAACACAAGTGAATTTGATGAAAATTTGTGGATTGATGTCAGCTACGCTTATGTTTATTCCTTGGGCCTGGTTGCCTTTGTTTTCCTTGCTGTGTCGCATCCTTCTGCTTTGGTCACCCAGATTACCGGAATATGCATGTTAAATCCATTGGGACAGGACTGCTCGCAAGCTTGATGGTTGGATGTAGGGAATAAGGAGAAGGATTCTCTGTTTGTGCACCTGTCTTGACACCGAATGCTAGCAAACTGGGTTGGGGAGCTGTCATTGCTCACAGATCAATTCCACTTCTCCAGTCTATCAAGCTGGCTTTGATGTCTTCCACCTGGTGAGTATTTGGGTGGTGCAGTTAGAGCTGGTTCAGTCTCTTTCGGCAGTGGTGCTACAGGCTGTTCTGTTGAGGTTGGACGTCCCTATGGTGGGATGCTTTTTATCTTCAGGGGAGTGCCAGAAGAGCTTCTTTTATTTTATTTTTTTAATTTTTATTTTATTGCATTTTGAATATATACACCCATCATCATATCCTTAGTTGGCATTGCGGATGGCAAGAGACAATATCATCCATTATGACAGCTAGTCAACATCAAAAAAGAAACACAAAATGCAGGAGAGTACAGTAAAAAAGTAACAGATAAAATAGGAAAGAAATATACATCATGGTTAGCTGGTGAGTGTATCAGTGATCGCAAATGTATTTAATACATTCAGAGCATTTACAGGTCGGAGCACAGAAAGTCGGTGCAGTGGGTGACGTGGGTGATGTTAATAGACTAAGTTCTGGAAAGAGGTGAGATGTATTTTGTAGTAGTAGAGCGGCCTGGAATGGGGTGGTACTGTGATGTTAATCAGTCACCTCAGGGTGGAATAACAAGTAAGAGCGAAGGGGCTGACAGATATTCTTAGGCCTAGAGGAGGGGGCAGCAGGGTCGCATAAATATAGCTGGTAGTATCACAATAAATCAGATCTCTCATCCAGGCCTTAATTATTGGTGCAGTAGTGCCACCCCAATGTATAGAGATGTGTCTCTTAGCCAACAGCAAAGCAATGGAAGCGAGTCGTCAAGACCCAGGGTTCAGCGGTCAAACGTAGCCAAGCAGCACCAACAATGGGGAGGGAGTCAGCTCAGATTCAAGCATTAGTCCTAGATGGCGAGAGACTGTCTCCCAGAAAGACAAGACTGGGTGGCAGTTTTCACGCTAAATTAATAAAATCAGCATGGTCGGCAGCGCATTTGTGGCAATTATGGGACCTGGTGGGATCCATTTTGGCAAGAAGTGCATGGGTAATATATGCTCTATGTAAGTACTTAAAATGAAGGAGTTTGTGCTGGTAGTTTTTCGATATGTAACAGGTCTGTTCACACTTAAAGCCCATGTTTTGTCTAGAAAGGGTTGGCCCAACTCACTTTCCCCCTCCATCCCAGCCTTACCTCCCACCTCCCGCTGTAGCGGGAGTGCCAAATGTTATCAACGGGGAAACAAGATGGGTATCGTCAGGCGAGACAATAACTATGGAGAGCGGCGGGAATTGTTTCAGTTCAATGGTAGAGGACTGTAGTGCAGCGATTACGGAAGTTTGTGTCCTATGCAGGAGAAAGCTGTCTAGGGGTGACAAGTCAAGTCCCAAGGTCAAGTAGGACACCGATCGCAACTGCACATTGTGCAATAGGTCCCCAACAGTATGAAGACCACATCGGGTCAAAATATGCTGTGTCAGGGTTTCAGTAGTCTGGGATAGCCAGGGATTGTCCGGTAAAGGTAAATACAGGAGTACAGGAGGTCAGCCTGAGGATATTGATGAAGTCTCTCCCATGCCCAGTACATGATATGTAACATTTGTATCTCCATCCGTGTCCTAGTAAGCCCAAGAGGAAGAATGGTAGAGAGTAGGCGGGGCGAGCCTACGCAATTCAGATTTCAAATATTGTAGCAGAACGTCCGGGTGGTACCAAAAATAAGTGTAGTGTATTTGCGCTTTGAGATAATATAAGTAGAAATCTGGTACCCCAAAACCCCTTTGCAAAAAAGGGCATTGTGAGTGTCCCAGATCAGTCTTATCAATAGGCTCCGAAGTGACTCAAAGAATTTAGTCGTGAGGGGGATGGGAATATTTAAAAAGAGATACAAGAAATGGGGAGGCACAACCATTTTAGAGGTCAGAGCGACCTCTGACCCTGCTCGCAGGCAGGTCGCTCTCCACGCTGCTGCACGGCTATGCCTGCATTGTTTTTGCATAATCTTGTATTTTTCCCCTGTGCCTAACTTGCTTTCTTGCCCAGACTTGTTTTTATTCCCCTGTGCCTGTACTTGCTTTCTTGCCCAGACTTGTGTTTATTCCCCTGTGCCTGTACTTGCTTTCTTGCCCAGACTTGTTTTTATTCCCCTGTGCCTGTACTTGCTTTCTTGCCCAGACTTGTTGTTATTTCCCGTGCCTAACTTGCTTTCCTGCCCAGACTTGTTTTTTTCCCCTGTGCCTAACTTGCTTTCATGCCCAGACTTGTTTTTATTCCCTTGTGCCTGTACTTGCTTTCTTGCCCAGATTGTTTTTATTCCCCTGTGCCTGGAATTGCTTTCTTGCCCAGGCTTGTTTTTATTCCTCTGTGCCTACCTTGCTATCTTTCCCAGAATTGTTTTTATTCCCCTGTGTCTGTACTTGCTTTCTTGCCCAGACTTGTTTTTAGTCCCCTGTTCCTGTACTTGCTTTCTTGCCCAGACTTGTTTTTATTCCTCTGTGCCTGTACTTGTTTTCTTGCCTCAACTTATTTTTCCTTCCTGTGCCCAGTTCTCCCGCGGTCCCGCCCGTTTTCCCCGCCACTGCGTCCCTGCGGCCCCGCCCCTTGCAATCCCATTCATCGCCCGATCTCGCCTCCCGGCTGCTCCTCCCTCCCACAACCCCTCCCGCGCAGCGGGCGCGCCTAAGGCAAGCCCGTCAGCGCCTGGACCGTGCCCAGCGCCAGGACTCCGCGAACGCCACACCGCCCGACACCGCTACGATGCCAGGACCCTTCATTCACCCAACACCCGACGATCACACACCTGCTTCCTGGCCGTCCCGAAGCGCACCCACGGAGCTTTCACCTGCTGGAAATGCAGCTTCACAAGCATCCGCCCCACCATGCCCCACCATGCTGCCGACCAGGAAAGAACCCATCCACCTCAGATGCATCCTTCTCAACACCTTCTCTGCCCACAAACACACCGTTGAACTTTGGGACCTACTTGACTCAACCTCCCCAGACATCGCCTTCCTGACTGAGACCTGGCTGAACCCCGCCTCGGCACCCGACATAGCCATAGCCATCCCGGAAGGCCACAAGATCACCTGCAGGGACCGCACCAACGGAGCAGGATGAGGAATCGCCATCGTCCACAGGAACACTCTGAGTCTCGACCAACACTGACGACACCCTCACCACCACCGAACACCTGCACTTGCAGATCCACACCAACCCCAATACCACCCTCAGAGGAACCTTCATCTACAGACCCCTACCACAGTTCAGCGACTCCATTGCCGACTTCATCAGCACACATGCCCTCACCTCCACAGACTACAACCTAGCCAACCTCGGACTCAGACAACTCGTCACAACACAGACCCACTCCGCCGGTCACACGCTTGACCCCATCTGCTCCGCAAGCCCCCACGTCTCCTTCAACCACACCACCAAACTCCACTGGACCGACCATCCCTGCATCCACTTCAAGAAACCCACCAAGCACCACTGCACCCAACAGATGCCTCACCGCTGCTGGAGCAAAGTCACAGAATATCAGCTAACCACCACCCTCGCCCAGAGCCCACCCGCTGACCCCATCAACCCCGACACCGTCGCCCGCAACCTCAGACAGTGGATCAACGACTGCGCCAACACCCTCGCCCTGATCAAGAAACCCTCCAACAGTCACACCAACAAGAAAGTCAGCTGGTTCACTGAAGACCTCCGAGCCTCCAAGCAAACCTGCCGAAAGCTGGAGAAGATCTGGCTCCGTGAATGAATACCGGACAGCCAAGCAGCCCACAAGAATGCCACCCGCAGACACCATCACCTCATCAGATCCGCCAGAAGGGCCTCCTTCAAAGACCGCCTAGACAACACTGCGCACAACAGAAAAGTGCTCTTCAATATCGTGAAGGAACTCTCCAACCCCAGCTCCAACACCAATGACGTCCCACCCTCGCAAGACCTGTGCGACTCGCTGGCCACCTTCTTCCACCGCAAGATCGCAGACATCCACGACAGCTTCAACGCCACGACCGCCCTGACAACCACTGAGACCTCCGCCCCCACGACCACCATCCGCACCAACCGCCTGCTCTCCTGGACCAACATCAACGACAACGACACCATCAAGATCATTAACACCATCCACTCCGGATCTCCGTCAAACCCATGCCCACACCACATCTTCAACAAAGCCAGCACATCCATCGCACCCCATCTCCAGAAAGTCATCAACACCTCCTTTCAGAAAGCAACCTTCCCGGAGAGCTGGAAGCACGTCTAGATCAACGCCTTACTAAAGAAACCCAAGGCGGACCAAAGGACCTCAAGAACTTCCGGCCCATCTCCCTGCTCCTGTTCCCGGCAACGGTCATCGAGAAGACCATCAACGAACAACTGACCCACTACCTCGAGGAGAACAACATCCTGGACCCTTCCCAGTCCGGGTTCCGCAGCAACCACAGCACTGAGACTGCCCTCATCGCCGCCACAGATGACATCAAGTCCCTGCTGGACAAGGGAGAAACGGCGGCCCTCATCCTCCTGGACCTGTCAGCCACCTTCGAGACGGTCTGCCACCACACACTACGAACACGCCTCCACAACGCCGGGATCCAAGAGAAGGCCTGGACTGAACCACCTCCTTCCTCTCCGGCAAAACACAGAGTGTCCACCTTCCCCCCTTCCGCTCCGAAGCCACCAGGGCTCATCCCTCAGCCCAACTCTGTTTAACATCTACATGGCACCGCTCGCCCACATCGCCTGTCGGCACAACCTCAACATCATCTCCTACGCCAATGACACCCAGCTGATCCTCTCCCTCACCAAGGACCCCCACACCGCCAAAACCAACCTTCACAAAGGAATGAAGCCGTCGCTGAATGCTGAACTCGGACAAGACAGAGGTCCTCATCCTCGGATCCACCCCTTCGGCCTGGGACGACTCCTGGTGGCCGACCGCACTGGGAACCGCTCTAACACCCGCCGACCACGCACGCAACCTAGGGGTCATCCTCGACTTCACCCTCTCCATGACTAAACAGGTCAACGCCATCTCCTCCTCCTGCTTCAACACCCTCCGCAGGATCTACAAGTGGATCCCCACTGAAACGAGAAGAACAGTCACCCAGGCCCTCGTCAGCAGCAGGTTGGACTACGGAAACGCCCTCTACACAGGAGCCTCGGCCAAATTCCTGAGACAGCTCCAACACATCCAGAACGCCACTGCACGTCTGATCCTCGACATTCCTCACCGCATCCACAACACACCCCACCTGAGAGACCTGCACTGTCTCCCGGTCAACAAGAGGATAACCTTCAAGCTCCTCACCCACGCACACAAGGCACTCCACAACACCGGACCAACGTACCTCAACAGACGACTCAGCTTCTACACCTCCACCCGCCAGCTCCGCCCCACCAACCTCACCCTCACCACAATCCCCCGCTTCCGAAGAGCGACCTCCGGCAGCAGATCGTGCTCCCACCTCGCCGCCAAGACCTGGAACACCCTCCCCATCCACCTACGGCAGACCCAAGACCTGCTGACCTTTTGAAAACTCAAGACCTGGCTTTTCGAGCAGTAGCAACATTCCCCACCCCAGTGCCTTGAGACCCTCACGGGTGAGTAGTGTGCTTTACAAATGATATGATTGATTGATTGATTGATTGATAGCTATCCTGCCAGCAAGCGACAAACAGAGCTTTATCCACCGATCCATCTGCATGGCTAGTCGGTCTATTGCTGTGCCGAAATTTACGCAGATGACTTCGGAAGGGGTGTGATGTAATATAACACCGAGATAACGAGGGGGCTCATCGCACCACTGCAGTGGAAAGTCTGTTGTAAATGGGAGGGTGGCATCTGTTAACGGAAATAGTTCAGACTTAGACCAGTTTATGACTAGGCCAGAGAAAACCCCAAATCGTGCCACTTCTCACACAAGAGGAGGAAGATTGATTTCAGATTCACAAACCAACAAGAGTCCGTCATCCACATATTGAGAGGCCAGGACCGTGGTGAAGATGCCTCTCCTGGAGATGACGCAACATTAAGGGTGCACCGCTATTATAAACAGTAGGGGTGAAAGTGAGCAGCCCAGTCTCGTGCCCCTCGATAAAGTGAACTGGTCTGTAAGTTCATTGTTCGGAGCCGGGCCACGGGGTTAGCATACAGAAGACGGATAAGGTTGCAGAAACCGTGAGGGAATCCTAGCTTATTAAGTGCTGCACATAAAATGGGCCATTCTCAGGGCTTGAGTCAGGGGTACACGTGGGTGGACGTGTCCACCCACTCTTTTCACAGGGTGGACGCCATCCACCCTGCCAAGAAGTTGAGCCCCACTCTAAAATATGCTGAACTCCTCCCAATGTAAGTGTGAGACACCGGGATTCATTCAGCAGTGCCTGCTTGTTATCTGCTTTCCTTCCGAGCAGCAACGTGCAGACAGGGAGGGGGCTTTTCGCCATTTGAGACTCCAGCTGGGCCATAGCAAAGGTCAAACTTAAGGGCCCATTTGGCCTTCTTTGTCCAAGAATACAGGCTGGGGGTTGCCTGTAGCCTCACACCTAGATATAAATTTAGAGGAAGGGAAACAAAAGGAGCAGCTTGTTAACACTTCAAAGGCGCATAAGAGAGGCACGATTTTGACTTTGTTCAGACCCCCTTATATAATAAATATTCATGCACTGTAAGAATGTCAGATGCGTTACTCTGTCCCAGTGCAAAATATCAATTCAAATACCAGTATTTTTTATTTGTTTTACAGTGCTATTTATCACAATATAGGATGTCAGGTCACTTTATAGCAAACATACATATTATATTGACAATAAATCACACACGTTTGTAAATCATTGCACAGGATGTGTTACATAAGACAGTGAGGGTTACTGGGTGTAGGTGTCATCTATCATCCTTCATAGCTCACTGTGCTATACTAAAAAGATTACAATGCAACTGCATGAAACAAAAGGATCTGTGTTTAAAGCAGTAACCTACTTACCTATTTAAATAAAATACAATCTGCCATCTGCATGTTACATGATGTGCACTGCAGAAGGTGCATTAACCCTGTATGCTACTTGAAGTCAAAACAAGGACTAGACAAAAACAGATCTTTAAATTAAATGTGTTAACCACCAGGCAGCTAAAGCAATCACATCTGCATGGAAATGTGCAGCACATGAAATATTACGCCTGGTGGGGTAGGCTGGCAGCAGAGTTAGTTTGTCAAACCTTGGGTATAGAAAATTGTGCCGCGATGTGATGTCACTTCCTGCAATACCACGTGCTGTGATGTCACTTCCTGTGATACTACCTAACTTGAAGAGGCCCCCACTTCTTTTTTTAGGACTTGTGCCATGGCCAATGCTTTTTCAGCATCCAGTAATATCGCGGCAGCAATGCGAGTGGGCTCAATTTGAGTGAGGACAGCGAATATGGTATGCAAATTGACAGAAGTAGACCTATTTGGGACAAAACCAGACTGAAGAGGAGAGATTATCTGGTTTATTAGAAGTGAGATGCGGGTCACTAGTATTTTTGCCAACATTTTATAGTCTTGGTTAAGATGAGACAGGGGCCTATAGGAGGCACATCTATCAGGTGGTTTGCCGGGTTTGAGCTGCAAGGAGATGACGGCTTCACACATTGTGGGAGGAAGTAGACCCAAATCAAGGGCTTCCACATAAATCTCCAATGGGTGTGGGATCAGCAAAGTCATATATGTCTTATAAAAGACACCTGCGAGCCCATCCCTGCCGGGCGCATGTGCCCCATTTAGGTCGTCAATATCCTGTGATACTTCGTCGGCACCTATGGGCGAGGCCAAAAATTGGCACTGGCCTTCATCGTCCAAACCATCGCTATTTCTTCCAGATATTCGGAGAGGGCTGTGTCTACAGGTGGGGAGCAAGTTTTATACAAATGAGAGCAGTAGGAAAAAAAGGCGGAAAAAACATCCAGGCTCTGAGTAATGCGCCCGTGGTCATCTAATTGCAACTGAGTGATATAAGAAGACTGATGCCAGGGGCGAAGCAATCTGAGCAAGGTCCGTCCCGGTCGATCTCCCTCCCCATATCTTCGAGCACGAGCGTATTCCCCAAGGTAGTTAGCCTCAATGGCCATGAGTTACTGAAACTCTTTAAAAAGGCCTACCCGCTGATGCAGAGGAGAGGGGGGGTTGCCTGTTTGGGTACCTGCATCAAGATTCTTCAGCTCTCTTTCAGTCGCATCTAGATTACATCGGATAGTACGTAAAACCGCTGCCTGTTTGGCAATGCAAATGCGGCTGAAATATACTTTGAAGGCTTCCTATAAATTGGGCGTAACAGGACACCGAGCCTGTATTAAGTTGAAAATATTCAAATATGGCATCATTAATCTCGCTTTTAAAGACTGCGTCAAGTAGAGCATCAGTAGGGAAGAGCCAGAACAGGTATGGTTGTGTGATGGAGAGGATCGTGAACGATAGTAGCACTGGAGAATAATCCGATAAGGTGCGTGGTAGGTAGTCTGCTGAGTGTTTATAAAGTAAAAGGTCAGGGTTCAGGCAGCAATGGTCTATACAGGACAGCGAATCGTGTGGCGCAGAGAAATAGGAAAAGTCACTATCAGCAGCGTGGAGATGTCGCCAAGAATTTGACAATAAGTGGGCTGTTAATAGGGCTGCAAGTTCGTGTGTAGAGTGGACTTAAGTGATATGTCCTGGCCCTGTAGTGTTGAGTGCAGGTTGTAGCGTGAGAATAAAATCTCCACCTATTATAATGGAATCAATGGCGGATTTGGAAATATGCGTGGGGATACCTGAGAAAAAGCCCTTCACATCCACATTGGGGGCATATACATTTACCAACCGTTTCTCTTCATGACAAGCGTTCCCGCCACCAGCAGATACAGTCCCTCGGGATCCTTAACTATCGTATGTGTCTGAAATGGTATAGATTTGTGAATCAAAATGCAGACCCTGTGGGAATAGGTGCTGTAACTGGCGCAAAAGTGGTAAGTACCCCAGGAAGAGGCGAAGCGATTGTCAGCAATGGGAGTGTAATGGATCGCTTGTAAAAAAGTAATATGTACCTTGTGGCGGGAAAGGTAAGCTAGAATCTGTGTACTTTTACAGGGATTAGACAGGCCTCTAACATTCCAGGACATGCATTTCAGCTCTAATGCTCCTGAGTTCCCACCTGTCTGTGCGGAAGAAGTGTTAGTCAGATATACGGAAAGATGTCAATATGTACAATTGAATGATACCAGCCAAAAAAGGGCACCTCCTGCATGAAACTAACAAACATCATACAACATAAACAAACTCCAATCCTACCTCCTACCACCCACATTGGATATCCACCCAACCTGTGTCCGGTGAATCCCATTGTACCCAATAACATAGGAGATCTCCTAGGGGAGAGGCAACGCTGGGGTAGGGGGGGCTGCGAGTAAGATAGTGATAGCAACAAAATATTTGCAGACAATGACATAGACATAAAACAAAGTTTTATAACTAAGAGGTATCAGATAAACCATCAATGAGCTCAAGTTGAGTGAGCAGACCACAGAGCAATCGAATGTAGTACAGTGCATATAAAGTAGACCTAAGGGCAGTATCTCTACTTCCCGGGGGAGGAGTACGGTTGCGGTCAGCGGTTTGTGATGTTTCCAGAAGTCCACCGCATCTGCAGTGTAGTCAAAGACGTGAGCTTTACCATTACTTGGAGGCGCAGATGTGTTGGGTAAAGCATGGCATATCGAACATTTGCATCTCTCAAGGCCCGCTTGATATCATGAAAATCACATGGGGCCTCTTGGACCAGTGGAGTAAAGTCAAGGAAGAAGGACAAAGACATGCCCTAACAGTGCAGGTCTCCCTTGTCTCTGGCCATGCGTAGGGCAACGTACCGATCATGACAGTTCAAAAGCTGAGCAATTATGAGTCATGGCGGGGCTCCAGGGGCCGACCTGGGGCCAAGTGTCCTGGGGCCCGTTCAATTGCGGAAGAGAAGGAGTCTCTACCGAAATGGCTCACTAGGAGTCGTTCCACCAATGCCTCCATGGGCCCAGTGCTAGTGGATACTGCTACCCCAGCAATTCTTACATTAGTGCGTCAGGACCTGGCTTCCAAATCTTCTGCCTTGGTTGCTGTAGTCTTGAGGAGTCTTTCCATTGACTCTAGGCGCTTAGTGATTGCCGATAGGGAGTCTTCAATTTCGAAATGCGGTGTTCAGCCGCGTCAATGCAAGACTCATGCTGTTCAATTCAGCCATGCATGGTGTCTAATCGGGCTGCCAGGATGTCAAAACGTGCGTCTATGGCCCAGAACCCAGCTCGCAGTTCAGCTACTATTGCCGCAGCTTCTTCCACGGGAGCTGATCGAGTTCTGGAGGGTCCTGGGATCAAGAGGCGTCCCCCTAAATGGGGTCATCACTGCCATCACGTCTGGAGGTTTTGGCACTCTCAAAGGTAAGTTGTCGCTGTTTGGGATCCCCACGCCCATGACGAGCTATAGCGGACATGCAGTGATTTCAATAATATGAAATGGAGGCAGCAGTGTGCCGCAGCAGAGACTACAATAACGTGGAGGCACAGTTGTTCCAATAAGGGGCTCAGTGTAGTGGGCCCTTGCTGTTGAGAGTCAGGGCTAAAAAAAGCAGTGTTCAAGAAGACACCACCAAACTTAGCAGCAGCGCAATGTGGGATAGAGGCTCAGAATCAGGCCTGCGCAATAATTCCTCACCAGTTTGCCACGTGCACGAATGGAATAATGTTCGTTGGGGACAAAGGCGAGAAGTGGAGGCCCCCATGGGTCACATGCGCAGCAGCAGCAGTCCCAAAAATAAGAAAATCACCAGACTCGGGGCCCAGCTGCAGCAGAAATATGCAAGAGCTGGGTAGGAGGAGGGCACCACAGGGCGGACCGAGGACAAGGAGTACTCACCGTACCATGTCGCCTTATCAATAGAAGAGTGCAGGGCCTGGATACTCTGGATGCCCCCACCAGCTCTGATACCTCTTCTGCTCCGAGCTCAATTTAAGAGGAGCCGGTCTGCCACGGCCCCGCCCCCAGGCTCACCTGCAGCCCCTGTGTTAGATTAGGCCTATTGATGCTTACGCAGTGACCTGTATAAATTTCATTTCGCTCAATGATTTTCTTCTCTGACTCCATTTTGCATTGTGATCAAAACTAATATTCTGATATTTCTAAGAAATGCACTTTGCTGAGTTTCTTTACTGCAATAAAGAACTGTTAGTGTCAGCACATAGCTTTCGCACTAGATAAAGGCCCTCTCCTACAGGTCTGGTAATAGGATCCCAGCTCAGGGTGCAACGGCCTTGGACTGTGCTGAGTTGTGTAGATATGAGAGCAAAAACCTATTTTTTTGTATTTTACGGTCCAGCTGCTTCTGCCTTGAAAATTCAACTTTGGGTGTGTTCTTAATCGACTATGATGTGTACATAATGTATCTCTATGCTTGCTGATCTTCAGTTCCCTCTGTAGCTCTCTCCAGAGATTGTGCAGATCGGGCTCTGCTCTGAGTGTATACAAATAAACAGTTATTGGTGTATATTCTCCACTGTCTCTTCATTTGGTGCGGAAGACTGAGAGGTGGTCTGCGGTGACCCTGGGGGCCCTAAGCGGGTCACTTCCTTCAATTGGCGCCCGAACAGGAACTCCTTTGGGTTATGACCCATCCCTTTTTCGCACCTGATGCCTCTGTCCCACCAGTGGGTGCCTCACCCAATGGTCATCCCAACTTCCAGAAGGGTGGGACCCCTTTCCTTTTGCGAGTGGCTCTCAAAATATTTTTTAAGGGCAGGCAGTGGTCCCAGCCACCACTGCCTGCCCTTAAAAAATAAAACTGAAAAGTGTCATAAAAAAAAAATATATATATACTTTATTTAAAAGCAGTCCCAGACATGGTGGTCTGCTGACCCCAGAAGGCCACCATCCCTGGGAGTGCCAGCCATTCCCAATGGGTTCACAAGTTGTGACAACCTCATTAATATGCATGAGGAATGCAATTTGCGACCCCATCGGGATTCGCAAACAGTATCTCAGATACTGTTCTGCACCCCAATTTGAAAGTCACAAATGCAACACAATTTGCTACTCGCAAATTGGTGGGCCATATATCTTGCCCTATACCTCAGAAAATGGTCCTAAAGGAGTGTACTCCTCATGTTGCAACGGTGTCTCGCAATCGCGCCATCATGGCGTGTCTATTTATACAGGTCCCTGCAAGTCAACGCAAAGAAGGACTGTTATGGTAAACTGGAAAGCCTACATACTTCATCTTGTAAGTTCTCACTACACTCAATACACGGGTAAGTGTCAAAATGAACTCTGACCAATATTTGGTTGATAAGATCATTACGAAAAGGCTGTAAACAAGATCAACTATACGTAAGGGACTATATCTCAAAAATTGGTTGTCAAGGGGAGTACTCCTCATGTAGCAATGGTGTCTCGCAATCGCGCCATCTTGGGGTGTTTGTTTATTCGAGTGCCATGTCAAGTCAATAGAAAAGACAGACTATACTGGTAAAAAGGAAAGCCTACATACACCATCTTGTATGCACTCCCAACACTAAATACACAAATAGTTCAAATTGTGAAGTCTACAGTCAAAGAGGCTATGGTACTGAGATTAGACATAAAATAATTGATAAATAAATCCCTACAGTCACACTTATTAAGAAGCTATAACCAGTAAGGAAAGCACACAGCCAACACCTTAAACTGAGCTGTAAGTATTATAGTTAAGCGAGTACCAACTTGACAGTGTTAGCCAAACTATACATGAGTGAATGTAAATATTAAATTAAACCGCACAAGTCAGCCAATCTACCACATGGTCAGTTAGAGTGGCTTATATACTCTACTATGGATCAACCTAAGGGTCATAATGGTATGTGTCACCACGTACCACAAGTAATATTTATCAAGCCACTGATAGAAGAAAGGAAGTATAACGGTAGGATGGTGATAGAGTAACAGTACTCATCACAATATGTATCACCTCATCATGGTGAGTACACTTTTGAGCTAACTGTCGGGAAAAGAAGTATGAAGGTAAGATAGTAGAGGATGAGCAGAAAGAACAGAAGGGTATAGTGGACTAGTCCCATATACATCATGTTCCCTAGAAATACTGTAATTCATTCCCAATATTGAGGCCAATGTCTACGGCACATAATTTCAAAATACAACGTGCCTCACTCTATCTTACTCTAAGCTCCTGGTTCCTGCCCCTCACATCAGTTGATATGGATTCAGTACCATGAAATTTAAAGACCAGCTGTTTACATTGTGCTTTCACAATCTCTGGCATGAATAACAATAAGGTATCTGTCGTCCAAGTTTTTTAGAGCTCTAAAATACTCTGCAGTTCGATCTTTCGGGGGTCTAATTGTACTGCCTACGTATATTTGATCTTATTTGCAAATAATTACATAAACCCAACAATTTGTCATGTAATCAATGTGAGTACCTAATATGTTCTTCCTGGAGCCACTGTATTCAAAATCATGAATTCCACGTACAGACACTTTAAACATTCTCCAATTTACACATCTGAATGAGCCCTATTGAGTTTCCGTAACCATGTGTTACCCAGCTGACATACCCTTGGATAACTAGGACTCCACTATGTTGAGTATGGTTCTGCCCTTGGGGTAGGTAATACTCGGATTTTCAAAATATAGGGCTGTAATGTTCGATCAGATGTAAGCATATACCAATAATGTTTAAGTATATTATATATCTTATGTGGCCATGGGTGGAAATCCGTGACAAGTCTGAAAGGGGAAGTACCCTCACCATTTCCTTTTTCAATGTATCACTCCTGGCAAGTTTCAATGCTTGCTTCTTTGTTTTAAGAATAATATCTTTCTTCTAGCCTCTAGCCAGAAACCTTTGTTCAATATCCGCAGCACAGAATTCAAATTCAATATTGTTACTAAAATTTCATGTTGTTCCCACAGCCAGTTGTGGGGTCCATTTAGACTTAGATTCTAGCCCACTGTCTACACTGAGATTAGTGCAGCGTTCCAGATCTGGTAATACTTTATGAATGGTAATAGGGTCATGTTCATTCTCTGTGATTTATAACAAAATAGTGGTGTCACGAACATCTTGAATAGATAGATCTTCAACTATTGTGTTGTGTGCACTTGGTTTATTAATCATAGGATTGGTCACAAAAAACGTATAGAGTTTCAGTTGTCTTACGCATTTAAAGATATCAATTCTAACATCAGTCATTACACAGCTCATGGTTGGACAAAAATTCATACCTTTCGCAAAACTGAAAGCAAATCACTCAAAAGGGTCTTACTAGATAAGTTAATCACTTGTATACCTCTATCCATTTCTGATCTCATTGTTTGTTCCTGCTCCATGATCGTCTGTGCATTCCTTCTCTCACTCTTGTATTTTCCTCTTCCCCTCTTACCTCTCTTTGTCTTTCTAGAGTACCTTCCCTTTGTCTGGTATTGATATCCTTGTTCCCCATTCTTATTCTTTGTACTTCTCATAAAAAAGGATTGCTAGTTGCCATGTTAGACGGTCCCTCTACCGGTTCCTCTACCAGTCCCTCATTACCACTACTAGAAATGTTACTGGAAGATGTAGCACTCTGGCCACTTAGCGAAGAGGATTTACTTTCTCCTCGTATCAAATCTGGTTTAACCAGGTTGTCAAAACATTTAGCTAAGGTGATTTGCATAGTCCAATTCATCTAGTTTGAGTTTGCATGCCCTCCTTTGCCTAATATCTTCTTCAAATTTGTCTAAAACACCATCTAGAATCGTGTTACCTTGTAGAACTTGGAATATACAAGATTTTAGAAAATTTCTAAGGAAATATCGTGTGGACTCATATTTTCATTTTGGACATTTCACTCAGGATATTGACTCTTACTGTTTTGGTGTATCAGGGACGAGGCGTCTGTGGTTCTGTTGGTTCCAGGCTGTGGCGGATGGCCTTGGTTCCCTCTGTTTGGTTGGCGGTGTTGCCATGTTGAAGGATTCCTCTTTATCTGTGTCTGCTGTGCTTTCCCAGTCTGTCCCAGGGGGGTCTAGCAAGGTTACACTTGGCAAGCTGGCTTTTGGAAGTCTGGACCTTGTATCTTTGGTTTGTTCTCCTGAGGTTGCTCTCTTTATTCTGTATTCCTGGAAACCGGCTATGCTGTATTCTTATGCCGGGGTTGTGTAGCTTTTCAGAGTTAGCGTTCTTGGAAAGGTTTGTCTGCTTTCCTGTATACATGATTAAGTTCTTGGACTTTCTTCAAGACTGATTTGTTTGAACTTGGCAGTTTCCCCGTTGTGTGCAGTGGGCTACTGTTGGGCTTCCGGAGATCCAGAATGTGCGTGCATGAGAACGTTGGTCTCTGGTCTCTTGCAGAGATGTTTTCTTGGAACCTGGTGGTGAGGTCACAGTCTTCTTATTGGGATGTGCCGTTGGTGTTGAAGGCCTTGCAACAGGCACTATGAGTCTTTGGTAGAGGTTTCTCTTCAGTTTCTCACCATCTTGGTGCTTTTCTAGTGGCAATATTGTCTGCTAGTTGAGTTGGGAAGATGGGCTCCTTGCAGTGTTCAAAACCATTGTTTTTTTAATTTCCTCATATGACCTCCGTAGCTACTGCCGCCTCTCGACCTGTCCCACCACTGGCGCAGATAACTTCTGGTGGTTCTTAATCTCAGCTGATATATTCTTAACAGGGAATACCCATTTATACTCAACTTGAGCTGACCCAGAGGTTTTAATTATTGGAACTTATCCAATACCCAGATCTAACATAAAGTAACCCAAGATAATCTCAAAGAGGGTCATCCAGCCAATTCCAAAACAACCCAGTGTCAGACCTTTCTCTAAAGATATTTACCCTCTGGTCTACAGCTCGGTAATACTTGACAGAATTCCACCAGGCATTCCAGCTAGGAGGAGTTTCCTGGCGCCACAACAAACAGATCTCTCTCCTAGCCAACAAAATCAGGTAAAACACCAACTTATATTGAGGCCCAGACTGATCTCGTGTCCCACCCGGCATAGGCACACTACCAAACAAGATGATAGTTGGGCTTACCTTCACCTCCTCACCCATGACCCTGGAGATAGTCTTACCAACATCAGACCAACATTTGTTTATCTTGGGACAGGACGCGAGTTTGTACACATCCTCAGCATTCAGGAATCCACACCTCCAACATTTGGCTTCTCTACCCTTCAATTTAGAGACTTTAAGAGGGGTCCAGTATATCCTATGGAGTTTGAAAAAAATGGTTTCTTCTGAGTGCAGCAGATTTATTCACAGGGTAAAGCAGGTCAATAGATACTTGTCATAACTATTTCAGTTCTTCACTAGACAAGTAGTTCTCCCAGACCTGGTGAGGCTTATCCATCCTTTCTGCTGCAGCCAGAAGATAATTATACCATAGAGCAACTTCTTTATTCCTTGGAGCCTGGTTTTGCAAATCACTTTCCATATGAATATCCTCACAAAGTGACCATCTTTGAGATTTACACCATAATGTAAGCTGATAGTACTTAAAACTGTACAAGGTTCCAGTTGTAGTATGGTTCCAGAATTCCCAAGGAAGACATTTGTTATCCACTACCAAATCCCCGCCCATTGCAAAACTCCTGCCACTTTTAGTGGCTGAGCTAGAGCGTCCAGAAGGCACTCCGGCGTTCCAGGCAAATCCCACATCGGCGCCTATTCGCTATAATAGGAAAGCCCCAAACAGTCTCGACAGTCTGACCAAAGCTTGGCCACCATGCCCAGCGTCTTCAAACAAACCTTTTCATAAAATTTAGGAGAGGCAAATTTGTACATAAAACCATATCCCTCTACCCCCTCCAACATGACTTTAAACATATAACCAATTAGCGAGTTATCTGGGGAATGCAGTAGTATCCTAGCGTTTTTTAGTTGGTAAGCCCAGCAATAGAGCTGAAAGTCAGGTAAACTCATGCCGCCCTGTGTTAGTTTGCGCCTACGTGTTTTCCAGGACAGCCGGATCCCTTTTCCTGCCCAAATAAAAGAGGAAATCGTACCCTGAATTTTAAGAATCTCAGCTTTTGCGAATTCTAATGGTATGTTGTTAAAAAGATACGTGTATTTCGGGAGGACACACATTTTAATCAATTTGCCCCAACCATAATGAGATAATGGTATGTTCTGCCATCTTTATAAAAGAAACTCAAATTCCTTTTGAAACTCTATCTAAATTAACCTTTGGAATTTTCCTGGGATCTTGAGTTATTGGAATTCCGAGGTATCTAAGTTCTGTCGCATATGACCCCACCTGATTGGCAATGTTCCATGCCATGACCTCAGTCTTATCTTTGATTATCTCATAACCCGAAAATGTACAAAAAGTTTGAGTTTCAAGTATAAGTTCCTGTAGTGTGATGTCCACATTAGATGAAAACACAACTAAATTGTCCGCGTATAGAGCTATTTTCCTAACGATCCCACCCAATTTAAAAGGAACAATCTTTTTATTTGATCTTAAATCTGAGCTAAGGGTTCCATGTAAATATCAAATAAAATAGGGGACAAAGGACAACCTTGCCTAGTACTACGTTCTATGTTAACAACGGGAGAAAGACTTCCATTAACTAGAATCCCGGCTCGTGGTAATCTATACATTTTTTTAATAACGTCTCTGAATCCAGAGGTAAAGCCCAAAACATTCAAGGTCCTATCTATGAAATGCCAGTTCACACGGTTGAAGGCTTTAGCTGCGTCAACCATGATAATTGACAGAGGGAGGCCCCTTGATGACGCCAAATCCACTGTGCCAACTAAGTTATATACCAAATCTGACATCTGTCTTCCCGGAAGAAAACCCTTTTGATCTTCATGGATTATTTAGCCTATGAACTTACAAAGCTGTTTGTTTAAAATCCCTGCAAAAACCTTCTAGTCAACATTTAATAGGGAGATTGCACGATATGATTGACACTGAGAGGGATCCTTACCGGGCTTCACGATCAAGGTAATAACTGCGTCAGACCAGGAGTCCGGCAGGGGAGATATACCCTTCAGTATTTTGTTAAATAGTTTCAACCAGACCGGAATGATTTTATCCTTCAACATTGAATAGACCTCGATCGGGACTGCATCCGGGCCTGCGGCTTTCCCCTTTTTAGCCAAATCTAATACCTCTAATATCATGCTCGCGGAAATTTCTAAAGAGAGAAATTCTTGACTAGCCTCAGTTAACCTCGGCAGTTGTTTCTTTTTCAGCCACCTATCTATAAGCTCCTCCACCCCCTGGAGATTTTCTTGATATAATTCTTGAATGAAGCCTGAAAAGGCTTGTTCTATTTTATCTTTCTCCTCTGTAAATTGCGTACCCACTTTAATCTTGCTAATATACTTATTAGCTCTGTCGATCCTTGACTTCATAGCAAGGAGAATACCACAATTCTCCCCTTGGTCAAACTCCCTCATTTTACTTATCTCCCACTTTTGATGTAAAATTTCTTCTGTCTTGAGTTTAAATTTTAACTGACGCTCCTCCACTCTCTTTACCCATTGTTCATGCTCCGGGTCGTCAGGAGGTCTAGCCTTTAAATCAGCTTCGACCCCCTCTATCTGTTGTTCTAAGTTGGCCAATTCTTCCCTATTTGGCCTAGCCCACCCTGCTACCGCCCCTTTTTATATCCCCCTCAGCCAAGCCTTGAAGGCATCCCAGACGATATGTAGGGGGGCAGACCCTAAGTTATTATGGAGGAAGGTGTCAGTTTCGAACTTCAAAAAGCCCAGAGTAGAAGATAGCAGGAGGAACCTCCTCTTCAAAGTCCATCTCCTTAAAGATTGATCCCGGTGAAAATCCAGTTTAAAAGCCATAGCTCCATGATCCAATAAATGGATAGATGGATAGGCAGATATTTAATTAAGCTAACCTTATGGATTTCCGCGTGCTCCATAAATACATAGTCTATTCTAGAATAGTGAGAGTTATTTTTACTATAATAGAGTACTCCCTGACCTCTCCATGTTTTTTTTCTCAACACATCACATAGGTTAAAAAGATTTATGATTTTCAAAAGATGTGCTTTAACATGAGGGGCTGCTATCTTGGTACGAGGAGAAGACCTATCTAACTTGTTGTATAAAAGAACATTAAAGTCCCCAGCCAACATCAAAGGAGCCTCAAAGTCTGCGAGGGCCTGACAAAGATTATATCATCTTCGTTAGGCCCATAATAACTAACTAGGGTATATTTGATCCCTTTAAATTTGATTTCAACAATAAACCAACGTCCTTTATTATCTACCTGAGGCTTAGTGATCTCAACTCCTGAATTCAATTTTGATATTATCGTGACCTCTTTTGAGCAGCATTGCTGATCAGAGGCGATAATTTTATCCACCCATTTTTGTTTACCAAATATTGCCTTGCACTCTGCTTGTAAAAGGTGGTTCTCCTGAATCAAAAGAATTCTGGCTGAGCTATTCTTTAAGTTTTGAAAATCAGGCGTTGTCTTCTTTTGACTCTCAATCCATTAACAATCCAACGTAAAAATTCCAGCAATCGATTCCCATCCCGGGTAGGCCTATCCCCCATCATAATGCAGGCTCCACCCTCTGCAGTAGTTACTGGAAGTTGTAATGTCACATGACTTTAATGTATATATTTTTGTATTTTTTCCCAATGCTCCCCACCAAACTACGTGAAAACCTACACTACCTCCATCACCACCCAGCTACCCCACCCACCCTGCGGGAACCCTCCCAAACTACCTGTCGGCAATGAATATTGCCTTTTTAGCCGGGGGCCCATAGCCTCTTATGTGTGTAGTGTTAGAAATAACGTTAGATGCTGATTCGCTTACCCTGTACCTAACACAGTGGCGTGACATTGTGCAAGAAAGCTGTCTACCTCCTCCGGGAACCTAAAATTATGTATTTTATTTGATAGGACCACTTTTAAGAAGGCAGGAAACCTCAGCTGCACCTGGGCTCCTAAAACCTTTAAAGCGTACATCCGCTTTCCCAGCTCCCATCTCCTGTCTTCTGTGTCCCGGGAAATATCAGTACGGATTCTGAAGGAGGCGTCTTGGACCTGAATAGTTTTAAGTTTGAGAGCCGGGCCCAATAATTTCTCCTTAAGAGTATAGGAATGTATATAGACCAGGATCTTTCTAGGTTTTTTTCGAGCTGGATTTAACCTAAAAGGGTCTCTGTGAACTTGTTGAATTTCAGCTTCCCAAACCGGAGCCGATGCAATCTGGGGGAAAGCTTTGGTAGGAATATTAATAACATAGGATTTTAGATTGTCCCCTTCCAACCCTTCTTTTAAATCCAAGATCCTAATGTTATTCCTTCTTGACCTGTTTTCCAATCTCTCCAATCTCTCTGCCATGTCCCACTCTCTTTCTTTTAGTCTAAATACCTCTTGAGCATTGTCCTTGACCTACTGCCCCAGATCCCCTGTTGTATGTTCTAGGGCTTCCATCCTGTGCGTGAGTGCAAAACAAACTACTTCTAAACAGGTACAGGTATCTTATATATTTTTTTCGGTTTGCTTCCGAGGTAGAGAAGCGAGCCCCAAATTCCAAAGTCAACTGTTTTAACAGCCTCTGAACTGTTTATGCACTCTGAGCAGCCTCCTCCAAAGGTGTAAACCCTACCCCATCAATTTCTTCTTGTCTTTCCTCCCCAGTCAGTGAGGGCATAGTACTCAAAGGCGCCAAACAGTTAGAGAGCATGATAGAGGGGTCCACCTCCCGGCTTTCCTCTACCGGAACTACAGTCCCACACTGTTTTACGGAATCCACACATAGATGTCCTTGCCGGCGGGAACATGTCGGCTAGCTAGGAAGCCGGTCGTGAGTCGGTGCCTCCGATAGCCTTTACTACAATGCTGCGATGCTGATGCTGATGCAGTTTTACCGCGGAACACATGGTATTTCTTATCTGAACTACCCCTGTACCTTTTGAGTTGACTGGACTGCGGATTGCAGGTCGCGTCATGTGGCGTTTTGGTCCTGCTGGTAGCCCTGGCTGCTTGACTGCTCGGCGGTTTGGGGACGCAGCGCGGTGGTAGGACGGTCGCGCTGGAGAGGGAGCTGAGCAGCTGGCAACTGCCCTGAGCCGTCATGGGGACTCTCTGTGGCGTCCCAGCTTTGCCCCGGAGAGTGTATTTGCGTCTTTGAGGTGTTTTGACTTTTCTGGCCCCCCAGAGTATAGGAAGTTCAGGACCTGGGTGAGAATGAAAAAATAAAAAAAAACAAAGGAGGAAAAAACAAAGGCGAGCCGAGACTAGTTGTGGTGGGGTGACGCGGTGAATGCCTAATTGATTGAAAGATGCTGGTAGGTAGGTGCTGGAGAAAAACTCGGACTTGAGTTTAACAAGCACCTCAGTAGTAAGAGAGTAAAGACCCGGGTTCTAAAACAGAGTAATTAAGACTTAGAGGCCTTACTGTTGTGTTGCGCTTTTGTTTTTTAACTAAATGTATAATATTCCCGACGTTACTTTTCTTAGGGCTGCAGGTCCACCTGCAGAGCATCGTCGTCTCCGGTGCACTATACGCCATAGGGAAATCGTCTTTAGGCTTAATCAGGATAGGGTTAGTGCCTTCGATATTTCTGGCACGGACAATTCTGGGATTAAATATGGTTCTTATCCAGAGATATGTACAGATTTAATGAGGGTGATAAGACAGAGTTTGACACCTGTGTCTCTCCCTCGGAGCAGCTAAATCAGGACACAAAATTGACATATGTACCCTATCCCTACCCCATGGAGGTAGTTAACCAACAACCTGGTCAACAACCTGGTTTTCCTGAGCCCGCTGAGGCTGCTAGGGAGAGACTGTTAAACACAGAAGTCTCTGATATCCCAGGTCACCCGGGTCCCATTATTACCCCCACTGTTTCCCCCACCATCCCTATCACCCCTTCCATTCCAACTACTGAGCTAACACGGGGGAGGGGGTATAAATTAGGGTCAAATAACTTTTTGGGGGGAGACCTTTCGGCACCACAGCTCTATCAAGTCGCCGAGATTGGTGAAGGAGAAGGTAGGAAAAAGCTCAAACAGAGGCAGTTACCTAACAAACCGGTGAAGCTCACCCCAGCAAAGAGCCGGAAGAAAAATAAGAATCTTGTACCTGTAAGGGTAGCCCCCTCACTTAGGTCCTACTTTCTGGCCAACGTACAGGACAACATGGATTCCGTTCCGAACCATTGTTGTCACACTGTCTGAATAGGGTGGTTCTGGGGCTAGTTCCTATGTTTGTTCCTTGGGTACCTTCAACTTTCCGTTATACAGTGGAGTTGATTTTGCTTGTTTTTTTGTTCTGAACCTCAGCCTGTGGATGAAGTTCTTCTGCACAGTTTGGATGTATGCTGGGCCTTTGGGTGTCTGTCTTGTTCTTATCCTTTTGTGCTGTGGATGCACTTGTTCTTTTGGTGTGGCTGCAAAGGGTCTGCAGCCTTCTGTGTCTACTGTCAGTTAGTGGATATTGTGGGCTATTGTTGCGACTTTTGTGTCCATTGGTGTGTCTGTGCCTGGCTCTGGTCGGGGTCGCTCTACAAGAGAGGTGGCTGCTTCTTTTGGGAGTTTGTAAGGTGCTTTCACAACAGGTATTTGCGGGCCACCACTTGGAATTTGCCACACACCTTTCTGTCGCATCACAGATTAATCGTGGGCGGTGAGGCTTCTGTATGTTTTGATGCTGCTGTGCTATGTTCTATTCACATTCCCTTCAGTGCACCGCAGCAGCTTTTGTGCTAATTTTCTGTTTTTGCACCAGTGGTGTATGAAGCAGATTGTTGTTTGGGTATACACTCATAGATGTAACAACTGTGACGGGGAGGTCGGTTGAGGAGGTAATGCCCAGTTACTTACCTGTAAAGTTCATTACTCTGACTCTACAACCTCCCCGTCACAGTCCGCGTTTCCATCCCTCCCTGTGTTGACTTAATTGGCTTTGGATTTCCGGATGTGAGGTTAGAGGTTTTATATCCCACAGGATGTGGGTGTGGCCTAGAGGGAAGGGATGGGAGCTGTATGCGTTATTTTGTTTGGCTTGATAAAGGCTGCAGGGAGGAGCTGACACTCATAAATGTAAGGACTTTGACAGGGAGGTTTTAGACTCAGAGTAATGAACCTTACCAGTAAGTAACCGGGCATTAAGCGTCTCCATACATGTGATTGTGTTTACTGCATGTAAATTAGGCAAGTACGCACGTGAACAGGTTGGCACAGGATTTAAACCATGCTCCAACCACTGGTACTTGCTTTGCCTCCTCTCTAGTGACAGAATAGATCTCTCTCTCACCCTCATCTGGACACATCATATGACTGCAGGATTCCTGTTCTCCTGGCTCCTGCAAGCCTGTGACACCTATACCAATGTGCTAGGTTCCTGGAACCTCAGAGTCCCGGACGGCGGCTCTTCAGGTAATTCCCGATGTCTCCAGCAACACGCTGCCCTCTTCAGCATGTCAGAGTCCCGGACGGCGGATCTACGAGCAGAATAGAGTCAAACAAAGGACTGGCTAAATATAGCCATAATCAGGTTAGTGCACTGCCTTCAGCGCATTTAGTGAACTAAGCAACGTCTTTTGAGCAGGACTATGCATGAGCGCTTAAGCACATGTGCAAACTTAAGGAAAGTACTCAACCCCAGGTGTGCTTACCATGCAAGAGGCACTGATCATACACTGCAGAACTGATGTACATTTGTTTTCCTGCCATCAGAACTCTTATACATTTGTTTCCTTCCACCATTTGTATTATCACTGATACGCACATATCAATGATTAATCAGGGGGCGTGGCCTAACAAAATAGCCGGCTAGACGTTCAGCTTCTGCTCCAATGGTACAAAATCCTCAATAATCCTGGCGAAGTAGTGCCTCCGAGCTTGATCCTGTGGTGGGGAGCCCGAGCTGTGTTTAAAACATTGCCCGCAACTAAAGAAATCCTCGCGGCCCGCGGCGGACCCGCCGGAGCCTGCAACCAGAAGATGGTGGCCACCGTGCTGCCGAGTTGGTGAGGCGCACTGCCGTGACTGAGGGGGCCTCGGAGGTCGACGGTGTTCCCGTGCTTGAAGGCGGGACGGGGTGCGGACCCCGGCGGGGAAGCAGGCAATCATCGGCGGCGGTGTGTGGCCAAATAGCTGACCGCCGCGAACCCCAGCGTCTGAATATACGCAAGGCGGGTGAGGTGCAGCCTGCTCGCACCCCTGCTGCAACTGCCTGGGGGCGACGGGGAGGCTCGAAGACTGAACAGTGCCTGCAGGGACCGGGCTGCTTGGGTGACGTTTCCCCCCCCTCCAAAGGAATATTGGGCCCTGTGGAGCTTCGAGGCGGGGGGTTTGAGGAGTGCTGGAGCACCTGGCCGTTCCTCTGACGCCAAGGAGAGGTCGTGAACAGGCCCACGGAGATGAGCTCATGGTGACTGGGGGGTATAAGCCCACATCCCGGCTACCGTTGCCTGGAGGCGGCGCAGAGGCCCGCAAACTGGACTGGGCTCATAGAGGCCTGGCGGGCGGCCCAGAGGACCCCCCCTTCAGTGCAAAAGCGTGCCCTGGTGGTCCCCGATTGAGTGACGGGGTGGAGCACCGGTGTACCGGCGCGTGGCTGTCCCATGGACAAAACTCTGAGGCCTAGAGGTGCCGTCCCCGCAGGGCCGGTGTGTGGGGGGCAGCATCCACTCAGGCGATAGCATCCTTACAGCGACACAGGGAACCGCGCAGACACCCGTGCCGAAGGTGGCCTGGCTGAAGTACCCCAGGGCCGCAGGTGTGTGGTGGTGCAGCTTCGACTGACGGGGCCCAGGGCTGGCGCGAGGCAGTACCGGCCGGGGTTGCGCCAGATAACGGCAGCCCCCTGCGAAAACACCCTCGGGCAGCCACGCCAAATATGGGGAGAGACCGGCCTACAAGGGGAGCCGAGACAAATAAAATAGTGCAATACACTGTCCCAGGCCCAACATCGGCAGAACACCCCAGAATGGACTGGGAGATGTAGACCCATCAGCCATGCAGCAGCCTGGGACAAAGCTGATAGCTTTTCGGCAATCCGTGACTCCAGGGTGGTGTTGGAAACCAAAAAGGACGGGATGGCTATGGACATCAACCATCTGCGCCTGGACCTCAGGAAGGTGGCGGACACGGTTACCACAACGGAGGGAGACCTGAGCACATTACAATCCGAGGACCGTCAGCTGAGGGAGACGGTCACAGCTCTCCGGGATCATACGGCCAGGCTGGAGGATCGGGCAGAAGATGCGGAAGGGCGGTCCAGGAGGAATAATCTTTGCTTCCTGGGATTTCCGGAATGGGCAGAAGGGTCGGCGGCGGACCTATTCCTCAAAGATTGGATTGGCAAGGTTTTCCCGAACCTGCGACTCTCCAAAATGTTTGCAGTGGAGAGGGCAGACAGGACTCTGGGGCTGCCGCTGAAGCCGGGATCCCCGAATAGGGCCATAATAGCCCGTTTTTTCAATTTTAGGGACCGGGACACGATCCTTCAACACATCCGCAAAACAGGCCCGCCCAGATTTGACAATCACGACATCCATATTTTCCCAGACTACACGAGGAAGGTGCAAGATAACCGGAACGACTTTCTAAGGGTTAAGCGAAGGATGCGAAGCCAGAATATTAAATATAGCTTGCTCTTCCCGGCCAGGCTCCGAGTACACCAGGACACATTTTTTCGATAACCTGTCGGACGCGGATGACTGGATGGACTCGCTGGGTCTGGCCGGCCAAGACCAAACACAGGGCTGGCAGGAGCAGAGACGTCGGAGTGGAATGAACTGACCGGCTGTAGAGTGCTGAGGAGGCAGGGCTAGACCAATTGTCGGGCGGGGCTGCGCGGTACCAGTCAGTCGGCTGAACATCAAAACAGGGGGGAGAGGGATTCCTCCGGACTTGCGAACGTACATTTTTGTGTTTTTCTCCTCATTGATTACAAGTTGAGGGGGGTGGTCTAGTGGGTGGTGGAGCTTTGGGGCGGGTTTCTGAGTCCTCTGACCAGGACCGGGTAAGGAGAATGCAGTAGTACCACCTGTGGGTGGGGGGTGTTGGGGTTTCTTGTTCTGGTTGTGTGGGGGTTGCTGGCGGGTCTAAACGTAGCTGCGTTATGGGACACATAAGATGTCTGCTTTTTGGAGGGTCACATTGCAATGTTATGAGGGGTCCCTTGTATGATGGTTGGGTGCTGCAATATCACGGACTGCTAACACATGACGGGTGATACACAAGGTATAAACTGATAACATACAATGTCAGGGGGCTCAATAACATGATTAACTGAATCAGGGTGGCCACCTACCTCCAGCGCTATGGGGTATGCATAGCCTTGTTACAGGAGACGCACCTTTGGGGAGACTGTCTTAAGTATGTCCAATGTAGATGGCGGGGCAGTTTTTCACCACATCTTACTCGGGGTTCGCCAGAGGTACACTGATATGGGTAGCGCCGGGAGTCCCCTTAAAGGCCATGCACACTAAACAGGATCCTGAGGGGAGGTTTGTGATGGTGGTGGGGGCGCTAGATGGGCGTAGTATATGCCTGGTAAATATTTATGCTCCGAACAGTGTTGTTGGGAAGTTTCTAGGTCGGTGCTGGGACAGTTAGACCTGGAATAACACAAAGGAGCCTAGAGGGAGCAGAAAGGTACACAGGGGATCGCCCTCCACTCTAATCAGTCAATTCACAGGGACGGTTAGTAGTATCTATCTACTCAACATGAGTGTACACTATTCTGGATATATTACTATAAGGTGCCAGAAACCCCCCCCCTATTTTTTCTCTTCACGGTGAGGTGTGTGTTCTCTAATGTCTTGCTGTCCACAACAAACCACTGTTTGTATCTAAAAACCTGGAATTTCAGGGTAGCAATCAACTCAACATGTCCAATGGTGTCTGCCCTCAATCAGACAGTACAACCACCCACAATTGAACAGATGAAAACATTTTGAAAAAATGTGTGGTGGAAAGGAAGGCACCTCACGGGCGAACAGCCCTCGGGGAGCTTGGCAAATGTTACCAATTCTATGCCCCTTTCTCATCATTGGTTGCCATTCCTATTCCAAAAGAAATTAGTGTACAAAACACAGAAAATGTACAACACAGAAACAGAAATGCGTGCAAAGAGGTGCTAGACAGAAAGCTTACAACAATAGCTCACTGATGTGACCAACATATAAGAGTGATATAAAATCATCAGACACACTCACTATATAACTTTATTATTCGTACTAGTGTGTACTGGTGAATTAAAACGGCTGGTAGCTTAATATTGCATACCACTACCTGATACCGACATGTTTCACTGCCCCAATGCTTTTGGCAGAATCATCAGGGTATTAACACTCGGTCACTGCACCGATTTTGGACATCTTTTTTTGGACACTGTTGAGTTGAAAAACACACCCATTAAAAACCATCAAAAACCATTCCTGTAACCAATCTGGATATGATATTCTCTAGAATACTAATATCAATGTCGAGGACAATTACCCTGAATCAGCCCTGTCCTCTCATACCGGCTGATCAAGCCACCGTCCACCCTTTTTGTCGATTGATGCATCAATCTGAAAGTAAAAAAAAGCGAGTGCTTAGAGCCTACATCGGTGTATAGAGTGAAAAATCACGCCGGGGCATATTCCTTCACCCCTATGCCAATTGGGTCACAAACGGCCCTTCTATGAAACTTGCATCCCACTTCTAGACAGCAGTCTAAAACAACACAGTTAGCTCCCCATGTGGATGGACTGGTTTCCTCCCCTTTAGAAGGCAGGGCTGCGAAAAGTTCACAGTGCCGGCGTTGATGGACTCCACAAATTAATCGCAATCCCGCCAATTGCCTCAATCTCTCTGCGTCCGTACTGGGCACGTTTTGTTTACACCCTTAACCCATCTCCTCACAGTACAACAGTGTAGCCAGGACCATAAATCATCCCAGGAACGCCAAACGCTCGCTGCCGATGTTATTTAACCGAGTGTTGATTGCAGTACGGCCGGGAATGTCCGGTCACGTGGGATACCGAGCATGCTCAGAAGCGCTTACTTGTGTACATAGATCACGGGCGCCATCTTGGAGTGGAGTGCGATGTTAAGTATTGTTCACTCCAAAGGGAATGTATATAATATTAGAATGTCGTTTCAGATGTTATATGAGCAACTAGACTTCGACCTAATACCGCTGTCATTTCGTACTAATTGCACCGCGCAAATGTATACTTGTTGGATGGAATATTTTTATTGGTTTGAATTAAAGTATGCATTGAATTAAAGTACGCATTCAGGAACACCTCAGTACCATCAAGGCAGGCAAACTCACTACTAAACTGGTCCAGCATTGCCATAAAGAAAAACATGGCTTTACTTGGACGGTGCTTGAAACAGTGACGGGTAACCCACAAAATATGGAGGCAGTGTTACTGAACAAGGAAGCGAGATGGATCTACAGAGAACACATTGACACGCAGGGTCTGAACGAGATCATCGAGTGGAACAGAGTTAAATAATCCCCCTCGGTTATATTCTGATGGGTAAGGCTCTCAGATGAGCAATACACTTCTGGCGTATACAGGTGCCTTTGCTGTCCATATTGAGGTATACAGGTGTATCTGGGTTGGCTACACTGATCTTTTGACCTTAAAATATAAATAACCCGGCTTTAACTGATCCGTTTTTCATCCTGTGTAGTGTGTAACATTACACACAATATGACTGCAGATCTGAGTTTTCCAAGGTTTGATTACCTTCTCTCCATAAGAGGCAACAGTTCTGATATCTTTGGTATCACTGAAAACCAATAAAAATATTCCATCCAACAAGTATACATTTGCGCGGTGCAATTAGTACGAAATGACAGCGGTATTAGGTCGAAGTCTAGTTGCTCATATAACATCTGAAACGACATTCTAATATTATATACATTCCCTTTGGAGTGAACAATACTTAACATCGCACTCCACTCCAAGATGGCGCCCGTGATCTATGTACACAAGTAAGCGCTTCTGAGCATGCTCGGTATCCCACGGGACCGGACATTCCCGGCCGTACTGCAATCAACACTCGGTTAAATAACATCGGCAGCGAGCGTTTGGCGTTCCTGGGATGATTTATGGTCCTGGCTCCACTGTTGTACGGTGAGGAGATGGGTTAAGGGTGTAAACAAAACGTGCCCAGTACAGACGCAGAGAGATTGAGGCAATTGGCGGGATTACGATTAATTTGTGGAGTCCATCAACGCCGGCACTGTGAACTTTTCGCAGCCCTGCCTTCTAAAGGGGAGGAATCAGTCCATCCACACGGGGAGCTAACTGTGTTGTTTTAGACTGCTGTCTAGAAGTGGGATGCAAGTTTCATAGAAGGGCCGTTTGTGACCCAATTGGCATAGGGGTGAAGGAATATGCCCCGGCGTGATTTTTCACTCTATACACCGATGTAGGCTCTAAGCACTGGCTTTTTTTAACTTTCAGATTGATGCATCAATCGAAAAAAGGGTGGACGGTGGCTTGATCAGCCGGTATGAGATGACAGGGCTGATTCAGGGTAATTGTCCCCGACATTGATATTAGTATTCTAAAGAATAAGATATCCAGATTGGTTACAGGAATGGTTTTTGATGGTTTTTAATGGGTGTGTTTTTCAACTCAACAGTGTCCAAAAAAAGATGTCTAAAATGGGTGCAGTGACCGAGTGTTAATACCCTGATGAATCTGCCAAAAGCATTGGGGCAGTGAAACATGTCGGTATCAGGTAGTGGTATGCAATATTAAGCTACCAGCCGTTTTAATTCACCAGTACACACTAGTACGAATAATAAAGTTATATAGTGAGTGTGTCTGATGATTTTATATCACTCTTATATGTTGGTCACATCAGTGAGCTATTGTTGTAAGCTTTCTGTCTAGCACCTCTTTGCACGCATTTCTGTTTCTGTGTTGTACATTTTCTGTGTTTTGTACACTAATTTCTTTTGGAATAGGAATGGCAACCAATGATGAGAAAGGGGCATAGAATTGGTAACATCTGCCAAGCTCCCCGAGGGTTGTTCGCCCGTGAGGTGCCTTCCTTTCCACCACACATTTTTTCATTGTTTCATCTGTGTAATTGTGGGTGGTTGTACTGTCTGATTGAGGGCAGACACCATTGGACATGTTGAGTTGATTGCTACTCTGAAATTCCAGGTTTTTTAGATACAAACAGTGGTTTGTTGTGGACAGCAAGACATTAGAGAACACACACCTCACCGTGAAGAGAAAAAATAGGGGGGGTTTTCTGGCACCTTATAGTAATATATCCAGAATAGTGTACACTCATGTTGAGTAGACAGATACTACTAACCGTCCCTGGTACAGGGATCTTTTTGTGAATTGGCAGTTAGACCTGGACCCAGACACAGAACTGCTTCTTGCAGGAGACTTTAATTATGGCCTTGATGGGGAATTAGATAGGTTCCCCCCAAAATTGGATGCCAAGCCTAGGACGAGAGAAGCGATGGGCCAGATGCTCCAGAGTTATGGCTTATTAGATGCATGGAGGCACCGCAACCCCACTCGTCGGGTGTACTTGTGCCACACGCCTGCTGCCACTACCCATAGTAGACTGGACTATTTTTCTCTCCAGGGAACGGCAATGCACCGAGTAGCGGAGATCCAATATTTGGCTCGATACTTGTATGACCACTCCCCGCTCCTGCTCACGTACTCGAGAGACAGACCACGGCCTAGGGTCCCACTATGGAGGCTCAACACGGAGGCTTTGGGCGACCCTACCTACATAGATGCTATTTTACAGGGGCTTGAGGCGTATCTGGAGGTTAACTTGGCTCAGCTATCACCAGGGCGACTGAATGAGACGCAATGAAGGTGGTAATTCGAGGGATCTGTTTGTCCACTGAGGTGCGGGTAAAAAAGGTGTTAGAAAGTGATCTCCGACGGTATGAGGAATGTCTGGCGGTGCTGGAAAAATACTTTCCCCAGACAAGGAGAGGCTTCCTGAATGGACTGCCATGCACAAGCAGCTGGGGGCACGTGGGCCTCGCTTGGCAAATTTAATAGAACTGCCAGCAGGCGGAGATGGTACACAGAGGGCGACAAGGCTGGGCGGCTACTAGCACATCTGATTCGAGCGAAAACTCAACCCCACCTGATTCCGCCACTGAAGGACAATATGGGCCAGATGGTGTATACTCAACAGGAGATCAATGACGTATTTCGGTCCCATTTATGTAAAATATACTCCGAGTCTCAGCACCCCACGGGCCCGCGGGCGTGGAAATATATCTTGAGGGGTTGCAACTGCCCAGTGTTGACCCGGACAGTCAGGAGGAATTGGGAGGCCCCGTTCGGGAGGAGGAAATACGAGCTGCGATAGCCCACCTGAAGACAGCAAAGTCCCCTGGGATGGACGGATTAGCCGCCGAACTCTATAAAGAGTACAAGGGAGTCCTGATCCCGAAGCTCCTCGAAATTATGGCGGAGGACCACGACCGAGGCTCGCTCCCAGATTCCATGCGGGCAGCAATGATAGTTATGATCCCCAAGCCGGGTAAGGATCATCTTCTTCCCGGTTCGTATAGGCCTATATCCATGCTGAATGTGGATCTGAAAACTATCAGTCAGGTGCTGGCAAGTAGACTCCTCCCCTATCTCAGAAGGCTGGTCTATGATGACCAGTCTGGTTTCATTCCGGGCAGGAATACGCTGCGGAATATTCGTTGCCTAGCCCACGTAATACAAAATTTGGGGGGACGAGCCCAGCAGAACACCCTAGTATTTCTTGATATCGAACAAGCGTTCAACTTGATCCGTTGGGCCTATTTACTTTTGAAAATGGGATTTGGGGAAGGGTTTGTAAAGTGGATAAAACTGCTTTATGCTCAGCCAGTGGCCAGGGTCCGCAAGGGACGATACGTGTCTGACATAATACCCATAACGAGGGGGACGCGTCAAGGGTGCCCGCTCTCCCCCTTGCTCTTTGCCCTCGCAATGGAACCACTGGCGTGTCATCTCCGCACGGTGCTTGAGGGTCAGGGCATACAAGTGGGGGACATGGAGCATGTGGTATCACTGTATGCTGATGATGCGTTGATTTACTTGAATCGGCGGACGCAGTCATTGCCAACCCTGATGGCCGCACTGTCGCAGTTTGCGGCTGCTTCAGCGCTTGCAGTGAATAAAGCAAAATCACCCCTTTACGCTATTGGAGAGCAGACCAGCTGGGGCGGTCCCATGCCCGGAGATGGGACTCCCATGGGTAGACGACACGCTTAGCTATCTGAGGATATGGATTGGACAAAACGCGGCAACCTTCTTCCAGGATAACATGGGGAGGATAATCCAGGGTCTGCTGGGGTGTATTGCCTTCTGGAACACCCTAGCTCTCCTTGATGGGGAAGATTGCCTTAATTTCATTTCATAATCTTTATTTCGGCACAATTAGAACCATAAAAGATAAAGTAAACATAAGCTTACATTATTACAAGGTCCATATAAGGAGGTTAATAATTTGATTTTACAAGATAACACAGATACGGTTAGGAAATCGTTACGTTTAAAACCTTAATTTAAGTAAATTAAAAAGGCATCAAGATATAAAATACACATGGAATTCATTGCTTCAGTCCATAATCATCAACATTTTCTAATATCGATAACATTTTAAAATAAGAATATATATACACGTCATGATCTGGACAAATTAGCAACAGCCTTTATGACTAGTTGCTTCAATATTAGATCATAATATATAATTTCTTCTACAGTTTCAGGCCCACTTTAACACGTACAAAATTTGTTGCTAGCAGAAATCTACTAACGCCAAAAACTATCACCTGGCTAGTGTCAGTTTTTAAAATCCTTTCCGCTTCTTTATATGAGCGCACTCCTAGATTTAAACAGTGAGGTTTAATCCATTTTTTCTATATCACCTCATAAGCTGGGCAAAAGAAAAGAATATGTGACTTGTCTTCTCTTGTTTTACATGAGCACATAAAGGCAGATTTACACAGCCCTTGCGCCACTTTTGCGTCACTTTTCCCGTGTTAAAAATGACGCAGAAGTGGCGCAAGGGCCTTGTAAATAAGCCCCATAGTACATAAGTCACTGGTCTTTTCAGTATGGGTACTTGTCCTCCTGGCTACAGTCACATTTGTTTTCAAAATTCCATACCTAAATTTCATATATAATGTTTTAGCCAAAGGTGGCTGTCCCTCATCCAAAAACTGCTCAAAATGAGCATTATCTTTGTACGCAAGGAACTTGCTTATCAAAGTTCCACCAGCTCGTTCATTTAACAAACTGTGCTCAATGTATGCCCAGAATGCAGATTTCAATACCCTTTTTGAGTTTTGGGTCAGTGTCGATGGCTCATCCCAAAACTGCGCTACACCAATCCTATTTAACCATGTACAAACATGTTTTAACCATATGTTGGTGTTATTCCGATCTAATCCCATTATTTCTTGTAGACCATCTTTGTAATCTGCCAACTCCGGTGTAGACAAGAGTCTTACCCACAATGACAATGGTCTCAGGATAGTGTAATGGTCCGTGCGTTTCATATTTAGATCGAGCATAATTGGTATTAACGGTGTGCTTAGGGGCAATCTAAGGAGTGCTCAATAAAATGTATTTTCGCTAGTCACAAAAGCATTCCTGCTCACGGTCCCCCATATCTCTGCTCCGTATAACGCTGCAGACTGGGCTTTGAATTTAAAAACCTCGAGTGCCGGAGAGACAGCCTTACTATGACTGTTCCCATGTTTTTTTGTAATTGGTCAAATATTCTGCGTCAGAATCATTTTGCTTTTTTCTACTTGGGTTTTCCACAATAATTTTGAATCCAATGAAACACCCAAGTATGTAAAATTCTTTACGAATTCCAACTTTTGGCCATTTAAGGACAGATTCACCCTAAAGGTTTTATGGGGATTTATCGCCATATATTTAGTCTTATTAGTGTTGATCTCAAGACCCTTTTTGTTGCAATATGTTTGGAATGTAATTAGTAAACATATTAGGCCTATGGGCATTTGAGATATTAATATAGTATTGTCCGCAAAAAGGAGGGCTGGTACCCTTTCTCTTTTCAGTTTTGGTGCGTCGTTTTTGCAGCCCTCCAGAGATGTTGGGATGTCATTAACAAACATTGAGAATAATGTGGGTGCCAATATGCATCCTTGGCGAACCCCCCTCTTAATAGGGATAGAGCTTGTTAGTTCGCCCTTTGGGCCCCATCTAACTTTAGCATAATTATTTTCATGCAACCTCATAATCTTTTGCAAAAGGCTGACTGGCAGCCCTTGACAATTTAATGACTCCCATAACAATTCACGGGGAATAAGATCAAACGCAGCCCTGAGATCTATAAAAGTGACATCTTATGTTTACATACTTCCAACATAAACAACAAAATCTAAAAACCTGATCTATAGTACTTATTTTGGGTCTGAAACCAGCCTGGAACTTGGTGAGGACAGCATTTTCCTCAATCCATGTGTTCATACGATTTAAAAAATGCCTTGCATACATTTTTTGTAAAATATCCATTAAACTAATTGGGCGATAGTTAGCTGGATCGTTCCTATTGCCCTTTTAAAAAATGTATACGATTTCCGCCCCCTCCACGTATCCGGAAAATCCACGTCCGCTGCTACAGCATTACATAAGTAGTTAATGTAGAGCCCCCAGATACTAATTTCGTGCTTGTATAGATCGCCCGGAATTTTGTCCAGTCCGGCTGCCTTCCCACTAATAGCTAATATTGTTTCATATAGATCAAATTCTAGTTTAGCTTCACTAGGGCGTGACAATAGCTCATCCATATTTGGGACCTAAACATTATCTGGTGCTCTATATAACTGGGCAAAGTGCTCGACCCAAGTAATCTCGTCAAGAAAAACCTTAACTACTCCTCCCGTTTTATTCCCTTTGGCCACTAATCTCCAGAAGCCCACTTGATCCTTGTTCTTAGCAGCAGTAAGCAATTCTAATCAGTTTTCCTCATCCCAGCTTGTTTTCGCCTTCTCTTGTATTTTCCTATATTCCCTTCTAACTTCTTTAATTTCAATCATGTTCTTATTTTTTATGGTTTGAAGTAATTTGGTCTTTCCGTTGCGACAGTCTTTATCGTACCAGGGTTTCCCGCTTGGCATAATATTAAGATTCTTAATGGATTTTTTGGGCATTTTTGTTACCAGCCATACTAATGATTAAAAAAAAAACCTTATGGAAGTCTACAAATGCACTTCCTTTGAGTGATGCGGTTAAGTGTCTACAAAAAGTATCAGCCAGTGTATTGTAAATTGTTGCTAATACTTCGCCATGCTTCAACATGTGAGCCCATTTTAATGAGCGACGATTATTGCTGGCTAATACATCATCAATGCTTACATTGGATGCTTCATTATTCGTAGTTGTACCAGGCAATAAACTATTATGAAGTGACAATTGGAGTGGGCGATGATCACTCTCAATTCTAGGCATAATCTCTAGGTCTACTACGTAAGTCCAAATATCAAGAGAAACCATAATATAATCAATTTTACTTTGGGAATTACTCCTAAAGAATGTAGGGGCCTTTAATATATCTGATGGAAATTACCATTACAAGCTCTCAACCCGTGAGTAGCTGTCAATCTCGTGATTTGAAGAGCTAACACCCTACAAGAAACCGGATTGATGTCATGTAATATAGGAATATTATTAGCACTATCCTCGTCTTCGAAGATGTCTCCATGTCCTATTATGGGCTCATAGTTACAATTCAGGTCACCACCTATTATTATACTTGTCTTTACTTCCAAAGAGTTTAAGAATGAGTCCATCTTTTCTAATGTCAATGACTCTTTAGATAGGGGACCTGGTCTGTTATAGACATTGAATAGATGTAGCACCCTTCCTTCCTACGTTATTATTCTTATTCCAAGTATATCTTTTGAATTTATACATAATTCTGTGATTCTGATCTCAAGTGTTACTTTTACCCATATTACAAGTCCCCCGAGGGCCTTCCTCTTACAGATGGGACTGCATCTATATAGAATGTTCTATACCCCACTCTATGTGGAGTCTTTATCACCCAAGTTTCCTGCAGGAGGCAAATATCACTTGTTTCAATATACTCGTTCCACTCAGGGTCATTAACATTTTTCCTAAGTCCCGCTATGTTCCATGAAATCAATTTCAATCCTAATGAGTTGCTAACACTTGTAGCTATCATGGGTCCATCTACCAGATTGTGGCTTGTTTTCGTAATTTCCTTTGTCAATACGACTTTACCAGCCATACTTGATTTTTTTTTTTCAAGTTTGTTTTTATTGGCACAATAACAGTTCAGAGTAATACAGTAATCAATTCTACAGCATTGGTCAGTGTCATATCACTCCATATACATATTCCACAATTTTTTTTAATTTTTAGTTGTACCTATCGTATTTTTCTATGTGCAACTATTAGCAACTCCCTCAACCTCCCTCCCCCCCTAGCATTCTTGTAGCATATATAACTGGTGACTCCGGACAATGTCTTGCGGGTAAAGTCTTTACCAGCCATACTTGATGTTATATTTTGGGGCACTATACCTCCCCCCCCCCACATCTACCTCATTTGCTATTAGTAGTCTGGCATGGGGTACAGTAATTGGAACAATATTTTCCCCCTCTGCCTCCCTTTCTATCGGTCTGGGATAAAAAAACAAAAACCACAGCTCAATAGACAGTCACACGTCCAACTTAATGTGCAATAGTATACACTGTTGCACTTGATTTCTCTATGGCACTAGTCTGTAAGATTGTTCCCAATGTCTTATTACAATCTGCGAGAGGTAACCACCCAAAGTATATCAACATTAAGTACGAAACGCCGCAATTCAATGGTCTTTTTCTTCTTGACCAAGTCACGCCCTGGCTTGGTGAAAGTCTAACACAAGCTCAAAAGCAAAAAGCAATAGGTAAAACAACAGCATAAGATAAGGCGTGTTTTTTGCATAGCCAATAGTTGCTAGGAGTTTTAAGGTGCAATAACCAAGGGGGGTGGCCCAGCCCAGCCTCCTTCGTCCTAAGACGGCCCGCCCTTGTCCTGGGCTTCTCCTGGCACGTGCCCGTGCGCGTTCGTGCAGCGGATGCCGCGGGAAGTTATGTAGCGGCTGTGGGCAGCTGTGCGCGGGCCTCAGGCGACACAGTTGGTGGCAATCCTTGGGCTCCTGGGACTTTGAGTCCTTGCGGAACACTCTCTCTCACCCCCAGCAGAGTCCTTTACAAGCGAAGCGGCACCCGCGCAGCGGGTGTCGCGAGAAGTTATGTAGCGGCTGTGGGCGAGCCTTAGGCGGCACAGGTGGCGGCAATCCTCGGGCTCATGGGACTTTGAGTTCTTGCGGAACACTCTCTCACCCCCAGCAGAGTCCTTTGCAAGCAAAGCGGGTGCCGCGAGCAGTTATGGAGCGGCTGTGGGCAGGCCTCAGGCGCCACAGGTGGCGGCAATCCTCGGGCTCCTGGGACTCTGAGTCCTTGCGGAACACTCTCTCTCACCCCCAGCAGAGTCCTTTTGTGCCGCGAGAAGTTATGTAGCGGCTGTGGGTGGCTGTGGGTGGGCCTCAGGCGGCACAGGTGGCGGCAATCCTCGGGCTCCAGGGACTTTGAGTCCTTGCGGAACACTCTCTCTCACCCCCAGCAGAGTCCTTGCCTTAATAGAAATGATGGTCCTCCCCAGCTGTCTGTACACAATGCAAGGGTCTTTTTATGAACTGCCGCACCAGGTCTTTAGAGAACTGGATTCCCTGCTGGTCCTCTTACTGTGGAACGGGAAGCGGTGTAGGGTGAGTCTAGAGGTTCTGAAACATAGGTGGGGCACGGGGGTTTAGAAGTCCCGGATCTGGAACTTTATTATATTGCGCCACAACTGCAGCATGCTATGCATGGCTAGATACGGACCCCTCTTGGGAGAGGTCCTTACTGGCAGGTACATATGGGAGCGGGCAATTGGGAGCGTTGCTATGGCAGGTAGGAGGGCGACAAGACCACGGCCCCCCACTAGTGCAGCTGGTGGCCATGATATGAAATCGAGTGGTACGGTGCCTAATTCGAGACAGGCCGTTCGCCCCTGAAATGGATCTCTGGCTGATGCCACCCTTTGCCCGGATAGAACAGCTCATGTCAATAGACAAGTGGAAGGAGGGGGGCTGCCTGATGCTGGCTGACCTTTATCCGGACGATAAATGTATCACTTATCAGGAGGCGGTGACCTCCTTTGAGGTGGGACCAGGGCAATTTCTCCAATACGGCAAAATAGCGGCAACAGCGCGGCAACTATGGCCCTCGTTTCCGGAGGCTCGGGTGCACACCCTGGTTACAATGATAGAGATGGCAGGGGGACGTAGGTTTGTGACTCACCTCTACAGGGCTTTCAGGGAAGATAACAAATTAGGGCCCCTGACGATAGAACACAAATGGCAGCAGGTGTGTCCGCAGGAGATTACCCCACGAGAGTGGGAAAAAATACAGTGTGCGGAAGGTGTCAGTGAGTAACCGCTTCAAGCAAAATGTAATATTCTACATATAACTTATCTCTCACCCAAGCGGCTCCAGGCCATTGATAACACCAGAGACTCCCACTGCCCAAGATGTCGCAGTGCACAATGTTAAAAAATAGCAGCGGTAAATTTAAACAAATATTTACCAAGATGTAATAGTGGTCAACATGTTTCAGCAAATCTCGGGACTAAAGAGTCCATTGCTTTCATCAGGACCTAGATATCAAATAAAGCTACTGCAAAAATATAGTGTGAAGTGTATTAAAAAGGTGACTACATATCAAACAATCTGCAACATAGAAAAAGATCACCTGGCTTGGAAGGTGGCCACGAAGTACCGACGGAGAGAGCGGTGCTTCCCTCGTGTCCTGAGCCGTTGCCAGGGGGGGTGGAGCCCTTTACTTCGACTACAAGGTGACATACAACAACTGCGAGCAAAAGACGACATCTAGTGATCCAGGTGATCTTTTTCTATGTTGCAGATTATTTGATATGTAGTCACCTTTTTAATACACTTCACACTATATTTTTGCAGTAGCTTCATTTGATATCTAGGTCCTGATGAAAGCGATGGACTCTTTAGTGTCGAGATTTGCTGAAACATGTTGACCACTATTACTTCTTGGTAAATATTTGTTTAAATTTACCGCTGCTATTTTTTAACATTGGTGGAGCGAGCATTAAACAGAATAAACATTTTCCTGCTCTCTCACCCAATTTTATTGTCACTGAGCACTCTTCTTCACTTGCACTGCAAATCAGTCACTCTCCTTTTTCTCACTGATGAGTGGCCTGTGACACTCTATACCATATTGGTCACCACGAGGTTTACAAGAGGTGATCACATCTTACCTTCCATCTCGAACCAGTGGTGTACCTTTTATATGGTTAACAGGAATCCCAAATGATGAAGGGCGGTTCCGAGTGGTGACTGATGGGTATCTTGTTAGAGGATCACAGGGTACCTATCTATGTTTTTCTTTGTTCTATGTAGGGGTTAGCACTGACTTCTCTAGTTTAATGTACCACACTTAGACTCCTTGTTTAGACCCACAGACACTTTTGTGTTTTGAATGTAGTGGGAAGGATATCAGCAGGAGTACAGGGGGCATGAGTGTTTGCCTTGGGAAGTATGGAACAAGATCGTGTTAGTGCTGCTTCGTGGTTGCCGAAAGCTCTTACAGTACTGGTTACCATTGGACCTGTTGTTCCTGTATACGATCCGATTTCGGTGGAAAGCCGTAGACAGCTCATACATGCTCAAGGGACTGGATTGGGAAATACAGGGAGTACGAATGGGAATTGCCCATACTTAGTGCCTATGGAATCTAGTATCCCTTTAGTCACTACTGTTGACCCTTCCGGAGTAAGCATTAGCTCCAGTACTACAAGGTCTATACCCATGGTAAGTAGTAGTTCAGATATGCAAATGGTGGAAACTCCTGTGAGAGGACCAAGTGGTGGGACCTTAGAAGCAAGTACAAATCAGAGAGACTCTGGAAATCAGCATGTCCTAGACATTGCAGACCTGGAGTCCTGGTTGACGGACCTGGACACAATCACTCCTGTTCCTTTCATAATGTCTCTAGCTAAAATCGCTATGAAAAAGAATTATTTCAGGTTCGAGGATATGCTGTACCTCCAAATCTCGGGCACGAGCATGGGCAGCATTTTTGCGCCGAGTCTGGCGAACCTCTATGTTCATGTTTTTGAACAAGAGCAAGTACTAACAGCCAGTAACCCTTTTTTCTCATCAATAATATGGTGGAAACGCTATATTGACGATATCCTGGTGGTGTGAAGGGGTGAGGTGGATTCGATTCTTTGCTTCCACGAGTGGTTAAATACCCGTAATAGATTCTTACGTTTCACAGTGGAGATGAATAAAAAGAGGAATGCCTTCTTAGATCTCTCCATATATGCCACTCCCACGGGACTTCAGAGTGAATTATTCCGGAAACCCATGGCCAGAAATTCACTTCTGTTATATGACAGCCAACATCCCAAGTCGCTCCGCGACAATCTACCATATGGGCAATTCCTACGTGTTCGAAGGAACTGCTCCACCAATGAAACCTTTTTGAAACATGCGGCTAACCTTACAGGTCAACTCCAAGCAAGAAACTATCCGAAACAACTGATCAAACGCTCCCTCAAATGAGCTAGCAATAATAATCGCGAGGCACTCCTAGAGCCCTCAACAGTGAAGCCACCTCTCACACACTTGACTTTTGTTAGTACCTTCAATGCCCAATCCAACCAGATTCAGAAAATTGTGAGACGCCATTGGCGGGTACTAACGATAAGATCGAACAACCATTGTTCGCTTTTAAGCGTTCTAGGAATCTCCGGGACTGCTTGGTACACACCCGCCCCAAGGAGGAATCGACGGAGACCAGTGGTACCCTCTGGGATATTCCAGCAATACAAGGACACCATCCGTGTGGTGGGTGTTCTGTTTGTGCCCAGACCTGTAGAACAACTCAAATAGACATAGGGACTAATCGCCCATGGGTACTAAAATGTTTTTCTAATTGCAATAGCTCACATGTCATCTACCAGTTAGTCTGTCCCTGTAATGAGAGCTATATTGGGATGACTACACGCAAGGTGCGTACACGCATGCTGGAACGTAAGAGCGCGTTTAGATGCAAGAAGAGCGTGTCTAAACTTACCAAACACTTTTTGGAGCATGGCCATAAGGAAACTGATTTTAGTTGGACTGTTTTGGAAAAACCTTTGATCCCCTCTCACATTTCGGTTGTTTCCAAATTTCTGTTTACGAAAGAACAGAGGTGGATATATAAGTTGCGTTCTGATTGCCAGGGTTTGAATGATGAAATACCCTGGACCACTCTCTGATATGGCAACAGAATTGCTGGTGGGCATATTACTCAGAACTGTACATGGGTTGGACGTAAATTGTAGATGTTTTTTGACATATACTGATTGAGTCTGTATACATACTGTTGTTTCTGGCGCTCTTGGTGCACAATGGCCACACATACAAGGTTTGTTTGCAATGTGATGAAGGTGTGAACATTATAGATCTAGATGACAAGTCACCATTTTTGTTATAGGTGAATGTCGCCGTTCATTAATTGGGCACGGCACATCTAGATATTTGTATCATAACCAGGTAGTGCTACAGCCACCTTATAGTTCGGTTACAAAATGCAATACCACGATTGAGACTGTATTGTCATCGGCACTAACTAGGAACGAGAAATGAGTCACTCGTTTTTAGAAAGCTATTGGATCACAGTTTGGAGACATCTTACTTGGCACTTTAACTTTTGATTTCACTGTAGGCTTGAACTACTGGAATGTGCATGCGCCTCGCTTACAAACTACTCGCGTGAGCAGGATGACATCATTCTGTAGTCCTACGAGTCTCGCGGGATTACGCGCTTGACTCGATCTTCCGGCTCGAAGTAAACAGTGAGCCGTTTTGAATAGGGTAAGTTACTGTTGGGCACTATTTTCCCTTGCGATCATTGTATTAGGCAACACATGGCCAAGGCATTAGAAAGAGCATGTATCTATAGTAGTGTGACAAGACGCCTTTCGGTTTAAATTTCATACTGGAGAGCGCGATGGTGATTGGTCACTTCGCGGTGCTTGCACTCTATTTGACTCGACGTACGGGTCCTGTTCGTTGCCTCCCCCTTAACTCGGGACCTGCCAGAGGCAACGACGGACAGGTATGCTCATTTGTGATACAAGTGGATCTGTTACTGTAAATATGTGTTTTGAGTCTTGAATCAAGTGTTTTTTCAAGTAGTGAATTTCACATTCAGACATAGCCTGTTCCTCAACTGGCCAGTCTTCAAGGACCAGGCTTACTAAGTTATAGACCACTGTTTAAGAGACCTCATGAGAGGTTTGAGCCCTTAGTTATTTGAGGTTTCCTGAACGATTTTTTGAACATAAAGCTAAGGATAACGTTAGGAGTGTTCGTATTAATGCAGATTAGAGTGGAATTAAGTTGTTTCACCTACCTGCATCATGCACCCGTATCCGTACTTTTCTAGAGCTTGGCCTCATTATTCCTGAGTGTGTGTCCAGGTGAGGTGAGGCTAAATCCCCGGTCGTGCTGGGTGAGTGTTATTAATTTTTATTTTTCTCACTAGGAGATGTATGAGTGGGACATGTTACATTACAAATATTCTGTTTGTTATGTGTTTTGTGTTTTCAGATGCATTGAATCATGCAATGAAATGAAATGAAAGTGGGATTTGTAAAGCGCATTACTACCCGAAGGCCTCGTAGCGCTAGACACGGAGGATATGCTACTGGTTTATCGTATCCTTTTTTGATTTTTTCACTTTATTGTTTCTTTGACACCTGAGTTTCTTCGTGTGACATTATCACTTTGCAGTAGCAACGTTTAGAACAGAAGCCCTGAAGAAAGACTTGGGTCTTCCCCATTTAGGCTGAAACATGTTGGCTCTTATGCAGTTATTTGCTTAACACTGCTCTCTTGCACTGTTCCTGTTTTTAATTAGGAAGAGGCCATATATCTAATAAATTTATTTCTCCTGTCCTCTATTCTGTTTTAACATTCACCACCTTTAAAAAAAAATTTGCACTGCATTTCAACCCATCAGCTTGATACTTCTTGGTCAAAAAGTGTTTATGGGCAGTGACCCGGCCATGGTACAAGTTAAAAAGATGGTCTCAATGATCAAGAGACTTTATTACCTTGGTTGGATGACCAAATGATAATATTGATCATCGCAAGTTTTTTATGGGAATCCTACGAATACCTTTTGGGTTCTACTCACTAATCACTGCAGACATTGTATCTGTTAATGTTGTCCCACTCTTTATAACTAGTTGTTAGTCATGTATGTATTGTTAAAACTTTTATGACATTTTGAGATAATTTCTCTTGTCTAGACCCCTAGGTTTCTTTGTCGTTTACATATTGTTCAAGGGGGTGTGAACCTAGGCTAGGTCTTTAAAAATTCCCTCAGACCCTTTCTCTATCAGTATGTTGTGTTATTGAGAAACCATAATAACAGTAAGGAGAGTCAGAGTGGCACGTCAAGTCAGGGTACCATCAAAGCCACAATGAAGGCAAAGCTAGTAGACGTGGTGAGGCTGAAGACTGAAGTATACAAAATCATCAGTGGGAATCTACCTTTAGACAGGATAGAGACCTATGAGCCAGATTATCTGTTTGTAGAAAAAGGAGGTTAACCAAAGGGCAAGATAAGCACTTGAGAAGTTGTCGGAGTTGGCTCAGAGCTATGGAGTAGACTTGTCTTGAAAGAAGACACTGCAGGGAAATGGCAGGCCTATTTACAGTGACCAAGAGTTAGAGGAAAAGAGAGTTGTTAATAGGAATAAGGGCTTGGAGTATGCTGGATAAGTGGGAGGAGAGATGATCAAAGAAAAAGAGCGTAAGATTGGTGAAAAGTGAGGCACACCTCCAGGGGGGGGTTGCAGGGAGCAGAGGCATATCCGTTACGGGAAGTGCCTAGTGGAGGGTATGTGCATGTTCCCTTGAGTCGGGGTGACCTTGCGGCGTTCACAAATGATTGGTTGAGGTAGAAGCCTGCTGAGTGGTATAAACAAATTGATCGCTCTATTAAAATCTTGAAAGTGTTGTGGATTGACTTGAACACCCTGTTCGAAACTACATCAGTTAGAGGTACACACTTCCACAACACAGTCATAAAGTTGTTGTGCACCGCCTTGAGTGTGGATTAAAGACTGCATTGTAGTTATAGGCTGGGGGCATCAGGAATGGTGCAGCAGATCAACTGTACCTTGAAAGCGAGGTTAGGTAAAGTGTGTCTCAACATCTCTGAAGAGGCCTGGTACATTGCCTTTGATGCTAATGAGTTTGCGCAGCATTCATGATAGGAGAACTAGGTTGTTGCCTCATGAAATACTGTTGAGAAGAGCAATGCGTTTGCCTGCTGTGCCTCTTACTACATTAGTGATCTTCCCAGATGATTTGGTCCTCGACTACTGTAAAGAATTGGCTGCTGTGGTTTGTTCTGTGTCTAATCAGGCTGAAGCAGTGACTGCAGTCTTCAAAGGACCTCTGCCGCGACCTGAACCCTGAAGATTAGGTTCTCATCATAAAACATGTGAGAAAAAACTGTCTTGACTCTCTGTGACATGGGCCACATCAAGTGATACTGGGGACAAGCACTGCTGTGAAGTGTGGAAGAATACCGAACAGGGTCCACTCTTCTAAGACTGGACGAGTCACAGGTCCCTCTGATGGAACAGCTCCTCACCCAGAAGTATTTCTAGCCATAGCCAAGGGGTCACTGGAAGGGACAAGCCAAGCTGTGGAGGTCCCTGAAGAGGCTGAATACACACCAGATCGACCTGAGGGGGTCAAGCTACACAAGACTCTTGTATAGGTTCTGAAGGAGATAGCTACACAAGACTCTTGTATGGGTTCTGAAGGAGAAGTGGACATTGTGAGTGGTATAGAGTCTGTCATCACAGCAGAAGAGACTAGTGTAAAAAATAGTCGTGTGCATTAAGGATGAAAAATGCTGCAGGTGAAATGTGGCCTGTGAGACAGAGGAGAAGAAATCTGAGACTTGAATCTGTAAGAGAACTTGCACCAATAGATGAATCTTCAGAGTCCGAACTGAGTGAAATTGAGCCAACCTCAGAAGCTGCTTGAAGGTCCAGGCGAGCTTGAGTGCTCTGTCAGAGATGTTCCTTTCCCGAATGGACTTATCTGCTTACAAATGCCAGGGAGAGCGAGGTCCAAAATTTTGATAATGTTTGAGATTTTGCTGAGAGTTTATGGAATTGAAGCTAAAGCACTTCTGTCATTGACTGTGCCTTTCCCCACCTAAGTTGAGTGGCTTAAGCACTGTGATTTTGGAAGACATCGAATTCCCAAGCTTCAGAGCACTGCAGTCTCTTCAACAGATTGCAGCATTGAGAGCTAGTCCTTGAGGAGGTTGGCTCTGATCTCATAAGAGATGTAAATTGAACTTTGAACTGTGAATAAGTTGCTTAAAAGAAGATAACCTAGGCCTGAGTGGAGGGAAAATAAAAATAGGGACTTTCATCCATCAGAAGAACAGAGAGGGCTAGGGAAGTCTTCCAAGCTGTATAAACACTGTACAATAGACTGATGCAAAGACTTTTCCAAGATTTCAAGGAGAGTTGCTCACTTGAACTTTGTTACACATGAATAAGAGGTGGAGTAAAGAGACGCTGTGTGTTGATCATCTTACGAGCTGTAATTCGAACTATTTTGAGAATGGAGTCTGGAAATTCGAATAGCTGGCATAAATCTATTATAAGGTACATTCATTGTGGTTGTACTTATAGTGATAGCTGCTGTCATTACTGAGTCCATTTTAAGTGCACACAAAAGTGAGGAACATGGAGTGGGGGTACATGGGACATCCACACCTACCACTGCTGCCTCAAAGGAGGGTACATTAGGATCTGAAAAAGGCTTAATAGAGCAAACTAGTTGCTTTCTCCATGTAGATTTATCCAAGGGTGATTATATACTGAATGTGAATGCTAAGCTGTTGAATGAGTATGTTGATACTATGGAAGTGAGAGATTGTTATGTGTGCATGCAGTTACTTGCTTCGGTTGAGGAGGGAATCCTCTATCACCACTTACCCTTGAAGTATGGTGTTAGTTGTAGTTTACTCCTTAGTATGTTCTATGGAAACAAATATTATGAGTACTACTTTTCAAATTATGATGTTGTTCTTTGCACCAATAGTAACATTAGACACTGTTTACATGCATAGACATAACTTTACTTGCATATTAACAGACATAGAGAAAAAATCCATAGATCAAGTAGAAGACAGACGTAGGGGATTAGTTGTTAAGTCTGACAACAAGGACAAGAATTGTGACTGGACCTAGGAAGAGTTAGCTCACAAGGCTAAGGGAAGTTCTGGTCCTACTGCTTTGGATTGGGAAAAATTAAGCAAGCTTTGCATAATTCAAGTTCAGAGCTTTTATGATACTGTATTTGTGGGACACAGCATGTGTGATCATATCTTTCTACTTGATGGTCCTTGGTAGACGTTTCTGCAAGAGTCAGTTCAAATGGTACCAGGAGTATATTTTGTGTGTGTGGAAAGAATGCACATGTTCGGCTTCCAAGAAAATGGTATGGTACTTGCTATGTGGCAGTCATGTTTCCAAGGATATACCATGTGGGGATTTAGAGGGTTTGTAAAACAAATCGAACAGTAGAGAAAAACGCAGACTGAATGCTGGTGAGGTTGTGGGAGATATATTTGGAGAAATGCTACCTAGTCTGGGAGTGGTATTAGAAGGCTGTCTACCATAGTGGACAAGTTGTCTGCTAACACAGCTCAGTCTTTGCTACTCATATATGGGGAGATGGTCTCGATTAGGGCAATAGCAATGGAGAACTATCTTGCATTAGACATGTTACCTGCAAAAGAAGGCAGAGTTTGTCGGATGCTGAATGTCCAACAGTGTTGTACTTATATTCCTGATAGAAGTAAAGATCTGAGCGATATATCAACAATATCATTGATATACATCATGAGATACAAGATCTGGCAGCCGAAGGAGTTTGGTATAAGATTGGGAAAGGATTTGGTGCAGTTGTAATTTGGTTTGCGAACCTAGGAAGTGGAATCCTTGGATACATCTTGAAGCCGATAATAATTGTTGTGATCTGTGTTATTATCTTGGAAGGGATGACAATGGAATATAAGTGGCACTAAGCAAGGCAAGTGGAGAACACCTTAAGGGAAAAGGAGAAAAGGATGTTAGGACTGCAGGACAGTATTTTTTTTGTTCAAATTTCTTTCTTTCTTTTATTTGGTTTTAAACAATGGGAAAGATAAGAGAGCAACAAACCTGAGTACATCTCGACAGATTGCACAATTCAGTCATATTTGCATAATTATATGAAACATTTGACATATCCATTATGCTTGACATTACTTTCAGGTGCTGATTGTGTTGTGATTGCATGTGTCGTATGTTGTATGCTCAGGGGGTAGGTGGGTAAACTTTATTAACTTTCGCCCAACTTTGCTATTTGTCACTCCCCAGAAATTACTGTACTCTTTGATAATAAAATCAGCTGTGTAACCCATCTAAGTACTACTTATACTATGCCTACAGGGTGAGTGCGGGTAACGCCCAGGTGCTGTGCTCTGTGGTGGCCTTTGCATTGAATCATGTATATGCTTCCTAGATGTCATTAGCTGCTGTATCAGCATTGTTTGTCAAAGATGCCTGGGGTTATGTTGCTGCCTCCCAAGCTGAACAGAAATCTAGAAGAATTGAGTCTCATGCAGCCGTCTTCGGGTACCATGATGTCCTCTGCCTGCGCCCAGGTAGTGAGTAAACAAAACCAGGCTATCTTGGGGGGAGGTTCTGGATTTTCCCCGTGTTTGATGATCAGGCGTTTGGCCTTGACCAACCCTAAGTCTATAAACCTAGACGTTATTTTATGTTTTTTAGATTTGTGGTAGAGGCCTAGAAGGCACACCTCCCATGAAGCATCCAGTGTAGTTCAACTAGCTACCATTTCACAGTAGGTGGTTGTTGGAATTGGGGGTTGCCCAAGTCTCAAAGGGGGTAGCATGGCATCAAGCGGGCAGGCCAAACTTGGAGGACATGTGAAGCACTCACGCAGTACCCTCAGTCAACACACCAGGCACACCACAGAAGAGGCAGGACACCAATTTGAGTTGGAAAATTAAGTAGTTTAGTATCTCCAACCTGCAAGGCAAAAATGCATCAACAGTGTCATCATAACACGGCGCCAACTGGCACCAGAGCCAAGTACTTCAGAGGGGGATTATTTACATGGGATAAAAAGGATTTAGTCCATAGTCCATAGTGTCTAGCTGAAATATAAACAGGTTAGCATTTGGCACGAAACATCAGTGACACCTATATAAGGGAAAAATGCACTTGGCGTATTCGCCCATTAAACATGCAATCAAACATTAGGGATAAAAACCCAAAATAGCTGGCATTGGCGACTCCTGCAAAAAGAATAGGAATCACCTGGCATTACCATTAGGCAGGAACACCTGTAATAAGACATCAGGTTTCTTCCCCCCTCCACCTAGGGAACTATGCGTCAGGCAGGGCCAACTCAGGCCTTCATCCTTGGTAGCGGCTGTAATTACAGCAGACAGCATCCTGCATAACCCCTGTAAGAAAAGACATCATGGCCTACCAGCATCCACTAGCAGGCGGGTATAACCATAGGACTATTAAGCCACCTTCGCAAGCTCTACAGGGCATACAGAACCCCAGTGCTATAGCCTTAGGGAAAAGACCTGGGGAACATGACTTCTTAGCCCCCAACCTGCAACACAAACATCAGGTAGTGCATTGGCATCAATAACATTTGAACCAGGCTTGGATCCCACTGCACTTGGGCATCAATCCCCTAGCTTAGGCGTAACACTGGGCATGTCATCACAGCACATTATCATTGGACCCCCATCACCATAAATGCATGGGTCTTATCATACCAGCAGGGGACACATTACCAAAGCTGCTTTGCCATAGGGCACCATCACCTGCGGTGTAAACAAAGGGGGAGGTTCAGCAGGGGTAGAAGCACAACCCAACTTCCCAAATAGACAAGTCCACTGTAGGGACAATTAGTCTCGGCCACGCTACCCACAGCGGGGAGTCCCTCCGGGTCCTCGGGGGGTATTACCCAGTCTCCAACAGAAGAGAGGTGGGGCGAGCACCAACCCTCTTCAGACGTCCCACTCACCGGCTGCTCCCGGGGATGTCCTGTGGGCTGTGGGCTCTCCTCCCGCTGCTGGCTCCTTTCTCAAGGAGGCCGGTCAGGAGACTCTTTGTGCTCTTCTCTGGTAAGCTCGGACCATTAAGCAGGATGAGGGGAGGGGCAGGCACCGACTCGCACCTCGACGCCCCCTCCCTCTCGCTCCATTATGGGTGGGCACAACGGGACTTCCCTCCGGGGCTTCCTCACATCACCCCCGGTCTCGTGCTCCTTTGGGGGCGGGGGCCTAGTGCCAGGGAGGCTCCCGTCCAGCTCCTTCACCCTAACGGGCAACTGTTGCTCTTTGCGCGGGGCTCCTCTCTTCACGAGAGCCCCGCCGACACTGGCGCTCTTCCTTCTTCCTCCCGGGCCCCTCCCCCTGGGCCGGGGCACTCACCGGCGGGGTGGCCTCCCGCTCCGGTCTTGCAATCGGGGCTCCCTCCTGAACACGGGGGCCCCGCACCACCGTCGTTTCACCCGGGTCCCCCCTCCTTCCTCACAGGGACCCGGGGCTTAGACTCGGCTCCTCTCCTCTGGCTGTCAGCCGGCAGCCAATCAGTGCCCGGCGGGGGCGGGCCGATGACGCGGTCAGGCCCCCGTCACGTGAGGCAGGAGTCAGCGGCCTCCGGGCCTAGCGCGGACCTCTCTCCACTTCGGCGGCCCCCTCCTGACACCGGGGGTCGCTGCAACGATGCGCCACACCGCGGGGAAAGGCCTCCTCGCAGCGCCGGGCTGCGGCGGTGAAATCGGCGGCACAAGGGGTAGGCTCCCTTTTTAATTAATTAATTAAATGGCGGACAGCGCGCCAAAACGAGGGTAGGCTCCTCCAGCTCAAGTCCCCTCACAGTCTCCTCAGGCCACACAGCGCGATTCTCTTCACAGCTTCCTCAGCCCACACAGCGCGATTCTCTTCACAGCTTCCTCAGCGCCCGGGCTGCGATAAGGGGTAGGCTCCCTTCTATTTAATTATTTATATGTCGCTCTTCACAGAAAAAGGGGCGCTTTTCTCAAAGGACAGCTCCTCCCTCAGCCCACACAGTCCTCAGGGCCGACAGCACTTCGAGGGCCACACCAATCACAGGGCACAGTCCCTTGGGGGCACAATCCTCCCCGGGCAGCTCCACAGGCAGCAACAGTCTTTGGACACCCAGCGCTTAGGGGACGATACTGCAGTTTACAGCACTTGACAGCACTCCTCACAGGGGGGTAAACAGTCCCGCAGTCCGCCTCAGGGGCACACTCCTCACCTCCTGGGCGCTTCCTCACGCAATGCTGGCGTGGTACCCGGTCCAAACAGCGTCAGTGACCTAGGTTGGGGCCCTCCCTTGTCAGGGGCCCAGGGGACAGCAGAGGGGGGAGTTTAGGGGTACAGGGCCCAGCTCACAGGCCCATGTGGCGGTAGCACCTCACAGCAGGTCCCCCTCCCTTCCTTGTCCCAGCGCTGACTGACTCTCTGGTGACACTTCACCCTCTTTATACCCTCCTCCCAGGCAGTGCCAGGACCTTCTAGAATGTTGGCACATCTAGCCTAAACTGGTTCTAGGGGAGGGGGTGAGCACCCTGGGTGCCAGGCTTTCCCTCCAAAAGCTAGGGGTAGCTGGGTAATATTATCTAGACCGCTGACCTATGTCAGTCTAGTGGCAAAACCCATGGCCATGGCATCCATTTTAAAAGCAATACATTTCAGTCAGGTGCAGTTTTAAAATGGGGGTGCAGTTTTAAAATGGGGGATTTTACAAGTGCTCACATTACTTCAGGTAATTACATTTTTCACAAGATGTCTCACACCACTCATGGCCTATACAGGTTTAATCCCATGGGGGAGACATTCAAATTAGGGGGTCAAAAGCGAAAAATTTTGGGGGAAAAAGGCCAAGTCCAACACGACTCCCCCCCAGCCAAAAGCCAGGGTAGACATATCAATGCCTTGATGGGCTTCCCTGCTTGGGGCGGAAAAAGGTGGACGCAGGCCTGCAACTACAGGAGCACCTGCAGTCTCTCCTCCACTCTGGAACCCAATGGTTCTCTTTCGCATCCCTCCTTTCACCAACATAACCACCCCACTGGTGTTCCGTAGTGGGATGTCTCTCCTTCCTAGAGTGGGAGGCTCTAGCCTCAGGCTTGTAATTCCCTTGGACCACTCTCTTCTCTCCAAACTGCCACTGGTCCACCCATCTGGGGTCTACACCCTCAGACTGACCAGCCCTTAGGGGCGAGGCTCTCCTCCCCCTACTTCTCCTCCTAGGGTTCCTCCATCTCCTATGCTGGGGGACACCCTCACACAACTCTCTCCCCAACCTGGAGCCGCAACCCACAGGCTGAACCGGTGACAGGGGCGAGTCCTCCCTCTCCCTGCACCCCCTCCCAGAGTCCCGCACCCTCCTAACTGGAGTAGTACCCCTGGGAGTCACTTCCGGGGGGACTCTGGTTACAGAGGTCCCTACCACCAGGGCAGGCAAACCCTGTCCCTGGCCACCCAACCCAGGATCTGCGCCCTGTGGCTGAGCTGGTGACAGAGAAGAGACCTTCCTCCCTCTGCACCCCCTCCCAGAGTTCCGCACCCTCCCACTGGGAGTAGTACCCCTGGGAGTCAAATTGGTAGGGACCTGAATTACAGGTACCCCACCCTCCAGGTCAGGCAACCCCTTAACCTGGAACCCCAGTCCAGGATCTAAACCCTGTGACTGGTCAGACCCCCGAACCACTGGAGCTCCAATTATTGAGGCTCCGGGTCCTCCTGACATGAGGGGATCCTTTCCTCTGGATGACGCATCGGGACAGCCTAGTCTCCCAACCGGAGGTTCTCTTAAAGAACACTCCAGGCCCGGTGACCACAGCTGGGGCCTCTCGGGACACCTCCCCGTCTCACTCCCTTCAGGATCACTTCCCTCAGCCTTCCCAGACGCTCTGGCACTTACCCAGAGGTCTGCCTCCCGTGCAAGTTCCCTGGGGTCTGAGAACCCGCACCGCAACAGATGGTGACGCAGTCTTGGGACACAACTCCTTAGCATGTGCTCCCGGATAACGGCATGGCACAGCCCTTCCCAATCCTCCACTGCTCTCCTCACCACCCAATCCTCCAGTACAGTCCAACACTCCTCCTCGAACTCTCCCCAGGACTGATGGAACAGCTTTCCCCTGCCCCTAAATACTAACCTGTCCTCCTCTTCCGGGGAATCAGGCACAGTCTCTCGGGCTTCGGGAGTGGGACTCCTTGCACTGGACCTACACTCGCTGCCACCACTGGATCCCACCCTCTCCGGTGAATCCAGACTCCTAAAACCACTCTCAGGGGACAACCTACCCACCTGAGCTGATCTCTCCCTGGCGAAGGCCCTCTCCGCCTCCGCCATCCTCTCCAGCGCTAGGACTTTTTCAGTCTCTAGTCGCTGCTCTTCTACCCTCAGCTGCGCTAAGCCCTCGGCATGCCTGAGCTTTGCCAGCGCCAGCTGATACTCCCTTTCCTCCCTCCTATCTACCCACTCTTCTGGGGACAGGGAAAGGGATGGGGCAGTGCCCCCGGGACTGGACCCAGTGCGAGACTCCCTATCTTCGGTGTCCTCCACAGCTACTGGCGTCTCTGCCCTGCTAGACTCTTCCTCCCCCTCATCGGAGCAATTGCCTCCCAGGGTTCTGGATGGGGAGCCCTCTCTCTGGTCTCTAACCCACTGACCCTTCAAAACTTCGGGGGGGTAGTCAGACAAGTCCCCATTAATCTCTAAGGGCTCTCCCCTCTTGAGGGCCTCATAGAGAAACAAATTCCTCCTAATGTTCCCTACTGGGGGTATCCTTCTCTCCAGGAGGAAGTCTATCACCTCCTGTTCGGTGTACTCCATCAGTTCCACTTCCTGGTAAATCAACCCCATCGTGGCGAGGTACACCCGGGACACACCCTCCCAGTGGAACAAGGGGACAATTCAGAATACTCTTCAGGAGGAAGCAATCAAAAACAATATTCAAACAATAATCCCCACAACAAGGCTCTACTTGTGGTGTAACCTGTGGCCGCTGTGGTACTGCGCAAACACAAGTCCTATCCCACCGCTCTGCCACCAAATGTTGGAATTGGGGGTTGCCCAAGTCTCAAAGGGGGTAGCATGGCATCAAGCGGGCAGGCCAAACTTGGAGGACATGTGAAGCACTCACGCAGTACCCTCAGTCAACACACCAGGCACACCACAGAAGAGGCAGGACACCAATTTGAGTTGGAAAATTAAGTAGTTTAGTATCTCCAACCTGCAAGGCAAAAATGCATCAACAGTGTCATCATAACACGGCGCCAACTGGCACCAGAGCCAAGTACTTCAGAGGGGGATTATTTACATGGGATAAAAAGGATTTAGTCCATAGTCCATAGTGTCTAGCTGAAATATAAACAGGTTAGCATTTGGCACGAAACATCAGTGACACCTATATAAGGGAAAAATGCACTTGGCGTATTCGCCCATTAAACATGCAATCAAACATTAGGGATAAAAACCCAAAATAGCTGGCATTGGCGACTCCTGCAAAAAGAATAGGAATCACCTGGCATTACCATTAGGCAGGAACACCTGTAATAAGACATCAGGTTTCTTCCCCCCTCCACCTAGGGAACTATGCGTCAGGCAGGGCCAACTCAGGCCTTCATCCTTGGTAGCGGCTGTAATTACAGCAGACAGCATCCTGCATAACCCCTGTAAGAAAAGACATCATGGCCTACCAGCATCCACTAGCAGGCGGGTATAACCATAGGACTATTAAGCCACCTTCGCAAGCTCTACAGGGCATACAGAACCCCAGTGCTATAGCCTTAGGGAAAAGACCTGGGGAACATGACTTCTTAGCCCCCAACCTGCAACACAAACATCAGGTAGTGCATTGGCATCAATAACATTTGAACCAGGCTTGGATCCCACTGCACTTGGGCATCAATCCCCTAGCTTAGGCGTAACACTGGGCATGTCATCACAGCACATTATCATTGGACCCCCATCACCATAAATGCATGGGTCTTATCATACCAGCAGGGGACACATTACCAAAGCTGCTTTGCCATAGGGCACCATCACCTGCGGTGTAAACAAAGGGGGAGGTTCAGCAGGGGTAGAAGCACAACCCAACTTCCCAAATAGACAAGTCCACTGTAGGGACAATTAGTCTCGGCCACGCTACCCACAGCGGGGAGTCCCTCCGGGTCCTCGGGGGGTATTACCCAGTCTCCAACAGAAGAGAGGTGGGGCGAGCACCAACCCTCTTCAGACGTCCCACTCACCGGCTGCTCCCGGGGATGTCCTGTGGGCTGTGGGCTCTCCTCCCGCTGCTGGCTCCTTTCTCAAGGAGGCCGGTCAGGAGACTCTTTGTGCTCTTCTCTGGTAAGCTCGGACCATTAAGCAGGATGAGGGGAGGGGCAGGCACCGACTCGCACCTCGACGCCCCCTCCCTCTCGCTCCATTATGGGTGGGCACAACGGGACTTCCCTCCGGGGCTTCCTCACATCACCCCCGGTCTCGTGCTCCTTTGGGGGCGGGGGCCTAGTGCCAGGGAGGCTCCCGTCCAGCTCCTTCACCCTAACGGGCAACTGTCGCTCTTCGCGCGGGGCTCCTCTCTTCACGAGAGCCCCGCCGACACTGGCGCTCTTCCTCCTTCCTCCCGGGCCCCTCCCTCTGGGCCGGGGCACTCACCGGCGGGGTGGCCTCCCGCTCCGGTCTTGCAATCGGGGCTCCCTCCTGACCACGGGGGCCCCGCACCACTGTCGTTTCACCCGGGTCCCCCCTCCTTCCTCACAGGGACCCGGGGCTTAGACTCGGCTCCTCTCCTCTGGCTGTCAGCCGGCAGCCAATCAGTGCGCGGCGGGGGCGGGCCGATGACGCGGTCAGGCCCCCGTCACGTGAGGCAGGAGTCAGCGGCCTCCGGGCCTAGCGCGGACCTCTCTCCACTTCGGCGGCCCCCTCCTGACACCGGGGGTCGCTGCAACGATGCGCCACACCGCGGGGAAAGGCCTCCTCGCAGCGCCGGGCTGCGGCGGTGAAATCGGCGGCACAAGGGGTAGGCTCCCTTTTTAATTAATTAATTAAATGGCGGACAGCGCGCCAAAACGAGGGTAGGCTCCTCCAGCTCAAGTCCCCTCACAGTCTCCTCAGGCCACACAGCGCGATTCTCTTCACAGCTTCCTCAGCCCACACAGCGCGATTCTCTTCACAGCTTCCTCAGCGCCCGGGCTGCGATAAGGGGTAGGCTCCCTTCTATTTAATTATTTATATGTCGCTCTTCACAGAAAAAGGGGCGCTTTTCTCAAAGGACAGCTCCTCCCTCAGCCCACACAGTCCTCAGGGCCGACAGCACTTCGAGGGCCACACCAATCACAGGGCACAGTCCCTTGGGGGCACAATCCTCCCCAGGCAGCTCCACAGGCAGCAACAGTCTTTGGACACCCAGCGCTTAGGGGACGATACTGCAGTTTACAGCACTTGACAGCACTCCTCACAGGGGGGTAAACAGTCCCGCAGTCCGCCTCAGGGGCACACTCCTCACCTCCTGGGCGCTTCCTCACGCAATGCTGGCGTGGTACCCGGTCCAAACAGCGTCAGTGACCTAGGTTGGGGCCCTCCCTTGTCAGGGGCCCAGGGGACAGCAGAGGGGGGAGTTTAGGGGTACAGGGCCCAGCTCACAGGCCCATGTGGCGGTAGCACCTCACAGCAGGTCCCCCTCCCTTCCTTGTCCCAGCGCTGACTGACTCTCTGGTGACACTTCACCCTCTTTATACCCTCCTCCCAGGCAGTGCCAGGACCTTCTAGAATGTTGGCACATCTAGCCTAAACTGGTTCTAGGGGAGGGGGTGAGCACCCTGGGTGCCAGGCTTTCCCTCCAAAAGCTAGGGGTAGCTGGGTAATATTATCTAGACCGCTGACCTATGTCAGTCTAGTGGCAAAACCCATGGCCATGGCATCCATTTTAAAAGCAATACATTTCAGTCAGGTGCAGTTTTAAAATGGGGGTGCAGTTTTAAAATGGGGGATTTTACAAGTGCTCACATTACTTCAGGTAATTACATTTTTCACAAGATGTCTCACACCACTCATGGCCTATACAGGTTTAATCCCATGGGGGAGACATTCAAATTAGGGGGTCAAAAGCGAAAAATTTTGGGGGAAAAAGGCCAAGTCCAACAGTGGTGAGGGCACTACAGTTCCAAAGCATATGCAACAGGTCTGCATCTACGTAATGGCATCAGGGACAATGTGAGTCTGTGCGTCCGAAGTATTTATTAATTCTGGCTATCGTCAGGTATGCCCTTTGAAATATGTAGTATTGTATAACTGAACTTGGCATTTCTACTATTCCGTGTTGGTCCCTCCAGTATAGCTGCCCTGATCTGTGCATTGTCTTTGCAAATCCGTGTCCCAATGTTGCCTAAGAGATGTCAGTGGTTGTGTTGCATGTGTCCTCAGTGAGTCTGCAAACCATTTGGTGAGGTGCCTTCCAGCCCCTAATTCGTGCAGGAATTGAATGGTAAGGTGTGTAGCTGGTTCATGTGTCATGTCTCTCCACAGCAACCGAAACGCCAAGGTCAGCATGTTGTACAGTAGGAATTGGCCTCTCAGTAGACTCTCCTCATCAGCCAATGTGTTAAAGGGCACCAGCAGGCCATCACGGTACAAGTCTCCCATCGTCTGTATGCCTGCCGCTTCCCATGTGACCAACTCACCTGCAGTGATTGCCTGCATTCCTTTAGGCATGCCCTGAATGGGCAAAGAAGGCGCATATGGTATTGTGTGTCCTGTGATGAGTAAAAACCGTCGGAAACATCTGTAAGATACTCCCAGCATCAGTTGAGTAGGGATTGCTCCATTCTACCCTGGGCGGAACAGGCTCATGATGGATGAGTGTGTGTTGCCTGGCAGTTGTGTGGCTGTGTCTGCCAAGTATGTTCCTCCGAGCTATTTGGCTACCCAGTGGAGCTGCACCATCAAGTAATAATGCTCTAAGTTGGGCACCGCCTGTCCCCCCTGATCCGTGCGCAGATATAGCTTTGATGGTGCTACTCTGCAGTGCATTCCTTACTGGATAAAATCACACATTACACGCTCAAACGATCAAAAGATCAGAGGTCCACCATAAAGTGGAAAATTGGTAAAGTAATATAAAAGATGTGGGAGCACCACTGTTGCACTTGGCCCTTTTTGCAGGGTCATCCCTGAACTTTTTGCCTTCCTACTATATTTATTCTGACCTGTTGTTGGCTATTTTATGACTCTGGGCACTTTACCACTGCTGATCAGTGCTAAAGTGCATATGCTCTCCCTATTGTAAATTAATGTATGTATTAATTGGTGATTCCATGATTGACTATTTGGTTTACTTGTCAGACCCTAGTACAGTGCTCTGAGTATGTCCAGGGCGTGTAATCCAAATGCTGCTGGTGGGCTTGCAGCACTGGTTGTGCCACCCACGGAAGTGGCCTGGTAAAATGTGTCTAAGGTCTGTCATTGCAGAGCCAGCCTGCAGTCTGGTACTGTCATGCTGACTGGGCAAGTGCACCCACTTGCCAGTCCCTGAACCTTCCCTTGTCTTCATATCAGACACCCCTATGGTAGGCCCAAGGGCAGGGTGCATTGTAAGTATAAGGTAGGACAAGCCCTGATGTGTGTGGCATGTCCTAATAGTGAATTACAGCCATTTTCGTTTTTCACTATTGCAAGGCTACCTGTTCTCCATAGGCCAGAATGGGCTGTTAGATTATTACATGTTTATAATCCTAACAGACGCAGAGAACATGGTAGAAATTCGAGTTTAGTATGCCTGGACTCAGAATAATAAAATACATCTGTTAGTGAAGTTTATTTTAATATTATGTGTTTTCTGGTGTATTCCTTTGTCTGGAGTTTGAGTGACAGGGCTGGGGGATACCAGGAGACAGAATGAGTCAGCCCAGTGGTGAATAGAGAGATCTGCATCTAGATGGGAGGGAGTAGTTGCACCTGGGACCTGAATAGGACTGTGCCCGCCCCCCACATTGCTGGCCCCACCCCCTGTTGTGCGTCTGATGTCTCTGCCCTGCACACTGAAAGAAGAGAAGGAAGACTGTCAACAAAGTGCTCCAGGGCTGTACTTGCCTTCCACAATGCTGGCTCCACCTCCTGTGGGGCGTCTGATGTTCCTGCCATGCACTGTGGAAGGAAAGGAGAAGTCTGGTAAACAGAGTACTTCGGAACTGGTTTGGACTGGGCACAGGTCGCTCTCCTCTCAGAGAACAAAGGATTTTGGGGTATAAATATTGGGACCCAAATCCCAAGAAATTAGATCACTTCTGGACTTACAAGACAAAACCTCTGCTGAGGAGAGGAACCTGAAGAAATTGAGGAGAGACTATTCCCAAGCTGAAGTGCTGCTTGGGGGATTAGCCTGCAGTGGTTGCCTGACTGCCAAAGAGAGGAGAAAGAACTTTGTGAACTTTACTTTCAACTTGTGCAAAAGATCTCCAAGGGCTTGGAAGAGAGATTGCCCACTGACCGAAGTCCCAGGACCAGTGGACTTTACCAGCCTTTGTGAATTGCTGCTGGAAATGCTGTTTCAGTGGCTACAGAGGCAGGGAGCTGTGACCGACTCTCACGACCGGCCCGGTGTCCTGTAGGCACCGCATCAAGCAACGTCCGCCTCGAACAACGCAAGCTCTGAGCTCACCGACTCCGTCCTGACGCCGTCACCGAGCCGTTCCCTGCACCGCGACTGGTGGACACCGCAACGTGCAACGCCTCGCTACCCCGACTCGTACTGGTCTGACCGACGCGGTCTCTGCTGCTGACTTCGAGTCCTGTGAACGCACCAAAGTTGGGCACCGCCTCGCATGCTTTGTGATTAAGCATGGGCGGATCTAGCGGATCTCGCGTACGCGAATTTGCGTATTTACGGATTCGCAATCCGCGAGAATACGCGAACTCTCGCGGATTTGCGGATTTTCCCGTTTTTTGTGTTGGCGAGCGTTCGCGCGGATTTTGGGACAATTTCGCAATTGCGAACTTACTTTTCGGCTCGCAACGGCCGCGACTATGTTGTTTCTACGTCTGGTTTATCATCACAGGTTCACAGCACCCTCTGTTTCACCACTGCCACCCTCTGGGACACCCATGCCACCCTCTGGTACATCCTCACTGCCACCCATTAGGTTTGTTTATCACTGTAGTTTATGAGGGTTGAAAAAAGCAAGCACACCTCCCCTACTTCAACTGCCATGAATTAATTTGGGGTTGATTAATGTGTCAGTTATTTTGAAAGTTCCAGTCTGGCTGGCACCTGCTTCCTTCCTTATCTGTAATTTGCTTTCTGTTGCAGTGCAATGTTTTTTTTCACAGGACCTTTATGGTCTACTTGTAGCTATTCTATGAGCCTGCTGTTTGGGTCATAGCAGGGTCATAGAATAGTTGCAAACTCTGGAGGGGCCCCTCAGGAAGCACTAGTGTGAATGTTACTAATGTTAAGTTTGAACTTTTGCACCTGCTCATTGCTTTCAGTTTAGCAAAAATCGTTTTTTCTGCAATTTCGCGCGTTTTTTGGGGCGCGAATCCGTGCGAGATCGATTTCGGAAGCCGCGAATGCTTGTGAATACACTAAGTTTTTCTTTGCGACGTGTATGTTCGCGGGATTTTGTGCGTGTTCGCGAGGCGCTTGTAGCTATACGTTTGCCAAGTTACCCTAGCGGTCGTACACGGGCGCGGCCATCTTGTTTGCGTGACGTAATTCCGTTTCCGGCCGCTATGTGTAATCTCGCAAACTGTGCTGCTCGCTAGTACAATTTCGCGCGCGCTCGCGAGGAAAATCTCGCGCGAACTTACCCACGCGGTCGTGAACGGGCGCGGCCATCTTGTTTCTCATTCATTGCTATGGTTCTGGGCATGCTTTCTGTATCCTCTCTGAATCTCTGATATCCTTTGCTTGTTTGAAGTTTATTTGATCTATTTTACTTATTAATTTATCCCTCTATTTTTCTAGCTCTATATTTTTGTGTTTTCTGCTGCTTTTAGTTACTTTTAAACTACTTTTTTTAACTCTTTTCTTTTCTTCTTCACTATTCTATTTCTTCTTTATCATTTAACTTTATTTCTGCCCAGACCATGGTAAAGGGAGCCGGGAAGCACCCTGAGAAGGGGAAGGGTCCCGCACTCCGTGCCCGGCTCCCGTGCGGGCGTTTGAGGGGGGAGCAAGTGGTGCCACGGGAGATCTTTAGCGCGGAGGAGGTGGCCGCACTCATCTTCCACGTCCAGCGCCGCCTCCCCAAGACGATCCTGGGAGGCGGCAAGATCGCAACCGGCTATGGCATCCGGGATGGCCGGAAGCGGTGGGAGAAGGTGTGCGGGCCATGTTTAAGCTCTCTGGGGTCCGGCGCACATATAACCAGGCCACCCACCGCTGGACAGATGTCATGGACCGGGAACGGGACTTGCTGGACGCGCTCGGCGTAGAGGTCCCCGGGCTTGGTGATTAGTAGTAGCTATTCATCACTACTCTGTTTTATCCGGCTCTGTCATTTGCAAATCTTTGTTCTTTACCAAGAGCAATAATGCTGCCGATTACATTGTAGGTAAATTATATTTCAAAATCTTCTATGCATTTCAGGTGCACTGCTCTCCTTCTCAGTAGCCTTGCTTGCTACTATGCTTATTTGTTTTGTATTTTGTGTTCATTTCATTGGCCTGAGAAATTATGTATGAGTGTAGTGTAAAGATAAGAACTGCGTAATGCTAGACACTAAGGGTCATATTTTCAATTACCGGCGCATCCCTGCAAAGTAGCAGGGGTGCGGCAGTAATTGTGTGCCATGCCACCACCACCCATTGGCCCAAAATGTCACAGAAGCCTTACGCATCTGTGCCGTAAAGGCGGCGCATTGCTGGAGTTGCGTGCCAACGATGGCGCAGCTCCAGCAATGCTCTGGGGTACCCTATCTCCCCAATGCTGCATCAAGCCGTACGTCGGCTTCAAGCGCGCAGGGTTTGAGTCATGCATCATTGTCCTAAAAGTGACTGATTGACATCTTGTAGATTTCCCTCAGCCACTTTTAGGATGCGTTCCTGCGCAGGTACGCCCTCCCTTGCGCCGGAACGCCCCCTGATGGCGCAGGGCTTTACAACGTGATGCATATATACGCCGCACCAACACCATGGCGAGTCTTTTGTTCTGCCGCTGCGTCACAAAAGTCATGCAACAATGGAGGAAAATGAGCCGCAAGGGACTTCTAAATCAGCCCCAACAGACTGAAGTCCAGTCCTTCCTTTAGACACATGGCTATAAGAAGAAATAGTGGCGGTGGTCGGTGGATTGATAGTTTGAGTATTCACTGATCTGCAAGCAGGATGGACTTTGTCTGTCACTTCGCGTGCTGCGGACTGCTGCCTGCCAGGCCTAGGCAAACCTCTTTAGTAGTCTGTTTATTGAGTTACATAGGAACTTTCTAAGTCAACGGTCCGCAAATCAGGCAATACGAATAACGTAGTATACCACATGAGATAGATCCCGTGGAATAGTTGTCTATCTATTTGCTATTTCTCCAAAATATTTTGTTATTGTTCTTTTGAAATGTTTGATTTGGTTGACAAATCTCATCCATGTTTTCTGGTCTTTCTTTCTTTCATGTTGTACATCAGCTCCCCCCAAGGGCAAGAGGACACAGGAGGAGGGTGCTGTTCAGGAGGATGCAGGCCAGGATCGGGCAGGCGAGGGCTCCTTTGCTGGCCCCAGTAAGTTTAAATTTTAATAAAGAGTACCTATTTTTTCCTAGCGTTCCTCATTCGATTTTTTCTAAATCGTCTTTGATCTTCTTGTAGACTGGATATAAATTCTTATCCTGCCTCGAATATGACTCCATGTGGTATTACTAGATTATTCTTATTAGTCTGTCTGTGTAGCTAACTAAGATTGGACATTTGGCAATTCCATTGTACTCCCATTCTATTCAGCAATAGCTCTATGCACTGTCTCCTTACTGACTAGATAGTGTGGCAGAGTCATTTAGCTCCCGAAGTCACCGATGATTGATCCCCAATGATCTTTAGATTATCCTACGCAGGACAAGAGTACGGAGTCACAGTCAAGAAGTGTCAGAGGCACTCATGCTTGCAAAAATTCCAAAACCTTTAGCTCATCCACTCTAGTCTGGAGGACCAAAAACCACAGAGTCTATTTAAGTTTAATAGCTTTATTAAAGGTAAACACATTTATTAAAATCAACTTTGTCATAAAACTATTTAACTGAAAACGGAAAAGTGCTTAGTGCTGACGATTAATTGGACACATTTCTTGTGGTCGAGCCGAGCTCTCACCTGGTTTGAACTTGATCCTGGACTCGTGTTCTTAGAAGTCAAGCTTCTGTCTGTTAGGAGAAAAAGTGGTGCGTGTTAAAAATAAAAAGCAAGCATTCATCAGTTGTGCATAAAAGTGCAGCAAGACAACAGCCTTCCCTGGAAAAAGGGACATTTTTACTTTAGAGTAGACAGTCACAAATTATTACATTGTATTCTGTTTTTTTAACATTTCTTTATTACTCCTAGACCAAATATTATATAGTAGTGAGTGGTGTATTCTAACATTCTTAAATGTACTTTGTAGGTGGAACATCTGGTGGCGGGCCAGCGCGGAGGTGGCGGTGTTGGGCGAGGACTCGGAGGACTCTGGGGAGGAAGCGGTGCAAGAGCCGGCGGACGGTCCTGTGGGGGTTCCCACGGTGGTGGCGGGAACAGGTAAGCTATATATTCCTTACTTATTGAGATTGAAGACTGCATAGTGTGCTTTCTGCACAGGTGTGTTACAAATCAACCAGGTAGTAGCCTCCTCGAAATGTACTCCGACTTAGCTGTGAAGTTTTTGGTGAGAAGAATCCCAATAAGATCTTAGATGAACGTGATGGATGGGATGAACGAAAAGCGAAAGAAGGGTGTAAGTAAGTGGGACGCGAAATTTTATGATGGCTGGCAAAGAAGAACGATATGTGTTTGCTTGGCCCCCGAGGTGGCTGGGAAGGAAAGAATATGGTATGGTGCATGGCTGGGTCAATGATGAAGCAAGGATGGGTGGAAGGACAGCAGCCTGGGTGGGTGAAACAGAAACTGTATGTGTGCGTATACTTTGAATGAATGGATGCCTGGAGCATGGTATTCTCTGACTCTTAGATAGCACATGTGTATCTAGAGAGAGTAGATGGTCGCTGGATGAACTAAGTGTTACCTTGAAGAGCATGTACCACCGCACCCGCACGTCCGTTCCAGTGTAGGGAAGGCAAGGAAAAGAAATTGTAAATGTGTCCAATACTACCATGAGTAGTAGCAGTACTTTGTATTGCAACTGCAAGCACAGCATATATCCGGTTATTACGGTGGACACTCCGTACCTCTCTTAATAACTTTAGTTTAGTTGTAGTACGTCATTCATGTGTGGGTGTATCACTGTTCACTCAATATTAAGCAAAGCACCTAAAGTCATCCCATATGTCATCAAATATGTCCCATGTGAAGTGATAGATAATCAAATTATTTAGCTTCTTCATTTTCCTTTTCTAGTACTCATTTGCACTGTAGGGTGAAAGGTAAATTAATTAAGCACTAGCCCTTGTAACAGAGTATTCTCAGTGCCACCCGTAATAGAAAAGTAATAGCTTCACCACCTGCATGTACTGGACCGGTACAGTAACGCCAGTGTGTCTCACTCATCATGGTGTGCAACTGTTTTTCTCGGGTGCAAGTTCACTGTGCTGCCATTCTGCCGGCTTGCATAAGATAACGTACCAATTTTCCTAAACAAGAGAGAAGAAGAAGAATAAGACTGGGGTACTGTCATAGTCGACTGTAATGGAAGTCCATAGTGGTCGTAGAATTTGTTCATTAAACTACCACTAATGTTAGAGCAAGGATGCAGAAGTGGGAGGTTACATAGATACTGTCCTCAATAGTTATGTACTGTGCTTTCAATTTGCTACTTGTACTGTGACCCAACTTTCGGCTCATTCACTTTGTGTTATTAATGCTAAGGAGCATTGGTTACAGACTATGTCTTTCTTTCTTCATATAGTTGCTCCTTCCAAATCAACATCACGGAGGGAGCAGGCTCGAATGGCCCGGCAACGGAGGCTGGATGCCACTGTCGCCGAATATCGGCGGCTGGTGGCCCTGGAGGAGGAGGAGGACACGCAGTCGACCGGTGCAACCACCACAACATCCTCGACTGGGACAGCTGCATCCTCCTCCGTGACCCCACGGGCCGCCAGCATGTGCAGTGCTCCAGCGGTACGGAGCCGGGCTAAGAAAGCCAACCGCCACCGCCAAGCAGCAGAAAGACCAGCTGCCCCCCACAGGAGCTGCAAGGCACGCCAGCGCCGCCTAGGAGTCCGAATGTCCTACCTGGAGCAGGAGGTCCTTACGTACAAGAACTTGGTGGAGGGCCTCCGCTTCGACCTTGCCACCCTCCGCAAGGAGTATGATGCCCTGGCCGCAAAATTCACCAGCACCCTCCAGTAGTGGAGTGTCCCTTGCCCTTTTTTTAGAGACTTTTGGGGGGTGGGATTTGGGAGTTGGGTTCTTTTTGGGACTTTTCAAAGACAATCGCTGGGGTTAGGGAGGGTCTTGAGGGAGATTATTTTGTTAGGGCTACATAAATATACTTTTTTGAACTTTATCTGACCATACCTGTTTTTTACTGCTTTTCAGTCTGGTGGGTGGGGGACGGGGGTGTAACAGTAAGTTTGTTTTCCTGAACAGTCGTAGGACTTTAGTAGTACTACCGTCAATCTCTCGTCTAGTCCTAATACTCCATTATACTACCTCCCACCAAACGCTTATCTTACCTGTAATTTGTGTTAGAAATTAGGGCTAGGCCCAGGGCTGGCTCCACGTGAAATGGGGATTAACGTTGGCAATCCTGGGCGGGTGAAATTTCCTCATTGCGGTGGTACTAGTGGTGTGACACAGTGGCAGTTGCATGCCTATGGAAAAAAAGAAAACGTTTCCTGGTTTGTCCTTACTGTAGCATTACAACAGTTAGGTACGATCGAGAATATAGCAGGTGACAGTACACTAGAACAGTGCCATAATGTAGCCTAACAAATGGTAAAGTATTTGCTTGCAAGTATAACTAGTACTTGGGTTGAATTTATTTGACATTGGCTCCTACTACTAGAAGAAATAGTACTGAAGCTGAGTAAGTCTAGAAGATATCCTCGTATTCCTTCGCCACCCTGTTGCTATGACCTTATCCTCCCCAGCAAGTGTGTGGAATTATTGATGTCATTTTAGTCAGACATCAAGCAAAACAACACAGCCCGGGGGAAGAGGGTTAGGGTTTGGAAAATGGATGGGAATGGGGGTTTCTTTTTGGGTAGGTTTTGTGGAGAGAAGAAAAAAAATGCACAGCCTGGACAAACAATAATTGAAGATAAAGAAATCTTTTGGTACAAACTAAAGCTAAGCACATGCAGTCACACTCATAGAAGAAAACAATGGATACTGTATCTGTATTCTGTATGTTGTTGGAGTTGTCCTGTTGAATTTGGTAAGTAAGTTGCATGCAGCAAACAATTCCTCTTATTAGCGGCACTCCTCCATTCCATCTGACGCTTCGTCCATCAATGTTGGTGACCACTGACAGAAGACACCCTGCCACTGCCTGCCTGGCGGATGTTGACTGAAACCCGGCCTGTAATTATTGAACGGAAAACAGGAAGTGCTATTACAATACCACTGATAAATAAATAAAAGGTATGTACGCTGTGTGGTGCAAAAAGTCACACTTTGATTTCCCTAATAGACAGTACAATATTTTTGAAATTGCGTGCTCTGTCTGAGTCACCTTTTTAAGGATAAATAAGTATGGCCAAAATATTATAGCGGATCTTTCCCCTCAAGGTAGGTGTACTGTAAACTGTGTTTTAGAACACAATTTGACCTTCCCAGCAATGCTCCCACCAAGACCCTTACTAAAGCCAGTCGCAAAAATGTAGAAGACCCCCAATCAGATCTCCAAAAACGATGCCTAGCAGAAAAATGGTGACAAAACGTACTTTGAAAGTAACAGTAGGCCCAAATACACCCTTACCGACCGTGGATTGTATTCAAACCACTTGCAAGCAAGCAAAAGTATCCATAGCCAGCATCGCTCCAACAGTGCTCTAAAACCCCAGAACTGCGTTGCAATAGAACACCCCGAAACACATGCAATCCTGCTGCTAGGGCTAACCCTAACGAACCCTAACTTACAAAAAGTGCCAAAAGGTGTTTCCTTATGGATTTTGTCCAAAACACTTCTATCCGTTATTGGACCTTCCCAGGAATGCCCCAGCCAAGACCCGCCAACCCACCCGCAAAAAAGCACGCGACAACACCCCCAAACAGCGAAAAAGATAAATCTCATACTTACTATATCTCTCGGCCTTCGGTCCAAACGCGCTGTGCAGCTAGGTCATCATCATAACTCCTGTTTTCCACCACGGATTTCCTGAAAAGCAAATGCAATCAAGATTAGACTGTCGCAGCAGTGCTTCGACAGAGACCACGGCCGCAACCCACCCACGAACAGCAGGAAGCCCCCAAAACGCTACATTGAGCAAGATGTCAGAAGAAATAGCAAGAAAAACGCTTTTCCTTAAGGATTTTGTCCAAAACACTTCTATCCGGTATTAGACCTTCCCAGGAATGCCCCAGCCAAGACCCGCCAACCCACCCGCAAAAAAGCACGCGACAACCCCCCCAAACAGCGAAAAAGATAAATCTCATACTTACTATATCTCTCGGCCTTCGGTCCAAACGCGCTGTGCAGCTAGGTCATCATCATAACTCCTGTTTTCCACCACGGATTTCCTGAAAAGCAAATGCAATCAAGATTAGACTGTCGCAGCAGTGCTTCGACAGAGACCCCGGCCGCAACCCACCCACGAACAGCAGGAAGCCCCCCAAAACGCTACATTGAGCAAGATGTCAGAAGAAATAGCAAAAAACGCTTTTCCTTAAGGTTTTTGTCCAAAACACTTCTATCCGGTATTAGACCTTCCCAGGAATGCCCCAGTCAAGACCCGCCAACCCACCCGCAAAAAAGCACGCGACAACACCCCCAAACATCAAAAAAGCTAAATCTCATACTTACAATATCTCTCGGCCTTCCGTCCAATCGCGCTGTGCAGCTAGGTCACCAATCATCATAACTCCTGTTTCCCACCACGGATTTCCTGAAAAGCAAATGCAATCAAGATGAGACTGTCGCAGCAGTGCTCCCAGACCCCAAAACTCACCCACAAACACCCGGAACCCCGCCAAAGAGCACCTCAAAGGCAAGCAAGTCAGCAAAAACGGCAAGAAATTTCCACCTCATATTTGGTCCAAAACACTTTTATCCATTATTAGAGCTTGACAGCAATGGGCCCAAAGCCGTCAACTCACCCGCAAAGAAGTAGAACACCCCCACAAGGGCTGAGTCTTTCTTCATTGGGCGTAATCCAGCACTCTGCTTTGAGGGAAATCGCAGTGTGGAGGAGGAGGATAGAGGAGCATGTTCTTCTGAACTTGTGAACCTGAGGAATGTAGACTGCGGCACCTTCAAATCAATAAGCAAACAAGTGAAGACAGTTCTGCTGATGGGCTTGTTTTTGTGGTTAGGTGATTAAAGTTTGAATTAACCCCTTCGATGCTGGTGACGGAACCGTTCCGTCATCAGTTACGGCTGAGCTGTGCTGATGACGGAACGGTTCCGTCACGACCCCGCCCTGTTCTGGAATGTCCAGCACAGGGCGCGGCTAACGCGCCGCACGGAAGCGGTTAAATTAACTGTGCAAAACAAAGAAAGACAGACACACAGGAATAAAAGTGAATAAGGACGAAAAAGAAAGTTATTGATTCATTGTCTCATTTTCAGGGCTCGGTGTCAGGGAATAAGAATAAGAGTTCGTCATCATACTCTGCGAATTCAGGCAGGAGGAGGTCAGCGTCACCGAACAGAGAACAAATTCCCTCATCTACGTTGCTGTCCTCCTTGTCTTCATGCGGCGTGCTTTCTCGTACTTTGTAATCTGGTGGTATGAGGTGCTGATTCATCTTGATCATTGTTAGCCTCTCCACATTTTTGGGCGAGAGGCGGCTCCGTTTGGGAGTTACAATGCCACCAGCAGCACTGAAAACACGTTCAGAAGACACACTTGCGAGTGGGCAAGACAAGTAGTTTATAGCCAGGTTGGAGAGCTGTGGCCACAATTGTTTTTTGCCATGCCAATACTGCAATGGCTCATCATTAAGAAAGACCTCTGTTGAGTCATTCAGATAGTCCTGCACCATCGACTCAAGGTCATCAGCGGTTCCTTCAATTTGCTTACTTTTTGCTGTGCCTGTGACTTTTTTCGAGAACCATACCCAAGCAAACTTAGCCAATCCTCTACAGCAGCCACTGTTACTGTTGTGTGTGGTGCAGATGATCCAGTTGCCGGTGTCGTTAACGGCTGAGAGGTCACTTGTGCCCCAGCCACAGGTGCAGAAGTGGATTCTTGTGACTGGGGATGGCCTGCTGATGCTGATGCTGATGTACTGCCTTCTCCTTCAATAACCTGCCGTTCTTTTTCAAACCTCTTGGCTGACCAGGCTAGCCAATGTTTGTACTTTTGAACATCTTCATCAGTAAAAGGAAAGAATGCTTCGCCTGCCAGCGCCTTTTTGTAGCGTGGATCCAGAATAGTAGCACAAATGTAATGCTGTTCTGACTTGATCTTTTGAAGACGTTCATCACCACGTAGGCGCTCTAATAATTTCTCAGACATAATAAAAGGGTCTTTTTTTTTTACATCTTTTTCAAACTCAGAAGACACCGCCATCAGTTGGTGCTCCAGCATGCACAACAATGGGATAGCTTTTCCCAAATTACAGTCCTCCTGGCTGACTGCACGCGTGAAGAACTCAAAAGGACGAAGCATGTCTGTCAGGCTTTTAACTATGTCCCATTGCGCCGCAGCCATCCGCAGGTCCTCCTTCTGAGATGTACCCTCTGTTAAGAAATAGTGATCGAGTACCGTATACTGCTCATACAGACGCTCAAGCATGTAGAAGGTTGAGTTCCAACGTGTTGCCACCTCCTGGATGAGTGCTTTCACTGGCATTCGACGTTCAAGTAGCAGCCAGCTCAGATGCTTCCGGGCCTTAAAAGAATGGCTGAAATGGTTGCACATTTTGCGGCAGGTGGCCATTACCGCGAACGCTGCACTGTCTCTATCACTCAAGAATTTTTGAACTACCAGGTTGATACAGTGCGCCAAACACGGCACTCTGAAATAGCCACCCAGCGACATGGCCTTAACTACATTGGCGCCATTATCCGTGGAAACATAACCAATCTGGCGTTTTTTTGGGGATAGCATTTTCGAGACCTTTTTGTTAAACTCGTCCAAAATGTTTTCGGATGTGTGACTTTTCTCCAAGCCAAACATGGCTAGTGTTGCATGTTTCCGAGCAGCTTTGAAAACTTGGTCCGGGTCAACACCTGCGTTTAGCTTTGCTTTAACACCTGAAAAAGAGACCCAGTGTGCAGTGATGCACATGTAATCAGCGCCTGCGCCACTGGTCCACATGTCTGTTGTCAGATGTATTGTGTGAACAGCACTCTTCTGCAAAGCTGCCCCAATCGCCTCCAGCACATCTTCATGTAGTGCTGGAACCGCAACTCTGGCAAAATAGAACCGGCTAGGAACCTTCCATTTAGGGCAGAGCGTTGCCACTAATTCTAGAAAACCTACCGCTTCTACAAAAGAAAAAGGGAGAAGGTCCACAGCTAGCATTTTAGCCAGCTTAGTGTTATACAGACGCGTCAGTGGGTGGTTGCGTTCATATGGCACGTCTGAAGAAAACATGGTTCTAATGTTGCCCTGGACCAAGCATTTACGGGCTGATAATGACTTCGTTGACCCAATTTTGCTCGCTGGTGAACTTTTGTGCGTTGGTGTCTCACTCGCTCCAACACTCTTAGTGTGCCTCACATTGGGTGTGCTGCTGACAGGGGTACTGGGTGTAAGGGAAGTGTTTGACACGTCTTCTTCCTCCTCGTCATCATCAGATGCAACATCAACGTTTTCTTGAATTCGGGCTTCCTTGATCGCATCTAGGTGTGCAAACCATTGGACAGTGTGCTGTCTCCTAAGATGACCTCTCTGGCCTCCGGTACCATAGTTGGTACCTGACTTACCACGACTAACTGCAAGCTTACAAAGGGTACAAATGGCAAACTTTGGATTTTTTTGACAAACAGTAAAGAAGTCCCAAACTGGGGACTTGAAGTGTCTGTGGGGCCTGGAGGAGGCGGCGATACTGGTGGTGGTGGTCATGAAGCTAATGCCAGTTGAAGTGGAGGATCTGGATTGCCCAACTTTTGTACGTTGTGCACTTTCACCGCCACTAATTAAGGTCGAGGTGGATGGAGGTCCTTTCTTGCCAGAAAGAAATATGGAAGCGGGACGAGTTGGTGTACTACTTAACTCCAATGATTGTGGTGTTTCCACTGCCTCCTCATCGACAACATCATCATCATCACGCTCAGCAGCTCTTCGGGCTAGGGTCAAAATGTCTGTTTGCTGCATGCCCGCTGGGGCTGCAGTGACCTTTATGATGACTGGGTCGGACTCGTCGTTGTCAGAGTCTTCATCAGCAGCAGTATCCGCCACTTCTTGTTGAGCCTCATCACACTCCATAACTCTGTGACTTTGGATGAGCTTCCTTTTACGCTTAACTACCTTTGTCAGATCATGGTGTGCCTCACTGTCAGACGGCAGTGGTGCTGGTTCCCAAGTTTGATCCATATCATCAGAAGGAGGTGTGCTTGAAGAAGATGTAGACACCACCCTTGATCTCTTCCTTGCTAGGGGTGTGGAAGACAATGAATGATCATCAGGAGGAGTGGCTTCCTCAAATGATACCTCGCCTTGATTGTCGATTTCCTGATGTGCCCCTACTTCGGGAGGAACAACTATTGTGGGCACTTGTGACCCTCCATGCACCTCTGCTTGCGCATCTCCTTGCGCTGCCTCTCCTTCCACATGTACTTGGGCTTGTACTTGCACATGTGATTGTTGTTGCGGCTGTGGTTGTTCAACACTCGTCAGATGAGCTACAACAACCTGTGTTGATTGAGGGACATTGCTGCTGCTTTCTTGCGATGAGCCAACATCACTGGTCGATGGTGATTGAACAAGTAGATTGGCTTCCTCTGCAGCACTCAAGGGCTTGGACTTAAGTTGGCGTGGTGGTGGTGGTGGCACTGAGCCCAATGGAGCGGGGGTGCTGCTGCCAGCTTGGTCCCCAGCAGATCCCGCTGCTGCTGCAGGCATACTTTTTTTTTTACTCCCAAAAAAAGGGGCGGGCGGCACACCAGTCTCCTTGGTAACTTGCTTCTTCTGCTCCTTACTGGCACCTTTCTTGCTAGAGGAGCTACGGGTAACTTTTTTTGGGGCCATCTTCTTCAGAGCAGGTCAGAACAGCAGGCAGCAGTTGCACGAGTTGCAGAGTTGTCTGTGTCCAGACGTGACGTCGCGTGACGTTATGCTGCACACACACACCGCTGCAGGACTTCTTCCTGGCACTGGTGGTTCTCTTGAGTCTTGTGCACCTAAAAGCAATGGAAGACAGAGGAACATCAGTTCAGTTATACACCCCAAAAAATCGACAAAACACAGAAAAATCAGCACAATTCCATGCCATCCATGATGTTTACATTGAAGACACCCCACAGAAAGACTAGGGCCATGCAAGTACGCAACACTCACTACCCCTGGGCATAATGGATGAAAAGTAGGCAAAATAAGTGCAGGCCTCAGACACTGCCTCTCTTCAAAATGGCCCCTTACACCCCAAGCCAGTCCACATCAACAGTACACCCCAAAAAAACAGAAAAACAGCCAAAAATCACCACAATCCAATGCCATTCAGGATGTTTACATTAAAGAGAGTGAGACCACACTACATGCACACTCAGTCCATGCACCACTACCCCTGGGCAAAGGGCCCCACCAGCAGCCCCCAAAAAACGACAAAAAACAATAAAATCAGCACAATCCCAGCCCATCCATGGCCTCAATGGTGTTTAAATTCAAGAAGACACCCCTCAGAAACACTAGGCCCATGCAACACTCACTACCCCTGGGCATAATGGATGAAAAGTAGGCAAAATAAGTGCAGGCCTCAGACACTGCCTCTCTTCAAAATGGCCCCTTACACCCCAAGCCAGTCCACATCAACAGTACACCCCAAAAAAACAGAAAAACAGCCAAAAATCACCACAATCCAATGCCATCCAGGATGTTTACTTTAAAGAGAGTGAGACCACACTACATGCACACTCAGTCCATGCACCACTACCCCTGGGCAAAAGGCCCCACCAGCAGCCCCAAAAAAACGACAAAAAACAATAAAATCAGCACAATCCCAGCCCATCCATGGCCTCAATGGTGTTTAAATTCAAGAAGACACCCCTCAGAAACACTAGGCCCATGCAACACTCACTACCCCTGGGCATAATGGATGAAAAGTAGGCAAAATAAGTGCAGGCCTCAGACACTGCCTCTCTTCAAAATGGCCCCTTACACCCCAAGCCAGTCAACATCAACAGTACACCCCAAAAAAATAGAAAAACAACCAAAAATCACCACAATCCAATGCCATCCAGGATGTGTACATTAAAGAGAGTGAGACCACACTACAGGCACACTCAGTCCATGCACCACTACCCCTGGGCAAAAGGCCACACCAGCAGCCCCAAAAAAACGACAAAAACAACAAAAAACAGCACAATCCCAGCCCATCCATGGCCTCAATGGTGTTTAAATTCAAGAAGACACCCCTCAGAAACACTAGGCCCATGCAACACTCACTACCCCTGGGCATAATGGATGAAAAGTAGGCAAAATAAGTGCAGGCCTCAGACACTGCCTCTCTTCAAAATGGCCCCTTACACCCCAAGCCAGTCCACATCAACAGTACACCCCAAAAATAACAGAAAAACAGCCAAAAATCACCACAATCCAATGCCATCCAGGATGTTTACATTAAAGAGAGTGAGACCACACTACATGCACACTCAGTCCATGCACCACTACCCCTGGGCAAAAGGCCCCACCAGCAGCCCCAAAAAAACGACAAAAAACAATAAAATCAGCACAATCCCAGCCCATCCATGGCCTCAATGGTGTTTAAATTCAAGAAGACACCCCTCAGAAACACTACGCCCATGCAACACTCACTACCCCTGGGCATAATGGATGAAAAGTAGGCAAAATAAGTGCAGGCTTCAGACAATGCCTCTCTTCAAAATGGCCCCTTACACCCCAAGCCAGTCCACATCAACAGTACACCCCAAAAAAACAGAAAAACAGCCACAAATCACCACAATCCAATGCCATCCAGGATGTTTACATTAAAGAGAGTGAGACCACACTACATGCACACTCAGTCCATGCACCACTACCCCTGGGCAAAAGGCCCCACCAGCAGCCCCAAAAAAACGACAAAAAACAATAAAATCAGCACAATCCCAGCCCATCCATGGCCTCAATGGTGTTTAAATTCAAGAAGACACCCCTCAGAAACACTAGGCCCATGCAACACTCACTACCCCTGGGCATAATGGATGAAAAGTAGGCAAAATAAGTGCAGGCCTCAGACACTGCCTCTCTTCAAAATGGCCCCTTACACCCCAAGCCAGTCCACATCAACAGTACACCCCAAAAAAACAGAAAAACAGCCAAAAATCACCACAATCCAATGCCATCCAGGATGTTTACATTAAAGAGAGTGAGACCACACTACAGGCACACTCAGTCCATGCACCACTACCCCTGGGCAAAAGGCCACACCAGCAGCCCCAAAAAAACGACAAAAACAACAAAAAACAGCACAATCCCAGCCCATCCATGGCCTCAATGGTGTTAAAATTCAAGAGGACACCCCACAGAAAGACTAGGCCCATGCAAGTCACCACCCCTGGGCAAAGGGCCCCACCAGCAGCCCCATAAAAACGACAAAAAACAATAAAATCAGCACAATACCAGCCCATCCATGGCCTCAATGGTGTTTAAATTCAAGAAGACACCCCTCAGAAACACTAGGCCCATGCAACACTCACTACCCCTGGACATAATGGATGAAAAGTAGGCAAAATAAGTGCAGGCCTCAGACACTGCCTCTCTTCAAAATGGCCCCTTACACCCCAAGCACATGTTGCCTGTACCAGCCAGCACTCAAGATGGCCACCACCACCACCCACATGGCCAGTCCACATCAACAGTACACCCCCAAAAAACAGAAAACCAGCCAGAAATCACCACAATCCAATGCCATCCATGATGTTTACATTAAAGAGAGTGAGACCACACCACAGGCACACTCAGTCCATGCACCACCACCCCTGGGCAAATGGCCACACCAGCAGCCCCAAAAAAACGACAAAAAACAATAAAATCAGCACAATCCCAGCCCATCCATGGCCTCAATGATGTTTAAATTCAAGAAGACACCCCACAGAAAGACTAGGCCCATGCAACACTCACCACCCCTGGGCAAAGGGCCACACCAGCAGGCCCCAAAAAACGACAAAAATCAGCACAATCCCAGCCCATCCATGGCCTCAATGGTGTTTAAATTCAACAAAACAGTTGTATCATGCACCCCTAACCAACCCTGGTCCTACTGGATACTGTGGCTACCCACAATATAATTTATTTAATGCTCTGAAAAAGTTCCAAAATTGTACTTGCAGCAACTGTAATGCCCCAAACAAACTTACTTGTGAAAGTTGATTTCTAATCCAAAAGTGATCCAAAGACAGACAAAAAGGCCTCAAATCCAAATATCCAGCAGCACCCACAAAAAGTAATCCTTCCAGCTCCAGATCCAAATGAAAGTGACCAGGAGATGGACAAAGCACTGGGAGGAGCCTGCTGGACAGGAACAGGAAGTTGGAGACTGTGGGGCTCTTCCTTCCTCCCCCCCCCCCAAAAATGGACTCCTTGCAAAAAAAAAGGCCATGCAAATGTCAACCTGAGGAGTGATTCTGATAAAAACCATATTTTCTGAAGGTTTATCCTGTTTGCTGGTGATTTTCTTGTGCAGAATTGCAAAATCTCTATTTCGCGAGTGCGAGATTGTTCCTTTCCGCCGCAACTACGTGTTCGCAATTGCGAACTCTCGCGAGGTGTGCTGTGCAAGGTGGCAAGCCGCGATTACGTATTCGCGGGCGCCAAACTCCCGCGGGATCACGCAGCAAGATCTAAAATGGCGCGGCACTAGAAAAATATGATCGAGAAAAACAACTCGGCAAACGCTTAATGACGGAAAGTGAACGCCGTGCACCACGCCGCAACCAAGCAAAAAATCCGCCGCGAGCGGATTCACGGATTTTCGACAAATTCGCGAGAGTTCGCGGATTGCGAATTTGCCGAAAATCCGAAAAATCCGCGAGCGGAGCGGATTTTACGCCCATGCTTATTTGTGATGCACCGCCTCACTCGCACCGCTGTCTGGACTGATCGATGCCAGCTCCCGAACTCCGGCTCTGTCGCCGCACCGCAAGCTGTAAGCACCGCATCGAAGCACTATCTCGCCCTGCAACGCACGCCTTGGATCCACCGACTCTGTCAACGGGCCGCTGCCTGCACTGCATCGAGGGACAACGCGTCGTGCAACGCTTTCCTTTCTGCACCGCGACGAACACCGGAACCAGCTGGCACATCCGTGCCCGCCACCTCAAGTAAAAGGTACTGTGACTGAGTCTGTCGACATTTGAGTGGGCACGGATGGCCGCGGTCCGCTGGATTTGTTAGACTCTGTGTTATTTCAACAACGCTGTAGCCGGACCGGGCTACCGACTCGCACAGAACCTTGAACTAAGCCTTTTAACCAGAGTCTTGAAATCTAATAGTACTGTGGATTCTTTTTGTCGTTTATTGGTCTTGTGGTACCTCTATATAAAATATACTTATTTTTGATATACAACCTTGTGTGGTGTCCATTTGTAGTGTTGTCACGGGGTTTAAAATGCTTAACTTACAAAGCCTCTGAGATAAAGCCTTGCTGCTTGTGCCAAGCTACCAAGGGGGTGAGTAGGGGTTATTTTAGGAGTGTAATCCCCTTATTCTGACTAGAGGAGAGGGTCCCTATTTGTCACAAGTACCTACCTTTGCCAACTAGAGACCCCCAATTCTAACAACCACAATTTTAAGGAGTGCTATATGACCCATTACAGTTGGGGGGAGAGAGCACCAGAAGTACATCTGTGATTTTATTGTGCTGATAGCACGCATGAGATTACCCTCCAGCAGGTCTCCTGGCTGGAGATAAATCCTGATCCTCCAAGTATCGGAACACAGATGGTTGACAATGCACTTGTGTGTTATTGACCACTAATGTTGGATTGCCTATAGATTCTAGGAACAGGTGTAAGCATGACTTCGTCCAGTTTACTTGTAGGCCAGAGTGTGACGTAAAGTTAGATAATATGCTCGCTATGTTATCACAAGGGTGTCTTATATCTCGTAGATAGAGTAGCAGGTCCTCTGCATATGAGACTGCATGCGCCCCGTCACCCAGTGGAATACCCCAGTCCTCACTTCCACATTGAAGCGCTTGGCCAATGGTTTCATGGCTAGTCAAAATAGTAATGGGGATAGCGGGCATCCTTGTCTGGTGCCGTGACAAATAGATATTGGGTCTTATACATAGAGTCCTGTTTTTATTCTGGCTGTAGGTAGACTGTAGAGTAGTTTAACTAAGCCAATAAAATGAGCAAACATCCAAATCTGGAGAGAACAGTAAATAGATACTCCCATTTTAGCGTGTTGAACGCCATTTCTAGATCCAGAACTAGGCATCCAGAGTGTGGCCAGCTCATCCTGGAGTATTCCGCTACACGGAAGAGACGGCATGTGTTGAGGGATGTGCAGTGGGCTGGTATGAAACCGTTTTGGTCGGCATGCACTAATTGGGGCATCAGGGGAATCAGTCATTCCGACATTATTTTGGCCAGGTTCTTGTAATCCTTATTTAGGAGCGCTAGTAGCCGGTATGAGCCCAGCATTTCAGGATTCCTGTCTAGTTTGCGAGTGACATGAGTAAGGACCCCGGAGTGTTGCTGGTAGGGCAGACATCTCTATAGATTTGCTAAACATCTCTAATATTTGCGAGGCTAATTGCGTGCATATGCTTTGTAGTACTCGGTTGGTAAGCCATCTGGGCCGGGTGTTTTACCTGTGGCCAGTGTCTGTATGACTGCCTGGACCTCCGCAAGTGTAATTGGTTCCTCTAGTTCTGGCCGTTATGACGGAGATAATGTTTGTAATGTCAGAGAAAGAAGGAAGTTGTTTATCGCCTCTGGATCCCTGTGTGTTATGAATTCATACAACAATGTATAGTGTGCGACAAACTCCCGATGTATGTCTTGTTGAGTGGTCAATTGATCACCCGTTTTTGAGCGCAGTGCCTGGACTGGGTCCAGAATCTGGTCTTGCCGAATGAGCCATGTCAGCAGGCGGCCCTCCCTGTCTGCCGTGGCATGGATGCGGGCTGAGTGCGCAGCATATTTCAGACATCTCAGCCATTCCAATACCGCTGCATGTTTGCTACGAGCGTCAGTGAGCTTGTAAACAGTCTGTGGGTCCTGCATTTGATTCCAATTGTAATAGTGAGTTTTTAAGATGTGTCCCTTCCTGGTCTAACAGTTTGCAGATGCACCACCCCATGCCCAGGCACTGCCCTCTTATCACCAACTTGAGCACTGCCCATTCTGTTCTCTTGTCGGCTCCTGAGCCAGCATGGTTTTCAAGGTAGGTGGAGATGGCAGTGCCTAATGCCGTGCGGAGTAGTGGGTCCTCGAGCGCTGCTGGTTTCAGGCGCCAGAGGTGTGTGGTTTGCCCTGTCATTTGCCCACTCAGTTGCAGTAGATGGGAATTGCGGTCTGAGTGTGTCCTCCCCAAGTACTCTACTTGTTGACACTTCATGATTACGTCCGCAGTCCCAAAAAGTGGCCCATACGGACATGTAGTTTGTATGGAAGGGAGTAGAAGAAGTAAAGCAATTCTTGTGGGTGCTTTGTCCTCCAGATGTCAACCAAACGCCAGTGGTGCAGCCATTTCCTCAATACCCTGGCATTGGTTGTGGCTGCTGTTTGCCGAAGTGGTGAGAACAACCTATCCAGTCCGGTGTCAAGCACTGCGTTGAAGTCTCCTCCTATCAGACTTGGGATCCCACGCCAGGGGGACAGCACCCTGGAAAGAGAGTGCCAGTAAGATGATTGGTTTGTGTTAGGGGCGTTAATGTTTCCCAGCAGTTGTTTCCTTTCAAGGCGGCCCCTTACAAATACGTAGCGCCGTATGGGTCAATTACCATCTCATCTGCCACGAAGGAAACCCCTGGCCTTATACAAATAGGCGCAACTCAAGCGTATATGGAGTAGCCTGTGGCAAACTGCTGTCCCCACCATCGGTGTTGGAGTCTGTGAACCCCTGGCTGCAAAATATGTGTCTCCTGCAGGAGCGCTATGTGTGTTGCTCTGTGCTGAAGGTAGGAGTATGTTTCATATCGGCGCGCCAGTGTGTGCATTCAGGGCACATTCCAAGTGACTATGTTAGTGGTGGGCATAGTTTGCATAAGTGGAAGCCTTGAGGTGAGTGAGCTGCGCTGTGTACTGGGGTTGGGGGGCGATTTGATGTGCTTTCTTGTGTTGCAGTTAGGGGCCACACCCTTGTGATCTACCTCTGCATGATCGCACTGAGTAACATTTCATAACACAGAAACCGGTTAAGAAACAGGAAGGAAAAGAGAGCGAAGAGGAACTAAACGGGTAGAGAGCAGAAGGATAACGTGTTTCCACCCAACCTTTGAACTATGCCAAGTGGCAGTTATTGACTAACTACGTCAGTGCGGGAGGGTGGGTGGAAAAATGTGTATGTGCAATGGCCCTAGTATGCTCCTCTAATGAACGCACAACACTAGGTTTTATGTGGCAAGGGACCAATAAAAGTTAGCATTATGCGGACGGGTGGTTGCCTTGTAAAGGTTTGTTACCTAGAGGTAAGCCCCCCTCCCCTCATTAATGCAGCGATTATGAGGCATGTATGTCACAACATATTGATTCATATGCAGGATAAACTTTAACTGATCAAATGATCTATTCTGCTGTCTGCAGCGTTATGTCTGGGAGCAGACTCGTATCTCCTTCAGTTGGCCATGTCGCAGTGGAGCTGTCATCACTGAGGGACTGGCCTGATGCTTCAAATCATTCTACAGCATGGTTTCAGTGCTGGATCTTTGCCGCTGTTTGTAAGGCCTCTTGCCTCTCCTGTAGAACTTGTTCTAGATTTGGGGACCACCCTCAGGTGTGGAGACTGGTGTTTATTTCATTTGTGCTTTCCCCTACAGGGCCCTGAGTGACCCGTCCTTGCCTGTGCATTTGTTATTGAGCACGGCAATGCTATATTGTGTCCAACCGCCTCCGGCCAGGTCCAGGTCTCCTCCGATAAGTTGAAGAAGTGAGTAGATCCACCTGAGATTACCCTAAGGCGGAAGGTGGAAGACGCACACTGCCTCAGGGGTTGCCAACGTGATGGGGATTTTTTTCACACTATATGGACATGTGACAAGATCCAGACATACTGGACACACATCTTTTCAGAACTAGGGGAGATTTTGGGAATCCCGCTCCAGTGTGAACCCAAGCTAGCACTGCTGGGAATGACCAACGAGGTAGATCTGCCGCGCCCACTCTTTATTTTTCTAGTGTTGGCACTGGTGGTGGCTAAAAGGGATATTGCAAAATACTGGGGGTCTCCGGAACCGCTGGGATTGGAAGAGTGGAGAAGAGGATTGGACCTGTACATGGCGGCCGAGAGAGTGACGTATAAAGCAAGGGGGTGCCCGAAAAAATTTAGAAAGGTATGGACCAAATGGAGGCACTACCATGGGTTGGACGGGGGTTGTGAAGGCCCAGAACTCTGGGACCTGGCAATTACACTGCTGAAATGATGATGGGGGAGCGTCAAATGGGTAGTGTAATATTTACTCGATTATGTGTTAGAGGAGGCTCCTTCGGAAATGTGTGATACTGTGAAAGACTGTTTTCTTTTTGGCTATGAAATGGAAAGGGTGGGACGTGGGAGTGTTTATGCTGTAGATTCTCGACTGCTTTGTTTAGTTCTTGCTGCACTGTTATGTCGGGGGGGGTGGGAAGGGTGAAAACGTAAAATGCAGATACCTTACATGGTCCTTAGTTGCTTATTACAACCTTTTGAGTTTTGTACTTCCAGCACAACGGTGTTATTCGCCGCCCGACCTTCAGGATGTGGGCTAAACGGCAGTGTATGACCTTATTGCTTTTACTGTATACCGTAATGATGACTAGCTGGATTACTGATTGAATGCAATAAAACTTTCTGTCTTTCTGCAAGAAAAAAAAAAGAGAGATTACCCTAAGGCGGGCAGGGTATAGGAGGCAGCATTGCATGCTGAGTTACCGTAGTTGTTTCTTGACCACCAGAAATGAGCCCCTTCTATTTTGTACTCCCTGGGCATAATCTGGGAAGAAGAGCACTTTAGTATTGTCAACCTTTATCTCCCCCAAATTTTCGAGTCCCTCAGAGTACAGCGTCGCAGTTCCTGAAGTTGAGGAGATGGAAGAGGAAGGGCCGGGGCCGGGTTCCCGGAAGAGGTTGGCCTGCTGCACTCGGTGGGCCCTCTCCACCACAAAGTGAGGGGAACGCTCTTCATGCGGTACGAGATTTCAGCCATTGCTCAGTATAGGACACAGTATCTGACCCTTCTGTGCCGCCAGGCACTCCCACAGCGCCATTGTTACTGTGGCAGGAATGCCCTTCCGCATCCTCTATTCTGCGCTTCATTGCTTCCATGAGTACTGTCTACGCTTGTATGTATTTTACTGCAGTTTTAGTAGCAGGACAGATTTCAGCTCGCTCCTGTTTTTGTTTCCTGCACCTTATCTACCAACCTCTGGTGGCCTGCATGCAGTAGCGTAAAGTCCGATGTAATCTTGTCTATGTGCCCCTTGTGGGAGGTGCACATCTGTGTTAATGAGGTTCCCAGTTTCTCAACCGCCTGAAGGATAGAATCTAGTTTCGATTCCAGTGTAAGGCCCACTGCAAGCGCCCTGTGGTCTTGATCAGGTGGGTGGGTGCAATTAGCATTGTTGTCTCCCCATTTCCAATAGATTTCAGGAGGAAGGCAGTATTGCTATAGTCTGCTTCACCAGGCGCTGTTGGAAGGAAAGGGGGAGGGAAGGATGCTGCAAAACCTACTGTTGATGCCGGTTCGAGTATGCGAGAGCAGCAGCAGATTCAGACAGTGCCAGGTGAACCTATTGCCCTGCATGCGACGTTCATAGGATGTTTAGTTGCGTGTTGGAGGGGAACGAATCCAGACCCCATTCATATACAATATCTTCATGGACTTTTATGCCCATGGGCGCGCTCAGGTGCTGCAGTTTTTCCTCATGGAAATCAGGTTGTGGGGATCTCAGTTCATATCTGTGTGGTGCTCCCTTTTCCACTTTTTACAGACAAATGCTATCTTGGCGTAGGGAGGGCTACCGTCTGGTGGTGTATTGCCAGGTGGGTTAGCTCGAATCTGGATCTCCTGCCATGTGCACAGCCTTGGTGTCTTCCTAAACCATGTCCTCCAGTGTAGCAGTGCCAGGGGCCGCCACAGCATCACCCGTTACCCAAGGCTGTGTGAGGACGTTAAGGACATCAATGTGCATATGGGGTCAATAGCTTGGCCTGGGCCCAACAAGACCGCCGGACCCCAGTTATGCGCAACTTCCCCCTCTCCTCACCTGTTCAGGTCGCTGTTATCTCAGTGTCAGTGGCAGTGACAGGGATCTTACGAGTTAGGTCTCAGCGGGCCCCACTCCTAGCAGCAGCCTCTCTGTTCATTTGTAGGGGTACATCATAATCACTTGTAGAGAGCACCCGCATGTAATCATTTACTGTATAAAGTGAAGTGTTAGAATTATGAAAAGTATTATTAACATGAATAAGTCACGTATTTTAGGCCATTGACAAGTACCATGGAAAAGTAACATAGAAAATGAATGTAACAAGCAGAGAACGTTAACATGAAGATCCTCTTGTTGTGAAGCTGATGATAATTTGTGTACTAAATGTGATTATTAATTATGTCATTTCATAAGTAGGTAAATGTATTTGTTGAAAGTGCATTAATGTTATGTGGATTCATAAAACTTACAAAGTGCATTCTTATTTTAGCTGAAATTCGTAGGCCTGAAACACAAGTCCCTGAAGATTCTCGTTTCAGAATTACCAGTTTGAATTTCATGTGCGCTGTGAAATTCCCATGTTTTGTGTTGCAGGTCAAGGAGCTCTCTTGTTAGATAAAATAATGTTTTAATTACTGCAGAGAGAAAAGGTTACAATCATGTGGCATGAGTCGATAAAGGAAGGTCATTGCGTTTCACACAGGAGAGGCCTGAGAACCAAGGATAAATTGTAGAGAGAATGTATACCGTCAACATCGTGGAAAAATACCTTCAGGACTGCCTGTGGATAACTGGTTGTTGGAATTAGGGATAGAACCCCTCTTCTTTCTTGCCTTCAGAGAGACAGCATCTTAAAACAAGCTGTCTTGGTAGCATTATGTCACTTGACCCATTGATCGTGTAGGCGTCTTAGGAGGAGACACCTTTTATTCTTTCTGAAAATGCATAAGTAGGGAGGTCACCTTAGTATTAGAATAGGGATAGATTTAATGCTTTTAGCTCACCACCACTCGATGCAGGGAAATCTGGACTCATGCTTCCTGATTTTCTGCTTCTATATTCTTGAACTAATTGTGTTGTTTATGATGCACCGTCTAAACTGGATGCGCAGATTTTACTTCAAGTTAATACTTTTGTATTTCAATACCCTTATGTTGAGGTGTCTTTATGTCCAGTTATTTTTGGCTTTGTAATAAAACTAACTAACCTCAAGTAGTTGCCCTTGGGTTATTATGTATCTATGATAGTTATTGGCTAATTGATAATTTTCCTAACAGCTTTTCTCCATTTTACACTTTCATGCTGCAAAAAAGAACCATCAGAGTTAACTCTAGAACAGGTCAAGAACTTCTGGGCCCGGCCCTTTTATGGGCATATTATCTATTGCAGAAATTCTCAAAAATATTAAGGTTTTTAATTGTAAAACTATTACCTTTATTTTGAGAAACAGTCCAACCAAATGTTATCTAATTACAAGGTTGATCACCATGATGTGACTATGGATGATATTCTCTTTTCTCCATTTATTATACGAAGACAACTCACACACCTTCTAGTGGCGTAGTCAAAATGACTTGCAATGCATCGAAATATCATGTTAATTTTTTTATTTTAGATTAGCCTGCTTTCTCCCCATTTCTTCTAATGATTTTTTGCAGTCATTCTTGACACATAGTAATACATGAGAAACTAAACTAATTCAAAAACATCTCACTTGTGGATCTAGTCTAGCACGCTAAACAGATGACCTCGCTTGACGTATCTGAGGAAAAAAACCTTGTGAGGGCACTGAGGGGTTCAATCTAGGCCCGTTAAGCCATGAAATACAAGACCCAATTAAAAAGAGCATGTTTGTAATGAAATCAAATGCTGTCTGTAAGAGTTTGGGAAGACTAGAATGATCACAGGTATGTATATAGTTGGCGTTTTTAGACATCTGGAACTTTCCGCATATGTTTCATCAGAGTTGGGTGAAAGCCTGTTTAGCCTTCAGTTTAACTTTTTAAGATAGCATGGGTGGTTGAATTTTAACGGTTTTTTCCTATTAGGCTTTTACTCAATCTTAGATAAACATAACTGAAATTGAACCTGATGGGCTCAGTGTTCATCTTTTACGATATCCTTGACATGAACCTTGCAAGACATAACGGGAATACAGGGTTCTTTTTACATTTTAATTCTTGAAAGATGTTGGAAATCATCACAGACAAAATCAGAGAAAGGCATAACCTTTTCCCCTCATTATTTTGTAGTTGTCATGAAAGATTGTAATAGTTATAAGATTACAAAACTTACCACTTCCAGATAATCAGCATATCTCACAAGTTTTGAAACTCGAATTAGCCGTAACATAGACATTACTCTATAAGCAGGTAATCTTTCAAGTGTGCTTGAATCGTCGAAACGGGCAAAAGGAGTAGAATAATCACTGCATTCAAACAAAAATAGGATAGTAACTATTAGTAGGTGTTTGCTTAAAAAAACACAATTTTTAATGGGAATTGAAAAATACAACATTAAATAAAGCATCACACAAAAGATAATTCAGAAAAAGGAAATGTTATTATCCTAGTTCTACATCATAGCGATCTTCATTGAAAGCCCCACTCCTGTGCAGTGATCCAAGCATACTTCAGTTACAATCAATAACATATCCAGTTAGAGAAGGTAAAAGACATAAGACAGCCAGCATGGCAACACAAAACTTAAACCTGCTGCAAAGGGAGAAGATAACCCCACATTTGAAACACTAAGTTAAATATGTCCAGATGCTGCATGTATAGTGATACTAAAAACATGTGCTGCTCTTTTAAGGAGCCAGCAACTTCCATATCCAATCACACTTTGTAGCAGCGGTTGCCTCACAGGCTCACTTCTTTGTGTGGGACGCAGTTACATTCGATCTGACCAAAGGTGTATTTTTCATGTTGAAGGAGAGACTGGGCATGTGTGAGAATCACTTATGACTTCAATAATGATCCCTGTGATGCAGAACTTCGATTACAAGAGAGCAACATTTCCTTGCGCTTCATAGACACTTGTTTGAAAGGTATAAACGTAGAATAAAATAGCAAGCTTGTCCAAAAAGGTCCTTGGTCTCTAACTTAAATGGCAAAACAAAATCAGACGTCTTGGAACGAATCTTACCCAAACGAGATTTAATATCAGGATCAGAGATGATGATTCTGTATTTATTTCCTCCTTATTCTTCTCAGCAGCCATATAACAATGTTTTTACATGAAAACGATATTTTCCAGAGTGGCACAGGAAACAGAACGTTAAAACAACCTCTCAATTAATCTTCTTTGAAGATGCTCACGTCATCTTTCTTTGCTACTCAGCAGTTAATCAAAGACCAGTTCTTTGACGGGGTCATTTAAACTCCAGTGGCAATTAGAATGCTGCCAGTGCAGCAGAGCATTTCTGCCAAGAGTGCTTGTGTTGGCACAGCGCAGAGAAATAGAGGTCAGTGGCACCAAAACCAAGAGTGTTTTCTCTCTTTGTTTGAGTTTAATTATACATGTATCCTACCCAGGCATGTCACACCTCATATGGCTCGCCCATACAGGAAAAATCAGCATGTGCCCGAAGTAGAGTGGGCATGCTAACATGCTGACAAGGCAGCTTGTGGTAGATGGTAGTCAGGCCCTAAGTTTTAAGTTCAAGTTGTTGGCCCAGATGAGACTACTTTGTTGGGAACTTAGCTACTCTCCACTGCTAAATAAAGCATGCTTGATTTATGGTGGTGATCCTGCTCAGTCAAACCGTAAATGAACCTACAAGTCTTAATTTGCGAGACGATTGCTGTCCTCCAAAATCTATGAGAAGCACTGAAACTTATATTGGTTATGGCTTTTAATGGACGAAAAGGAAAGAAGGGAAGAGATGGTCTGGTTGGAGTCAATTCTTTTCAGTAGCAAAAACAATTTTGTTGTGTTGGGTATGCGAACAGTTTCCTTGTGATCCTTTGGAATATATGAGGTTGCAGCTCATTAAGAAAGAACGTAGTTGGGGATAGCTGAGGAGGAACACATCCCAAGGCTGGTCTGGTGTCTGACAAGGACAAAGGAAAATGTAAGCAACCCAATGTGTCTGTGTGCTTTGTGACAGCAGAGTTGAGATTTCAACTGTGGCAACAAGCTGAGTACATGGGTACTACTTCACCAACCTAGACCAGGCCACCTGTGTTGGGGGCAATAACAATTATATGATGTTGGGGTACGCTTAACAACTCTAATGAAGGTGGGTGATTGATGACAACAATTCTGTATTGTAGGAAAGTGTCACTTTTTGCATGGTTACTGTAGAGTTGCTTTAAATGGAATGTATGCATGTTGCTAGGCACATTGGAATGTAATGATTAGAAGTACTAAGAAACTGTGCTGTGAAGCTGAAGGAGGATGGAGCTGGAGGTCCCTCTGCTAATTCTTCAATAAAGGACTTATTTCTACAAATTGCCTGGATTTGATCTTTACATTGGCGACGAGGGAAACCCATGGACCTTTCTGCGCAAGGGGCAGAGATTGACTGGTACCTCCACCCTTGGATCATTTGATAAATTACCATCCTACTGTTCGTGAGTACCAGATTAAATTCGTTGGATTCACTTAAATATGATCTGCATTTTTGGATCACTTACATCCTTTACTGCGTAAAGAAATGATTTAATTCGTCAAGTTTTTGTAACCTGTCTACTTGATAGTAAGCATACTCGACACAAAATCCTGATACTTTTATGACAACTGCTGTGTTTTACGTAAATTAACTGTTGCTGCCTGAAATCTGTGCAGAATTACATGTATTAGAAGTTTGCAGCGTTTTACGTAAATAAATTGTTTACTGCTTGGAATCTCTTTAGCTGAACATTGCTGATCGATCGTGCATGTCCTAATTGGACTTTGACTGGAATGTGGTCATTTGCGTTTTTTCAGATCGTCATTGCCGATTTTTTCCTTGTTTAAACTCGAATTGTGAAAAAAACGGTTGCCTGATGCCCAGCGGGTGCCTGGTTGAAAATAAACATTTTTCTTACCGAGTTTAGAGAACGCGGCCATCGTTGTGTTCCAGAATTGTTTTTGTTCGCCTTTCAAAGAACACGACCATCTTCATCTTCGGAACGCCTGGAAAACGAGTATGTCATCGCGCATCACGTATTGGAGTCTAATTCCCTTAGAAAACCACGTAGACAAACGCAACGTGGATGCCATTTTTGTACTTTGGGATAACGTTCACTGTTCAACATTCAGCACACGTCGAGGAACTACTCTTGGTGATAGTAAAAAAAAAAAAAAACGACTCAAGACTTGTTTTAGGTTCAGCTGGGGAACTGAGGAAAACGTGTGTTGAGATCTCTGCTTCTACAAACTGTGACAATCAGAATTTCAAAGAGGTTTTCTTCAGCTGGGGAACTGAGGAAAACGTGTGTTGAGATCTCTGCTTCTACAAACTGTGACAATCGGAATTTCCAAGAGGTTGTTTCCTTTATTGTGATTTATCATTTTGGTTTGTTGTTTAAGCATTAACTTTTGCCTTTCAGGTCTACTGTTAGCATAGGCAGCTAATTGGATTTTCTAAGCTAATTAGGAATATTTGTTATTTCTCCACAATGGGGGATCAAGGGTTGCCCACACCTCCTTCTTTCCTTCCCACTCCAGGAGAACCTAGTATTCCATGGAAGGAATGGAAAAAACTATTTTTAACTTATATTCTTGCCACAGGTGCGGACAAGTATGGACCAGTGCGTAAGCAAGCATTATTATTACATAACCTTGGGGTTGAAGGTCGAAGATTATATGAGAATCTTCCTGAAGTTTCACTGGGCAATGGCGATGGTCAACCTACAAACGTATATGAAATGACTATGCAAATGTTAGATCAGAAGTTTATAGCTAAAGTTAATGTAGTTCTTGAAAGACACAAGTTTTTCTGTAGAGGTCAGAAAATAGATGAAGATATTGCGTCTTATGTTTCTGCTCTAAGGGGGTTATCTTTGACTTGTCAATTTGAAAAATTGTCAGATTCACTTATACGAGACCAGATAGTGAGATGCACGAATAATAAAAGAGTGTGTGAAAAATTACTTATAGAATATGCTACTCTAGAAGAGGCTATACAGATCGCAAAAGATTTAGAAAACACTGATATTTGGATAAAAGAGATGGATAAATGTTCTAATTCAATGGCATGTAAAGATTCGGGGGCTAAAACTACTCTTTCCAAAGATTCAGAAATTCATGCCAACGTTGATGAAACCAAGATAGTTAAACCTCCTAGTAAGTCACAATCGAAACCTTTCATTAAGGGTTCTAACAAAAGTAGTGATTATTCTCTGAATGATAGGTCTCTATCTAGTGTTGGGATACGACCGATCAAATGTTATCGATGTGGTGCACCTGGCCATATCGCATCTAGCACAAAGTGTATGGGGAGGAATGCAATATGTAGAACATGTGGCAAAAGAGGACATATTGCCAAAGCTTGTAGGAAAAAAATGAGTTCTGTGCATGAAATTGATAATTCCTGTGAAGATAATAATGAGTTTATCATGTGTATCGATGATGTGGTTGCTTGTCAAGCAAGTTCTCTCATGACAAATGGCAACAGGGATATTTGTACCATAGTCAAAGAAAGTACTGATAAATTAGATAAGCCCCATTATGTTATCAACTTAGATTCCAAGGGTGTGAAAATGTTAATCGATTCTGGAAGTCTGTATACTCTTTTGTCTAAAGAAATGTATTTCAATACTTGGGGTGTGCTGGCAGATGAGGAACACTGGGAGGCTCCTGATATTAAGGCAGTTGGCTATGGTGGGAAGACGATTGACATTTTGGGTTTAAAATGGATGGTGATTGAATTTGAAAACAAGAAAGTTTACGGGCGTGTGTATTTAACCAAACAAGGATCAAATTTACTGGGGTGGCGTCACCAAAAAGATTTGGGAATAATTTTGAATACAAATGCAAGTGAACCTGTTCAATCTGTGGTTTCCATAATGTGGATAGTTATGATTCATCAATAATGGAGAGATATTCTGATGTTTTTTCTGACCAATTGGGGAAGCTCAAGGATTTCTCTCACAAAATTATACTTAAAAAAAATGCAACAATATATAATATACAGATCGGGACGCTTTGGGAATCATCTCTACACAGATGACCGCTGGCCACTGCAAAATAACCGACTAAAGTCCTACAAACGAACTGGAGGTACCTTCCCTGTGCTGTGCTGAGTGGATAGAGGGGTACACAACGAGCATATTACTTTGAGAATATCAGACTGTGATAACATAAAGACTATATGGTGGCTGTCGTAATTCTTTTCAGAAAATTACCAATTGAGCCCTGAAGAAGTCACGGATGTGAGGAAACGCGTTGGCAACAAGCAATTCTGTTATTTTAATTGAAGCATTGAATAAAGAACATTTGAAAATCTTCAATCAAGCTCTTTTTGAGATTCTTATTTGTGGGAAGTTTCCTACTGATCATCAACAATACTTGTGAACTATAGAACTTTGACAATACAGTACTTGTACACAAACCTTGGTGCGGGTCAATTTTTGTGGTAAATGGAGAGATATTCTGATGTTTTTTCTGACCAATTGGGGAAGCTCAAGGATTTCTCTCACAAAATTATACTTAAAAAAAATGCAACACCTGTTGTTCATAAAGTAAGGTCCATACCCCATTTAATGAAAGGTCCTTTACAAGAAGAACTTGACAAATTATTCAAATTAGGAATAATTGAACCCATAGAGGCCTCGGAATGGTTGGCGCCCATTGTCGTCGCACCAAAGGATGGTGGAAAGAATATTCGTTTATGCATAGATTGTCGCGATTTGAACAAGAACATATGGGTTGATCGGCAAACTATACCTAATATTTCAGAGATGTTGACTGCAATGGGTGGTGGTAGTGTCTTTAGCGTAATTGATATGTCAGCAGCATATCATCAGATCGATCTCAATGAAGAGTCAAGACATTTAACATCTTTTGTGACACCGCTGGGGGCATTTCGTTACCAGAGAATGCCTTTTGGGCTGGCGTCAGCATCAGCTGTGTTTCAGAGAGTTATGGGAAAAGTTCTTCAGGCATTAAATGATGTTCTGTGTTTTCAGGACGATGTCCTGTTTGTGCGAAAGGATCATAGTCATCATGATAATGTGTTGGAGAATGTTTTGTGTCGGATGAGACAACATGGTTTGACTATTAAGAAAGAGAAATGTCAATTGAGAAGAGATATGGTGAGTTATCTAGGGCACGAGATTTCTAGAGAAGGAATCAGACCAAAGAAAAGCATTGTAATTGCAATTAAAGATGCTCCCGTTCCAATGAATAAAGACCAGCTTAAGAGCTTCTTGGGATTAGCTGAGTACTGTTCAAAATTTGTGAGAGGATTTACTGACATTGTGGAACCCCTGCGACTGCTATTGAAAACTGGTGTAGAATTTGTATGGTGCGATAATTGCGAGGTAGCATTTAAAAAAGTTAAAGACGGAATTTTGTCTGCACCTAGTCTTGGTCACTTTGATGTTAAAGTCAAGACTTACGTTACAACAGATGCCAGTGCTATTGGTATTGGAGCTGTGTTGACACAAGTGATTGAGGATGAAGAAAGAATCATTGGATTTGCATCTAGGAGGCTACAGGGTGCGGAAAGGTCATACTCTGTGATAGAAAAGGAAGCCCTAGCGTGCTGTTGGGGGATCACACATTTCAAGTATTTTGTTCGGGGTTTGCCATTTAAACTCCGTACTGACCACAAACATCAATTTAAAGGTGGTAAAGGTTTGGATGGGAGTGTAACTCCAAGGATCTCGAGATGGATGCTATCTGTGCTAATTTTGAAGTTGAGTACGTGAAGGGTTTGAAGAATATATTGGCGGATTGTTTATCAAGGATGCCCATTATGGTAAACGGAGAAGAAGCTGAGGTTGAAATGGATGTGATAAAGAACACTGAGGAACAGGCTTTTGCAAAGGAAGAGTGGGATGCTGCAATGTTGGATAATATTGTGTTAAGGAAGGTCATGCAAGGCATTTGTGATGGATGGGCTGGAGAGTTAATCTATGATTTGCGTTTTAAGGGATATAATAATGTAGTGGATGAGTTGAATGTATGTGAAGGTAAGCTGTGGAGGAGAGATAAATTGGTACCACCAGAGGGTCTCAAAGTTAAGATTGTTAACAATGCCCACGAAGGACATCTAGGGAGAAATATGACCAAACGACGTGTCCGCCAGTCATTTTGGTGGCCTGGCATAGATAGAGATATTGAGAGTGCTGTCAAAGATTGTTATGCTTGTGCCTCTAGTGATAAGACCAGGGTCGTGCGGCAACCTCCGCTTGCTTGTGTGAGGTTTCTGGAGCGTCCCTGGGAAAGAGTAGCAATAGATTTTTTGGGCCCTATTTCTAAATTAGGATCAAACTGTAAATTTCTAATGGTTTTGGTGGATTCTCATTCCAAATGGTTTGTTGTTGAGACAGTTGATAGCATTGTGACAGAGAAAGTCATTACGTTTTTGGAGAAAGTTTTCATGAATGAAGGAATTCCCAAAATTCTGGTTTCGGATAATGGGCCTCAATTGGTCTCTAGGAGGATGGAAGAGTTTCTTTGTGGGAATAGAGTGAAACATGAGAGAGTTGCCATGTTCAGACCTCAGGCCAATGGTTTGGTAGAAAGGATCAATCGATTGATTATGGATAACATACAACTTTCATTGTGCAATGGGTTATCATGGTCTGATGAATTAAAAAAAGTTGATATGGTCTTACAGAATAACACCTCATTCTGTAACTGGTGTGTCACCTTTCGTATCTCTTAAGGGGAGAGAACCTGGACTTGATGGTTGAGGGACAAAGACTGTGTGTGGGTGGATCGAGAGGTAATTAGAAGAGACGTTACTAATCAACAAATGGCTGCTGCTAGTCATTATAACCAAACGAGAGGTGTTAAGACTGCCAGATATTAGAGGTGGTGTTTGGGTTGTAGTAAGGCTTGGAGGTACTGTTGCAAAAGGTGATAGCAAGTATTCTAAACCTATTCAGGTGAGGGATGTCAAAAAAAATATTGCAATTTTACATGATGGGTTAACTTGGAGTTATGGTAACATTTCTAAATGTTGTGCTCCTCAGACATTACTTAATGATTAATTTTCCAATTCTTTGTGATTTATTTCTATGTTATTCCAAATTCTTAGTGGTTAATTTCCATCTTAATTCCATACATTCTTTTGGAATTATTTATGTTTTCATTTTTCGTAACAATGTTAGTTAATGTTTTCTGTTTTAGAAATGTATAAAGGGGAAGATGTGTAGAGTTACTTTAAATGGAATGTATGCATGTTGCTAGGCACATTGGAATGTAATGATTAGAAGTACTGAGAAACTGTGCTGTGAAGCTGGAGGAGGATGGAGCTGGAGGTCCCTATGCTAATTCTTCAATAAATGACTTTTTTCTACAAATTGCCTGGATTTGATCTTTACAGTTACCCCCACCTTTTGTATGACATCTGATACAACCTGACTTAATGTGCCCTGGGTCCTTGCCAATCAGGCTCCCAGGGTTTGTGTTCTTTCCCAAAACTGTACAATTTCACCCCAATTGGCACATCTCTGGCCACAGGTAAGCTCCTTGCAAAAGATACTATGGGTACCAAAGGCACTATGACCAGATAAGACCTCTAAGGGCTGCAGCACCTATTGTGCCACCCTTAGACGCCTTGTACCTTAACACGCACACACTGCCATTGCAGGCTGCATGTTGTGGTGCAGAGAAAAGTGAAGAGTCGACATGGCACACATCCCTGTCTGCCATGCCTACAGCCCGCTGCCTGAGGCCTAGGTAAGCCACCCCTCCAGAAGGTTGCACTAAACATCAGGTGAGGGTACAGTGGTATAAGACCTGTACCCCTACAGTGTCTGTCTATTCGTAGACATTGTAAGTGTAGTAAATCCATAAAGAGTATATGGGCTGGGAGTTGGTCATTACGAACTCCCCAGCTCCATAATGGCTTTATTTAAACCTGGGAAGTTTGGTAGCAAACTTCTCAGGACAATAAACCTATACTGATGCCAGTGTGGGATTTAATGTAAAATGCACTCTGAGGGCATCCTAGAGATGCCCCCTGAAAAACAACCAGCCCTGGTTTGGTTCCTGATGGCTGCCTGCCATATACCACCCCTTACAGGTTTCTGAACTCTTGGGTAGAGAGCCTCCTCTCTCTGGATCCAGAAACAAAGCCCATCCTGGGCAGAGGAGTCATGCCTCCTCCCCCAGGATGGGCTGGGTCCACAAAGGGGAAGCTTCAAATGCCTGCAGCCTTTGTGAGCTGTCCCTGCCTTTTGTTGTCCCCAGCAACTGACTCCCACTTGTTCTGTCACCCATTTTGGACAGGAGAATCAGCGGGGAAAACAAGCTAAGAGGGAGGTGTGCCCATCTTTGCCAACCCAACCCCTCAGGTGGGAGAGGCAATGTTAAGCACACATTCCAGTCCCCTCCATCTCAAAGATGAGGGCACCCAAACAATCAGGAAGTGGCTCATGCCCCCTGTTAGAAATGGGGGTCTGCAATTGGCAGGTTGCTACCCTGTCCAAGTAGGGACCCTTTTTCTTAGTTAGGATAAGGGGGATACACTTCTAAAATAACCCCTACTCATCCCCCTGGTAGCTTGGCACACGCAGTCAGGGTCATCTCAGAGGCAGTGTGTAAAGCATTTGCACATATCCAAAAGTAATATAGTGAAAACACTACAAAAGGACACCACACCAGTTTTTAAAAAATATCCAATATTTTATCTGTGCAAAACAAGACTAAAAAGGATAAAAATCCACCATACACTTCTTAGAAGTATCAATAAGTACAAATAGACTTGAAATACAATTCCTTGGAGTCAATAGCTCAGTCCGGGGCTATCACGGCATTGTGAACAACAAACCCAAACAGTTCTGGCTGACTGCAGCATCACAGGCCAGCTATGATGTTGGGAAGCCCCCCAAAACAGTACCTTTAGAAATGCAGGGTGTCTGTGACCTCGCAGTGAGCTCCGAAGAGCCAGCATCGGCAGGCATTGAGTTTGAGTTTAAAAATATTTCTAGAGCGCTCGTATACCCAGCGGTTTCATGGCGCTATGCAGTACTACAAACCCAAAAGAACGAAAAGACTAGAGGGACAGGGACGAAATTAAGAGGGGAAGGCCTGAGTAAAAAGAAAAGTTTTAAGGGCTTTGCGTAAAAGGGAATACTGGGGGCAGGATCGCAAATAAATGGGGAGAGAGTTCTGGTTCTGGAGGCATTGGTTCTGGAGGTTGTGCCGGAGTCACAGTTCGAACTCTGTGCGGTTGAAATCAGGAGTACTGGCATCGGCAAGAATCAGAGCTGTGATGCAAAGTGCAGCGGTGCGGCGTGCGGTGCCCTCTGGTCACGGTACAGGCAGCGGCTAGGTGATGCCATCCAGTGGCATCGATGAGACTAGGGCTGCGGTTCAAAGTGAGGCAGTGCTCGATGCTGTGCTAGCAGGTCATGGTGCAAGTAGCAGCATCGTCGCTTCTAAAACGCTGTCGATGGCTAACGAACCTGAGTCATGGTGCCGGCAACGGTAGACCAAGGTTACTGTGTGGGATGGGGCGATGCGTCTTGAAAGTCACAAGTGTGCCTTCAAATCATAGTGAAAAACCCGGCGTCGATGTTGGCATGGAGTAGAGTCATTGGGGATACCAGGGCGGTGGTGTGAAGTGAGGCGGTGCGAAGTGCGCTGCCCACAGGTCACGGTGTAAGCAGCAACCTAGGTTGCGGAGCAAAGTACAGCAGTGCCCTCTGCGGTGCCTTCAGGACATGGAGCCAACAGTTGTTGATGGTGTTGGATTGCTTTTTCTTCTGTTGCAGCACAAAACACAGTTTCCAGTGCTGCCAGCAGATTAACTTAAAGTCTTTGCTGTTCGTAAGACTTCTTGAGCAGGGGGCAGCTCTAACTCAATCCCTTGGAGAAACTCAAAGTAGATGCAGAAAGTTCAGTCCAGTCCTTTCCCTGCCCAAGACAGAAGTAGCCAATGCAGGCCAACACAGCAAAGCACACAGCAAAGTGGTAGTTCCTCCTCACAGCTTCCCCAGCTCTTTTTCTTGGCAGGTTCCTTGATCCAAAAGAGTTCTAAAGTCCTGAGGTCAGGGCCCCAATATTTATAACACATTTACCCTTTGTTCTCTTTGTGGCAAGGGTCTCTGAGCACAGTCCAAACCAGTTCTGCCCTCTCTCGCCCAGCTTAACTACCGGAGGTGGAGACAGCATTGAGCAGAGGAGACACTGCGTATGCAGGTGCTAGTGAAAATTCCTTACACCACACTAAGTGCAGGCCAGGCCTATTCAGCCTAATTATGAGTCACCAAGGAAAGGCAGGATTCACCTGAACGTCCCTCTGTGACTGTCTACAGTGAATGAACACCCCCAGCCTCTGTCACTCCAAAACTAGATAGTCGATACACAAACCAGCAGAGACACTAAGAAGGGTTAGACAAGAAAATATCCACTTTCCAAAAGTGGTATTTTCAAACACATAATATAAAAATCATCTTTGCTAATAGATGTATTTTTAAATCCTGAGTTCAGGAATACAAAATTTGATTTCCCTATCTTGTACCAATTTAAAATTAGGGTTGTAAGATGTTACAAAGCAACTACCGTGATAGCCTATGGGACAGAAAGGCGGTCAATAGTGTTAAAACGGAATTGGCAGTATTTCGCTATCAGGACATGTCAAACACACCAGAACATGACCTACCTTTGTCATACACTGCACCCTGCCAATGGGGGCACATTAGACCTACCTGAGGGATGCCTTACATGTAAGAAAAGGGAAGGTTAGGGCCTGGCAAGTGGGGGCACTTGCCAAGTCGACATGGCAGTAAAAACTGTGTGCAGACACTGCAGTGGCAAGTCTGAGAGACCTTTGAAAGGCTGCTTGTGCTGGGTGGCACAATCAGTGCTGCAGGCCACTGGCAGTATTTAATTTACAGAACACTGGGCAAACACAGAAAACTATACTAGGGACTTAGTAGTAAACCAAATAAGCCAAACATGGACTCTCCAATTCATAAACACATTTTTGTTTAAACTATTCTGTTTATTCAACATAATATCACAATATAGCATCAGTATTGCACAGACACGTCTTACTGTATATAGCAAGTGGTTCCAGCCAGGAAAACATCTTGTACATTAAGATTCTCACTGTCCATCTCATCTAGACTACCCCTCCCACTGTTTTTTGCACGAATGTTGGTGCCCCCTACAATGGGCGGCTTGCAGATATTCCCCCTAAACTAATTCCACTTGCCCCACACCTTGTCCCATTTCCGAGGGCACCCTCTATTCTTATAGAACTCTACCTCAGTGACCATGCACCAGTCCATATCTCACACCCAGTCTTTCAAAGTTGGCATCTCTGCCACCCCCATCTACGGGCAATATTACATTTTGCAATCATGAGGCCCTAGTAGTCCAAAGTTGTTCAGTTTGATTTATGTCGGTTGCCTCCCATACATTCAATAGGCACAATTTCGGGGTTGGCGGGATGACTCCACCACAGGCATCTGTCACACACTTGATTATTTTTTCCCAATATGCCTGGATCAGGTGACACACCCAGATCTTGTGGAAGAACTTGACTACATTACCACATTCCCTTTTACACCAAGCATCATCTGTCTTTCCCATTTTGACCACTGTGGTGCACGTGATATATGATCTATGTAGTATTTTTATCTGTATGAGATGCAGTCATGATAAAATTTCCACTTCCTGGGGTGATGCAAATGACTCTCTCCATTCTTCCTCTTCCATGAGCCCTGCCAGTGCTCACGAGAGTGTGGAAAGAGTCAGGTAGATTATTGATGATTTTTTTGTAAGTTAGGGATATAGCTTTAGATTGCATGCAATCGGTAAGGAGCCTGTCTTTTAGTGGTGATGCCTCGGTATATCCTCCCTCTTGGAGCCACTTTCATGGGGCATGTCGTATTTGGGACCATCTAAAAAGTTATTTCTCAGAGAGATTGCAGTTTTGAGAATGGTATCAGTTTTCCCTTTTCCCACAGATCCCCAACCAATGAGATGCCAATATTGTCCCATTTGTCAAACCCCTGATAGCGGCCCAGCCTACCCAGGCTTTCTGCCCACCATAGGGGTGGGGCAAACTTCACCTTGTCCCACCATCCAAGGTATTTGGTGACTTTGTGCCAGATGGTGACCGTTTGTGCCATGGGCCGTCAGTGTCTGCTTTTTGGGGTTTGTATATAGGGCTTAACTGTACCCCTCCTATCCCCATCAACCACTCGTCCATTGTAGTGGGGCTGAGCCTTGCATTTATACAGTGTTAAGTTAGCATGAGCTTATTAGAAGTTTAAACGCCATTTTACATTTTGCTTTCTTTTGCACACGGCACACACGTTAGATATTGTTTCGAGTTAGGCTGAGAGTTTTGCTTCACATGAGAATAACTTGTTTTTCTACATTGCTAGACTTGCTTTGTAAGCTTAGTCTGAACAGAGAGTGCCTAGGCCTTCAAGGTTATATCAACACTGTTGCTGTTGTTCGAACTAATCAGCGCACGTTCTAGACATAACATATATGCAGCTGTGGACAGACAGATACTGGCACCTTTAATAATACACTGTGTAGGCATGATTGAACAAAAATTCGTATGCTGAGAGCTTGTGCTGAACTCGATGTGATCCACTCCTGCTAATCTCTGAGGTATGGGGTCCGCTATGCAAGCCTAAGAGACCTTCTTTAGTTATAAAATAACCTACTAGCAAAGGAGGGTGAAATATAGGTATTTATTTAACCTGTTTCCATCTAGCATTATAACATGCTTTCTCCCTTTGTATTTTATGGAATAGTAACTATGCTAACAATCTTATTTCTTATCATAGGTCTGCTTGTATTAGCTAAGATGCTGCACCTGAGATCTTGGCGTTAAAATAAACATTTTAAACTTGCTCGTGTCTCCCTTTACTCCCTGTTCTGGACTGGTAGGAGAGTATAACGAAATAGTACTCATGTTTCCCACCTTACCTGATGTATCCTAAGTCGCATGTTATGGGTTGTCTAATCATTGGTAACCTTGCTTTAGGACGAAGAGCTAATGAGACACTGATGCTAGTCTGGTAGGGGATTTGGGGTACTAAGGTGAGTTTTTGGCACACCCTAATTCACTGAGGTCCTGAGTCTCTGTGCACAGTTCTGTGTCTGAGCAGAATCCATGCAACATGGCGCCCTAACAGTGGTGGTCTTATATCATGATGCTTGAGTAGTGCTTATATCAGTCCTTAACCCCTTCACTATTGTTTCTGGTTAACAGTGGTGACGTATAAACCTACCTGTAGTTACATAGGTCTTTTCAAGCTTGAATCTTTCAAAACGGTTTCCTTTTGAACTACTACCCAGTTGTGCTACATTGTTTTGCATTGTACCTATCCTGTCTGAGTCATTATGGGTGACGTTGACATACCGCAGCATAGACGCATTGAGGTCCGCAATCATTTGCAGGCTTATAACGTCGCCTTGGAGGGCATGGGGGTTATTTTGGTAGTAAGTGCTGAGATAGCTTACCCGTTTGAGATTGTCTACGCATTTCCTGCTGTGGATGCTGCTACTCAGGTGTTTCACACTTACACTCACACAGCTGTGCCCGTGGAATATGTTCCTTATAGGACACAAGAAATTCCAATTTCTGCATGGTAGCACCGCGTTTGGTTTAATGGGGCCCTACCCCACAGTTTAACGGTGATTAGATTAGGTCCTTTGTCCATTCCAGGCGCTTCTTTGCCTGTTCTGGCTGGATTTACCCCACATCCTCGTGCAGGTGCAGTCCCCGTTGCTGAGATGAGGCCCCTATATACCTCCGCAATGGGAGTTATTAGGGCCTTGGTTCAATATATTACCCGCAATTTCCAAGGCGGGGCCCCTGGTGTTGCGGCGCTCCCAGCTGGACCGAGCGAGATAAAGCTTAGTCCCATCATGGTTAATGCGGTTATGGGCAAGCGTCCCCAGGATAAGGATGACATGCCTTTCTGGCGTGCCAAGAAATTTGACCAGCTGAAAGCAGTTTTTTCTAATTCGAGTCCTGTAGAAAAACACAGAATTCTTACGATTAGTTTGCCCAAGGACTTAGTACAGGAAGCCGGTGACTGCGAGTCATGGGGTAGAATCTTTGCGGCAGTGTTCACGAGGTGCTTCGGTACTCCGTCAATGGCTGTCCTGCCGACAGTCATTAAACGTGTTCAAGATGAACACGGACCTGAGGCTGCGGTTGAATTAGGAATGAGACTCGTGGGCTTGTTTGACGTAGTTTCCGATCTCGTCCTTTCTAATATAAAGGGAGATGCGGTGAACTTCCAAGTGTCTAATGCCTTGCGCGATGTCCCCAATGCCGATAAACCCCGTCAGTTACCAAGAATTATTAGGGTGGCTTATAAGACCATAGGCCGTAATAATTTAGGTGTCAACAAACTCAGGGTTCGAAGTCTGAGAAAGATGATCAACCCAAAGCTCCAAAGCAAAATTGGAACAAAAACAAGAAACATTTGAAAACAACAACAGAAACAGGAGTCCCGTCCCGCGTCACCAGTGCCTGCGTCTACTGAGCGCTCTTATGACTAGCATGACCGCGCTACGATTAAGTCACCTGATCGTTTTCAGGTTCCTGATCAATGTTCTCCTCATTCTTTACAGGACACATCGGCCTCATCGTCCGGTGGTGCAGGTGGTGGCAGAGGCAGGGGTGCCCAGCAGAGTCACGACCAAACCCGCCCGAAAGACAGAAAAGGAAAGCAGGACGATTCTTCACAGAAAAGACCCCAGTTTCAGAAAAAGAAAGTTGCCGCTTTAACAGCGAGATATGCCACAGATAGTGAGAACACAGCTTCGGAATCAGACGTGGGCGCTGACGCTGTTGGACAGCGCGTCAGAGATTACCATAGTGCAAGAGGCCATGCGTCCACTACTGAAGGTGACAGCGACTGACAAATTTGTTGTAGTTGAGACAACTGATACTAGAGTAGCTCCCCCTGATAGGTTATTTGAAATCGACCTTTTAATTGAAGGTGACATACAACGTACCATAAAAGGGGTATTTTGGGAAAATCTTACAACTACGTACAACATTTTGTTAGCGGAGGCTGACTGGCCCCCACCTTTTGTTCACGCAGCTCCGAGAGGGGAGGAGGCAATCCTGCCTAGTTTCGCACACACGGTGTCAAAGGAGCATGTGCTGAATTTTACAGAAGAGTGGGCTAAGGCCCTTGCACCTGCTTTGTACCGTACTCACTGTGGTTGGGATAAATTTTACCCCCAACATGAGATTCCCTCACGATCTATGCCAGAGCCTCAACCTCAATATCCCATACGGCGTGAAGCGAAAACTTCGGTCGCAGAAATTCTTGAACAATTGGAATATCAAGGTGTAATTGAAACTTGTGTGTCTCCGATGAATAACCCTCTTTTTACTGTGACCAGGCCTGGCGGTTCCTACCATTTGGTATTGGATTACCGGCATCTAAACTCGCATTGCCGTACCTGTGCAGTACAAAATACCCACGGCTCTGCCTTAGTGGATGGTATTGTGCGTAAAAGGTTTAAAACCACACTTGACATATGCAATGTTTTTTTTGCCCACAATCTTTTTGATTTAAGTAGTCAATGGACTGCTTTCACCAGTGGTGGCACACAGAAAAAATTCAAACGTTTAGCAATGGGCTATAAGATTAGTCCAGGTGTGTTTGCTGCCCATATAGTTTCTCTTTTAGAGAGAATCGACCCAGATGTGTGTTGGTATGTGGATGACATTTATCTCACAGACGACGAGATATGGGCGCATCTGTACCGCGCTGACCGCATAATTTGCAATTTTGCAGACTTTGGTTACAAATTTAACTTTGCAAAGTCTCACATTTCAGAGTACACAGTGTTGTTCCTGGGCTATGAGCTCAACAATGAAGTTCGAGGATTGGCTCCTCACTTTTTGGAGAAATGCGCACAACTGCGCGCTTCTGCAACACTGAAAAAATTACAATCCTTGCTGGGATTTTTGAATTTTGGTCGTACTTATATTCCCGAATATGCCCAGCGTATCAAGCCATTATATGTTTTGATACAACCAACTTTTACCAAATCGTGCTGGCTGCCTGAACATTCGCCCATTTTGCAATCCTTGCAGGCTGATCTTCTAGAATCTAAATACTTACTGACTCATGATAACCACACCAACCTGGTGATAAGAATCGTCCCTGGGGCAGTGGGTTTCAAATACCTTACTTTTAACAAAGGTGACACAGTACCAATCGCTTACAAGTCACACTTGTATACTTCGGCTGAAATGCAGTTTTCCACTGTGGAAAAAGTTTTGAAAGCAGTGCAAATGGCAATTCTGAAAGAACGTGCACTGTCGCAGGGGAAACGCATGTTGGTTGTTACCCCGTATCCTGCCTTGGAGGCAGCGACGAAAGCCAGTGTACCTAATTCTAAAGCTTTGCACCCACGGTGGATACAATGGGCAACATCATTGACAAATCCGGATGGCACGTTCATTTTTGATGCCTCCTTCCAGTCGCACGAGTTCTTGCAGTATGAATTTGTTCATCCTGCCCCTTTGACTATGCGCCCTTTGGAGGATTTCCGTTGTATCATTTACAGTGATGGTTCTGCGCAAGTTGCGCATGGGTCTAAGCACACATACGTCTCAGCTTGCTCTATTGTGGTTGGTACCATGGTGGATGGTGTATTCAAGTCCGATGTCGTGCATACACAGACATTAGGGGACTGTATTGCCCAGTTAGCAGAGCTCCGTGCTCTGATGTTTACATTGGAGTATGCAGACCCTTCTGTGACTTCTCTTATTGTGAGTGACTCTTACTACTGTGTCCAGTCTTACAATGACAATCTGTTCTTTTGGACTCAAAATTACTATCGTGACTTCAAAGGTAGCACAATAAAACATAAAATGATCTGGGCTTGAGTGGCTGAACTTAAAGAGCAACTGCCACTCGTGTATGTAATTCATACTCTTGGTCATCAGTGTGTGGGAGTTCACGCTGTTGGCAATAGTCTGGCCGTTGAGGCAGCGAAAACAGCAGTTTCGACATATTTGGTTGCAGCAGCTACACGTTCCAAATGTAAGATTGATGATAACATCTTGGCAGCAATTGCCGCTACTGAGAAGGGAAGTAAATATCCTACTGGATTCCCTTCAAAGTATTCTTATCATAAAGTTCCTTAGGGGAAAATACCAGACGTTGGTGACAGATTGATTCCCAAAGCGGACCGCAGGCCAGCGCTGATTACAGCTGCCCACGAGGGTGTTGCGTCCGCACATGTGGGCGTTTCAGCTTCTGTATCTCAGCAACAACAGCATTTTTGGTGGCGGGGACTGTATATACAAACGCGTGATTATGTCCTGCAATGTGACATTTGTCAGCAGATCAAGCCTTCGACTGCTACGCGTCCACCCCAGACACAGTTGTACATTTTCAATAAACCACTTGGTTGTGTTTATTTGGATCACTGCGGTCCTTTTTCTTCAGATACTGCGTATAAGTACATCTTAGAAGCAGTTGATTTTTGCACGCGCTTTGCATGGGTGTGGCCCCACCGAAGTGCTGATATACGAACTGTCATAAGAGATTTGCGTGTCTTTGTGGGAATTTTTGCATGTGGCACCTTCCATTCGGACCAGGGTCCAGCGTTCGCCTCTAAGGCGTACAAGGATGCCATGAGTTCATTGGGGGTCCAAGTAAAATTTTCGTCTCCATACAGGCCTGAGGGTAATAGTGTTGTGGAGCGGATGAACCGTGACTTAAAGCAATCATTGACAGCTAGAGTTATAGGTACCGGACGGAACTGGCTAGCCCATCTCAATAGCGTACAGTGTGCACTTAATAATCTCCCTAGAAGGTCTCTGGGTGGGGCAGCCGCTGCTGCCCCTTTTGAGATAGATGAACATTGTAATGTATTACAGAATCTACTAGAGACGAGAGACAGTCTTGCAAAGGAACATTTGCCCTCCACATCTGATGGTGCGTTGCAGATTCCGGTAGTTGGCTGGCTACCCCGAGTTGGAAAACTGGTCCGAGAGAAGATCGAGAACAAGAAAGAATTTGGTCCCTCATATCGAGCTCCAGTTCCTGTACTTGGCGTGCAGAGCACAAGAATAGTCATTTTACCTCCACTTCCAGGTCGAAAGTAAAAAGGTACATCTCCATTGACAATGTCAAATTACACAGAGTGGCCGATTCTTCTTAGTATGACACCTGCGGTCTCCTGTCCATTGATACTGAGACATTTTGTTTTGGGTCCGGCTCCTAACAACAGGCCTGACGTTGCCTTCGAGATGCCTGCAGTTCCAAGTCCTTTATTGAATACCCCACCTGATGCTCATCTTGATGAGACTGAGTATACTTACCCCACAGACTTGTCGATGCCCGATTTACAAATCTGTTTGGTCACTGAGTCCAGATTTTTATTTGACACTAACTCTACCACATCGAAGTCCCCTTCAAAACTTTCTGTTTTTGCAACATGGTTTAAAAAAACATTTTTTGAATCCTCCTTGGACTTACATTTGGTTGGTGCTTTTTTCTATTTTTAGTTTATGTCAATTGGATTTGTGGTGTATTTTTTCCGTCTTGTAAATGGACACTACGTTGAAGAGAGGACTGCGTTCGACATATTATTGGAACATTGGCACCCCAATCCTCATCACACAGATTGAAGAGGGACCTGAGTTTTGTAAACATTACTGCTTGGCCCGTCTTAGATGGGATCGTATGGGATGTTGTTTAATTGCAGATTCACGGTCCCACAGGGGTTATAAATGTCCCTAACGTATTAAGAGTTTCTATGGGGAATGTGGTTAAACAAAATATACGCTCTGATGATTGGGATGTTCAAACTGTAGAGGCTTTGTTTTCATATTTGAAATAGTATGCTGCTTTTGATGCTTAGGATTTATATTTAGATTCAGCAAATTATGGTGATTTGTTCTGTTATCAACACTATGGCAATCACTACCTGCATAAAGCAAACACGAGGAGGAATATAATCAATTATACGCAATGGGAACATTGCCCCGCTCCTTTTGAAGGCAGTTCAAATTCTCTTTTAAAGAGATTCACTTATTTTACTGATTTCAATCAGTCAAATCCTAATGCATTTTATTTTAAGATGACCGAAAAATCCTCTTCCAAAGTTAGACTAACCCACACAAAATTAATATATTCCAAGTCCTTTCCTGACCATTTGGCTAATGGGGGCTATGAACTGTGTAAAGATACTATTGATCTTAAATCTGTTTGGGGTTCTAAAAGTTGGCAAGTGCAAGGCACAGAGGCTTTGCATTGTGCATGTCTCATCCCAAACCATATGTTGTTTTTGAATTCGACTATCTCACAAACCACCTGCTTTGGATTGGCTACTACTAAAAAATTAAATGCTACATCTTTTCCAGAATTGGAAGAGTACCCCGGTTGGGATAATAATACCAGTATTTCTATCAGGGAATTACGGACCCTGTTGCTGAATTCTACTTTTAATATATCCAGTTTGCATCCTAAGGGTTGGTTGTTGTGGCACAGAAGTGCTGATTCTTGCCAACATTGTTTTCTGGGTTTAGCCCCTAGCTACACACAGGTTAGGGTGGATCCCCGTTTTGAGAGTGACCATTCTGTGACTACCTATTCCGTAGGCATGCTGTGTCAGAATTGGCTCAAACACACCACTTTAGCATCAGTTAAGCTTCATTTGTCTCAATTGACTGACGATGTTGATCTGAATGACTTTGTCAAGGGCCCTGCTTCTGGCAGATCCAAAAGGTGGATGTATGCTATTTACAACCAAGTCTGGAAACTGCCCCAGATTGAGGCTGCTTCCCGTTTAAGAGCTATAGATCAAGTAAATTTAGAAAAAGTGCTGGCAGTTGTAGATAACAGCATTAACACGCTTTCTTCCCGCATTTACACATTAGATAATATTGTTTCGTCTGTTGTTGATATTGTGCAAGAAGATGTCTCTGTTTTGTACCATGGTCAAAATCAACTGCGTTCCATTATGCAGTTTGCATGGACTTTAAAAACGCTGAAGGCAGGGAAAGTGCCTTGGGACTACATGAACACGTCCTCATTGTTTGCCCCTTTTAATCTGACTGCCAAACAGCAATTTATGTCTATAAAAGATGTAACTTTGTCTATGTTACATATTGAAAAGTTAGAACCTTTGCCGTTTTCTGTGGCCGAGACAAATTCTGCTGTGTGGTTCGTACATGGGCTAATAACATTACCTTTCCCTCTGTTCAAGTTCGAAGCTTGCATGAAGTACTATGCTATTGGCAGGTTATAACCTCTGGGTACTGCTTATCTCCATGAAGCTTGGTCACTACCATTTACCTATAGGTGCCTGAGGTAGGGAAAAGAGGTTTATTTGAATAGTGAAGATTGCACAGCAACACCTGATCACTCGTTAGTGTGTAGAAATATCCAATTGCTTGGCTCGTGTAATCAAAATGCACCTAATTTGGCCTGTGTCTTAAAAGGTACAACGACGCCTTCTATCACACCCACATTCACTTTTACTAGCAAACTGTAGTTATTTACTTTTAAATAATGAAGATTGTTGTGGGATGCTGGCTGGAATTCCTTACATCGTTACGGTCTCCCAACGTGTAGTTTGTTGTACAAACGTAATGTTTCCTCCTCCACATGGGAAGCTGGATGTTTCTATCTGGCCAACGATTCCAACCTTGAAATCAGAGTTCAACAAGATGAGTCGAATAAGAGCTCTTTTGTCACAGAAAGATGTCGCCCTTACATCTGCCCGTGAAACATATGTCCTTCACGTGGCAAAGACCCGCACAGAAGTGCATGCTTTATTAAATACATATCTGCCCCTGCATTTCGGGGAATTAATTCACACTATCTTTAATGCTTCCTCACTGTTTTTAAAGTTGTTAGTAGTGGCCTTGTGACTTCTTTCCAAACTATATTGAGTGTGTTCCCGGCATTTTTTAATTCTATTTTCTCCAGCCTCTTTGGTGAATTTCTCTTGATGCTTGCTCTGGTTGCCGGAGTGCTTCTACTACTTTGTTTATTTCAGAATGGATGCAAATCCTGTGCCACGAGACGATTTGCCCCGGCTGTTGCTGCTCTGCAACCGAATGCTTAATTTCTATGGAGCGCTGCCTCTAGTTACATTGAGTGCAGTTTATGGATTATCGTTTTGATTTTCCTTTTTCACATGCATCCAGCATGTCTTTCATTGCCTAAGCTGCGATTTCGAATGGGCTCTGGATTTGGGTCTCTGCAGTACGGTGTCTCCCAACGCAGATTATGATCAACTGATGAGCCCCTTAGTTGCTCATAAAATGCTTTGTTCTGGCGGCGAGATTATGGCCTTTGTAGCAATGCATGGAGTCCAGGGACGTTGGAATATTTTTGCAGCGGCGCATGAATTCTTGGCACGCAGTTATATTGAAGTGAATCCGAGTTGTCCTCTGATGGTGCTAGAGGCTCCAGTTATTAAGGAATATGTAATCAATCAATCAATCATGCCATTTGTATAGCGCACTACTCACCCGGGAGGGTCTCAAGGCGCTTGGGGGGAGAGGTATGCTACTGCTCGAACAGCCAGGTCTTGAGTTGTTTCCTGAGGCGAGATAATCCTGGGTCAGCCGAAGGTGGATGGGGAGGGAGTTCCAAGTCTTGGCAGCCAGGTAAGAGAAGGATCTTCCTCCGGCGGTGGCTCTTCGGATGCGTGGTACGGCTGCGAGGGCAAGGCTGGTGGACCGTAGCTGGCGGGTAGGCGTGTAGAAGGTCAGGCGGTCGTTGAGGTACTTGGGGCCCAGGTCGTGGAGAGACTTGTGTGCGTGGGTGAGGAGCCGGAACGTGATCCTCTTGTCGACGGGGAGCCAGTGCAGGTTCCTCAGGTGGCTGGAGATGTGGCTGCGTCGGGGGACATCCAGGATGAGTCGGGCGGAGGCGTTCTGGATGCGCTGGAGTCTTCTCTGTAGCTTGGCTGTGGTTCCGGCGTAGAGGGTGTTTCCGTAGTCCAGTCGGCTGGTGACGAGTGCCTGGGTGACAGTCTTCCTGGTCTCGGTCGGGATCCAGCGGAAGATCTTGCGAAGCATACGCAGGGTGTTGAAGCACGATGAGGAGACGGCGTTGACTTGTCTGGTCATCGAGAGGGAGGGGTCCAGGATGAAGCCCAGGTTGCGTGCGTGGTCGGTTGGCTTGGGTGCGGTGCCCAGAGCTGGGGGCCACCAGGAGTCGTCCCAGGGGGAGGGCGAAGATCCCAGGATGAGGACTTCCGTCTTGTCCGAGTTCAGTTTCAGGCGGCTGTCCTTCATCCACTTGGCGACGTCTTTCATCCCTTTGTGTAGGCAGGTTCTGGCGGTGTCGGGGTCTCTGGTGAGGGAGAGGATCAGCTGGGTGTCATCGGCGTAAGAGATGATGTTGAGGTTGTGCTGGCGTGCGATGGCTGCGAGAGGTTTCATGTAGATGTTGAAGAGGGTGGGGCGGAGTGTAGATCCTTGCGGGACGCCGCAGATGACTTCGGTGGCCTCGGAGCGAAACGGGGGGAGGCGGACTCTTTGTGTTCTTTCGGCGAGGAACGAGATGATCCACTCCAGTGCCTTCTCTTGGATATGTATGTTCATTCCCATTACTAAATTGGATGGCTGAAATGTTTTCAGATGAGAACAATGACTTCCTGTTGGAGGCTGTTGCAACGTACTGTGCATATACACTATTGGAGTGAGGTGCATTTCCTGCTCTCTCTTATTCACGACTGCCGTCACATGTTGGACATCAGATTTTTTTACTATTTTTATTTATTTTTAGGCATATTGGCTTTATGGTGCCCAAAAGTAATTACTAATTTGGAGTTTTTTCAAAATTCGGAGTCTGCGCCTGTTTTTCCATTATGGCAAATTTGAACTTGATCCTATTTCTCGAACTTGAATTCTGCGTTCCTGCTTTGCCCACATTTCTTATCCGTGCTTCGATCAAGGCAGCTTGTAGTGGGGCATTTATACAGTGTTAAGTTAGCATGAGCTTATTAGAAGTTTAAATGTCATTTTACCTTTTGCTTTCTTTTGCACACGGCACACACGTTAGATATTGTTTCGAGTTAGGCTGAGCGTTTTGCTTCACATGAGAATAACTTGTTTTTCTACATTGCTAGACTTGCTTTGTAAGCTTAGTCTGAACAGTGAGTGCCGAGGCCTTCAAGGTTATATCAACACTATTGCTGTTGTTCGAACTGATCAGCGCACGTTCTAGACATAACATATATGCAGCTGTGGATATCTCAGATATTAGCGCCTTTAATAATACACTGTGTAGGCATGATTGAACACACTTGGAGAACATTCGTATGCTGAGAGCTTGTGCTGAACTCGATGTGATTCACTCCTGCTAATCTCTGAGGTATGGGGTCCCCTATGCAAGCCTAAGAGACCTTCTTTAGTTATAAAAATAACCTACTAGCAAAGGAGGGTAAAATATAGGTATATATTTAACCTGTTTCCATTTAGGATTATAACATGCTTTCTCCCTTTGTATTTTATGGAATAGTAACTATGCTGACAATCTTATTTCTTATCATATGTCTGCTTGTATTAGCTAAGATGCTGCACCTGAGATCACAGCGTTAAAATAACATTTTTAAACTTGCTCGTGTCTCCCTTTACTTCCTGGTCTGGACTGGTATGAGAGTATAATGATAGAGTGCTCATGTTTCCCACCTTACCTGAGATATCCTAAGTGGCATGTTCTGGGTTGTCTAATCATTGGTAACTTTGCTATAGGACGAAGAGCTAATGAGACACTGATGCTAGTCTGGTAGGGGATTTTGGGTACTAAGGTGGGTTTTTGGCACACCCGAATTCACTGAGGTCCTGAATATCTGTGCACAGTTCTCTGTCTGAGCAGAATCCTTGCAACACCATCTGATACGACGGATTACTCTGCTCTCGGTGGACCCACTTATTTATGACTACTGGCGGTACCAAAGACAACATCCACATATGTCTGTCACAAGGAACTGGGTATTGTTTATGTCTCGGACCTTATAAAGGAGAGCCCGGTCTTGTTGTGGCATAGGGTCTGGGTTTCAAAAGAAACGGTTTTAAACAGGGACATTATTAATGATTGTATGTCTCACGAAGGGGGCATGAAAATAGAGTGGTTAAGGTATGTGAGACGCTTTTTAATTGCTATAGGCCACCAGGATTATTTTGACAACCCATCTAGCATGGTAGGCGTCTCCAGGCAGAAATTAAAAGAAGCCTGCCTTACCCTCCTGGAAGATTGCAGCTCCATTACTGGAGGGCAAGAAACCAACAGTCCTCTACAATCATATGTTGCTAGATGGCCTTGGCCTACAGAAATATTTATCACTTACCTTAAGCTGTTTTACCCGGATGCTACTCACTCGTTTCCGAGGGGGTACCTTTTTTAGACTTGTGACTTTTCCAGAGGTAAACATCTGGTCAGAAACTCTGCCCCTTTGTCCCTGTGACGATGCATCACAACAGACCACCCTACATTGCATTTTCTTCTGTAAATTTTATACCTCAATTAGAAAAAGGTACATTGTAAATCTACTAAAAAATTGGGGCTTAGGACAATGTAGACCGGCCCTGTTAAGACTGCAAATGTTGGAGGATGAGTGTACCCTTTTTAGTGTTTCATTGTTTTTAAAATGTGTTTTAAGATTTAGACTATCAATGAACCCGAGTTCTTGACGCTAGTCATGTAATTAGTGGCCGTTCGGTTTTTATATTTCTCCTTTTATAGCATATAATTCCTAATTCACCCTAACTGAAGTAATCATGTATTTAATGAACTAGCTGAAATTTGTATTTGTACTTTCTTAACATGTGCTTTTATGGTTTCTAAATTGTTACCGAATAAAGCTACTTTTTGACTTTGACTTTGACTACTAGTCAGTAATATGCTTGGATATTGGCCAATGCTATTCCTCCTCCATACCAGCCCCTAGAGAGTTTGTGTGTTGCTATTCGAGATGGCTTCCTGTTCCAGAGCAGCCCCCTGATTTCCCCATCAATGGCTCTAAAGTACGCCTCAGAGCCTGCAAAGGTCGTATTTTGCAGAGCATAGAGGAGTGGCAGCAGTGCCATCAGATTGAATAGCGCCGCTCTTCCCAAATGGGAAAGCTGTAAAGCACGTCAATGTTGCATGTCTCTCCTAAATTGAGCCAACGGGGCCAGGAGATTGCGCTCATAAAAAAGGTTTTGACATAAATTCCTAAATGTGTGAATCCTTCCTCCTTAATCTTTGACTCACAGTCTGTAGGCAGGACAGGAGCAAGGGGAACACCACCGACTTGGACCAGTTGGTGGTGTATCCTGAAGATCGCCCAAATGTGGAGCAGATCCGGAGTATCCTGTCTATAGAGGACCGTGGTGCCCACACATTCAGAAGCACGTCATCCGCATAGAGCGAAATTATGTCATCGTGCCCTTCTGGCCAATGCAGTCCACAGATAATCGCGTCGCTCAGTATCCAGCTTGCCAAGGGCTCCAAAATCATGGCAAACAATAACGGAGGCAGCGGGCAGCCCTGCCTTGTTCCCCGGTTTAGCGAGAACGTATTTTATATTCACTCATTTACTACCACTTGAGCCAAGGGTGCGGTATATACCAGCCGGAGCCAATCAATGAACTTTCCACGCAGACCCATTCGCTCCAGGACTGCAAATATGTACGGCCACTCGACCATATCGAAGGCCATACGTGCATCTAACAATAGTATTGCCCTGTCTTCCTGGATGGATTACCTGCGGCCCAGGGCTGCGTTTAGCCATCTCAGATTAACTGCTGTATTGCGTCCAGGCATGAAACCAGATTGGTCCAAATGCACAGGTTTGGTCACCACCGGGATCAACCGCCAGGCCAGAACCTGTGCCAGGATTTTGGATTCTACAGTAAGGAGGAAGATTGGTCCTCTACTGGCTTTCCCTTCTTATGTATTACTACAACTGATACTAGTCTTTGATCCTGCGGTAGTAACCCTGCCTGCCGGATTTCCTCGTACATACTAAGGAGGTGCGGTGTCACCTTAATGGCTGTCACTTGAGTAGCTCAATTGGTATGCTGTTGGGTCCCACAGCTTTACCAGACTGAATACTGTTAATAGCTTCACTTATTCCCTCTGCTGTGAGGTCTTCTTCAGGCAAATCGGGATGTCCACCAATAGCTCCTTAGAGTCCTTAGTCATCCCTATTGCTTCTGGGATGTAGAGCTGCATATAATGGGCTGGGAACGCCTCTGCATTTTCTTGTGCGTCTCGCAGCCAATTCCCTCCTACTCTCTGAATTGTCATAACCCATCTGTCTGCCTACTCTCTTTTGTTAAGCCAGGCCAACAACTGCCCGCTCTATCTCCAAATGCGTAGGTTCTGTGTTGTGTTGCGCAAATTTTACCTCTGGCCATTTCTGTCCCCAGATTCTTATACTCCCGACATTTTATCTCTAGGGCATACCTGGTTTCTTCATGCATGGGGTTGGGAGACTGCTCCAGCGCTAATATATCTCACTCCAGGATCTCAAGCAAAGCCTTTTTCTTCTTCCTATGCCCGGCCATAAGGGAGAGTGCTTGCCCCTTTAATACAGTGTATGCCTCCCAATTAGTCGGAGAAGACCAGACCGGTCCTAAATTTTATTTAAAATAGCAGTCTGGAAGATGGCGACCTAGGAGGCAGCAATACTTCGAGGCTCCCCACTCCGGATCCCCCATCCCGGCCGTTTCTCAGCATAATATCCCTGGTTATGCAAGGATTTTGGCGGGGAACAGCGGAGACATGGGAAGCTATGCTGATGGGCAGTTTGAGCTGGTGAGGGGCATCAGGAAAGTCGACGCTGCGGTCAGAGGCCCATAGCCGCGAAATGGCGGCTGAGTAATACGGGCACTGAGGAGGGTGAGACTGCACCCGGCATGAGACCCTTAGAGCTGTGGTAGCTCATCGCCGTCTGTCGATCGTCAGCCCAGAGGTGCCGAGTGTGTGGGGCAGCAGCAATGGAGCAAGAGGCAGCTGGCGGAGGATGATGCTGGTAGCTGGTGGAGTGCTCCGCCATGGAGGACGCGAAAATTGAGGTCTAGGCGTCTGGGCCTACCGACCCGAATCTGGCCGCCACCTTCACTGAGCTTGCCGAGAGAGATTCTGGCGCCCGGCCCTGGTGTGCGCCCCTTGGTGCAGAGGTGAGGAGCGGCTATTCTATAGCGGCGAAACGAGAGGCAGCGAGCTGAGTGCAGCGCCGGTGGTTGGGGCTGCCAGAGGGTCCCTCTGCGGCTGGCGCTAAAATCGAGGCCGGGGCGGCTGGGCCTAAGAGACCGGATCTAGCTGTCACCTCTATTGGGACTGTAAAGAGGGACTCTGACATCCGGCCCTGGTGAGCTCCCCCAAGCACAGGGGCGAGGAGTAGACATTGGCGTCCACCTGGGGGAGCGAACACAGGTACCACTTGGCAGGGGAAGGGGACGCAAGCTCAAGGAGTCCGCGGGACAGTGGGGAACGGCCGGGAGTGCAACACGGCGCAGGCAGAGGACTGGGGCGGGAGCAGAGACCCCAGACAGAGGCCCCTGCGGGAGTGACAGCCCGGCCCCGGTGCCCTGAGTGAGCCCAAGTCATCTCAAGAGCCTGAGGGGTAGAGGCCCCGACCTTAGGAATCAGCAGAGGGCCCCTCAGCAAACCACATAATTGCACTGCACGCAGGGCGCCCGCACAGAATGGGACAAAGGGCCCCAACCCTACCGAGTGCAGAGGCAGAGGCTGACTGGCAGACGGCGTAGGGGCACTAGAAGAATCAGACGGCCTGCATCTTGGCCGGCACCAGGTGCTCTAGCGGCCGGGGCTCCCGCAATTGGGGATTCGAGGACAGGCCCATAAGCCAACCTTTGCTTCATTGCCCGCTTCCTATGCTTGGCGCCCACACAGTGGTGAGCGGATGCCCCCGCCTACATAGTGACCAGAGACAGTGACTGACCAGGGCAAGTGACTAAAGTACCAGCAGAATCAGGCAGACGTGCTCTGCAGTCCGAGGAGGAGTAGTACCGACTAACCGAAGGCCGGTGCTGCCCGCGTGAGGTGCGGGGCCTGGGTGAAGGGTCAGCAAGTGTCTAGTTACACGAAAGGATGACCAAAACCACCTTAAATTGCGCCCAGAGCGAGACACCCAAACAAGAGGCCCTAGCGGCAAAAGAGAATCAGCGTGCTAACCGCTCACTAGGGCCTCGGTGGGGCATGGCTGGTAAGAGGAGGAAAGGGGAGAGATCTCTCAGAGAAATGCTCACCAAATCCCCTACCACAGTGGATAAAGGGGGCGCATCCCAGTCGGCTACTCAGGCCCAACGGGACCGGACACCTAAGGATACGCCCATCACCAGGGAGTTCCTAGAAACGCTGTTCAATACACTCCGGGATGATTTCCAGTCACTAAAGCAGGAGGTAGCAGACGAAGTAAGAGAAATCCGTCGAAATGTTGATGAACTGGGGGAGAGGGTTGCAGCTATTGAAGACTGTGAGCACTCCAAAAGCGAGGAAATTGAGTCCCTGCAACAAGAAATAATTCGCCTAAAAGACCAACAAGTGGACCTTCAAGCGCACGCCGAGGACCTGGAGAATAGGTCTTGACGCACCAACATCCGCGTCAGAGGGGTCCCGATGCAGGAAGAGGGGTCAGATGTGGCGGGCTACCTCCAGGGCCTCTTCAGAGACATCCTTGGTGAGGCTTCAGACTTCGAGATATGCATAGACCGCGCGCATCGAGTGGGGCTGGGAAGGCGGGCACCGTCCCCACCGCTGGACATTCTAGCCTTCCGACCAGACTTTGTGCTGAAAGAACGTATCCTGTGGGAGGCCCGAAGGAAACAACCTATCCATTACCAGGATCACCCATAGCTTTGTACCACGATCTAGCCTCCATAACACTGCAAAAGAGAAAAGCCTTTAAGGAAGTGACATCCTATTAAAAAGATAAAGGGGTACCATACTCGTGGGGCCATCCCTTCCGCCTAATTTTTAAATGGAACGGCAAGCACCACCAGATGAGATCACTCCAAGAAACCTGCGATATGCTGAGCCTCGCAAGTCACAGCCAGGAGTCTTCCCCTACCCCATTGCAGTGGCCACCGGGAGATGGTTGGCAGACAGTGGGGCGCAGACGTTCTCCCAAACCCGACATGAAGCCGGACACACTGGCGTTGTCCCAGAAAAGGGCGTCAGCCCTGGAAGCAGTGAAGCGAGACACTTCAACTACTGAGTGAATGTTCGGTATCAACGGGGACTTCACAGCACATGGCTGGCCCGGGTTGGGGGACAAGGGGGGAGCCGGGGTCGACCAGGCTACACGTGGACCCTTCACTCTTTCTACATCCCAAGCACCGGCACTTCTGGAAGTCAGGCGCTGGACAATGGTGGTTGATAGGGGCTGTTTTGTTGGGTTTAGGGAGGGGCGTTGGAAGGGTTGAGGAGGGGGGGTGGAGAGTAGGGGAGGTGGGGGGACGGTTGAGGTAGGGAAGGGGGAGGAACCAGTGTGTCATCAGGGGGGTCCAAGCAGGGCATCTAGTAGCATCTGGAAAACCCAGGGTAACGCTGTTTCACCCCATACTGAATCCATGTCGAGTCCCACCTTGAAGGTCGTTACCCTCAATGTAAAGGGGCTCAACAACCCCATCAAGCGTAGAGCCATCCTGTCCTACCTAGAGAACTCTGGGGCTTCCATATGTCTCATTCAGGAAACACATTTGCTGTCTAAAGACTGGCACAGGATGAGATTGTGTGCTTTTCCTCACCAATACTACTCCTCCACCACAGATAAGAGGGCGGGGCTCGCCATACTGGTGGCTAAACACTTCCAGGGTACAGTGGGGGAGAAGGTGGCGGAGATTAGGGGCAGACTACTGGCACATGCGGTCAAGGTGGGAGGCATGACTTTGGTTGTAGGGTCTCTCTATGTTCCTAATACAGGTCAGTAATCCTTTCTTAAGAGTGCAATGTCGGAAGTCTTACTAACTCAGGATAAATATGTTCTCATTGGCGGGGACCTCAACCTCGTTATGGACCAGACCAGGACCGATCGGGTCACCGCCATGGCTTGACAGGGACAATCTCACTTGAGGGGAGGGCCTGGCTGATTCAGAGAGGGCTTCTAGATGTCTGGCGGGAGGCCCATCCCAAGAGCACACAATACTCATTTTATTCACACGTACACCATAAGTACGCCAGGTTGGACCATTTTATCAGTTCCTCAGAACTTTACACACTAGTGGACGACGTGGACATAGTCCCTGCCACACTCTCTGACCACGATGCTGTGTCAATCTCCCTCAAAGTCCCCCGCACACTCAAGTCTAAAGGCAAATGGAGGTTACGAGAATCCCTACTACATAGGAAAGGGGTGCTTCAGCAGCTTAATAAATGTATTGCCGATTATCTCTCAACTAACGAGCAGCCCGGCAAGCCTCTCCCCATTCTATGGGGGGGGCTCTAAAAGAGGTCATGAGGGGGGGACTGATAGCGCTTTTGGCAGTGGAAAAAAGGGAGCGAAAAAAAAAAAGAGAACTACTCATGGCCAAGGTCACGGAACTCGAACGGGTACATAGCCACACGGGTGCCCCCAGGATATGGCGCCAATTGAAGGCGGCCAGGGCACAACTCGCAGGCCTAGATCTGAGCCGAGCAGAATTTGCGGCCCTGCGGATCAAACACACCTATTATGTGGGGCGTAACAAAACAGGGCGCTTCCTAGCGAGCAAACTTAGAGCCCGTATCCAGCACGCCAAGGTTACTGCCATCAGTGATGCCCGGGGCGAGGCAGTAATAACCGACGACCTGATCGCTGACACATTAAAGAATTACTACGCGTCCCTATATAGCAGAGACTCGACCATTGACACGGCTTAGCCAGGCGGCGACCACGGCCCTTAATCCCTCTGGGGCAGCAGCTCTATAGACGCACCTATCAGGATTGAGGAGGTGATCAGAGCGATCTCCAGGCTCAAACCCTTGAAATCCCCAGGGCCAGATGGCTTCTCTGTGGGATTCTACAAATCATTCTGCCCGCTGTTAGCGCCAATTTTAACCCAACTTTTAATTTTTCCAGGGGCCGGGCTCCATTCCACCGATTATGTTGGAAGCAGACATCATTGTGCTGCCTAAACCGGGGAAAGATGCTACCCAATGCTCCGCGTTCAGACCTATCTCCCTACTCAACTTAGACTTAAAACTGTTTACGGGGGTTCTAGCTTCTAGATAGGGCCCGCGGCAGCCTGGCATCATCGAGCCTGACCAATATGGCTTTATCCCGAACCGCTAATGCAGCGACAACACCAAACGCCTCCTGCATCTAATCAACAAAGCTCACTATAACCAGACAGATGCCATGGTACTGTCGATCGATGCTGAAAAGGCGTTCGACAGGGTGTATTGGGGGTTCCTAGATAAGACGCTGGCACACTTTGGCATAGGGGTTTGCTTCAGGGCCTGGGTCACGAGCAGCTATGACAAGCCGATGGCATAGATCCGTGTGAACGGTACAACATCGTGTCCATTCAACATCTGGAGGGGAACAAGGCAGGGGTGCCCTCTGTCGCCCCTCCTCTTCGCGCTCTACATAGAACCCCTTGCCCAGAGAATTTGGGTCCACCCCGAAATACCGGGGGTTTCCTTTGGAGGGGAGCACCACACTATTAGTCTGTACACGGATGACATCCTGGTGGCGCTGGACACACCTAAACAGTCAGTGCCAGCGTTCTTGCGTGAGTTGGAAGCCTTTGGTGCAGTGTCGGGCTTTAAAATGAACACTGGGAAATCCATGCTTCTTCCCCTGGGAAGCAATGTTCCCATGCCGGCAACTTTACCCCCAGAATATGGAGACCTTCGAGCATACCCTTCGATCCCATACTTGGGAATTACTCTAACGCCGTCCACAGAGCAGACGGTTTCCTCTAACTATGCCCAACTCATTTCTCAAATCCAGGGGGATCTGGGTTGATGGCAACATCCGGTCACTGCTGGGCCACATCGTGGTGATAAAGATGTCCATACTGCCTGAAATCCTATATGTCTTCCAAACAATCCCCGTCGGACAACCCCTAGGAATACTCCGAAGGCTACAAGACGCCATCCAACAATTCATATGGTCAGGGAAAAGGCTGCGAATACGCAGGGTTTTGTCTCATCATCCTCCCGATGAGCAGGGGGGGCTGGGGATTCCTAACCTTTTACAATACTCTCAGGCAGCCCAACTCCGGTACTTAGTGGAGTGGAGCCGGCCCGAGTCAGGAAAGAGATGGCTCTTTCAGGACCGAGCGATGGCGCAGACTGCTCTCTGGAGAATACCCTTCCTGAGGAGCATGGACAGGCCGAAATATCTTAATAGATCCCCTATCACCTGCACAATTATGAGGGTCCGGGACACAATTGCGTGTCGGAGGGAGCTCACTACATTTCCCTCGCCTCTGACACCTTTGCTAGACAACGCTGAATTTGAACCCGGGATTGGCAAAGTAGCATTCTCACAATGGCGCGATTCATTGTGCAAATCCGCAGGTCACTTATTCGATCTCAAAGGATTTATTCAACTCAGACCTCCCTCAGTTCTATGATCTTCCCAGCCCGAGCAGATACCAGTACTTCCAACTGAGACACTGGCTGATGTACCCGGAGGTACGCCCACGTATAAGTAGGAAAATGATGGCTTAAAAAAATGGCTAGGCACTAAAGAATCGGATCGGAAGCTGATCTCGGAGCTCTATCGAATGCTCTATCCGCTGAGCCCTAAACTGCGCTCAGCCGGTCAGAAACACTGGAAGGGAAAATTGGGAAGGGCTCTCTCTGATCAGGCGTGGCAGGCCATATACTACAGAGCAAATCACACCGCAAGGAATACCGCGAGCAGGGAAGCTGCGGTTAAAGTAGCCACCTACTTGTATCTAACACCGATCCGCCTGAGATGGGGTAATACTGACCATAGCCCTACTTGTTGGAGGGGATGCGATGAGGAGGGAACACTGACTCACCTGCTTTGGAGCTGCCGGGAGGTGGAGGGTTACTGGACGGAGGTTCTCGATGAAATCGACAAACACATCAACAACAAAATCCCTAGGTTCCCAGCATACACACTCTTGGGACTACCCAAGAAACTTACTTTCCCTCTGAAATCAATCCGGGTAAAACAGATAGGACTAGCAATGGGGGCGGCAGTGCAGCATATCTTGTCGCTCTGGTATAAACAGACCCGACAGACTCACAATGGGTGGCTCCATAGATTGTGGTATATAGCGGGCATGGAGCACATTCAGGCTTCCCTCACCCTATCCCTGTCCTCTTTTGCTACTACTTGGCAGCCAAAGCTCGCATTCTTGTCAACAGAATTCAATGAAGTCACATGCCCGAAATACCTCTACCTCCTGATACTTACTGACTCTTCACCTTCGGAGGACACTACTGGGGAATAGGTGTATCTACGTCACAGCGCGCTAAACTCACACTTGGAATATCTCAGACTCACCGGTTCCGGGAGGGGGGCGTGGGGGTGGGAGGGAGTTGGTGGGTTTTAGTTTCTTTAGTCAAACTGAGTTTTTGTTTGGAGAACTTGGCAGGGGCGTTTGCCCTGTCGGACATTTGCTGCACTGGCGGACTTTACCAACGCTTCACAAAGATGCTTGGTGGGCGGGTGGGGGTGTGTGGGGGGCCCCCGTATGGTTGCAGAATTATAAGACACTTGTACGTTGTTTTCTTTATTGCCTAAAACTCAATAAAACAAAGTTAACACAAAAATAAATAGCAGTCTGTTGCTTTAATATTAACCTCTTTGATGTTTGGTATTGTGAGGGACCAGAGACTAATTGATAGGGATCTTCGCCTAGATATCTTACCTAAGCTAAATAATGCATGGTCCAAGATTCCTCTTGCTAAGTGTTTGACTTCTGTGAAATGCTGCTTGTCATCTGTGATGGTTAGGATATGGTCTAGTCGAGACAGGCAGTTGTGTGCCCCTGTGTGAAACGTGAACTGTTTCGCCTCCGAGTGAGCTTCTCACCACATGTCCACGAAGCTGAGTGCAGTCAAGAACTCTGCCATTGTATTACGAGTGCGCGAAGGAGCTCTTGGCAGGAGCCTATCTATTCTGTCATCAAGGGTCATATTGAGGCCGCCCCCCACCACTAGTGCCCCCTCCAGGATATCCAGAATAAGTCTGGCAATGCCACATTATGTAGTGCCGTTGGAACAAATGCAGATAAATAGTTAATCCTTTTGCCTTCCCAGAAGCCTGTTGCCCCTGCAAATCAGCCCTGTATGACTGTGTGTATCTTTTCGACGGTAAAGGGGAACAAACCCTGTACCAGGATGCTCGTTCCCCGGGAATCCGAGGTGAACCCTGAATGTGAGATAAGTCCATATCTCCAACTATCGAGCGCCACCCAGTTATTCCCAACTGGGTGGGTTTCCTGCAGCAGTATCACGTCCGGGGCCAGCCTTTTGATATATTGGAGCACTATCACTCTCTTAAGTTTGTCCCAAAGACCATTGATGTTACACGGCAGTATGCAGAATGAAGTTTCTGCCCTCTTCCATGCAGCGAGCAATTGAGTACCCAGTGTTTCGTTCGAGGTCACCTGTAGTCATTGCGCGAAGTACCTGAGGTGGCCCCACCCAGTGTAAGGGGTAGTTTGGTTTGTGACTTGCACTGCATGTAGGAATCAATAGTCATTAGTACCCAGTGAGATCGTTGATGTGTCAAGTGTGAATTATAATGTTGCAACAAAAATACTATAGTATAACAAACTATGCTTAAACTCCAGCCGAGAACAGTTTCCCCCTTCCCTGCATGACGGTATGAACATTACCCGCCTCCCCAACTTAGCAGAGTGCCATTCCCCCACCCAAACCTGATTTGGAGGATTCATGTGACAGTCCCCCCGTTCGCCCTTTCATTCATACCAACTGGACAGTTTGTTGCTATCAGTAGCTGCATGTGGATTGTGGTATACTTAACATCACATCATCAGCATTTTCTCCTGTGCCATCTCAGCTTCTGTCGCTTTATCACTCCCCCAGTCACCGACCTAGATTCATTTCTACCAATGAGACAGCTACGGCATTCCTCAATGGAGTTGCGTGAATGTGCTCAGGGTACTCGCTGCCCCCTGCGGGGGATCACCCCTGCTGCCTGTCGGTTTCCCCTTATCCGCTTGTATATCTTGGCGGCATGTGTGTATAGATGGGAAACAGCGTGTACAAAGCTGTTTCCACAGCGCAATGGCTTTACAACGCAGTCGTTAGAATGACTGCATTGTTAACCCGCAGTGCCATTGCATCGCAAGTTGTTTCAACGACTTGCTGTAGGGGGCGTGCAACACCAGGGAATGTGTTGGATTTTAACTCCAACACCTTCCCTTCTGTTGCACAAACTGGAGAAGGAATAGTAATTAATACCAGTCCTAAGTCCAGCGAGTCCCCTACAGGAAGTCGTTGAAACGACTTGCGATGTAATGGCACTCAGTGGTAACAACGCGGTCGTTGTAACAACCGCGTTGTAAAGCCACATGTTACAATTTAGGGTACATACAGGCCTCACACGTCCTCTATGGTGCTGGTTCTTAATGGCACCGCAGCACACTCCACTCTTTGTCACCCGCCTCGGTGGTTTACAACCCGCCCCTGGCTGGAGACATAGAACAGCACCACCTGGCCCGGGGACTCACTTCCTCCTCACTGTATCTATCCCCTTCACCGCTCCCAGCTCTCGGCAGACCCGCTGAGCTGCTTTTGGCCTCTCGTCTGGTCACTGCGGGCCCACTGTGTTATCAAGTTGTGGCTGCCCAAAGTGCAATATAGCCACGTTTCCCGCACCTGCACCGTCGGGCTAGCTCCTTCTTGCCGAGCGCGTGCCCACGGCACTCCGAGGCTTTTAGATGTTCACAGGCCTTTCCCTGCGAGGGCCTCCGACAGCCCTGTTCACAGCCAGCAATCGTCTGGTTAGTCCGTTTACTGCTCGCTATCTTTCCGGTACATCAGTGGTGCCCAGTTAGCACGGATATTTAACGGATGATTGTGTTTAAAGAGCGATGGAGACCGGAGGTGCGCTAGCATGCGGCCATCTTTTCCGGCTGCAGGCCATGCCCCCTCCCATTAACACAATTTACAGCAGGAGCACTTGCACTTTAACACTGAACAGCCATGGAGAGTATGCGGAGGCACTAAACTAGCAAAACTAAGTGCAACGTACCATTAAAAACAGGAGGTGGGGCATGGTAAAGACGACCAGCATAGCGGTCGCCTGAAACGCGAGCTTCGTCGTGACCCATTGTAATCATTCCTATATCCGACACATCGGCTGCTCCTTTTTTACTCACCTCTGCGGGTCCAGACAGGGAGTGCTCCTGGTGACTTTCAAGGCATCCAAGGACCACTGTGTGACCCGGCAACCCAGCGGCTGTGAAGGTGAGGAATACAGCCTGCAACGCAGTAGTGGGCCTGCCCAAAAGTAACTGGGATGCTGATGTCTGGAGCTGGGCCACGAGGCAGAGAGGAAGTGTGCATGGGCGTCATTGACCCCCCGGGGAACTTTGCTGGACTGTGGTCGACTGGGGGTGGCTGCCCGCTGATATGGGACTGTACATTGCACTGTGGGCCCGCGCTGTGATAGCCGTGACAACTGGGAGGCCGTGATACCTGGGCCCGCCCGGAGGACTCATCTGCTTGGGACCGTTAGTGGTCATCTCCTACCTCCTACTTCGACTGGCGGTGGGCTGCTGAGAAACTAGGAGTGACAATGCAGTGACTGTAGTTGGGGGGGTGGGGAGCTGGCCCGGCCCCGGAACGCAATATTGGGAGACGAGGGCCGGCCCTGGGCCTCACTGCTGCTGCTGCTCCCCTCCCCAGATGGCGCTGAACCCTGACTCGATGCACATATTGGTGCAGTACTGGTGCCTGAGTTGTCACTCCGCCTGAGGGGCCACCTGCCAGACCAAGCCCGGGGTCCTGCCTCCATTACGCTGGCTGTGGGCACCTCCCTTGGGGCTGTGGGATGGTGCCAGTGAACCCATTAGGGTTGGAGAACAGATGAAACACTGCAGCACTGGAGGTAGGCGGGACCACTTCGGCATGAAGGTGCCGGGGGGGAGATTGAGGGTGTGGCACTCCCGGGGTCCCGTCCTGAAACAGTTGCCTATGGCCCGCTGCACGGATCGATGCAGGGTCGGTGCCTCGGGCCCAGAGTCGCTCACCAGACTACTACAGATGGGCTGCCTAGGGGAGAACAGACCAGATGCTCTGGGGATGAGGACCCCCTCCATATAGACACTGGGCCCATCTGACACTTGATCAGCCTGCTCAAGCCCGTTGAGCCCGGCAGGGGAGTGAGGCCCTGGGGTCCCCCGGACTCCACTATGCTTAACAGTGCTCAACTGGGGATGTGTCCACGGCCCTCGGAAGAGACAGGGCACCACATTCTCACTGGCTGACGGGCTGCCCCTGGACCTGCCAGAAGACCCACCCCATAGACTCAAGGCTGTTTCACTGCTAGGCTTGGCCTGGAGCTAGCGCCGGCGGGGAATTCTCATCACTTTTCCTCCTTATTGTCCCCTCCCTGGGACCTGCAGTGAGTGGAGGCCCAACCATTGGACACAGCTCCTGTTGCCCCGGAGGCCCCCCGTTGCCCACTTCTTCACGGAGCGGCGTCCCATTGGACTCTGTGACTTGAAGCCAGGATCTGGTCCAACAAGAGGCTCATGGGCGGTCGGGCCATTGGAAAAAGCAGAGCTGCACATGCCACATCCACGCAGATGCCAATAGACCCCTACACCACTCGCTCCAGTGGTCTGCCTGGCTCCGCGAACTCCGACAAAGCAGAGGCCACGGCCAACGACCTCTCAGTCATCCTTCAAGCAATCCAAACCTCCCAAGCTGTGGTGAAGGCGAGAATCGGGGAACTGAAAATGGACGTCAGCTTTCTCCGCCAAGACCTTTACAAAGCTATAGCCAGGATCACAGAGATGGAGTCACGGATCTCTACAGTCAAGGATGAAGTCTCAATGCTCAAATCCCAGGTGGCATCTCTCCTGACGCACAAGGGGGAGCGGCACGCCCAGGCAAAGGATGCTGAAACCGTCCACGCCGTAATAATGTCCACATCATGGGGTTCCCCAGTCCATCTGAGACATGTCCCTGCAGCAAATGGCAGACCCCATCGAAAAGTGGCACAAGACCTGGATGCCCGAGTGTTGCTTGTCCACCTGGTTTGCCGTTGAGAAGGCGCACAGCTCCCTGGCGTTGGCCCTAAGGCCAATCATCACCCGCATCCTGAACTTCCGCAACTGCGGCGCGGTCCTTGGTGATGCACGCTCCTGACAGGACCTCCAATATGATGCATGAAAATCCTGATATTCCCAGATTACACCAAAGAGATCCAGCAATGCAGGCGATCTCTCCAAGATGTCAAACAGAAACTCCGAAACATGGGATTGTAATACCGCATCCTTTTGCTAGCCAAGCTCCAGGTCATCTTCCAAAAGAGGTCTTCTTCGGCACACTCAACGCAGCCTGGCAATGGATAACAGAGGAAAGGCCACTACGGGAGTGGACCTCACTCTCCACTGGCACTCGTGGCCAGACGATGGACCTTGCTGCTAGTTCCCAGCACCGATCCAGAGGATGATGCCACCGCTCCCGAAAGAGATGTGGTAGAACACCCTCAACCTCTCTGCTGAACACTCCCCCGCCAACACTCCAAGCTGAAGGAAAGTAAGTAAGTAAACATTTTATTGTGAATGGTTAATTAAAACCTTTACAAAAAGACTACATTTCAAAAAAGCTTATTCTATTAAATAAATAATTAAAAATGCATCTGCAGACTGATGTCCTTTTTGGAGAAATAAAGTCTGACTTTCATTGTCAATCTTCATAGTCACTTATTTCACTGTGTCTTTAGGTTTTGACCCATTGATCGCCTCTTTTTCGGTTTTCAGCAGTAGGAGGCTCGCTTTCTGAATGAATCTGGTAGCCCTGCAGGCTATCTGCAACTGTTGGCTGTTCAGTACAAACATGACTGCCGACCGGCATGTTCTAATTTGGAAAAGGCGGAATGTTTGAAGGAGATAATACCGTCTCAAGTTACTCAGAGAGGGACAGATGCACAGGACGTGGAGCAAAGTTTCTTCTGAGAGACCACAAAGTCTGCACAGTGCTGTTGGCCATGTTTGCTGCCATGCCGGGATCTGATCTTTTGTGATATAGATTCCCAGCCGTAGTCGTAGTAGCATTTGTTGCGTGGATGGTGTTATGTAATTAACTAGATACGGTTGCGGATCGCATCTCTCATACGTGGCCAATACCATCCAGCCATGTTTTTTCTTGGCCAATGCTGCTTTACCAGCAATCCATGATGTGTGTTTTGCCGCACCATTGACTACTTTTTTGAAGGCCGCGAAGGTGTGTTTAGTGTTCCACGACTCTTGCATATCTAAGTTTTTCAATGCTTCATCCAGTGTTGTTTTCCATGTCTTTTTTCCTTTTGTTTGTTTGTTAATTTCAGACCAACAGAGACCCATCAGTGTGTCCTCCTGAGCTGCTCTTAGTTTCCAGCACGTTTTTATTAAGGCGGCTTGTCTAGCTTGGTGCTGGTTTAGTAACCCAAATTCAAGGCGTACCTGCGCCTGAGATGCAAAATGTGGGATTTGATAAAGATGTTTAAACAACGCTGACTGTTGGAGGTTCAGGAAATTAGCGTCTTTACCTCTGTATAGCTCGGAGCCATACGTGAGGGAGGGTAAAAATTTGGCGGCAATCACTTTCAGCAGATATTCGTTGGATGGACATTTTAGTTTTGTTTTTAGTATGTTTAAGGCGAACCGCAATTTGTTAGCCTGGGCTTTTCTGTGCAGGGTGTGTTCTCTTAATGACCATCTCGAGTCGACCAGTACTCCCAGATACTTATAGGAGCTACATTGCTCTATGTTGTTTCCAGCGATGTACCATCTGAATGTTTGCTGCCCTGGCTGAGACACAAAGCAGACCACTTTCGTTTTTTTGAAGTTGAATTGCAGCCCATGCGTAGAGATGTATTTGTGCAGCCTTGTTATAGCATGTTGGAGACCCAGCGGGGTCTGGCTGCAAAGGACTATGTCGTCGGCGTACTGCATACTCCTTATTTTGTGTTGGGCTAGCTTTGGAGGGTCTGTTTGGTTCTCTGAGATGCTCTTATCGAGGTCCGCAGTGAAGATGTTAAAGAGGGTGGGGGCCAATACACATCCCTGCTTGAGGCCAATGTGGGTGGGGATTTTTGATGTTGTTCTGTCCCCGTTGCCAAGTTTTATCTTAACCCAGGTGGATGTGTACAAATTTCTGATGGCCCGTAGCAACTTCGGAGGGATGCCCCAGCTGGCCATCTTTTCCCATAGGATCTCCCTTGGTACTGTGTCGAAAGCCGCTTTTAGATCGACGAAACAGGTGTACAGTTTTGTAGATTTGGCCATTGCATTGTCGACAAGAAGATTCAGCGCTGGCAGGTTAGCTGAAGGAATCCCATCTGTAGATCAGTTGACTGGCGATGGGAAAAACTACAAGAACGACATGCATCCTCCACCTTCCTCCTTGAAAACCTCCTTGGCCCCTCAGCCGGACTTGGACCTCTCCTGCAGCCCTAGACTTAGCCCGGCCTCAGACACAAAGTATCCCACCTGATGTGAGTGCCACGGACCCCCCAGACCCCGACAAGACACAACTGGCCCCTTGACCTGCCGCTTTAATTGGAACTCAAACCAACCCGACAGCAACAGCTGATGTTCAATATCTGGTACCCATATTGGTTCATCCCAACCCATCTTGTGGACTTCTCAAAGCAAAACGTATATTAACTTTCTTGTTTCGTCTCTCTTGGGTGACAGATGCTTCTGGGGTAGAAGAATGGGGATGGGTGGGATTTACGGGGTGGGGTTTTAGTGCCACATATTTATTGACTGTTTACAATGTTTTCCTTCCCCTAGGCACAGGTACACTCAGTACTCTCTTTGACAACCATAATCACACACCCCATTTTTGGAGGCTCCCTGTGGCCCGCTGCAACAACATGCTAGCCCTTCTTGCGGCCGCTTGCCGAGCGCACTGCTCACCTCCGCCATCCACTTGACCCCAAACATTGCATTCAACATTCTATCATGGAATGTTAATGGTCTTCTAGACCGGATCAAGCGCTAGGCGGTCTTTGCATTTGCCCATCGCAACTTCTCATATGTCCTGCTGCAAGAAACCCACCTGCATGGCGATCGCTGCTCCTTCCTGTAACACAAGGGCTATGACAGGGTCTTTCATGCAGGGTTCGCGTGGGGAGCAATTGGGGTCGCCATTCTCCTGCACTGTGTCCCCCAAGGGTGGTTCATAGCACTAGAGGGCACTTTGGATGGACTGGTGATCGTTCTGTTGTCCATGTATGCCCCCCTAGTAGGCTGCCTTCAAGCCTTGTCATCACTTCTCACCCACCTCCATCAGGGCCTCACCGTGTTGGGTGGCAACTTTAATGCTGTTCCTAGACCCACTCTTGACTGCACCGGACCCACCACCTCTAGGGGCCCTGGGACAAAGTTTCCTACAGACTGGCTCTTCTCTTGGGGCCTTTCATTGCTTGGAGAACATCGCACCTGACACTTCAGCAATATGCGCACACCTTGGCCTCCCATCAGAACACACTCACGTATCTACCTGGTTGTCCAACCAGCACCTGACTGTCAATCCCAGAACCATGTCAACATATTGCCCATAGGGGTCTCAGACGACTCCCCCATGCTCCTGAGACTCAGACAGGGCCCACAGCATTATTACTCATGTGGAGCATTGACGCATGGCATTTCCAAGACCTAACCTTTGTCCAAGCACTAAGAAATGAGCTTCCATCCAACTTCCTCCACAACCGAGGTTCAGTTGGCCAAGTGAGTATGCTTTGGTCTGCCAGTAAGGCTACCACTTGTGGGTTCGCAAAACAATTGGTCAGGTCAAGGGAACTGAACGCCTTTCCCTTATTCCACAGCTGGAAACCCAAGCCACCCACCTGTAGCAGTGCCTTCTCTCTGACCCGAGAGAAGCGACTTCTCGCCAACTGCGTCTTGTCCGGGAGGATATACGCCTTCACTCTCTAGAAGTGGCCAAACTCCTCAGGTGCGCAACAATGGCCAATATCTATGGCTGGGGTGACAAGAATGAGAAAATGCTGTACTGACAGGTCTCTCATCAGCAGGCCACTAGAATAGTTCCAGAGATTAGAGACGACAAAGGCTACATACATCAAGCTCTACCAGACATTGCCCAGATCTTTGCCTGTTAATATGAGGACCTGTATTTCGTGCTGAGCGATAGAGAGCAAGGAACCAGTGACCGCCTCCTAGACACGGTTGGCTTACCACCCATCCCCCAGGGAGAATCCCAACTTCTAGATGACCCCATCATGATGGAGGAAGTCAGAGATGCACTCTCAGGGCCGCAACCTGGGAAGACTCCAGGTCCAGACTGGTTCCCCATGGAATACCTTCTGAAAAACCGAGACTTATTGCTCCCCCACCTCATTGTCCTTTTCGAAGAGGCGTTTTGTCTTGGCTCCTTCACTGAAGACCTGGACTCACTATAGTTTGGGGGGCCAAAGCAGACACAGAGGGGAGATCCCACCGGACCAGTCACTCGCCTGCTAGCTCCTGTGGCCCCAACGCTGCAAGTCTCGCCGCTACCGCTTTCCATCCCGCGGCTAGAGACTACAGCTCCCAGGGAGCATAGCGGCCACTTCCTGCATCCGGCCAGAGCGCGCCCGGAGCGCTACATCAACCGACGCTCCCTCCGCGTCGCGGGACGCGCGCCGGGCTAAGCCCGGGCAAAGGGCGGGCCCTCTACGGCCCTCCAAGGCAAAACGAGGCCGGGCTGGGCCATACCACCAACTTTTGTCCTCCTGCGAGGATTCGTCACACTGAAGGTACTGTCTGTTTGTTTGGTGTACTTTAAAGCGCAAGGGGAGTCGGAAGTGGCATCGTCTCCAGCACCCGACCACTATTGATACAAATATATTTGTCACTACTAGGCCCACATAGTAGAGGGGGGCGACCCGTGTGTATTGTCGACCAACCGTTTTTGAAATCATGAGGAGGGGGACCAAAACACACAGAATGCCCACGCTTAGATCCAACACCAGACAGAAAGTCGACCCACCACAGTCGCAGCCACTACCAACTCTAACTGCGATAGACAAAATGCTGCAACAGACAATTGGGGTCATGGCAACCGCTATTCAAAACACCGAAAGGCGACTATCAATAGCACCTACAGTAGTTATACAGGATACAGAGGATGGCCCGGTGATAACTGTAACAGACGATCCGGATACAAGTTTTTCGCTAACATCCTCATTTGTAGATCTCCCATGTGCACAGCCAATCTCAGACATGCCCAAAAGCACAGCTAGAGAGGCAGACTCTGCAACTCGAGAGCAGTCACCCCGGGCTGCCCCACAAACTAGAAACCCAGGTAAATTCAGATTCCTGTCGAGCAATCAAAAATCAATTGCTGTATATCTCAGCAACAGCAAAACAATTATAAAGACCAATGAATCAAGAGTAAAAAAAATTTTTAAACACTTTCTCAACTCGTAAGTATTGAAGCACCAGGATCAATGTCCATACAGGGGCTTTCATGCACCAGATTCAAAGTACATCAATCCAAAGTAAAGTAGAAATGTCAATCCAAAGTTCTGTTCTGTCTCACGAGTTCTTTATTCACTCGAAGAGTTCCAAAGTTCCACGTTAACAAATTTCAAAGCAAAATTTCAAGATTTCACAACTTCCAATGTGCATCAGCACCAGCCAACACGTGTTTCGTTGGGCAATTATCAATGCCAACCAACTTCATCAGGGCTGCAAGCCAAAATAATATAGTATGATAATCAAGTATATGCTCCAGATTATAGGTTCAATTTAAGAGAAGTTAAGTCAGGTTACAAAAGTTCACCACCTAGGTGAGAGCATAAACACAGCACCCTCTTAATAGTGACACATCTAATGTACATTAAGTGGATCCCAGTGAAAAAAACATAACACACAGAAAAAACATTCTGTCCTTGTGCCAAATTCATTCCACCTAATTTTATTACCTTCTTCCATTAATTTTTGTCCTTTAATCTCTAGCAGTTTCGAGCTCTAATTTGGCTCTGCAAGCAACAATTCCTGGAATGACATAGGGAGGCTCTGAGCAGTGTCACCACAATCATCAAGGACCATATTACTTCGGTCCATGTACATCAGTTAAGCCATGCACGACCATTAGAGATTATATAGTAAAACTGATCTCAATATCTCAAGTGAATATATTCACAACTTCTAAAAAACGATAAGTATCAAAGTATACCTCTCTCCGTTCTCACTCGCGTCAATATCTGATGCGACAAATTATCTCACGTTAGTCAGTCTGTCAAAATAAATCAGAACATGCCTCTATTATTTATCTTGCTGTGTGTAAGAGACATTAGCCATAATACTAATTCGCCATACTCTCTCTTACCTAGTCTTGCACCCGTTAGACATCCCGCACTCTCGTTCCGAGATGAGTCCGGTATACAGGGTCTGTCAAAGAAGGGCCACTAATTAAGGATCTCCTATCAGTAAACATACTTGGTATAGATAGCGGTACAGAGGATAACTCTTACCTATATCCCTCTGTCACGGTGACTCCTCGTGTATCAACAACCGGCGTGTGTAGTAGCCGCCATCTTTCTAAAGTAGTACCAAGTAAGGTACTACCGAAATGACAGCCGCCATCTTAAAGCATGTTCCTTAGACACGTTAGTCTATTACAATATAATTTATTTGCCCCATTGTATTTAGGCATAAAAATATATCAATATAACAGGCATTACGACAGTATTTCTCCATATATCAAATGTCCCATTGTCTATTATATTCGATCGCGGTTGCCAGTTTCCTACCGCCATCTTGGGACGGGTAGTATTTGCGAGTGAGAAGTATACGGTCGCCAGGCCACTGTTCTCTATCTGCAAAATTCGTATCAAACTACTTATTCTGAGAGAATTATTATTTGTGTAAATAAACTAAATTAGTTATTTAATCAATATGCCGAATTATCACAACGGTGTAACATGAATCGCGTAGGTCTGATTTCCGCCGCCATCTTGGAATGGTTAGTATTATCACTATTCTATAGAACGAGATTCCACTAACTAACTACTGCAATACAATTAAGAAAGGGGTCACGATTCTATATAATTTGGAGGTATCATCAAATTCAGTTAATAAGTGATGAACTCTGCAAAGTGTAAAATACCTTGTTTGGTTATGTGGTGACAGAGTGTTGAGCGTCCCGCGTCATTCCTATGTTAAAATCTGATAGAATTCAAACAATAACAATCATAAGGGGTCATGGCATAAGCATTTGAAGTACCCAGGTTTCATTAGGTAATAAAATTTTCAGTTGTAACACTGTATTAATACCATACGTACAGACAAGAGCCAAATCAAGTACTGTTACACAATAAACTTGATTAATCTCCTAAGAAATATTGTAGTTCTGTATCGATATTAAGTCCTTCTTCTACAGCCCGAAGGACCATAATCCAGCGTGCCTCTCTCCGTCTTAATTTCAGTGTTCTATCTCCTCCACGTTTATCAAGTACCACCTGTTCAATACCATGGAATGAGAATTTATGGTTCTCCTTATCATTGCTGTTTTGTATAGAATGTGACGCTATCGGATATCTCGTATCTCCATTCTTGAGTGCCCGATAGTGCTCCACCATCCTATCTTTTAGCCTCCTTACAGTACTCCCTACGTAAATTTTTCCGCAGGCACAGGCAATGACATAGATAACAAAATTAGAATCACAATTGATGAAGGTATCTATGTAATGAGTACCTGTATCGTTATATTCAAATGTCAAAACTTTCCTCCGTGCCCACCAACATGAACTACAGTTACCACAGTAATGGAAGCCTTTGGGACGAGCACGTAACCATTCACTGTATCCTGGGTGAACACTGGGTTTAGGGTAACTCGGGCTGACAATATTAGCAATCGTCATTCCTTTTCTAAAGGTAATACTTGGATTATCTTTAAGGTAAGGTTTAAGATCTTTATCAGCATAGAGCATATGCCAGTATTTTTTCATAATACCAAAAATCTTATTACTCCCCACACCAAAATTCGTTATCATTCTGATAGTCTGGTTATCAGTAACCGTATCCCTCTTAATTTTAGGTTTAAGAGTCACTGATCGTTCAAGTTTATGTACCCTATTCACAGCCTGATTGATGACCCTATTCGAGTAACCTCTGTTCTTAAACCTCATCTTCATATCCCTAATATTTTTGTCAAAATCAGTATCACTAGAGCAGTTTCGTCTAGCTCTAATCATTTCCCCATATGGGATTGAGTTGATCTGGCTCTTAGGGTGGCAGCTGTCCGCTCGTAAAAGAGAATTGCAACTAGTCTCTTTACGAAACATACGACTGTTAAGTTTCTTACCCTCCACAAATAATTCAATATCAAGGAAGGTTAGCTTCACTTTATCATAATGTGTGGTAAATGACATATTAAGGTCATTTGTATTAAGAAATTCCAGGAACATCTTCAATTCATCAGTAGTGCCTCTCCAAAATAATAAACAGTCGTCTATGAACCTTCCCCAGTAGTATATATGGTCTATCCATTGACTGCCCCTCGGGCCCCAAATCCACTCCGCCTCCAACCTCCCCATGAAGAGGTTCGCGAAGGACGGAGCAAATTTAGAACCCATCGCAGTCCCAGTCATTTGCTTGTACCAGGAGGATTCAAAGAGAAAGTAGTTGTTTGCCAAAACCATTCTGGTCATCTCTAATAACATAGAGGTGTGATCCAAATATTCGGCTGGTCTTTTGTTCAGAAAACTCTCAATTGCTAGTATGCCCTGTTCGTGATCAATATTTGAGTACAAAGATACCACATCAAGAGTTACTAGGATCATATCATCATCCCACACTACATCACTCATAATGTTCAGGACATGTTTCGTGTCTTCTATGTGCGACGGTAAATTATAAACAAAAGGTCTTAAATATGAATCAACAAATTGAGATAATCTCTCCGTAGGCCCCCCAATGCCCGAAATTATCGGTCTACCCGGTGGTTTCTGTCTATCCTTATGTATTTTGGGTAGACAATACATACAAGGGGCCCTAGGGGATTGTGTCTTAAGATACTGAAATTCATCGTTATCCAAAAGACCTTTATCATACCACTCTTTCAGTTTGGTATTGATTGTACCTTTAATCCTTTCCAATGGGTTAACAGCTACCTTCTCATAATATTTATCATTTCCAAGTTGGGACAAAACTTCATTGTTGTAGTCAATACGATTCATAACAACAATGTTGCCACCCTTATCAGCACTGCGTATTATTAATTCAGGGTGATCAATAAGTTGACGTAGTGCCTCCCTTTCATCTGTTTTCAAATTGTCACGTTGAAATCTCTTATTTTGTTGTCCTTCTCTTTTAATTAAATTGTCTATATCCAGAGTAACTGCTTTGTAAAAAGCATCGATAACATTACCAGAAGACAGTTGTGGTGTCCATTTTGATTTATCTTTAAACCCACTAGGAGATGCTAGACCAGAATTAATCTCAAGATCTCTAAAAAGAGAGTTCATAGTTACAGGGTCATCTTCTGATTCAGTCAAAGACAATAATAGTTTCGTGTCACACAGATCTTGAATAGTAATCTCAGTCAGTATTGGTTTATTTGGTGTTTTTGTCGTTACGTTATCTTTCAAAGAAAAAAACTTTTTTAGTTTCAGTAAACGTACAAACTTATATACATCAATTTTAGTTGAATACCAATCAACATTCTTGGTAGGACAATACCCCAAACCTTTCTTTAATACATTACTCATACTGACAGACAATTCCACAGATGAAAGGTTAATCACTTCAATTTCTTTGGAACTGGTATCTATTTCCTCCATGACCTCAGTCTCTCCCTCATCCCCGGGACCGCTTCTCCTGCGTTTGCCACGGCTCCCTCTCCTTGTCTTCCTGTTTGTACATTGCCAAATCTCCCTCCTGTATCTCGAATTCCTCTTTTGAACCTCTGAACCTCTACTAAAAAATTGTTAGTATTTGTGGTATCCCCACCCTGGGCCACAGGAGCTCCTACGCTACCTCCATCAGTGGATATACTGCTAGACGAAGTGTTAACAGCTGAGCTTAAGGGAGTCAAGTTTCTTTTGTTATTATAATTTTTTTGGAAAAGATAATCAAATTTACGCGCAAAGGTAAACACCCTACCTGATGTATAATCTAGTTCGTCCCTTTTTAGTTTACGCGCTTTTCTCCTTTTGATGTCTGCTTGCAAGTTAGTCAAAATCTCATCCAACATATTGTAGTTCTTGATAGTTGCTTCGGGTAAATTTAGTTGTTTAATTTCCTCTTCACATGTTTTAATCTCAATCAGAAGTTTCTCGATTTTGCGTTCTGCATTATCTATGAGTATCCTTATTAAATTACTAGAACTGGAGGTGAGCTCCTGTTCCCATTTATCCAATAGATCAGGTTCCAAGTCTTCATAAGTAGGAATAATGGTAGATCTGAGACCTCTAGGAATGCGGTTGAGGGAAATGTATTGTTTTAGTGTAACCGCGTCCCACCACTTATTTAGTTCTGTTCTTTTAAGTTTCTCTAGTTTTACGAATTTGGCTCTTAGACCTTCCTGTTTTCCTGTAGAAGTAGAGGCTACTGCTGCATTTACAGTTGAGCCTGTATTTAAATTATTGAAAAGATCTTGAGCTTCTTGTTCACGATTCATTATTATTCGTATTTACAGCCACTAGCGGCAGCCCAACCCAAGAAAGGCTAGCAAAAAGGAGGCAACAAGGACAAAGGGCGCTCAGCTGTAAGTATGGCTAAATTGTAATTTCAAAATTATCCAACTGACTGCTGCAAGACTGGAAGGAAGGTTACCAAACTTCCTTAAGTAATCTTGGAAACTCCAAGATAGAAACTAAATTCAGATTCCTGTCGAGCAATCAAAAATCAATTGCTGTATATCTCAGCAACAGCAAAACAATTATAAAGACCAATGAATCAAGAGTAAAAAAATTTTTTAAACACTTTCTCAACTCGTAAGTATTGAAGCACCAGGATCAATGTCCATACAGGGGCTTTCATGCACCAGATTCAAAGTACATCAATCCAAAGTAAAGTAGAAATGTCAATCCAAAGTTCTGTTCTGTCTCACGAGTTCTTTATTCACTCGAAGAGTTCCAAAGTTCCACGTTAACAAATTTCAAAGCAAAATTTCAAGATTTCACAACTTCCAATGTGCATCAGCACCAGCCAACACGTGTTTCGTTGGGCAATTATCAATGCCAACCAACTTCATCAGGGCTGCAAGCCAAAATAATATAGTATGATAATCAAGTATATGCTCCAGATTATAGGTTCAATTTAAGAGAAGTTAAGTCAGGTTACAAAAGTTCACCACCTAGGTGAGAGCATAAACACAGCACCCTCTTAATAGTGACACATCTAATGTACATTAAGTGGATCCCAGTGAAAAAAACATAACACACAGAAAAAACAAAGGATTAAAGGTACAATCAATACCAAACTGAAAGAGTGGTATGATAAAGGTCTTTTGGATAACGATGAATTTCAGTATCTTAAGATACAATCCCCTAGGGCCCCTTGTATGTATTGTCTACCCAAAATACATAAGGATAGACAGAAACCACCGGGTAGACCGATAATTTCGGGCATTGGGGGGCCTACGGAGAGATTATCTCAATTTGTTGATTCATATTTAAGACCTTTTGTTTATAATTTACCGTCGCACATAGAAGACACGAAACATGTCCTGAACATTATGAGTGATGTAGTGTGGGATGATGATATGATCCTAGTAACTCTTGATGTGGTATCTTTGTACTCAAATATTGATCACGAACAGGGCATACTAGCAATTGAGAGTTTTCTGAACAAAAGACCAGCCGAATATTTGGATCACACCTCTATGTTATTAGAGATGACCAGAATGGTTTTGGCAAACAACTACTTTCTCTTTGAATCCTCCTGGTACAAGCAAATGACTGGGACTGCGATGGGTTCTAAATTTGCTCCGTCCTTCGCGAACCTCTTCATGGGGAGGTTGGAGGCGGAGTGGATTTGGGGCCCGAGGGGCAGTCAATGGATAGACCATATATACTACTGGGGAAGGTTCATAGACGACTGTTTATTATTTTGGAGAGGCACTACTGATGAATTGAAGATGTTCCTGGAATTTCTTAATACAAATGACCTTAATATGTCATTTACCACACATTATGATAAAGTGAAGCTAACCTTCCTTGATATTGAATTATTTGTGGAGGGTAAGAAACTTAACAGTCGTATGTTTCGTAAAGAGACTAGTTGCAATTTTCTTTTACGAGCGGACAGCTGCCACCCTAAGAGCCAGATCAACTCAATCCCATATGGGGAAATGATTAGAGCTAGACGAAACTGCTCTAGTGATACTGATTTTGACAAAAATATTAGGGATATGAAGATGAGGTTTAAGAACAGAGGTTACTCGAATAGGGTCATCAATCAGGCTGTGAATAGGGTACATAAACTTGAACGATCAGTGACTCTTAAACCTAAAATTAAGAGGGATACGGTTACTGATAACCAGACTATCAGAATGATAACGAATTTTGGTGTGGGGAGTAATAAGATTTTTGGTATTATGAAAAAATACTGGCATATGCTCTATGCTGATAAAGATCTTAAACCTTACCTTAAAGATAATCCAAGTATTACCTTTAGAAAAGGAATGACGATTGCTAATATTGTCAGCCCGAGTTACCCTAAACCCAGTGTTCACCCAGGATACAGTGAATGGTTACGTGTTCGTCCCAAAGGCTTCCATTACTGTGGTAACTGTAGTTCATGTTGGTGGGCACGGAGGAAAGTTTTGACATTTGAATATAACGATACAGGTACTCATTACATAGATACCTTCATCAATTGTGATTCTAATTTTGTTATCTATGTCATTGCCTGTGCCTGCGGAAAAATTTACGTAGGGAGTACTGTAAGGAGGCTAAAAGATAGGATGGTGGAGCACTATCGGGCACTCAAGAATGGAGATACGAGATATCCGATAGCGTCACATTCTATACAAAACAGCAATGATAAGGAGAACCATAAATTCTCATTCCATGGTATTGAACAGGTGGTACTTGATAAACGTGGAGGAGATAGAACACTGAAATTAAGACGGAGAGAGGCACGCTGGATTATGGTCTTTCGGGCTGTAGAAGAAGGACTTAATATCGTTACAGAACTACAATATTTCTTAGGAGATTAATCAAGTTTATTGTGTAACAGTACTTGATTTGGCTCTTGTCTGTACGTATGGTATTAATACAGTGTTACAACTGAAAATTTTATTACCTAATGAAACCTGGGTACTTCAAATGCTTATGCCATGACCCCTTATGATTGTTATTGTTTGAATTCTATCAGATTTTAACATAGGAATGACGCGGGACGCTCAACACTCTGTCACCACATAACCAAACAAGGTATTTTACACTTTGCAGAGTTCATCACTTATTAACTGAATTTGATGATACCTCCAAATTATATAGAATCGTGACCCCTTTCTTAATTGTATTGCAGTAGTTAGTTAGTGGAATCTCGTTCTATAGAATAGTGATAATACTAACCATTCCAAGATGGCGGCGGAAATCAGACCTACGCGATTCATGTTACACCGTTGTGATAATTCGGCATATTGATTAAATAACTAATTTAGTTTATTTACACAAATAATAATTCTCTCAGAATAAGTAGTTTGATACGAATTTTGCAGATAGAGAACAGTGGCCTGGCGACCGTATACTTCTCACTCGCAAATACTACCCGTCCCAAGATGGCGGTAGGAAACTGGCAACCGCGATCGAATATAATAGACAATGGGACATTTGATATATGGAGAAATACTGTCGTAATGCCTGTTATATTGATATATTTTTATGCCTAAATACAATGGGGCAAATAAATTATATTGTAATAGACTAACGTGTCTAAGGAACATGCTTTAAGATGGCGGCTGTCATTTCGGTAGTACCTTACTTGGTACTACTTTAGAAAGATGGCGGCTACTACACACGCCGGTTGTTGATACACGAGGAGTCACCGTGACAGAGGGATATAGGTAAGAGTTATCCTCTGTACCGCTATCTATACCAAGTATGTTTACTGATAGGAGATCCTTAATTAGTGGCCCTTCTTTGACAGACCCTGTATACCGGACTCATCTCGGAACGAGAGTGCGGGATGTCTAACGGGTGCAAGACTAGGTAAGAGAGAGTATGGCGAATTAGTATTATGGCTAATGTCTCTTACACACAGCAAGATAAATAATAGAGGCATGTTCTGATTTATTTTGACAGACTGACTAACGTGAGATAATTTGTCGCATCAGATATTGACGCGAGTGAGAACGGAGAGAGGTATACTTTGATACTTATCGTTTTTTAGAAGTTGTGAATATATTCACTTGAGATATTGAGATCAGTTTTACTATATAATCTCTAATGGTCGTGCATGGCTTAACTGATGTACATGGACCGAAGTAATATGGTCCTTGATGATTGTGGTGACACTGCTCAGAGCCTCCCTATGTCATTCCAGGAATTGTTGCTTGCAGAGCCAAATTAGAGCTCGAAACTGCTAGAGATTAAAGGACAAAAATTAATGGAAGAAGGTAATAAAATTAGGTGGAATGAATTTGGCACAAGGACAGAATGTTTTTTCTGTGTGTTATGTTTTTTTCACTGGGATCCACTTAATGTACATTAGATGTGTCACTATTAAGAGGGTGCTGTGTTTATGCTCTCACCTAGGTGGTGAACTTTTGTAACCTGACTTAACTTCTCTTAAATTGAACCTATAATCTGGAGCATATACTTGATTATCATACTATATTATTTTGGCTTGCAGCCCTGATGAAGTTGGTTGGCATTGATAATTGCCCAACGAAACACGTGTTGGCTGGTGCTGATGCACATTGGAAGTTGTGAAATCTTGAAATTTTGCTTTGAAATTTGTTAACGTGGAACTTTGGAACTCTTCGAGTGAATAAAGAACTCGTGAGACAGAACAGAACTTTGGATTGACATTTCTACTTTACTTTGGATTGATGTACTTTGAATCTGGTGCATGAAAGCCCCTGTATGGACATTGATCCTGGTGCTTCAATACTTACGAGTTGAGAAAGTGTTTAAAAAATTGTTTTACTCTTGATTCATTGGTCTTTATAATTGTTTTGCTGTTGCTGAGATATACAGCAATTGATTTTTGATTGCTCGACAGGAATCTGAATTTAGTTTCTATCTTGGAGTTTCCAAGATTACTTAAGGAAGTTTGGTAACCTTCCTTCCAGTCTTGCAGCAGTCAGTTGGATAATTTTGAAATTACAATTTAGCCATACTTACAGCTGAGCGCCCTTTGTCCTTGTTGCCTCCTTTTTGCTAGAAACCCAGGTAAAACTGCCCAGAGGTCTAGGAAGAACAGTGCTGGCAAACAGAGTAGTAAAAGGGGGGGAACGATCATTCAAAGCCAAATCACAATCTCACAACCCCAGTGGCCAACACCTCATCTGGCATACCCTGTTGGGTAGCCAATATGGTGTCAGATCTAAAGGCAGAATTGGAGGAGGTGATTAGCGTGCAGCTTAAGCCCCTAATGTCGAAATTGGACAGGTTAACATCTATAATAAATAACAGAGTGTTGGGTCCCACTAGATCGGGGACACAAGCACCAACTTCAATACCAGGGAATTAGGATAAGGCTGGACAAGGGGCTGAAAAGACTGACTTTAACGGTAAGACAGCGCCTGATAAAAACCCTCTTAAACAAAACACAAGCGCTGCCCCACCCAATAAAATGCCAGCAAAAAATCATGATCATCCATCCTCCAGCGCAAATGGTACAGCCCCGCACACAAGTAATAATCAAGGAAAGAGCCTCCCACTATTAGGCAAGGATATGGAAAGTAACGCTAAAATAGGGAATTCCACCCAAGCACAAACCCCTTTTCCAATACCTCCAGTAAGGGCTAAAACGGGAGTGCGGTTCCATTCAATCAATCTACCGCCGGAAGCACTACCATACGTGGTTGTGCTAACGGGTGTTCCGCCCCTTAAGGAAGGAAAAAGAGAAAAAGAAGTGGAGTTGAGGAACAAGTGCGTACAATGGCTAAGATCTAACCAACCACTGCCGCCACATATGTCTGGGGAAATACTGTTTGTCAGAAGGGGGCAGTGGATAGGAAATGGTGCGAAAACCATCGCGGGGGATTTTATCACAATCAATTTTAGGGATACCTCTGTGGTTACTCACATATGTAACTCTCCCTCGGTGGGACCACATACCAACATATATCCCTTACCCTTATCTTACTTCTATCCCTTGCCATCTTCACACAGACCAATACAACCAAATAGGGTTCAAGCAAACAGAATCCCACACCCCCCGGGGCCACATAGAGCAGTCAATTGGCAGACTTCATGGCAGCCATTCCCCCTTTACGACCCTGTGGCTGTTACACATGCACACTGGAATAGGTTCACTGCCTTGGAGAATGTCGATTGACTTGATTGGAACAGTAATAGCCAGCGAAAAGAACCCGTGAAATAGGGTGCTTTCCACCTACGGCCCCAGTAGAGACAGTCTGTGCCTCGACGGCATCAACTGTCGAACCAAGAGTACTTGACACGAAGGACACATTGGGGTCGGGGCAGACAGGTGAGCCAGGAAATGGTCCCTTGCCAGATGGGACGGACCCCTCAGTGGCAGGGGGGGAGGCACTAGTCAGCAGCAATATGGCGGCTGAATCAAAGAAGGTTGAGTCCAAGTCTGGCATAAGAGTTATATCCTGGAACATTGCAGGGGTGGCAGCCAAATACATCGTGAAGGAGTGGAGAGATTTCATAACCAGTTTCCACATCATCTGCCTCCAGGAGACCTGGGCTCTTGAACCCAACCAATTTTATTTGGAAGGGTTCAAAAGCTTTGGGGTCCCCGCAGTAAGGGCGCCCTCCGGAAGAGCTATTGGCGGGCTAATTACATATGTAGATCTGCGGATCCAGGGGCATTGGACAAATTTGAGCTGGGACTCCACAAATATGCAAGCGATCGGCTTCTCCCACAAGGGCTTAAACATCACACTGATAAACTGGTACAATGCAGTGGGCCAAGGTGACAGAAATAACACCAAGAAAGAACTAGATGCTCACCTCAAAAATATGCTCTCAATCAATCATGCTAAGGGTTCACCATATACCATTTTAGCAGGAGACTTTAATTGTCACTTGTGTTAAAAACTAAGACCAATAAACAAGGACTGGTCTCGGTGTACGAAGGCAAAGGGGCCACATTTCGCTCACACCACTGACGGCAGGGAGATGGAGAAATTTATAAAGAGGCATAACCTATCATTTATAATGGACCTAATAATGATAGGCAACACAAGGGAACCTAATCCAACTTTCAAAGGCAGAGGTTGCCATTCTTACATAGACTTTGTCATAACGTCCCCAACCCTCAAAAATTGGATTACAAACTTTGAAATTAAAATTAGCCCTTTTAGTGATCATAATCCTTTGGTATTGGGTTTTAAAGGTAGGAACCTTAGTACGGCAGAGGGTGTACCCGAGGCCATAGAACAGGTGACAGCTCAAGGAAGAAGGCTGAAGTGGGCTAAGACAAATGGAGAAATGTTTTACTTTAACCTTGTATCGAAGGGCCTAAAACAAATCCAAGCATGCCTGGATGAAAATATGGGTGGACTAACTGTGGTTAGGGCCTTTGAAGAAATCGCCCAACTAGTAGATTCCCTATTGAAATCTTCCCCCCGAAAAGGATCTACAGGGCCCACGACCCAACGCTGGTTCGATCACGACTGCACCAAGGCATTGAAAGACCTTAAGAAATGCCTCACTGATAAACCAAAGGACAAGGCCAAAATAGCAGGGTGCAGATCCAATTATAAAAAAAACCTGAAAATGCGCAAAAAAGCCATACAAAATCAGGCATGGGAGGATCTAAGAGAAGCAGCAGAAAGGGGCGACATGACGGCTTTCTGGAGAGTCATAAATGATCCATGTTTTAAAGACCCAAGGGGGCCAGATATAGTGAATGCCATTCTTCCAGATCAATGGTATAAACACTATCGTGATCTATATAACCACACTGGGACAGCATCACAAGAAGAAGGTGTAAAACCAGCAGTATCAGCAAGCCTTGAATTCTCGCTGGGTGAAATAAAATCAGCTATCCAAAGACTATCAAAAAACAAAGCACCTGGCCCTGATGGTATCCCCCCCCGACCTCTACCTGAGTAACACTGACTTATGGGCTCCCATTCTTACCAGAGTACTGAACGAGGCAGTATTGGCAGGACTGGCCCGCTCTTGGTCCTCGGCAACTATCGTCCCAATTCATAAAAAGGGCAGCCGTGACGACCCCCAATGTTATCCCCCCATTTCATTGATAGACGTCACGGCTAAAGTTCTGGGACGAGTGATTTTAAATCGTCTACAAACCTGGGCAGAGGACAATCATATTTTAACAGATGTTCAGTACGGGTTCAGGGAAGGGAGATCCACAACTGACCAGTGTTTAAATCTGTATCTTCTTACCACCAAATACACTATTGCCGCTAAGGGGACCATTCACATGGGGTTTATGGACCTCTCTGCGGCCTTTGATCACGTCAACAGACAGAAGCTATGGGCCCTGATGACCATCCTGGGGGTGGATCATGGGCTGGTGGACACACTGAAGGCACTACACTGGGAGACCACAGCTGCAGTTCGTTATAATAAAGAAGGAATGAAGACAGAGCCTTTCCCCTGCACAAGTGGTGTGCGGCAGGGCTGCATTTTAGCCCCTTTTTTATTTTCCTTATATATTAATAATTTGGATCAAGAACTTATAAAGCTGGGAGTAGATTCCCCCAAGATTGGTCAGCGTTCGGTACCCGTCCTCTTGTAGGCGGACGACGCGGTGCTGTTAGCCCGCACTCCATTGGGTTTGCAAAATCTAATCGATGGTTTTGTTAAATTTATGAGCTCACTGGAACTCTCAGCAAATCTGGACAAGTCCTTTGTCATGTCCACAGGCCTAAATTTAAAAAGCCCTTTACACACAGCATAGGCTCCCACAGGCTAGAAAGAGTTAAGTCCTTCTCTTACCTAGGTGTTCTCTTCGATGAGAAACTGGATTTTAAAAACCTGGCGGAAAAACACGCAATTAAATTGGTGGCCTCAACGGGTGCGATAATGGCTTATGGAAGGAGGTTGGGCAGATGGTCACCAGAACAGATTCTGAACCTGTACAGGGCTGTTTCCTGTGCGAAGGTGTTATATGGAGCAGAAGTCTGGGGCTGCAAAACTAACCAAGTACACCAGATACAAGCTGAGGAAAACAATTTTTTTTTAAACTCTTAAAGGTTCCTCAAAGCACCCCCTCACACAAAACATTAGGGAACTGGGCGAGCCATATATTGAGGACAAAATTATGGTTAGACCCATCCTGGCCTGGATTAAGATTTGGACAAACCTAGAGGCCAGCCTCAGCAGACAGATCATCAAGGATTGCCTGAGTCGGGATAGAGGGGGGCATATCCCATGGCTCAAATACGTAAAGGACACCATGGAATGTATTGGCTGCAAGAACCTGTTCTCTGAGCCGGAGTTGATGACTGCCCAGAATAAAACCATGGCCAAAAGTCTTTTTAGTGCATGGGCAACAGCCAGAAGGGCCCACTCAGAAAAAAGGAAAACATCCGTGGTGGCCCACGGCTCATTAACAACTACAAACTACAGAATGGAACCATATTTGGTGGTAATGTACAATGCGCAGGAAAGATTTTACATGACGAGGTTCCGCCTAAATCTCCTTCATCATTTATTGGCCGTTCCCGCAGGTTTTACACGTACTGTAGAGCTGAAGGGTACCTGCGGCTGCGACACTAGGTCTCCGCAGGATACCCTTCACTTTGTTTTATTATGTCCTTTTTACTCAGAGCCTAGAAGGAAGTTTTTAGTAAGGATATTGAAAAACCAAAGATTGAAACATGCGAAAGTAGCCCTTATGTTTTTACAAAAAGCCCCAGATCCATATACTTTGTTATGTGTTATAAGCTTCATTAAGGTTGCCATCAGACTCAGGAATACCAGGGAAATAAATGTCCACACTATCACTGCATAAAATGAACAAAAGTCAGCAGGAGACCCCTAATGATGAATTACGAACGATGCATTGCTCTCCTTTTTTAATTTTTATCTTTTAATCGAAACCTTTTTAACTGCTATTCAAAATGCTTTTAAACATTGTTTGTATGTATTTTCATGTTCTTTAATGGTATCTTTTTAAGTACCGAATAAAGAAAATTTGAATTTGAATTTGAATTTAGTGATCACAAAACACAGCCCCCTCACCCTCATGCATACATTACCACCCCATCTCCTTACTCCAACTGCGAAGTTAAAGTTTTTGCTACCATTCTGGCAAATAGGCTGAGAAGGATGCGGCAGATGCTTGTCCATCCGGACCAGTGCGGCTTCATGCCGTAAAGAAGCAAATAACACTGCATTCAGCGGCTCCATGTGGTCCTAGCCCACTGTCACTCCCTACCATAAGGCCATAGAATTATTCTTCATTGAGTTTGAAAAGTCATGTGATACGGTGGACTGGGAATACCTCTACAAGGTACTGGTTAATGCCGGTCTCAGCCCATGCTTCAGAGTAATGGCTGATGTACTCTACTATCAATCCTTGCCCCAAGTTTTTGTAAATAGGGTCCTTTCGGACCCCTTCCCTATTAGGCACGGCAAGAGGCAGGGCTGCCCCTTGTCCCCCTTCTCTTCGCCCTAGCGATGGAGCCCCTAGTGCGGCAGTGATCCAAAATGTGGGGGGTGAATATGTGATGCCACCTACGAGGACCACATCGCCCTCTACACAGATGACGTCCTTTTGTACTAGGCAGACCCAGCTCAGTGTGGGCCCCACTTCCTTCTCCTACTTAAGGCTGAAGATAAACCTTGCCAAATCACTGCCAGTTCCCCTGACCCAGTCCAGGGACTGTTTCGATTGGCAGTCAAGCGTTCCCCTCCATACGCTAAGCTTCAAATACATGGGCACATGGGTGGCGCACACATCCTGAACTCACCAGGTTCCTGAACCCACAAGCCTCAGACCCAGAAGGCATAGGCAGACCAGACTATGTGGCAGAGCCTCCCTCTTAATGTAATGGGCTGGATTGCCTTACATAAAATTATGATATTGACATGCTTTCTCTATATCCTCCTTAACAACCCCTCTTCAGATTCCAAGGTCCTGGTTCCGCAAACTGGAGAGTGACGCAATGACCTTTCTATGGCGGGGCACCAGGCCGATTCTCGCGTCCACCCACTGCCAACAAAGCCCATATGATGGCGAACTAGGCATGTCTAGCCTATATCGCTATTATCTTGCCTCCCAGGACCTTGTCACACATGGCTAGTATAATGTAGGTGGTCAGATCCGGCTTATAAACTAGACCATGCGTGACTCGGTTCCCCTGCTTTGCAGGCAATGCTACACGGTGCCCCGATCCCCTCCGACCTGCCCACGTTCACACAACGGTGCCATTACCCTGGCGCGCTTCCCTGCACCATGTGCAATGGGATTGTAAGCTCACAGAACAAACCCGGCTATGGCATGGCACCTGGCTGAAGGAAGTGATGACACTTACAGGTTTCACAGCATGGGATAACATTAGCATCTCTCAACCTGAGGACATGTGGTCGGGAACACACATACGCACCTATGCCAACCTCCAGCAATCATTCGCTCTCGCCTGCTTCCAATTCTACAGATACCCCCAGATCAGGTATGCCCTCCATGCCCACATGCATGACACATAACACCTTCCGGAGTTTAACCCGTTTGAAGCCAAAATCCTAATGGGACATGTGGGGTGCGCAGGTATCTCACAAATATACCACATTCTTTAATTCCCTTGGTTACCTCCAATGCCTGTGGGCTCGGTGGGAGGGTTGGATGGGCCCCCTAAAGGAATCAGATTTGCGCGATGCCCTGATGGCAACTGCGAGCTCACTATCTACTCCAAGCTGATGCTAGTACAAACCTACTATCTTCAGGTAGCATATCTACCCCCCCAGTCTACACAGGACCGGTGTCTGACCTGATCCCTCCTATCCAAGGTCTGCAGCTACACCCACAGATTTCTTCCACATGGTTTGGGCCTGTGCTCCGATACAAACATACTGGCCTGCAATAACAAGTGAACTGTCAGAGGTACTGGTGTGGACAATATCCCTATCCTCCAACCTGACCCTTTTGGGAATAATGGAAAGCGTCAGGGGCACCAGGGCTGAGAGGGCCTTCCTAGGTACAGCCTTCTTCACCACCAAGCGTGACATTGTGGCACAGTGGATGAATCCCACTTCCCCTACTGTCACAAAGTGCCGGCGTGGGGTTGACTAGTGTGCACAGCTGGAGAGGGTGGTGTTTGAGGCAAGAGGCTTCCCCCATAAATATGACAGTGTGTGGGGGAAGTGGTTCCACCTTTGACTTGCTGTCTCCATTTCCCAATCCAGGGAGGCTCAAAGTTCACTGATCTATTGATTTATTTGCTCTGACTCATTGGTTGTAATTTGTATATGTGATGCTGAATACTTAGCTTGTGCCTACTCTTGTTAGCCACGTCATGGCTGTTAAGACCCAATAAAAGCTTTAATAAAAAAAAAACATGAGGCACGAAAGCAAAAAGACGGGGGAAACATGCCAAAAGATGTCAGGTCTAACACCCCCCTTCCATTGGAGGGTGGCATAATAGGGAGGGTACTTACCCCAAGGATGGACCCATTGGTCCTGACCTGCACACCCCTTAAATCTAGTATTTAGGGACCACCCTGAACCTTGTCTCCTCATATTAGGGAAGAAAGAAGAAGGACCGAAGAGCTGTGCTGATCCAGGAAGAAGAGGACACCTACTGCGTTGGGCCTAACTCTACTAGCCCTACTGGCCTGTCCGCTTTAGGCCTTGACATCACAACCTGGGCGTCCCGCATCGAGCGGTCTCTCAACATCGCCCTAGGTCTCTTGGCAGGAGGAGACCCGTGATTGGAATGTGATCTCTTCGGCGTCACCCTAGAACGCGATCTTTTTGTCCTAGATCCAGAGGGTAATTTGCGAGATCTCTATGTCAATCTCCTTGACGGAGACCGTCGATCTCCTCAACAGCGACCTCCCTGAAGTCGACCTTCTCGGCGACGGTTATGTCGACGTCATGCGTCTCGACGGCAAATACAGGTGCTGATGCGTCCTCGGCGAACGACTGTGTCTCACTGGTGTCGAGGCCCTCGGTGTTCGGCTCGACGTCGATGCAAGTGGGCCTCTCGACGTCAGTGGTGTTCTCGACGTCGCCATGAACCCTCTAGGTGGTGGGCTTCGACATTGATGAGTCGACATCGAGCCATGGTCACCTTACGTCGTTGGTGAGCCGGACCTGGACCGCCTACGCATTGGTGTCAACTTCGTCCTATGGGTCTTCTCACCTGAAGTGGGTTGCTTTGACGGTGAAGGACGCCTCAACGTCGATTTTGACACTGACTTGGAGCACAAAGGTATTTTGAGGTCGATCTGTCCCTCGACGGCGTGTGAGACAGACGTCTCCTTTTCTCACCTTTCTCTGTGCGCTTCAGCCTTGGATGAGAGGAGGGCTTCTTTGAGGGATGTTCTTCTCGGCCACTTGCTGTTTCCTTTCCTCTCTCCTGCATAGAGTGCAGCTTAATCTTCTCCCATTCTCTAAGGGTTCTTTTTGAAAACTTGCTGCAGTGGTAACACTGGTCTGGCTTGTAAGATGAAGGTAGACAAGCAAAACAGACCGAGAACAGTTCTGACTTAGCCATCTTTTTTCCACAGGCCGGGCACTTATTAAATAAGGCCGGCAATATGACAGGAAAAAATCGCCAAAAATCTGAAAAAACACAGGATTTAGTAAGCTAAGTACTAAAGACGTCGAGTGAAATTAAAAAATGTCACTTTAATCTAGAAAATAGTGATAAAAACACTAACTGGCGAGCTCAAGGGTCCAGGATCCTCACAGAAGGAGCCGGAAAAAAGAAACTGACCTAATTGTCACCTGTGGTGCATGATGGGATCCTGGGAGTTCCTGGAGGTCTTAAAGGCACGACGCCTATTTTTTCAATAGTTTCTATATGCAGCCTCGCAGGCTAATCTGCATCTATGATCTTGCCTTTTTACCTTTGAAAATAAAGATTGTGTCTTTCAAAGCAAACTCAAAGCAGTTTTCTTTATATGTATCATGAGAATATCATGACTTACGTTTCTTTATTTTTTCAAATGTTAAGGATTTACAACGCATCTGTGGCTGTTTTTGAGCCTAGTAACATGTTTTCAGGCTGCATTTCTCCTTTGGGTGGAACCAGCACCGGAGTGGTAATTGGATGTGTATATATATATATATATATGTATATATGTATATTATCTTCATATATGGGTATTTATATATATATATATATATATGTGTAGATATCATCGCTTCACTTGCACCAGGCTCACGCATTCTCGAACGGGTGCTGTTACGGCAGGGGTGCTCCTGCCAATATTAACGCTTCTCGCCTCCTCTTAGTCCCAGAAAAGACACAGCACTCACGGGGGAGAGTCCTTAGATTTATTTAGACTCTCAACGCACCAGACGTGTTTCGGTAGTCGCCTTCTTCGATGGTACGAGGGCGCACCAGAAACAGCCATTTTTTATATTGTTTACAATCACCACATTTCCTGTGTTGACATAACAACATAGAGGAGGGACCAATGTTTGCACAACGTAATGTCAGCGCCATGTTTAAACATGTTGCGATCAATCACAATATCGGCAGATAATGCTTTGGGCAGTGTCCATCAGCTGTTTGCATGCTCAAAATCCATTCAATTACATACATATTTAGTATAAGCAATAACAAACAAATTAATTTAAATTCACAAAATCTCGCCCTGGATGGGCCGATTATCTCGCATGTCTCCATTGTAATTCATGGAGCTGATGGACATACCCACAACTTCCACACAATCCAGCCTTGGATGGGCCTAAACGCTGAATACATTACAACAAAACAGAATGATCATAAATTCATTAATTACGATATCATACACGATCCCTACACTTCCAGTGTACAACCAACAATTGAAATTAAGACATTGATAATATCCCTAGGTGATAAGAGAAGAAAATAAAATGACATAAAGAAGAAAATAAAGCAAAATAAGACATTAATTATTCTATAATTGACATTCAATACCAGTCTACACAAAATTCAGCTCCCAAAAACTCTGATTACATTCTAGATTCTCTAGATTTTGTATAAATGTATAGGAGTTTTTAGATTTTTTTAGTCTTTTATCGATTAGACGCTTCGCAGGATAATCTATAGACGGACCCAGGGATGAATGATATCTGAAAAGAGAACCCTCTATCCTACGTGTACTATAAGTTCCTCATTACTATTCAATCCCCCAGGAGTCTTGGTACCTAGATCTATAATGTACCTTGACGCTATCCTTCTTAACCTCGCTACCCTGTCCCCTCCTCTCAGATTCACTGGGACATGGTCTAGCGCAAAGAAAGTCAGTAGGTCTCTACTGCTATTATGTTGCATTTGATAATGCCATGCATCAGGATATGTTATGTCCCGATTTTTTACTGCCCGTGTATGTTCTAGAATTCTAACCTTCGTTTGGTGGATAGTGCTCCCGATATACCTTAATCCGCAAGGACATGTCAGGCAATCCACAATGTAGGGAGTACTACATGTTTAGAACTTCCTAATCCACCGCGGTTTCTCAGGCCCATGTACTTTGTACGACAGAACTTTCTTGTTGTTACTATAGGCTTAACAGCTACCACAGGGGTAAAACCCCTGGAGTGGCTCTCCAAATGGTCTAGGTACCACTCGCACAAAGTGACTCTTCGTTACAGTCTCTCAAAGCCCTAGCTCTTCTAAATGTAAGCATAGGGCGTGCAGGAATATCCATCCCAATAACCGGATCAGACCTTAGCAGATTCCAGTTCCTCCTAAATACTGTTCTTAACTCCTCCACCCCACTTGAGAAGGTTGTTATCATGCTGAACTGTTCTTTTTTCTCCAGTGCGCCTTTCTGTTTCAATAGATCCTTTCTAGACTTCCCTTGCACTCTGCATAGCAAATCTCTCAGTGACTGTTCGCCATACCCTCGTGCCTTGAATCTCAATATACTCGCTTCTGCATTATCCTTGAAGACCTCATCGTTTATGCAATTTCGTTTGATCCTAAGTAATTCCCCTTAAGGGATACTAAAGATCAATTTTGGGGGGGTGACTACTAGCAGAGTGCAGGATGGAATTCCCTGCTGTAGTCTTGCGATACAGCCGTGTGCGAATTTGACCCGTATCAATAAAAACCTCCAAATCAAGGAAATTCACACTTCTCAAGCTTATATCTGCAGTATATCGCAAATTGTTCTCATTTGCATTCAAAATATTTACAAACATAGATGCTGTTTCCACTGATCCCCTCTACACCAGGAAGAGATCATCTATGTACCTGTACCAGGCCACTATTCTCTGTGTCCACACAGGGTTGGCAATTGACCAGGCCACCTGCTCCTCCCACCGCCCACGAAAAGATTTGCGTAGCTGGGGGCGAATCAGGTGACCATAGCTGTACCCGTCAGCTGTTTGTAATGCTGGTCCAGGTACAGGAAGATGTTATTCTACAGACAAAATGTTAGAAATTCCAACAACATCAAGTTGTGATCTACAATTTTCACAGAACGTGTGTCTAAGAAGGACTTTATAGCTTTTATACCATCAGGATGTGCTATATTAGTGTATAGGGTAGCTGTATCCATAGCTACCATACAGGCACCATCCTGCCAATCGATTTGTTCAAGGTGTCCCAAGAAATCCTTTTGTGTCTCTGATGTAGTTACGTAAGGATTTCACAAAATCAGCTAGAAAATAGTCAATATAGACAGACATGTGCTCCAACCGGCTACCTTGAGAACTAACAATGGGTCTACTCGGAGGTTTATCACTGTCTTTATGCACTTTTGGCAGGTGGTAAAAACTTGGAGTCATTGGATTCAAACACCTTAAATATAGGTACTCCTCAGATTCCACCATACCCTTCTCGTAACACTTCCTCAGTAATTGGTTGCAGTTTGTGATACTACTCAGGTAGACATTTTTTCAGATTTTCTCATAACAAAGGGGGCCTCCTCATTTTAGGCCTCATAGGTTTGGAGCACTACATTCCCCCCCTTGTCTGAGGGTTTCACGGCAATATTAGTTTCTGCTGTGATATTTTTGATAGCCATTAGTTGTTCTCGGGTGAGATTCGATTTCCCCTTTATAGATCTTATTCTCAACTTAGTCAGTTCTTTCGATACTGCATCTACAAACACGTCGATATTATCATTGGGCATCTGTGGCAAGAAAGTCGAAGCTGGCTTAAAAGGACTCTTACAGCTGATTTGTGCTATCCCCGTTACCGCCGAAATGTTATCACTATCTTGTGTACTGCCACTTTCCATACCCAGTTCTTTCAGGGCTTGTAGCACTGGTAAATCCCACCCTACTAGGATATCTGTACTAGCTAAAGATCTGTGTTTTCCCATTTGTTTATTTGGTCGCAATTTGTAGAATTTGTGCAGTTTTAGTTTCCGCGAGAATTTGAACAAATCGATCCTAGTCTGTGTATATTCTAAATTCCTCTGAGGACAAAACGACAGTCCTAGTTTTAACACGGATTCTTCACTTTTTGTTAAAATTCTGGGGGTCATATTTTTGATTGTCAGGTTATTTTCCAGTCCTGGGGTAATCTCCGCTTTTTGTATCTTTTGCTACTGGTTACGGGTGGTGAGAAGTTGCTTTTTATGCCTCTCCCCTCCGCGTTGGTCTCCTCATTGATTCTCCGGCGGCTTGCCCCTTGCTCCCTTTTGCCAGGTCTGTCTTATTATTTGAAACTCCTCGTGAAAAGGGAGCTTCCTCATTGATGCTGTGCCTGGAGCACCCTCTCTGACTGATGTTGACTACTCCATTTCTGACAACTCCGATTCTGTTGTATCCCCCTGATCACTTGCAGTTAGCAATCCCTTTTTGTTATCCAATGCTTGTCTTGATGCCTCATATCTTTTTGCAAAAGTAAGCACCCTTCCCATAGCATAGTCGCGTTCATCACGCTCAAACTTCTCTTGTTTTCGCTGTCTTATTTTGCCTTCATAAGCTTTTAGTCTTTTCCCCATTTGTGATCTTAACTCATCTTGCTTCTTTTTGTCACCATCCTTAACAATTTCATTCTCCAATTCCTCGATTTCCTTGCACGCTTTCTCATGATCGCTCCATGCAAATTTAATAAAAATCATTAACATCCCTTTGCATGAGTGTCAGGTGTCAGTAGCGCCAAAAATAATAAGCCACTAACCTTAGGAACGGCCAGCAGGAACGAAGCCGTGAAGAATATTTCCCAACGTCCCCTAAACACTAAACTCACCACAATGTATCAGCGCACTATGGGTAGTGAAGTATTCAAGGGGAATGGGACAAAATAACAAAAGAAGCCTGTTCCGTCACAGGATTAGGTGACCGTCTTCTATACTCCCTCTGGGACCCCTGCATATAGAAGAAAACAAGAACAGAATGAGAAGTACCGCAAACACACTCCCCACCAGTACACAGAAAGACACAACCCCTATCGCACTTACAGGAATTTGTCCAGGATCTCTCTCCAGAGGAATGTTCTAGTGGTTGAGGGTGCCTTGAGAGGAGAGTGCCTTGATGCGCAGTCGGATGGGTGCTTGTAACCCTGTAGGGTCGGAGGGTTCCGGGAGAAGTACTGCTGGGAAGATCTTCGCGTGTTGTGAGAGGAGAGCGCCTTCATGCGCAGTCTCTGACTCTCACGTTGCTCACTTTACTCCGGAGCGAATTCGTAACAAGAAAGGGGACGTGAAATTTCTCTGGTCTCCCACGCAAATCCAAAGTCATGAAAGCAAAGTAAAACAAGAAAATAAAGTTCTTCGGTTCGGTTCCTGAACCGAGACTTACAGCACGTCAGCCTAGAGGTGCTTCGGTTAATTCAGAGTTCCGCCTGTAGGGAGGTTTTCTGACACGCTCCCAAACAGCGCGAATATCTCAGCGTCTCCTGTTCGGCTCCTCTGAACAGAAACGCGGGCTCCAAACAGGTTCCGCGGTAATCACCGCAAAACAAAGGAAAAGTACTTAAGAGTTCAGGAAGCACAGTTGCGCTTCAAGTAGCGCGTTCCCAATCCCGGCAGAAACGTGAAGTTTGGCAGGACACAGGGAAATGTAGAAACGGCAAACAGGTCCAAGGCTCCATAGGCAGTTTGTCAAGCACCGTTTCCATTGGAGGCGGGGTTTAAATAGGAGTGTGCCCCTTCCTGTCTGTCTGAGATAGGCCCCTAAGCCTTGTGGGATATGTAGTCCCTGATGCATACATACGTGACAGGCGAAACCGGGAAAGGTGAGGGATGGTGGCTGTATGCGTACTCGTAATCATGACAATGAGCCATCCGTATACTCTGCCCACTCTTCTAAGAGCTGGGGGTCGGGGTTCTCATATGCTGGGACGGTATAGATGTGGAGGCTCCAGGGAACCCTATTGACCTCACCATAGCTCTGAAGAGAAGTGGCTTCCCATCACTTCCGAACTTCGCGCTCGTGCAATCTCTCAAGGCGTGCAAACTGTGTGCTTAGTGTTGTCACAACTCTGTACTCACCAACCCTGCACGTAGCTTCACTCTGTGGTCATTTCTTAAAAACTTCCAAGGCCACCTCATGGCCATCAGTATCGCAATACATTTTATAGCGTTGCCCAGTTCGCGATCGCAAGATCGCCAATGGGACCCCTGGGTACCCCCTCGTTCTACTGTCACACTTCCGTTTATCACCACAGTCCCCTACATGCAGGGGTTCCAATGCTTTCCTCAATTGTGGTCCAATCCAGTCCGTGTGATGGCGGTGCCTGTGAAATAATAGCATTGCTTCACTTGTACCAGGCTCACACACTCTCGAACGGGTGCTGTTACGGCGGGGGGTGCTCCCGCCAATATTAACACTCCTCGCCTCCTCTCAGTCCCAGAAAGGACACAGCACTCATTGGGGAAGAGTCCTTAGATTTATTTAGACTCTCAACGCACCAGGCGCGTTTCAGCAGTCGCCTTCCTCGATGCTGCAAGGGCGTGCCAGAAACGGCCATTTTTTATATTGTTTACAATCACCACATTTCCTGTGTCAACATGACAACATAGAGGGATCAATGCTTGCACAACGTAATGTCAGCGCCATGTTTAAACATATTGCGATCAATCACAATATCGGTAGATAATGCTTTGGGCAGTGTCCATCATGCTTTGGTCGGTGTCCATCAGCTGTTTGCATTCTCAAAATCTATTCAATTACATACATATGTAGTATAAGCAATAACAAACAAATTAATTTAAATTCACAAAATCTCGCCCTCTATGTAGATATATGCATATGATGTGCTATTGCTCCGGGGTCCCCGCACATGGGCGGGACTATTCAGTGCTTATGACTATTGATAAGTATCCCCTGGAAGAGAATTGGTGTGACTATCATTTAAACCGTTTCTATCTCTCCCATCAGGATATCATTTTTAAATGCCATCCTAATAGCTTAGAGGCTGATTACGAGTGCAGCGGTCCTCAGACCGCCGCACTCGTGGTGGCACAGATTGGCGGTCCACCATCTGCTGAATTATGACTTGGTGGACTGCTGCCTACACAGTTCCCTGGTGGTGGCGCGGCGGAGGCCCATTGTAAAATGCTGAGCGGGACTGATGCAATCCTGCTGAGCAGTGGCGTCTCGCCGAGGGAGTTATGCGGGGCGGTGAGGCAAAGCGTGGGAGGGGCAGGGTGGGGGGGGGTAATGGAGTCCGACATACGACGGACATGAGTAAGGTAAGTAATTAAATAAATAAAACAATTCACCTTGCTCGCGCTGCATTGCCAAGGCTGCATTGCCTGTCTGCTGTATGTCGGACTCCACTGCGCCCCCACCCTGCCCCTCCCCCACCCTGCCCCACCGCTCTGCAGCACTCCCTCGGGGAGCCGCCTCTGCGCATAATATAAGTTTCCTCACCGCAAGTCATTTCCTGGCGGACTCCCAGCCATGAAAAGGCTGACGGTGGAGGAACAAAGGTGCTCCCCAACCATGGGGATACAATCGTGAAGGGGGCACAACATGTGCCTCCTTGTCTGCTTGCATCCCCAGTTCCAGAACGGCATGGAATTCACTGTCCATGCCATGCTGGGACATTTTTGCCATTCCCATTGTGGTTCCCTTTTTTCTGGCACCACCATGGGAACAACCAAAAGACTGTCCACCTGCACGGTGGACAACGGCACAATTGCACCAAAGTCGTAATCAGTCCCTTAGTGATTTTTCCTAAGGTAACGTAATTGTATTTCGAACATTTTATCAGATGGTTGTTGAACCAGATACAAACAAAAATTAGGGCTACGGTTCATAAAGCGAAAGAGGAGATATCAACAGGTTGTACAAGACTCTGGCATATGCGCGGTGGGAGTCAGCAGGACTATTTCATGTTGCCCTCACACATCCCAAAGAAGTGTCATGCTTGATCATAGGGCTTTTGCTCCTAGTTGAATCGGCGCTGCAATGCCAAATGGGTCCCCCGACGGGTCACTTTGGTGGAGATCTTTTATTGGTATGAAGTATGATGAATGCAAGGTAGTGTCTAGGTGGGGTGGTATTCCATGTGTGAGGATGTGGGTTAAAACTGGTCAGGGAGGCCACCAACTATTTTTGATAACTGGAACACACTGTCAGATTAAAAACCTTTGTAGGTAAATGCTCCCAATGGGGTCATAAAGTACCCTGGTAGTCTAATGTGAGTTCCCTCTTTTGGGTTCCACTGTAGTCAGTCAACGTGTTTCGCGCCCCTAGTGGTCAGGAGGATCTGTGGCGCTTCGTCAGGACAGGAATAGTGAGTGAATCTTCCTACCCCACAAATGTGTCTAAAGTGGTGCCCTTTGAGTGGTACCTACTTTTCTGATGTTGGCTTTCCAACTTGTCAGGAAATAAAAAGAAGACAGAATGATCATGTTCCTGCCAAAATGTTACACGTACAAACATATCCAAGACCACACAACATTAAATTAGGTAGGGTGAAGAGCCCCTCAATGAGAATAGATCGCATTTAGAATTTTTTTCAGCGAAGTTCCCAGCTTAAAGAATTCGAGGCTGGTACCCCATACAACAAAATTGCTTCAGATCACAATAATATATGGCATGCAGTATGAGAAAAGGACATTTCATTGTGTGAGTGGCGCAGGCTTTCATAAATACCATACCACTGTGCAAATAGTGTAGATTGCCAGTGTAGCAGGCAAGTGTTTTATACACACACAAGAGAGATCACCATAATGAGTGCTGCTATCTCATAAGTGGTCACAGTGTTAAAAATGATCACAATAATAAAAACAGGAGCATGATAGTGTTTAACATTACTTCCCTCTCTTATATATCGTGAGGCACATAATATTACCTCCAACTGGAGATAAAAGTACTCCATAGGGTGTGCCAGAGGTGCCATGCTCAGTCTTACTAAACTGGAAGTAAGTAGGTAAAATAAATAAGGAGGGTCCAAACTGCAGGAAGAATTCCAGGCTGGTACCCCATACAACAAAATTGCTGCATATAAAAGATTCAAATTTCACCACTTTTATCTCTTTATTAGATCTGATAGGGGCATATATAAGCCAGGAATATCACTTTTTGCTATGTTCTTGTGGCTTCCCCTTATCTACAAGGCACGCCAACTTGTAAATAAGGCCCCCTTTCATGCTTTACTTAGCATGAAAGGGGCTGGCAATAGGTGGTGCGGTTGGTGTTTCGCCGCAACATACATTGATTCTGACACTGCCCCTATTTATAAGGGTGGTGTAAATTGGCGACAGTGCCAAAATTAAGATCAGGAAAACCTGGTCTTAGCATGGTGAAACGAGGAGAGATGCTTTATTTCTTCTCGTTTTTGCTGTATCTATGTCTGCTGCATTGTGCACTAGACATAGAAACAGCAAATTGCCATAAAGGAGTGTTTATGTGTAGGAAGGTGTCCCTTCCTGCACATGAACAATCATTAAAAAAATGACCATCTGCAATTCTATGTGTGCTGCACAATGCGCACGCATAGGAGTTGCAAATCGCTATTCTGGATTGTTTATGTGCAGGAAGGGATACCTTTTTGCACATAAACAATCATTCCCTCAACCCAGGCACCCTTGCACTCTGATGCAAGGGTTCCTGTGTTGGCACTAGGCAGCTGAATTTAGCACCAGTGCAGGGAGAAAAGCAGGGGAGTGCTGTCTTCTTGTAAATACTGCACATCCCTGGATTTCTAAAGTGACTGGGCACAATCAGCCTGATTCATGAAGCTAAATTGCACTCGCAAAGGGCAAGATTCTCAGAATCTTGCCTTTTGCGAGTGCAATTTTGGCATTTGGGATTCACAATCCCAAATGCAAAAATCGCTAATGAAGAATTAGCTAATATGCGAGAATTAGCATTTAAGGAATCTCTATTAGAGATTCCTTAAATGCTATTCATGACATTTACAAAAATTGCGATTTTGCAAATTTGGGCCGCTATTTACCGAGAGGTCAGACCTCTCGGTAAATAGCAAAAACTTAGAAAAATGTTTTTAAAAGCATTTTTCTAAGTTGCATGTTGCACACACACATGTCCTTTGGACATGTGTGTGCGCAACACCTTTTCAAATGTGCATTTTAGGGGTGCTACAGGGTGTCCTTTGGACACCCCTGGCACCCTTAAAATCGCTATCTTATTTGCGAGTAGTAAATTGCTACTCGCAAATAAGGGATACTCCCCATTCATTCCTATGGGCCTTTTGGCCCATAGGAATGAATGGGGAGTTATTCCTTTTTTTGCGAGTAGCAATTTTCTACTCGCAAATAGAGAACATGTAGGAATCGCTATTTATTTAGCAATTCCTACATGAATACCGTTTTGCGTGTCCTCAATAGCGAGTCGCTATGATTCGCTATTAGGGCCATGCAAAACGGCCCGTACATGAATCAGGCTATATGTTAGCAATTTTTGGAGCTAACCCCCGCTCCGCCACTTTCTTGTAAATATGCCCCATTGTTTTTAATAGTGAATCAAATGTCAACAGGAATAACATCTGTGATAGTGGACATCCTGGCCTTGTTCACTGATCCAGTGGGAAGAAGCACAATAGTACGCCATTTAGTCTAACCTTGTCTACAGATATGGCATATAGGGCCATTGGCACTTTTACGACTTCGCTCCTAGCTTGAATCTGTGTAGCACTGGTTGCAGAAAAGATCATAATATTTTGTTGAACAACCTTCCCAAATCCACTTCTACTTCAGCTGTTAGCAAGTTAATAGTTCCGGATCTTTCATTTAGGTAGCAGGACAGTCTTGCATTATTACTTGTCTCGTCCTTGGGTAAATTCAGGTTGTGCAAGGTATATAATTGTATGCATTACCTTCCACATCCTATTCAATATTATGTTGGTGTCACTTTTATAATCTACATGTAAGAGTGAAATAGGCCTGTAGTGTTTAGTTGAGGTATGTCCTTTATCTACTTGCAGGACTACACTAATCCACCCTACTGCTTTATACATAATCTCACCTATGTCAGCAAAGTGTTACACTAGACCTGGTAGCAAGCTTAAAATCTATTTCACACATTCTTTATAAAACAGTGCCTTATCGATCACCTAATTCTAAAACCAAAAGTTAATACAGGAAGTTATATAGAAGAATTAATGCCACAAACATATAATATGCAAAAGAGGTTAATATATTTGTTAGTATAACTCACGGACATTATTAATAAGTAATCCAGCGGAATGATTCCCAAAAGATCTAGAATAAACCATGTCTTCAGGTAATTTAATTTGACTTCTTTAGGCTCCAAGGACTAGAAGAAAAAACACAAATATTGACTAAATCAAACCAATTTGCTTTGTTAGGGAAAGGTCAGTATAGAACACATACCTCAATTAATTTAAAAGTATGTTTGCAATCTAAATAAACAAGGACTTTGAACTTGCAAAAACAATTTCTTGAAGGATATCATACCACCGCTTAGTCCGGAGGTCTGTTTACCATCATGTGTGCCCCCTGTACGCACATCCCTAGATCCCTTTTGTAAACAACGATTCAGAGGCTACCCGGCCCAGTTTTGGTAAAGGGAACAACTTATTCAAGCTGCACAGAATCAAGGTTAGGTTTGGAAATCGATATTTGCAATGGGAAAGCCTAATACAAGATTTACAGAAATCACAATACACAGAACTTGCGGCCTCATTCAGAGGTTGGCTGTAATAGGATATCTGCTTCAGATCAACCACGAAATAATGACATCTTGCATCCCTAATTTCATTAACTTGTCAATAGTTGGGGTTGTTCCAAAGGCGAAGCCACCACTACTGTACAATTTAAAACATCCTTCAGTGCCTATAAGTGGACCTACCAATGTCATGTACGCAATGATGTTTATTGTTGAAGCACAGCATTACCATCCTAGGCAAGAAATATGACACTGGGAGAAAATTCCTAGTCTGTCAGCTAAACTGATTTTATATGGGAAACCATAAATAAAGCTAACCGGTCAACTATTTTATGGCATGCCAGTCAGAACAGACTGATTATACAGATTCCAATCCTGCCTTTTGGTGGAAGCGGTTTCTATTGAAAATTGGCTACTGCAACAGCAGTTAACTTTACAACTGATGGTGCAGGCTGGCACAAATGTAGCGGTGTTTCCACTACTCCAGCCACTTGGGGGCTGGGTCGCTGACCACACATAAACCATTAATCATTCCACTATTTCCATCCTTTTGGTAGCAACAATCGGAACAGATGACACAGCAACAATTTTCAAGAGAGAAGGAAGATATCAGTGGGTAATGAAGCTTAAGACAAATGTGTTTTTTGTAAATTCACTGGCGAAAGACAAACTTCAAACAAGATACATTCAAATATTAATGGCTGCATAAAGTTGTTCTCTTCTTTTTTATTTTTTTAGGCAGTTTACAAAGCACGAATCATGCCCCAGATGGTGCTGTACAATGTTCTCAGAAGACTCAGAATTCAGAATACATATGTCACATGCATCAAATATACAGAAAATATAGCTAAAAATTAAATGATATAATGGAGCTTAAGGAGGATTCAATATTTTTCAGTCATACATATAAAACTATTATTTCCTGCAGAGATAAAAATATTTGGACGACCCATTCCGAAGGAAGAAAATATTTGTATTTGACAATCTTGCATATTTGGCGTTAATGGGCTCATAAGTGAGGTAACAGGAAAGGTTTTCACATTAGTGTGTACAGTAGCATGGTTGTATCATAAGAGAGGAGAGGGTGGGAAAGAAAGGCATCCCACTGGGGTCAGAGCACAGTACGTGAGCTCGGATTGAAATGTAAACGTAAACTTCAAGGCCTACTAATTAAAGCCATGCCATATTGGGAAGGGTAACATGTAGAGTGCAGACCCAATGTACTTTGGAACTTAACTGCATGGGCTCATATACACACACATCTGTGCTCAGTCTTGCACTCAAAACCTGTGTGCAAATAGATCTTCTAGGAGGTGTGTGAAACTCATTAGGGTCATTAAAAAAAATATTTACCCTTTAATCTAGTTCCTACATTATGGGAATCAAAACTAAAGAAATTATAAATAATAAATATGTTTGACAATTTGGTTGAAACAGAAACGTATCTTTTACGAAAAATGGCTTTTACTTTACAAGCCTACTGAAAGGCAACAACCAGTTGATTTTTTTATTTTTATAATTCGTTTTATTAAACAGTTTGACCAAATCACATCAATTAATTACAAGCAGGCTACTTGATTTGTCTCAGCGATATTGTACCATATACAGAATATATTACAATTGTTCTATTGATCAGTTCAAGGGGTATCAACAATGTCTTCGTCAAACTGGAGACTTGGCCGGGATACAGATGTTGCCTCTGTATCGGTTCCATGCTCCCCATACCTTAATCCACTTCCCGGGCATCCCCTAGCTATGAAGACTGACTTTTCCCTGAACATGCACCAATCTAAATCCTCCTTCCACTTCCTCAATTGGGGCGGTTGACTAGCCCCCCACTGCTGTGCGATGTTACCTTTCACAATCATATATGCCAACGTTGCCCATTGCGTGGTGTTAAGATCTGTAGGCTCCCAGATATTCAATATGCATCTTCGGGCTTCCGGCTGCATATCCACCCCCAATACCGATCTCAGTGAGCGGTGGATGCCCCTCCAATATTGTTGTATCTGCTGACAGCTCCATAGTATGTGAAAGAATGTTCCCGGCTCCCCGCACTCCCTTCTGCACTCACCACTTTCTGCCCATCCCATTCGAACCAGGTCTGGACTAGTAACGATAGATCCTGTGCAATATTTCAAACTGTACTTGTTGGACTTGGCCCTTTTGGCAGGTTCACCCCTGAACTTTTTGCCTTGAACTCTGACATGATGTTGGTTGAATTCTGGTCTCTGCGCACTTTAGCACTGTGGCCCAGTGTAAAATGCGTGCACTCTCTGAGTGCGTGTGGTGAGTTTGGCCTGCCCTCCCATAGGAATGCATAGGGGATATATGTGTCCAAGGCAGTTCCTGATGTGTGGTGAGTGCATGGTCGAGATTGGTATGTGCAAACTCGTGAGATTAAATGCTGCGCAAGGATGTGCACAGAGTTATTGTGTCTAGTGGAGAAGTGCCACTTTTAGAAGTTGTACAAAAGGGGGTGGTGATGGACGGAGCATCTGAACCAATCAAACACTCACACCCAGTCAACAGATCTGGGTTTGACCCATCACCATTCTTTCGCCCACTCTGCCACCCCAGTTCAGACATGGCCATATGCAAATAAGTCTAACCCTGTGCCTCATGGGAACAGCCCAGCCCGAAACGCCAAGCCATGCCTTCCCTGGACCGGATTCAAGCTTCCTAGGACCGGTTTCTGGCATTACAGCCGTCTTCAGGAAAAACATACCAATAAAGAACCTCTAAACTGACCTGTATTATTTTAGAATGAATCAATCTATAGTTTTACTCCTGGAAGAGTTGAACAAACCAAGATTCAAAGTAATAATCCAATTTCTGGAACAGCAACTTATCGAACCATTGATATAATGAATTGCTAGTATATTTTGCATCTCAGGTGTATTGTCCCTTTGTCTGCTGTTTTAGCTTCGTTGCACAGTATGTGAGTAAGTATGAATGAATTTATGGTGAGATAGTCAGGTATGAATGATGTTCTTGGTGATATATTTGCACTTCTTAAGCACACTGGGGGTTTTTGAGCCTTTTTCCCATGTTTGAATTTTGGTACAATATTTATTGTTTAGCTATGTCTTTTATGTATTATAACAATGTATTTTACAAAATGCTATAAAAAATGTCTTTCTTTGAAAAACTTTTTTGCAATGAAAATAAACAATTAGAAAAAGAAAAATAAATACAATGAAAAATAACATGTTTGTTTGAAACTCTTTAATGTGTTGCATCCATTAAAAACTATAGATTGATTTATTCTAAAATAATACAGGTCAGTTTAGAGGTTCTTTATTGGTATGTTTTTCCTTTGTTTCTCCCTCCTCTAGACCTATAATTAATTGTGGGAGTACCCTTTCTTGTTTTTTTTAATTACAGCCGTCTTCAGCCAGGCTTGCTTGAATTCAGTGGCAAAGTGAGCAAGGGACTCACGTCTGAGCATACCCTGCCAAACTTATGGCGAACAAAGCGGTACAAAAGGGGGTGGTGATGGACGGAGCATCTGAACCAATCAAACACTCACACCCAGTCAACAGATCTAGGTTTGATCCATCATTGTTATTTTGCCCACTCTGCCACCCCAGTTCAGACATGGCCATATGCAAATCAGTCTGACCCTGTGCCTCATGGGAACAGTCCAGCCCGAACCCCCATGCCATGCCTTCCCTGGACCGGATTCAAGCTTCCTAGGACCGGTTTCTGGCATTACAGCCGTCTTCAGCCAGGCTTGCTTGAATCCAGTGGCAAAGTGAGCAAGGGACTCAAGGGGGTGGTGACGGACAGATCTGTTGACTGGGTGTGAGTGTTTGATTGGTTTAGATGCTCCATCCATCACCACCCCCCTTTTGTACCACTTTTAGAAGTTGGCATGTCTGTGCAGTGAATGTGAATTGACTGTCTGGCTTGTGGTTGGCTGGAGCTGGCTGGTGTGCCTGGCTCCAGGAGTCAGGATGGGTCTGCCCCGTGGTGAATGGGGAGATCTGCATGTTGATGGCAGGGAGGAGTTGCACCTGGGACCTGAAGGCTGGGCCTTCCCTCCACAATGCTGGTTTCACCCCCTGTGGTGTGTCTGATGTCCGTGGCATGTAAAATGTTCTTGTTCCTGACTTGAATCTACCAGGGGCGTGTTGCTGCTGGGGCCCAGGGGAAGGCTTGCCTCCCTGGGCCCTGCCCAGCCCCTGGATGCCTGGAAGACCTTTCTTTGCTGGTAGTTGTGGTGCTCCCTCTTGATGCTCCAGGACTTGATGTGCTGCTTTGGGCACCCTGGGAGTGCTTTGCATTCTCCCTGCGGCGCTGGATGGCGTGCCGCTGCTGAGAGGGGATTCTCCCTGCCTGGGGATCCCCCCTCTCCTCTTTGAGCCCACCCCGCTTATTGGATTATTATAGAGCGCAGGTGCCCACCCTGCGTCTTTGTTATGAATTTAAAAATTACTGGTGCCCACCTCGCTTAGGTGAGCCCTAGCGGGTGCCCACCCCGCATACTGCCTTTATTTTGGCGCTCGAGCGCCGAGGGAGCATACCCCTCATTGCCGCCCGAGATTGCTGCTGCTGCCGCCCAACCGCAGCCGCCCGGAAGTCAGGGACGCTGCCTGTGACGTGGGCTGGGCCGGGGGAAGAAGAAGCAGCGCGAGTGTTGCAGGGCTCCCATGCGCTGGAGGGAGCCCCGGAAGAAGAGTTGGCCCGGAGCAGTGAAGTCTCCACATCCTAAGTCCCGGGATGGCGGAACGGGTGAAGACCGGCGCAGTGGAAAGGCGGAGCTCTCATGAAGAGAGAGAGCCCCGCAAGCGCCGCCTGTGTCATGCGGAGGGGGGGGGTGCGAGGCACATTGCCGGTGCCAGCCCCCCCTGCCGCCTTTTGAGATGTGCTGCCGCCCGGAGGAGCCCCCGCCAGAGCAGAACAACCCGGTGAGTGTTGACGGGCTGCGGGGGAAGCTCCGGGTGTGCATCGCGGTGCCTTGAAGGCACCGAGTCAGGGTGGCACCGTGTGTCCAGTGGGCCGCTCCAGCGATGGGGGCATGATGATATTAGGTGCCAGTGCGCTCCACAAGTGGCGCACAGTTGCTCAAGGAGCCTGTGTGCTCCAGGGGGCATTTATTTCATAAAGGAGCCAGAGTGGGGCCATGTTTCTTTGAAAGGCCCCAGAGGGGCCCGAGCTGATCCCGGTGGGATGCCTCAGTGTTTGGGGGAAAGTTCTTGCCTTCCCTAGCGGCGCAAAGTAATTTAAGGAGCCAGCGTGCTCCATGGGGCAGATTCCTGCCAGAGCCTCCGTGGCTCCAATGCCCGCAGCATTTATTCTAGATCCTGGAGGGCTCCAACATGTGGCACAGTTGTTCCTAAGGGCAAGTGAGTGCCTATGCCGAATTTTTGCTTTTACAGCTTCCCAGCAAGTAGTGGGCAGCTGCATCGTTTAGGCATTTCTTTCAGGAGAAATGCTCTTTTAAACCTAGGAGTGAGTCGCACTCCTTCGCCCCTACCTGGCCTCTACAGCTGCGCAGCACTTAGTGCTAGCTGCAGCGTTTAGGCCCCCGTTTATTGTTCTAAGCTGCCCAGCAAGTAGTGGGCACCTGCATTGTTTAGGTTTTTGCGCAGTGGCGCAACCTTGACTTCCGCTGCTTAGGCAGCAGCTCTGACTTATTTGAGATGGCCAGTTGGCCAGGGGGGATTGTTACATTTATAGGGCGCAGGCCGTAATGTGATTTATTTGCTAATGTGGTTTATGTGCTAATGCTTTTGGGTGCTAGTAAATGTATGGTGTATAGTATGTTTTGCGCACCCTGTTTTGATACCTCTAGATATTGTTATTATTATTATTATAATTACATTTATTAAGCGCGCAGCTACCCGAAGGTTTCCCGGCGCTAAAGCAAACAACGAGTAAGTTAGGTTTTTAGAGGGAATGCACACACATATTAAATGTTAAAAAGCCAAGTCTTAATTCTTTTACGGAATCTCAGATAACAGGTTTCTGATCGCAAGGTTTGGGGCATCTCATTCCATAGGGAAGGAGCAAGTAGAGCGAATGAGCGGCCGCCCATTTTAGCTCTCTTGACCCGAGGGACATGGAATTTGTTTTGTGTAGAGGATCTTAACGTGCGAGCAGGAGCATAATGCTGCACTAAAGAGGTCAAATATTTTGGAGATTTACCCATTTTAATATGGTGCATTATGCACAGAGCTTTAAATTTTACTCGGCTCTCAATGCGCAACCAGTGCAGTGTGCGCAGATGGATAGAGGCCGATGATCTGGCAGGCAAATTAAAAAGAAGACGAACTGCCATATTCTGCACCACCTGTAACTTCTTTGTTACCTCTTTACAAGCACCCAGCAGCAGAATGTTCCCGTAGTCCATGCGAGATGTAACAAGGGCGTGGACTACTGTCCTCAGGGTATCAGCTGGAAGCATCCACGTGATTTTTCTCAGCCACCTAATGATGGTGGTACAGGTGGCTGAGACTTTTACCACGTGTTGCTTAAATGACAGCTGGTTGTCAAAAAGGACCCCGAGGTTGCGGACTGAGGCTGAAGGGGTAGGAGTTGGGCCCATCTGATGAGGCCAATGTTGGGGACCCCAGAGCGATGTGAGAGGGCCGAATAGAAGTAGCTCTGTTTTGTCACCATTTAATTTTAATTTATGGCTATGCATCCAGTTAGAAATTTGTACCAACCCGGACTGCAAGGAAGATGTAGGGAGATGTTTATTGGTGGATAATGAATAGACGATTTGTGTGTCGTCTGCATATGAATAAATCGTGAGGCCTGCTTGTTCTGCCATGAAAGCAAGGGGTCTCACATAGAGATTGAAAAAGAGGGGACTTAGGATAGACCCTTGGGGCACACCCTGAGGGGAAGAAAAGATGGAGGAAACAGACGAAGAAGAAAAGACTTGAAAAGTGCGATTGGACAGGAAACTAGCAATCCAGGCCAAGGCCGGACCGTCAATACCCACCGATTGTAAGGTGGACAGCAAGATTGAATGGGAGACGGTGTCAAAAGCGGCACTTAAATCCAACAGAATGAGTGCCACTGTCTCCCCGCTGTCCACCATTCTTCTAATGGTCTCAGATACACCAAGAAGTGTGGTCTCAGTAGAGAAGCCGGCCCTGAACCCAGATTGAGAACAGTGCAGGAGATTAGAAGATTCAACATAAGAAGTAAGAAGAGAATTAACATGTTTTTCCAGAATCTTAGAGTAGCAAGAGAGCAAAGAAATAGGACGAAAATTGGAAGGGTTATTTGGGTCCGCGTTGGTCTTTTTTAACAATGGAACCACCATCGCATGTTTCCATTCGTTGGGGACCGTAGCTTCCGCCAATGAAGCATTAAGAAGATTCAAAATGATCTGGAGCATGGAAGGGTCCAGGGTACGCAGCACTTGTGGGGGCATAGGATCACAGGGAGAACCAGATTTTATTTCCCTTAAATAATTTTGAAAAAGGGAAAACGAAATCGGTTCCCAGAAGTGAAGAAAAGGGGCAGTGGGAGTGGGGTTAAGTGTATCATTGGAACCAGGGGTGAATAAATGAGACACGGAAATGGAAGAATCAATGGCGATTGGCATTAAAGGTGGCATAGATCATATCTATTTTCTCCAAAAAGAATTTTGCCAGAGCATTACATTGTGTTAAGTCTAGGCAGGGGTCTTTAGGTGCAGCCGACATGCCTGAAAGATCTTTTACCACTTTGAACAGGGCCTTGGGTCGATTTTGAGCATTAAGAATGGAAATATTAGCATAGTTAGCCCTGGCAGTATCACAAGCAGAATGATAGGCCCGCAAAGCGGCCTTATATTTTATTTTATTATTTGTACAATAATTGGGGCGCCAAATGCGTTCAAATTTTTTGCAGCAAGATTTTTCAAGGCGGAGTGCATCATTAAACCAGGGTGCCGGAGGGTGATGAATCTGAGATTTATTTTTCTGGGTTGGAAGGCAGGAATCAAGGGCAGATGTCAACCAAGAGCTGACCACCGACACCTCTTTCGTCGTGATAGTGGGAAAGGTAGGTTTGGAGATTTCAAGGCAGGTGTTCAATTTATCCTTATCTAACCGTTTCCAGTTTCTGCTTGCCTTGTGAGGGAGTGAGCTAGTTGAAGAATTATGATTAGATATCTTGATTGAGAAATCTACAATAAAATGGTCGGACCAAGTGACAGGAGAGGAGGAATGGTAAGTGATACCATTAAGATTCGAGATAAGGGGATCAAGTAGATTACCGGCTTTAAGAGTAGGGTCAGAATTAAGTAAGTGAAGGTCCAGAGCGGCTAAATCCAGCAATAGACGAGTACTAATGGGACAGGAAATTTGATTAAAGTGAATATTTAAATCACCTACTATAAGAAAATTGGTGGATTGCAGTAATAGAGGGGCAATAAGTTTGGTATGGTATAAATATGGTTTATGCATAGGAGGTTGTTTTACCTGTTTAGGTTTGTGTTAGGGAGATTATACTTCCCTGTGAGCTTTACGCCCCTAGTGTAATTCTTACTTAGGTGGCTAGGGTCTAATGTATTTAGACTTGTGGGATATTGTGCTTGTTATGAGTTATATTTCAGGTTGACGCTGAGTATGGTGTCTGCCAGTAATTACTGGCTGTGTTCTAAGTTCATTTATATTCTGATACTATTTCTTTACCAAGTGCTGATTCTGACAGTGGCCCATGTGGCCCTGTCATTTGTAAATAATCCCTTGTCAATATTGCCTGTGCCAGTTGGCACAGTTTACATAATGTGTTTACTATCTGCTGTGTTTTGAGAATACAAAGGCTATTTTTGATATAACCTTGTGTGGAGTTCCTTTTGTGGGGGGCCTGGGATGTTGTTGCTGGTGGGTGCGTGCGCAAATGCTTCACACATTGCCTCCGGGATAAGCCTTACTGCTTGTGTCACGTTGCCAAGGGGGTGAGCAGGGGTTATTCTTGGCGTTTAACTCCCTTGCCCTGACTAGACTGGTGGTTTCTGCCTGGCTTTGGCACAAGCCTCAGCCAGCCAGAAATCCCATTTCTAACAGTACTAATCTCAGCCTGGCTTAAATTGCAACTACTCATGGGGAGGAGACCGCCTCTTGCCAGTCTTCATCATCGATTTCTAGACCATCCCCGGTCCATTGTCCTCTAAGGGCCCGTAACAGATCCTCCATGTTCTTTATAAATTTCCTGTATATTAGGGATATGGGCTTTTCTGGAAGATGCCAGTCTAAGATTCTGTCCTCCAGGCGGGAGGCTTCCGAGAGTGACGTGCCACTTGGAATATGAGTGAGTAGTGCATGGCGGATTTGAAGGTAACTGTAATGCTCAGTGTCTGTCAAGTTGTATTGAGCTTTAAGGGACGTAAATGATTGCACCATTCCTGCCCCCCAGATGTCTTTGATCCCATATAGCGAAACCCTTGGATTTCCAGAGGTTTCCAAATTTCTCCGAGATCCACAGTGGAGTGGCTAGCATGAGTTTGTTTTCCCATTTTAAGTGTTTGGTGACAGCGTGCCATACTTGGACGGCGTGTGCAGTAGGTCCAGCCAGCGGGTATCTACTGGGTTTAGCGTGTAACGCTTTAGTATAGTCACCCCCTGGGAGCTGCAATCTGTCCATTGCATATCTAGGATCACCGGGATGTTCATAGATCCCGTGATTGATAGCCGCCAGCTGAGACACCCAGTAGTACTTCTTTAAGTCTGGTAGACTAATTCCATCATCATACCAGTTAAGAGTAAATTCGCAAAACGCAACACATTGTCTGCCCTCCCAGAAAAGCTGTCTCTGAAGACTCTCAATTTCTTTAAAATAGGACGTGGGAACCGGATCCATCGTGTTTTGGAGCGCACATAAAAATCGAGGCCATCATTTTGAAAAGGACCGCCCTGCCTAACATGGAAAGGGAAAGGGATCTCCAATGCGCTACATCATTCTTAAGTCTTTGCATGGGTGGGTTCAGATTGCGGGCATAGCGAAGTTTCAAATCTAATGTCACAACGATTCCAAGGTATCGGAACCCGTCCAACACGGTCTGAATCGGGCAGCCCGCGGTATTATTGGCGGTTCACCCCTAATGACAAAAACCACAGATTTGAGCCAGTTCACAGTGAATCCAGAGTACCTGCCGAATATTTCCAGCACATCTAGGAGCCAGCTTAGTGATCCTCTAGGATTCGTAAAGAACAAGAGGACGTCATCTGATTACAGAGATATCTTGTCCTCCCAATCCAGCGAGCACCTCTGTCCCCGGATGGATCGGTCCTGCCTTATCCAAGCCGCAAGTGGCTCCACTGCCAACGCAAAGAGGAGCGGAGAAAGGGGGCAACCCTGCCTAGTACCCCTACCGAACAGGAAGCCTGAAAACCTAGGGTTATTCACCACGACCCGGGCCATCGGGCCGGAGTATAGGAGGCTAACCCAGCCTATGTATTCCTGTCAGAAACCTAATTTGCCTAAAACCGCAAACAGATAAGGCCACTCCACCATATCAAACGCCATAGTGGAGTCTAATGATACTATGACTGCCGGCTCCAGTATAGTAGATGCTCTACTCAATACTCCATGTAATTGCCGTAAGTTAAGGGCTGTGTTTCTATGCGGCATGAAGCCCGACTGGTCTGGGTGAACCAGCGTGGTAATTACTTTGATCAGACGTATTGTCAGTAATTTGGCAAAGACCTTAGGCTCCACATTCAGAAGTGATATTAGCCGATAGGAGGCGCAGCTAGTTCTGGGTTTGCCTTCTTTGTGTATGACCACTATGTTAGCCACTCGCTGGTCATATGGTAGCAGTCCCTTTTCCCTACTCTCCGTCAACATAGCTCGAATGTAGGGGGCTAGTTTATTAGAATTCAGGGGCATATTACCAACAACTAGCGATATTTATCGCTAAATGGGCTTAGCGAGTATTTTTTTAACACCAAGCATCGCCGGATATTATCGCAGAGATAACCTGCTATTAGCAAGTTTTATCTCTAAATCGATAAAATATCCGGCGTTAGCGGCGACATGCGTGAATATCGCTGGTAATCCAGCGATATTCACGCATTATCGCTAATGAGGACTTAGCCATATTATCCAACTCCCATTGGATATAATGGCTAAGAACTGGTCTGAGCAGGCGTTAGTTTTTGGAGATATTCGCGGTTAGTGTGAATATTTCCATCGCTACGCCTGCCTTGCTAATAGGCGATAGCGACGTTAGCGACTGCTTTCAGTCGCTAACAGGTTGAGTACGCCCACTTTGCATGTCATTAGGGATAAATATCGCTGAGATGCAAAGCGGGCCCAAAACCGCTTGCTATCACCTACAAGCTGTTGTTAACTGCTGTTAGTGACAGCTTGCTAATAGGGCGATAGAATTATCGCCGCTTAGCTGCCAAAAACGTCCGCTAAAGCGGCGATAATCACATATTGCCCGCTGAGGTAATATGCGCCTCAGTTTATACAATTCTATGGGGATGTCATTAGGCCCCGTCGCTTTACCTGAGTTCACACCCCGGATAGCCTGCGCCACCTCATTATTGGCCAGAGGGGAGTCCAGTTAGTCCCTGTTTTCGTCCGAGAGCGTGGGAAGTATTATGTCTCTTAACATTTCCGCATTTTCTTCTTCAGTGAACCTGCCGGTCGTACTATATATTGTACGGTAGTGATTGGCAAATTCTGCCTTGGACTTCTCTACTCGGCGCCCTGGCTCTATCGCTAGCGATGCTATGAAACTCCTCTAGTCTAAATCTGAAAAAATGAAGGCCCTAAGGGGAACCGCCCGGGCCAGTTCCTCTTCTGACTTCACCACATCTTCTTCCGCTCTTTCAAGTTCAGCCTGCCTCTCCTTCTTTTTCCCTTCTATCAGGGAAAGTGTTTCTCCCCGGATAACAGATTTATATGCCTCCCATACAGTTTGTGCGTAGCCTACCGAATCCTTGTTTTCTAGTAAGTAGTAATCAGTGACTTTGACAATACTGTTTCAAGTATGTGGATCCTTCAAATACCATGGATTGATGGGTGCTACTCTACCAGCACTCCCACTCCAATCTCAGTCACACTGGGTAGTGATCTGAAATGCCCTGTCCCAAATGATTTATTTCTTAGATAGTATGGGCCTGCGCTGCCGGGACAAGGATGTAGTCTATTCTTGACAGGCTGTGGTGTGCCCTCGATATGTGTGTGAATTGTTTTCTATCTAGGTTGTGCGCCCTCCATCCATCCAGCAGCCCCACTGTGTCTACGAATTCAGGGAGCCATCTCTGAGCAGGTCTGATTGCGCGGGGGATGTCTATCTTGGTCACCGGACATCACCGCATTGAAATCGCCTCCCAATATCAGGACTCCCAGAGGAAGAGTGAGGAAAAGCGTGCCTAGGTCTTTAAATGTTTCCGTCTATAAGCCGGGAGGGACATATACAGAAACGTATGTGGCTGTCTTCCCTTCCCATTGGCCTGAGACCCCTAAATATCTGCCTCGTTTGTCTATCCATGTGGCTTGCGGTGTGAAAGGGAATGAATTTTTGATTAGTATTTCTACTCCTCGCGACCCTGAGGTAAATCCTGCATGTGCCACCAGCTTGTATCCTCCCCTGTGCAAGGCCATACACTTGCTTCCTATCAGGTGAGTTTCCTGCAGAAGGATCACTTCCGGCGCATGCCGTCTGATACATTGGTTGACCATTTCCCTCTTTATTTTGTCCCCCAGCCCATTTACATTCCAGCTAAGCACTTTGAACTCCGATCTATGTCTATCTCTCGCCCCTGTAGAAGTCTTAGTAGCTCTGCTCGGCTATTTGATGGTGTCGAAGAAAGCAAAGTTCAAACAATAAAATTTCCACATTGAAACACATTACAAACATTGCAAATTCAAACAAAAAAATCTAAACAAACCCCTCCCACCTCCCTCCCTCCCTGCACCCCTGCTCTCAGCGTTCGCCCATCTCCAACTGGCAGAGTGCCAGTCACCCTACACGCTAATCTACTATAAAACTAAAGGTAGTAAAATGGAGAGAGGCCGGTGTTCCGTCTCCTCCTCCCCCTCCCTCGACCTGTATCAATTCAATCGAAGTGTCCCTTGAGATTCACATTATGCATTGCAGCGTTGATATACCCTGGGGAGAGTCAAATACCTTAACATGGGGCCAACACCCCTGTACCTAGCATTGTACAGTTAGTCCATGTGCATGGTGGCCGGTTTTCATTCTTGCTCCAGTGCTACTTGCTCTCCTTCTAGGTCCCGTGACCCAGCGCCACCAAAGGGACGGCTATCGATCCAGTCAGACTCCACTTCTGGATTATCAACAAAAAAAACACTCTTCCCTCAACCTCCACCCTCAGATGCGCCGGGAACATCATGGCGTGCTTTATCCCCTTGTCTCTAAGTTGTTCTTTACTGCAAGGAAGTTCCTTTGTTGCTTCTGCACCAGTTGTGTGAAATCAGGAAAGAAAGAGAGGGTGACATTCTCATAGCGTAGAGGGGTCCCTGTCCGGGTAGCCTGTAGGATTGCGTCCCTATCTCTGAAATTCAGGAACTCTAGAAATCACCAGGCGCGGGCACACACCGGGCGCGGGGCGCCCGCCCGGGATCCTGTGAGCTCGTTCGATAGTGAAGAATTTACCAAGGCCCTTGGGTTTGGGATGGGTCAGAATGAGGTCTTCCACAAACAGGTCAGGGGCCGGGCCTTCTGATTTTTCAGGTACACCCAAGATGCGGACATTATTGAGCCAGGCTCTCCCTTCGTAGTCGTCCAGTTTACGCTCAGCCGTTTCGTAGAAAAACTTGAGATCGCGCTCTTCCTGCTGGAGCTCCGCCACATCATCTGTCAGACTGGCCGTCTTTATGTCCAGTGACTTGACCTCTTCATTGACTTTGGTGAGGTCCATGCGTATGAGATTCACTTCTATGGAGACTGTGTCCAGCTTATGTTCCAGCGACTCTATGTTTTGTCCAAGGGATGATTTGACTCCATCTATGGCCGCCGTGACATCAGGTAGGGTCAATTCTGATGCAGGGCTCGCGGACTCTCCTCCCGCCATGATGGCGTGTCTTGAGTCGGTTGGAGAACCTTTGGACAGCGTGTACTGATCCAATTTGTTAGTCTGTATTTGTCTCATTCCCTTAGTTGTCCTGGATTGATGTTTGTCGGTGTCTGGTTTGGATGCCATCGGTGCCTCAGCTCGCAGCGCACCCCAGTGGTGTTTCCTCTTGGATCTAGATGCAGAGTCCACTAAGTCAGCTGCCGCATCTCAGTCCCTCTGTCCATCTGCCTGGTCCCTGGGGGTGGTCAGCACGATGTTCACTGGGGGCCACTAAGCGCTCCTCTGTGCTAGCGCATGCCGGGACCGATCTCAGGTACCCCAGTCCGGCTGATAATGTCCGGATGTATTCCCTCCGTTGTCACAAACCGGCTCCACGCGCCTTGACCCTGCTGTTCAGAGGAGGTTCAATCGGGGGGTCGGGCCCGCACTTCCCGGACACCCCCCAGCCGTAAGATCCCAGACCGAATCACTGACTCTCGCCCCAGTGCAGTCGCCTCTCGGCCTATTGTAGACCACCGCAGCCTTCCATTGTAAAAACATAGCCTCTGGGTAGGTGTAACAGGAGCCCTCCAACAGTTCTCACCCCCCACATGCCGCTCCAGCACACTCGGGCCGGTTTCTGAGCCTCTGCGGGCGCGGAGCTCTTCCACTTTGACCCGACCAGTCTCTCCTCCCTTGTAGTGTCATAGAGGGGAGGGGGGGAGGAACGGTCTTTCACTCACCCCAGGTACCCCTTTGGGACGGCCGGGCGCCGGCCCCCACCGAAGCACTGCAGCCTCTAGTGGTTCGGCGCTCCTGATCTTGCCCAATCATGGTGGGGAACGGGCGCAAGGGGGGATCTTCCTGCGAGCGACGCCACCTGCCCCCTTCGACGCTCATATGCCGCCGCAAGTAGCCGCAGCATTTACTCACGGCTGCTTTGGCGTGACCAGCGACTTCGGTCCGAGTCACCGCTGTTGTTGGACTCCGAGGCGGGCACAGATGCATGCCAGTCCCCGGCTCCGCGAAAGGCCGCAAATTACGGAGCTCAGATCTCCGGCTCCCGGCGTCGCAGGAAGGTTGGGGTCGCAGCCGGGTGTGTCGCTCTCGCTCCTTTATCGATTACCAGCCTTCAAAGGCAGGATAGCTGGCAGGATGCGGGGCTCAGGGGACAGTCACTGAGGTGCTGAGGTTTTACGTGGCCATCTTGGTCCGGCGCGTAGCTCCTCCCCACCAGTTGATTTCTTTGTGTTAAAGGAAAACTCAGTAGGATAAAAAATGATGTATTCTTCAAAAAGAGATTAAAAACACGCTCTAATGATTTTCTTTAAAAGAAATATTAAATGTCCTAAAATGGGGCTACACTGGCACAATCATCTCTAGGGACCTGATTACTATGCTCATCCAACCAGCACGGTTGCGGTGAAGGGACCGGCCGACAGGTAGTCTGCAGTCCCTACTGCCATGTCAGAAACGTGCCTCTTTGCATTGAGGCTCATGCTGAGGCCTGGAAAAGAACTGCAAGCCCCAATGCTGAAAGGCATGTTTCGAAACATCCCTGCACTAAATGCCAGGCTCTTTTTCTAAACGTTCTCAATTCAATTCAATTCAATTCAAAAATGTTTTATTCGGTATGTATAAATACAACCATATAGGAACAAACAAAATAAATACAATACATCTAGTTTATATCGACTCTAAATTGCTAAGTAACATCAGTGCTATGTATATTAAACTTTTAATAACACGTGTGCAAATAAGCATTTCTTAAAGTGCATCCTAACACAGTCGCTTACTCATCCATGTGCAAACTAGCAATAAAGTGCGAAAAGTGCTAAAAGTGCTCGTTTTCTAGTGTGTGCAAATTAGCAAAGTTAAAATGCATATAAGTACACACAGACATTATTCATATACAAACTAACAGTAATAAAGTGCGTAGGAGTCAGGGTTAAGTATTGAATTCATATAGTGATTGATTTACGTATAAAAATGCATTTTAAAATATAAGTAGCCACATAAAAACATATATCTGGGCTCTCTAAATTAAACATCAGTTGCATCGCTTTCTTGGTGCTGCGAATGTTAAATTTTAAAAAGATGGGTTTCAGATAAAATTTTCTATAAAAAGTATAAAATTTACAAAACAGCATAAAATGAAGACCACTCTGCTTAGATACACCATCAAATGGGCATAAACATGAACCTGGTTTCTTAATTATTGGAAATGCAACTAAATGGTGCACAACCCCCAAACGTAGGCGAGATAATACAAAACGATGTGAACTTTTGCTAACAACAGTGAGGTATGATTGTAAGCCTTCCTTAATATTGTATTCCAGGTAAAAATTGAACGTGCTTTGTTTTAGATATTTATCCATCCTGATTTTACCTGTATGTTTCAGGAAGGTAATTTTAAGCTCCTTTTTTGACAACCCTGTACCCAATGTTGGTTCTTAAAAAATGTCACAGCCATAAAGTGTCTTATACCATGATTGGATGTGACATAGCCAGGGAATCTTTGAACAGTGGTCAAGCTTTAAACAGTCATTGATCACATCCTGGGCGAATTTTGTTTCTTCCTTTGCCCATATGGAGCGCCATAAGGACAGGGGTCGTAGGGCAATTAGGTCATTGACATGTTTTAAGCCAACTTCCCTGTGTATTAGTTCATTAGACGCCGAAACCGGAGCACAAAGCAAACGTTTCAGGAAGGCATTCTCGATTAGGGTAGCACTCTGGGAATGATAGCCCCATATCCCAGCCCCGTATAGGGCTGATGATATGCACCTAGAGTTATAGATTGATACCATTTCCTGAATTCTGCGGCCCCTTAGTTTTGCTGCAAATCTAAAAATACAGCTAGTATTTCTTGCCATTTTAAAATGAACGCTATCTTGTTCGTTGACCCACCTCCCATCTCCGGAAAATATGATGCCCAGGTAACAAAAATGTCTTACCGGTTCTAATTTCTCCCCATCTAAATAAAAGGGCTTGCTTTTTCTTGCTTTCTTGCCACAAGACATTGTGAAGGTTTTACCTTTGTTGATTATCAATTTTCTGCTCTCAATGAAAGTATGAAACTTGTTAATCAAACATTGCAAGCCATTTTGGGTCCGGGAGAGGAGAACCGCGTCGTCCGCGTATAAAAGAATTGGAATTGAGTTACCATTAATAGTAGGGGCATCTGCTTGAATACTTCTTAGAGTTAAGTCTATCTGGTTTATAAAAAGCGAAAATAGGAGTGGGGCAAGCACGCATCCTTGGCGTATGCTTCTATTAATTCTAAAAAAGGGTGTGCATTCTCCATCAGGCCCAAATCTAACTTTGCTAGATAAGTTTTCATAGAGTCTAGCCAGGAAGTGTATGATTTCAGTCGGGGCACCCATCTCCAATAAAACTGGCCAGAGGAGTGAGTGTTACACCAAATCAAATGCTGAACTCAAGTCAGCAAAGCACAGGAACAGGTTGCCCTCTTTGGCTTTAGTGTACTTGCTGACTATGAGTTCCAGGTTCACACACTGCTCCATTGTTCCCATCCCCTTTCTAAACCCGTACTGCACTGGGGATAAGATGTTATTTTCCTCTACCCAGGCTTCTAGTCTTTCTAAGAGGACTCGACTAAGGATTGTAATTGACAAGTCCAGAAGTGAGATGGGACAATAATTTTGCGCCTCCGACCTGGAGCCTTTCTTATAGAGAGGCACTATAATGGACTGGCCCCATGTAGGTGGAAACATGTCTTCTAAAGCTGCGTTAAAATATCTTGTCAATATTGGGGCCCATAGGGTCGTTTCAGATTTATAAAAGTCCATAGGTACCCCGTCGGGCCCTGGGGCTTTGCCTCCTTTGCTATTTTGTATTGCTTCAGTGACCTCCAATAGGGTCACGGATAGCTGCATTTTTTTGGGTTTAAAACTGGACCCTGTATCTATATTTAAAACTAACCCATCTAGGTTGGAAGCAGAGTTAAAAATCCCAGTAAAATGGGTTATCCAAGCGCGGCAACTAACATGGGAGGAAATTTCGGGGATATTATCATTCTTTAAGAAAGGACTATTTACAGTATCCCAAAATAGTTTGTGGTTTTTTGTTTCCGCAGCCATATCCAAATTCAACCAGGCCTCATTTTGCAGGTCTTTTTTTCTAACTGCAAGGGCGGTCTTATAATTGAGACGCTCCTCTCTAATTTTTACTATGTCCCTGGGCTTGGTATTAAGTGCTATTTTGAGTTTGTTTAATGACTGGGCACAATACTTGTCGAACCACACCACTTGTATTCTCCTCAGCTTACGGCTCCGTGCTGTGAGTGAGCTATCGATCGCCTTGGTTATTTTTAAGAAATTGGCAAGAAAAATGCCAGGGACCACATTAAATTCTAGGCAATAACCTATTTCCCTACTGCATTTTAGAAACAGGTCCTCCATGAATTGAGTTGGGTCAATTCTGGTCCACTTAATTCGCATGCCATTGGGTCTTTCAGCTGTAATCCCTTGGACCGAACTTTCATATACATGTTTTTTTTTCCCCCAACCTGCCAATCCTAGCGATATACTGTTATGGTCGCTCACTGGCTGCTCTATTACCCAGACATTAGAGTAGACAGTTCCATTGGAAACCAGAATGTGATTGATGTTCGAGTGGGCATCTCTCCCTCTAAATGATGGACACACTTCATTATCTTTGTTCTTTGTGCAGTCCAATAATTCCAGATTTAGTTTGGCCACTAAATTATTTAGCGCACTCCCGTAATTAGTGTGTGGGAAGTGGTTAAAAACAGTACTGCCTCCATGAAAGTACTCCTCGCGATGGCCACAGATCCAATTTGAGAAACGTTCTCAAATTGTCTCTTGAACTTCCATCAGATAGCGAGGGGGTCTTCTATCGAGATTACTCACGAGTCTTGTTTTTGAAAATGGAACAAAGAATAGTGCACTAAACTTGTTTTCTCTTGTTTTGCTTTGTCCTTCCTTTCAATGCAGGTTATGCCATCACAATGCCGGGATGACCAATGGGCCATTCCTAAACAGATGCAGTCGAGTAGAGGATTCACAGCTGTCGTTCAACTGTAGCTCTTTTCTTGAATGCAGCAATCGGAGAAGTCCGATAAGCTGCTCAGGGATGTCAGTTGAAACGCAGATTTCCCCGGGCCAGGTGAGGAAGCTTAGATTGAGTAGAAGAGGGTGCGATGATCCAGGAGAGTGGGAGGAAGAAGGATTCTCTTTTCAGAAAATACAGCCAGGTGCCCAACAGGGGTTTGACTGAGTATTTATAGGTGGACCGGTTTTTCTAAAATGGCACATGTATTTTTTACGTTCAATGGTCCTGGAAAGTACCTGACTGCAAGCACATGGATAATTACCAACAGATGTATAATTGGTGGCACATGAATCACTCTGGAAAGTACCTGACTGGAAAGTCCCTGAATTGGTGGCAGGTGAATCACTCTGGAAAGTACCTGACTGCAGGCACATGGATAATTATCAAGCATGTGAATAATTGCAGCAACTTAAAAAAGGTCATCAGCATAGCAAAACTTTATGTTGATCAAAAACATAAGTCTTTTTAGTCAAACTGAGGGATAATTACAAGGACATGGAACATTGCAAACACGAAGATAGTCTAAAGGTTTGGGATAGGCAATAGTGATATCACATTTAGCAAAAATACTTATCCTAAGGTGTTTGAAATTGAGGAGCGACTACTTGGTTTTTAAAGCGATGGGTTGTTGAACAAAAGGTACACACTTTGGCACAGGAATTAGTGATCATAACAGTTCCCCTTGCATAGGGTGGCCCACAGGGTGAAGTTTATGGAGGTTTCTTGTGTGGAAGAGTTATACCAATCGCAGGGCATGGACATTCCCAGCCGGATCCCGTGATCAATCATCAGTCCCAAAGCCCTTCCACGCAGCTATCCTGGCTGAAGACGGCTGAAAGCCAGAAACGGGTCCTAGGATGCTTTATTCCGGTCCAGGGAAGACATGGCTTGGCAGTTCGGGCTGGACTCTTCCCATGAGGCACAGGGTCAAGACTGATTTGCAGATGGTCATGTCTGAACTAGGGTGGCTTGGTGAGCAAAATAACGATGGATTTAACCCAGATCTGTGACTGGGGGTGAATGTTTTGCCATTGTGCAACATTCCGTCCATCATCGTGTGTGTTCGTTGCTGTTCACCCTATGTGGGAAGTGTTAGATTTGGGCGTCTCTAGTTGGCACAGGTAGGTACTTGTGAGAAATAGGGACCCTCTCCTCTAGTCAGGGAAAGGGGATTACACACCTAAAATAACTCCTGCTCACCCTCTAGGTTGCGTGGCACGAGCAAGGCTTATTTCAGAGGCGTTGTAAGTTAAGCAGTTGTGACCACTTACAGTAACCCAGTGACAACACTACAAATGGACACCACACAGGTTTTATATAAAAAATAGGTAGACTTTATATAGAGTTACCACAAGACCATAAACGACAAAAATAAACACTATGACTACTTTAAGATGGTAGATTTAAGCTTAGTTCAGTTCAGTTCTTAGATGCGACACTCTGCGTCAATGTACCTTAAGTTGCGTTGCGCTTCCATAACAAGCAATGTCGCAGCGATGGGAAATGCGGCAAAGTCAGGCGCAAAGAAATAAAGTTGTGAAGATCTTGCAGATGTGGCACGCTTCTCGGGGATGCGAGAAGCTCTCGGTTCGATGCGTGGACTGCAGCGGTGATACCCTTACGATGCGACGGCAACAGCTCCAGCGGTGACGCTCTTCTCCCACAATGCATGAAGCTTCCGCTCGATGCGACAACTACAGCGGCGACATCCAAGATGCGACCGCAGCAGCTCCGACGGCGGCGCGCTTCTCGGGGATGCGAGGTGCTCTTGATCGATGCGGTGCAGTGCGACAGTTCCAACGGCGACACCCTCCTTCTCCGGAGTTGCGACGGCAGGTACATCGATGGGGACACGCTCCGACCTCGTTGCGAGATTCTTCTCCTGATGTGGTGCAGTGCGACAGCTCCAGCGGCGACACTCTCCTTCTTCAGAGTTGCGATGGCAGCAGCAGCGATGGCGACACGCTTCCACTTTGTTGCGGCACGCTTCTCTCCGATGCGGTGCAGTGCGACAGTTCCAGCACCGATACCCTCCTTTCTCCGGAGTTGTGACGGCAGGCACAGGGACGGCGACACGCTTCTTCTCGTGGAGTCGCACTTCCAGCTCCTTGCGACAGGCAGCTCCTCAGAAGGCCCAAAACAGCAGGATGCACTTCCAAAAGAACTCTGGGGAGCTGGGGGTGAAGTCTGTTGTCCCTGAGACTTCAGCAGGAGGCAAACTCTTTTCCAAGCCCTTGGAGATCCTTCGCAAGTTGAAAGCAAAGTACACAAAGTTCCTGTCTCCTTCCTTTGGCAGTAAGGCAACCACTGCAGGCGGATCCCCCAAGCAGCACTTCAGCTTGGGAATAGTCTCTCCTCAGTTTCTTCAGTTTCCTCTCCTCAGTAAAGGTTTCTTCTTGTAGTCCAAACGTGATCTAATTTCATGGGATCAGGGTCCCAATATTTATACCCAGCAATTCTTTGTTCTCTGAGGGGAGAGGGGCCTTTGCCCAGTCCAAACCAGTTCTGAAGCACTCTGTTTACCAGATGTCTCCTTTCCTTTCACAGTGCAGGGCATGCACATTAGACGCCCCACATGAGGTGGAGCCAGCATTGTGGAAGGCAAGTACAGTCCTGGAGCACTTTGTTGACAGGACTCCTTCTCTTCTTTCAGTGTGTAGGGCAGAGACATCAGCAGCTCCCCAGAGGGTGGAGCCAGCATTGTGGAAGGCAGGCACAGCCCTATTCAGAGTTCAGGTGCACTCCTCCCTCCCATCAAGATGCAGATCTCTCTATTCACCACTGGGTGACTCAGCCTGTCTCCTGGAATTCCCCAGCCCTGTCACTCACAGTAACCAGACATAGGAATACACAAACTAGCAGAGGCAGGTTTGAATGGTTAGACAAGCAAATACCTACTTTCTAAAAGTGGTATTTGCAAACACAGAATATTACAATAAACTTTACTAAAACATTTATTTTATTATTCTGAGTTCAGGCATACCAAACTTGAATTTCTACCATGTTCTCTGAGCCTGTTAGGATTATGAAATGTAACAATTCTAACAGCCCATTCTGGCATATGGAGAAAAGGTAGCCTTGCAATAGTGAAAAACAAAAATGGCTGTAATTCACTATTAGGACCTGCCACACACATCAGGGCTTGTCCTACCTTATACTTACAATGTACCCTGCCCTTGGGCCTACCATAGTGGTGACTAATATGAAGACAAGGGAAGGTTTAGGGACTGGCAAGTGGGTGCACTTGCCCAGTCAGCATGACAGTACCAGACTCCACGCAGGCTCTGCAATGGCTGACCTTAGCTACATTTTACAAGGCTGCTTCTGTGGGTGGCACAACCAGTGCTGCAGGCCCACCAGCAGCATTTGGATTACACGCCTGGCACACTCAGTGCACTAGACTAGGGGCTGACAAGTAAACCAAAATAGCCAAACATGGAATCACTAATCCATACATCAATTTACAATAGGGAGCACTTGCACTGTGGCACTGAATAGCAGTGCACAGTGCCCAAAGCATCTAACACCAGCAAAAATACATGAGCCAACAGCAAAAATGGAAGGGAGACCCACGCCAATGGTGCCAGGTCTAACAGGAAGGGTATGCCCAGACATGGGTCCCGTGCTCACTAAGCCACTGGAGTCAAGCTATCCTGGCTGAAGACGGCTGATAGCCAGAAACCGGTCCTCGGATGCTTGAGTCCGGTCCAGGGAAGACATGGCTTGGCAGTTCGGGCTGGACTGTTCCCATGAGGCACAGGGTCAAGACTGATTTGCATATGGCCATGTCTGAACTGGGGTGGCGTGGTGAGCAAAATAATGATGGATTAAACACAGATCTGTGACTGGGGGTGAATGTTTTGCCATTGTGCAACATTCCGTCCATCATCGTGTATGTTTTGCTGTTCATCCTATGTGGGAAGGGTATGCCCAGAAGTGGGTCCCATGCCCACTAAGCCACTGGAGTCAAGCTATCCTGGTTGAAGGCGGCTGATAGCCAGAAACCAGTCCTAGGATGCTTGATTCCGGTCCAGGGAAGACATGCCTTGGCAGTTCGGGCTGGACTGTTCCCATGAGGCACAGGGTCAAGACTGATTTGCATATGGCCATGTCTGAACTGGGGTGGCTTGGTGAGCAAAATAATGATGGATTAAACCCAGATCTATGACTGGGGGTGAATGTTTTGCCATTGTGCAACATTCCGTCCATCATTGTGTGTGTTTTGCTGTTCATCCTATGTGGGAAGGATATGCCCAGAAGTGGGTCCCATGCCCACTAAGCCACTGGAGTCAAGCTATCCTGGTTGAAGGTGGCTGATAGCCAGAAACTGGTCCTAGGATGCTTGATTCCGGTCCAGGGAAGACATGCCTTGGCAGTTCGGGCTGGACTGTTCCCATGAGGCACAGAGTCAAGACTGATTTGCATATGGCCATGTCTGAACTGGGGTGGCTTGGTGAGCAAAATAACGATGGATTAAACCCAGATCTGTGACTGGGGGTGAATGTTTTGCCATTGTGCAACATTCCGTTCATAATCGTGTGTGTTTTGCTCTTCACCCTATGTGAGAAGGGTATGCCCAGACATGGGTCCCATGCTCATCATGTGTGTTTTTTAGCTTGGTGTAGGCATGCATAATATATGGCATGGCCTATAGGTAGACCATAGTATCTGTACCTATTTCTACCTTTGTTTTCTAAAAGATTGTTTTTAAATGTAGTCATACACTACCACTCTGAATGTCATTTACCATAGTTCAGCACAATAACACTACCACTTTCTTTCACACATGCAGGAAAGGGACTGTGCTACATCTCACACATTACAATAAATGTTAAATAGTAAAATCTGGGAATGGAAAAACATGGTTACCAGATACAAATACTCGAATATCCAATTGCATTTGGAAATTTTTTGTACCTTTTTAAAACTCTTTGGGCCAGATGTATGGCCATTTTTAGTGGTTGCAAATGGAGATTCGTGACGGTTGCAAATACTAGAATGGCTTCTAGCATGTACTAACCCTATTTTGTGAGTTGGTAACCTATTACCGGCATGATAAATAGAGTTCACGAGTCATTATTAGGAAGGGACTTCCCAAGATAGTCCCTTTCTAATAGAAAATAGCAGAAGCATGTATGAAAGTTATCAAACCGGAATGCGGTCGCAAAATAGTAATACTATACTGACTCCTTAAGGGACCCCTTCCCCTTTGTGAATGTGGGCGCCAACATTTTTTAAGAGCATCACCGATCCCACAGACTACTGCCTACTCCTAAAAAACTACAAAGAAACTTTTCATTTTTATTTTTGAAATGCATCCTGCTTTCCTTTAAGGAAAATCGACTGCATTTTCAAAACACAAACATGGTGGTTTGCTGTCCGCGCCATGCCACCATCCCTGTGGTAACAGGCCATTCCCAATGGATCACAAATTGCAGCCTACCTCATGAATAATAATTAGGTAGGTAATTTGCGACCCCATAATTTCATTCTCGGCTCACCAATTGCGAGTCGCTAAAAATCGCAATTTGCGAGTCGCAATACTAAATGGACATACATGTAGCCCAATAATTCTTAAAGCAAAAAAATTACACAATATTAGAAATGGATTTTTTTTTTTTTTTAAAGACAACAAATAATCTTCCCCATTTAGGACTGTGGCTGGCTATATAAAAAAATGAATGAGAAAATAATACAGAGGTGGGGGTGGGGAAAATAAAGGGTGTCCTATCACAGTCCAATATTCAAATGGTAACCAAGGGTATTGGTTAATTGCATACTGTAATCCAGATTTTTTTTCGTCAAATTTCAATTAAGGTATTCAGTCTTTATTGAATACTAAATAGATTGGTTATGATATTATATTTGAGTGTTTTTATATTACTCCTGCAGTTCTTAATGTTCTCCAACCATTGTTGACTTAATACAACAATTTGAAAACTATGACCAGCCAACACTTGTTTTGCCCCATGCGTGATTCACCAATGAGTAATGATTGGTCAAAATCTTCAGATATATGTCTTATTAGATGAAAGTATTTCAGTTTGTCCAAGATTAGTAGTTTGCAGACAAAGGTGGTCTTCGAGTGTTGGGAAGTTATCAGTCTGCTATCACTGAGGTCCTCGTGGGAGATACGGTACTCACTGTTGTCATTCCTGATTCGTGTGAGTCTCAGGAACAACTTGATGAAAGGCCAGGTTGGAAATATTTTAGCTGGCATAATCCTTCTGAACCAGATATGACATCAGAAAAGTTAAAACTACATTACAGTCATAGTCCTGTATTTATATTTGAAGCTTTGTCTACTGTTTCACAAATGTATAAGTTTACATGTTACCAGGTGGATGGGATGGCATATTTGGGATGGGACAAATGTCCAGCAGAAATATCTGACCTTTTATAGCCTAGTTTTGAGTTCTGCAAATTAGTTACTCCATTGCAACATGATGGATATCCTGATTCTTCATTACAAGGGCATTGTGTCATAATGCACCTGTGGTAAAGCAGATGTGATATCCACTGACAGAGTAACCAGTCTGCAAAACTCAAATTCAGGACCAAAATCTGGTATAATGTCTAATATAATGTATATTGCTTCGATTGGCAACATTTTATATACTTGACACCGTGAAATCTATTTAGTTGTATGTTTAAGTCCCTCACAAATGTGCACAATATCACAACAGTAATATTGCTAGTGGATTATATCCTATAGCACTTGTAATAAGATTGACCAGATATGCATCATGCTTGGGCTATAGTAACATTTACCAAAACTGTACTCCCGCCTATAAATATGTATCTTAGATTCCTGACGTAATATTACAACTTACAAAATGTAAAGAATGATTAATAAAAATATACAAAGTTTTATAAATAAATACACAAATCCATAGCCTTCAGATCCGCACCCACGACAGGGTCAGCTACCACCAGAATGCAGTGCGTCATGCGGTCAGCAACCGCTGCACCCACTTCATTTTCTAGGAGGACCTTCAGAGTTTTGCAAAAGCAATGAGGCAGTTCCACTGCAGAATGTCCTCCTACCTTTTGCTACACCAGACGCCGTATGCGAGCAAACAGACTAATCCGAACAGAACCGACGAACTGAAAAGCCGTTCGTAAGAACCCCGGACCTATCAATGGCCGTCCCTCTCTGATTTTATATGCGACGCCGCCCAAGGTTAAGAATTCTTACACTTGCAAGGCAATTTACTAACTGCAGTGATACACGAGTGACTCACAAGTGCCAAGTACAGTATTGGCTCCCTCCAGTCCGTGTCCTGAGGAGAACCCATAACTACACTGTGGTTCAAAACACGTTGACCTCAAACCCGGGATAAAGAAGAAGGGTGCTGCTAGGGCCATCAAAAATAACCATACTTTCCATCCCTAGTATTGCAACCCCATAACTTATTATCTAATCCCTGGCTTAGTAAGACAGGCAGGCAGTACCTAAGAACTGTGTTGTCCGCCTGGCTTCTTGTACCTAATACAAAGGACTGGTTCCTAGCGCTAAACAACTGTTAGGCATCTGATTAAATTGTTGTTGGTGTTTTTCCAAAATTTACAGTACTGATTGTGTACATTTTGAACACTTTGTTTGTATGTATTCTGTATTGTTTGATGACTGTATCTTTTGATGACATATAAAAATCAAATGAAAGAATGTTTTTCTAGAAAATAGATAAAAATACTAAAATAAAACAGTTGATTCCCCAGAACTGATAGGCTGGGTGTGATCCAAAGTTCTAAAAGTAAATCTGCCTGGCTATTTGTTCTGTTTAGTATATTGGAGTGGTCCAAGCCAGTTCAGACATGACCCAAACCTTTTCTTTTGCCCTCCTACCTTTTGCAACAAAAAGGAGTTAGGTCCTAGCGGGACTGAGGCAGGCTGGACCATTCATAAAGCAATACAACACAAATAATGCCTGCACCCTTATTATTTAGTGACACATGATTATTTAAATGTGGACCACACCGTTAATGAATATAGGTAGATCCGGTACCTCGATTTGTACCAATTACTTTTTTTATTTTAAAGATGATTTCATACGTGTGTTTATGCACAAATAAACAGATACACTGACATTTATACCTTACTATCTACATATATACACAATTTATACAAAACTAAAATTATTAATAAAGTGAACACAAACCTAACAACATCATTACACCATTTATACAAAAACAATTAATTCTCTACTTCGTGATTTATCAAGAGACACTGTGAAATGCCAGGGAACATTCAAGGATTATTCGCGAAATCCTAATGTATAATTAATATACAAGTGTGTTCCCATTGGTAAGCCGACGCGTTTCGAGTTGGGGCCACCAGGGTTCCCAAACTCTCATCAGGGCCTTTTGATCAATCTGTAGTTTGATTCACTGTGGGAGCAGTCTATTTAGGGGGCTTTTCGTTGAGAAGAGCTGTATCTCTTGCTTCTGCCCGTATTGCCGTGCCGGTGTGCTAATTTCTCTCGTCTTGAGGGTTATGTACTGCTAGTGGACAATTGTTTGGGCTGATGGCGTCTTGCATGTAGTCATTACCTGCACAAACATGTGCTTGTTCTGCCACTTGGCTTCCTCTGGCGTTCGTCGCTCAGGGACAAAATTTCAAAGCTCGGCTTGCGAGCGTGTTCAAATTCAAATGTTTTTGTTTGTTTTACTCCTTGCCAGCACACCAGCCTCCGCTCTCGCATGTAGTCAGGAATCATCCGACTACATGCAAGACGCCATCAGCCCAAACAATTGTCCACTAGCAGTACATAACCCTCAAGACGAGAGAAATTAGCACACCGGCACGGCAATACGGGCAGAAGCAAGAGATACAGCCCTTCTCAACGAAAAGCCCCCTAAATAGACTGCTCCCACAGTGAATCAAACTACAGATTGATCAAAAGGCCCCGATGAGAGTTTGGGAACCCTGGTGGCCCCAACTCGAAACGCGTCGGCTTACCAATGGGAAAACACTTGTATATTAATTATACATTAGGATTTCGCAAATAATCCTTGAATGTTCCCTGGCATTTGACAGTGTCTCTTGATAAATCACGAAGTAGAGAATTAATTGTTTTTGTATAAATGGTGTAATGATGTTGTTAGGTTTGTGTTCACTTTATTAATAATTTTAGTTTTGTATAAATTGTGTATATATGTAGATAGTAAGGTATAAATGTCCGTGTATCTGTTTATTTGTGCATAAACACACGTATGAAATCATCTTTAAAATAAAAAAAGTAATTGGTACAAATCGAGGTACCGGATCTACCTATATTCATTAACGGTGTGGTCCACATTTAAATAATCATGTGTCACTAAATAATAAGGGTGCAGGCATTATTTGTGTTGTATTGCTCCTACCTTTTGCCGCAGTGGATGCTGTGGCGCTTGATAAAGAAGTAATAGGTAAATAAAAGCTGGGAACGTACGTTTGAAAGGAGAGGGGAGATACGCATAGGAATGATTTTTGTTGATTATTTTGTATATTATCAAGTATGATGTAACAGGGAGTGTATCCTTGTGAAACTGAGAATTGAGGATTCACATTCCCTGGCCCACGAGAGAAAGTAAGCAATAAAACTAACTAATTTAATAAACTAGTGTCTAGGAAAATAAATATTTGCTCGAATAACAAATTAGGTATCTCTAACAAGATATATGTGTTGTCGGTGAACCATCGAATAATGGACAGAGTGCAATTCAGACCAATCCTTGACTCTAGCTAAAAACAGTAGCAAAGGTACACATCTCCTTATATTGAAATTGTGGGAAAGGACTCGAACTATGATCAGTATAAAGCATGGTAATAGCCTCCTTATAAACAAAATAGAATGTTCAATATCAACTGAGGCCATACGGGCAGAATAGACTGGGACTGATATAAATTCTTATACATGCCCCGGGAATTGATGAATATGTAGGACACCTGATGAGGTCTGAAATATTTTCTAAGTGACAATTGCAAATATATAATCTGGGGTATAGGGCCAAAGCCAAAGAGAATTGAATTAGTAGGAATGGAAATTATATGATTTTGTAACAGTCAACAGTATATATTGAGTTTCTATCTGAAGAAACTTTCAAAACGGCAATGCCCTGGATGAGTGGTAGTCAGAAAAAAATTATCCAACCCATGGCACAATATGCTATTTAAAGGAGATTTGACCCACAGAAGGAACACTCACCAGAATTAGTACAGTTTACCAAAATGTAGCAAACAAACATTGTTCTCCGGCCCTCTTTTTTCCAAGAGTTAAATTAGTCAAACGTCCAAGCTTACACTGAGAGGTAATTAATGTTTTTCCAAGAGTTAAATCAGTCAAACGTCCAAGCTTACACTGAGAGGTAATGAATGTTTGTAACTCAGATACATCTTGGCACAAAAATAAAAACACTCAATGGTGGTCATTGTTCACAGTTAATGTATGCCAATGTGGAGGATGTACCCTTTTAAAGTTCTGCACTTTTCTTTCCAAGCATGGCCTATATGTTACATTGTGATAGAGTATGCCTTCTGTCAACACACTCAACACCATTGGTTTTATGTATAGTTAACTCAGTGGTCCAGGGGCCCCTGCGAGTCCCCTCTCCTAATCAGAGGGAGCGCAACTGCTGATTAATAAAGTGCATATATAAAGAAACAAACTGTAATATTGAACTTTCTAAAACATCCGGTAAAAGTAAAGGATTGTGATACTGGAAGCTAAAAATGAGGGTAGTGCCCTCATATTGATTCTTGAAAACCGTACAAATTAATCAAACAGAATATAGTATGAATGACTGTTGGCCTCAGTTCAATTTAGAAAAGTCATATTCGGCCCATTAAAATTAATTTTTAGATGTTTTATATTTGTCTGTGAATTGTATGATATATTTAATCATTTGTGCATTTGTTTGAGGAATGCATGTCTCTGTATTTTTGTGCATTGTTTTGAAGATAAAATCATCAAAATGTATGAAGCAGCTGTTACAGCTTCCATTAATGACTCAGTGGGGGACTCAGACTTCAGTAATGCCTCACTTGGTGTCCACAGAAGTAAAAAAGTTAAGAATCACTGAAATAGTTCCCTTTAAAATCTATGTGAGTGCACCATCTACAAATAAATACATTCATAGTCATTGTTTAAATCAAGTGTTTATTGTTTCTGAACCACTTTCAAGAAAGACTTAATATTTAGAAAATTAGCTACCACACCCAGGGCATCGTTTGACTCTGATAGTGCCATGTCAGAAATCTCATATGCCATTCAAAGAGCCACATTAAAATCTGAGATGCTTTGTTGTCCAGGTACACCACACAGCTTCCCTATGACATAGGCTGGGTTCTGCATGCTCCCAACAATGTTATACTTTTGTTTTTACTATCATACCTTATTTGGCTAGTTAAATTATTTTCTTTAAAATTCAAATGTAATATTTCAAAACAAGACTTAACCATACTGGAGTACATTAATTACAGCTTCTCGAGTTATTAAGTTCTACAGTTAAAAAAGCTAACCTAAACATTATTTCACTCACAGACACAACATAACATACCTATACTTATGAGGTCAGGTGATTGATGGTAATGAAGTGTGCCATTACTATTCTAACTTCATCCATGATTTCATAGTGGGGTAGATTATAAAGCACACTGAAGCAAGTCTAACTGCACTTGATCGAAAGTCACTAAACACACTCCTGGGACCGTCTTCCTAACACACTGTCCTTCACAAAGATAGGGTTTGTCTGCTTCTGTCAAGGTTAGCCCACGCTATGAGGACTGAGCCAGACGGACACACACACACACACACACACATGATGTGAATATTACAACATTACCTTGAGACTGTGAAGTCGCTCACACTAATTTTTAAGTAATCATACATATTAATGTAAGGGCATTTCATACCTGCTGCTTACCTGACTCTGCAGCTGACTGTAGTTGGTCAGGGTCCCTTCACAAGAATGCCCAGTTCTTCTAGTTCTTCATGAGTGACAGGTGAGGAGGGCTGCTACACTTGAAGGTTTGGAGGCACTGCCAAAATGACCCATAAGAACCAGGCCCAGAACAATGACAGAAATTATGTCAATGGATACGTACAGGACATACAAGGGATTCCTTCAGGCATGGACCATTTTAGTCAATGAGGGACCTCAGACACAGCAAAGGGTAGGAACAAACACTTATTAGTCCACTTTCAATGAAGGATATGTCAGGCATCCGCCATGTTACATCTGCTACCATAAAGCTACATTGTCACCCAAAGTTATGCCTGACAATATGGCAAACAGTAGTGCATGTTCAACACAAGCATCCATCATGCGCGGTGTTGCTTTAATCAAAAACAAGAACGTCTACAATACAAAATATAGACATATACCATCCGTGGTGTAATGCATGTCAACCTTGATGGAAGTTACACCAAATGATATAAAAAAAAGAAAACACAGAATACAGTCCAATTAATATTCTTATCTTCAAACAACATTTTTAAGAACATTTATATTTAGCTGGAAAATGTTTAAATTGACTGTAGGAATGTTTTTTTGATTAGAACATTATTAATATTGAAAAGAAGTGTTTTGTTTGTATTAAAAAATAAAAAATATATAAAAGAGTTACACCAATGTTCCACTTCCTCATATGTAATCATGTTTGAATGGTATAAATTCAGAAAGCTTTTGAAGCATGTCCTAAACATACAATATTGTCACATTGCACTCATATGTTGCAAATATGTCCTTCCACTAGCCCAGGGAAGAAGAAGTTCCCCGTCAATACAGAGAAAGAGTCTACAAACCACATTCAGATCTGGTAAACATGATGGAGAGGAAAACCATTACGATTAGGCTGAACCATGACACCACTCAAGTCTCTGATGTACAATGACAATCATAACTGTCATTGGACATAGAAATTCATACCCCCATCCCACCTATTGTGAAGATAATGGCAGTGTTACATTTCTGTGCAACTTACTCCTCCCAGTACACAGCTACTCCAATGGGATGTTGCAGCCAACTTTGTTTGCTGTCCTCAGGCAATGTATGGATGTTATGTTCAGACAAATGAAGGACTACACCCAATTTTTAACATATAGGGGTCGATTAGGATGGCGGACGGAAATGGGTACTGTCCGCCATGGTGGGGGAAATTTTACTCCCGGCTGCGCCGCGGAGATTCCGCGGTTGGGATTAGGTTAATCATGTCACGAAACTCCGACCGCGGCGGACGGATCATAACCAACACCGTCCGCGGTGGACGGAACACATCCAACTCCGTCCGCGGCGGACGGAGTCCAATGAACAACCACTGCCGCGGACGGAAATGACCGCGGAAAATAACACATGTACCGCCATACCTGTGAATACTCTGTGGCCGCAATTAGGATAAATCCGCAAGTACCACGGAACGCACAGCCATCCACGTCCGCGGCGGAAAGAATGCAACGATAAACACAGCATCACTGCGGAAGGCCAACACGCACAACATCCCTAGCGGCAAACAAATGTTAGAAAGTGTACCGCAAGTCCAAAGCAAACATACGAACATTGACAACGCCCCCCCCATACACCAACACCAAGCACAAGCCACCATGACACGTCCCAAGTATCCAATAATGCACACTAGTCAACACGCCCACCTACCACCTGACTGCCAACAACCATTGAGACACGACTATAAAATGACACCCACACACTACCACAATCCTTTGCATCACAGCATTGCTGCTAGCAAGAGGCCCTATTCGAGATACTGCTAACTCACATAGAAGACACACAACCACCACCCTACCACACCCACCACACAAACACCCACCACACAAATCCTACACATCACACACCACACACCTGCACCCCCCAACTCACTCAACTCACACACTGAGCACCACACACCATGGCACCCAAAAAAAAACCTAAATTCACGGAGACAGAGTTGAGGGTAATGGTAGATGAAATAATCCGTGTTGAGCCCCACATCTTCGGGGCCCAAGTCCAGCAGACGTCCGTGGCGCAAAAGAACCACCTGTGGGACAGGATCGTCACTCGGGTGAATGCGTCGGGGACTGTGCCGAGGACGAAGCATGACATTCAGAGGCGGTGGCATGACCTGAAGACCAGGGTGAAGGGCATCCGAGCTAAAAACTTTGCTAGAGCCAATCATACTGGCGGTGGCACACCCCCGGAGCCCATACCCTACACCGATTGGGAGGAGAAGGTGCTGGTGATACTACACCCAGAGAGCCTAGACGGACTTGACGAAGGAGAAGAGGCTGGTGAGTACAAACCAAGCACCACGATCAGCACGACATGGTCAGGCTCACACAACTGAGAAGAAACATCTCCTACGCCCCAACCCATGCACGTTGGACACCAACTCACAAACATGTACATGGCTCCCAACAGGCCCCCATGTTCACGGTGAGGGTGGTGGTGGTGGAGGGTGGGGTGTGTGAGAGGCCCAAACTACAACTCCCAACAGGCCCCCATGTTCACGGTGAGGGTGGGGTGTGTGAGAGGCCCAAACTACAACTCCCAACAGGCCCCCATGTTCACGGGGAGGGTGGTGGTGGTGGAGGGTGGGGTGTGTGAGAGGCCCAAACTACAACTCCCAACAGGCCCCCATGTTCACTGGGAGGGTGGTGGTGGTGGAGGGTGGGGTGTGTGAGAGGCCCAAACTACAACTCCCAACAGGCCCCCATGTACACGGGGAGGGTGGTGGTGGTGGAGGGTGGGGTGTGTGAGAGGCCCAAACTACAACTCCCAACAGGCCCCCATGTTCACGGGGAGGGTGGTGGTGGTGGAGGGTGGGGTGTGTGAGAGGCCCAAACTACAACTCCCAACAGGCCCCCATGTTCACGGGGAGGGTGGTGGTGGTGGAGGGTGGGGTGTGTGAGAGGCCCAAACTACAACTCCCAACAGGCCCCCATGTACACGGGGAGGGTGGTGGTGGTGGAGGGTGGGGTGTGTGAGAGGCCCAAACTACAACTCCCAACAGGCCCCCATGTTCACGGGGAGGGTGGTGGTGGTGGAGGGTGGGGTGTGTGAGAGGCCCAAACTACAACTCCCAACAGGCCCCCATGTTCACGGGGAGGGTGGTGGTGGTGGAGGGTGGGGTGTGTGAGAGGCCCAAACTACAACTCCCAACAGGCCCCCATGTTCACGGGGAGGGTGGTGGTGGTGGAGGGTGGGGTGTGTGAGAGGCCCAAACTACAACTCCCAACAGGCCCCCATGTTCACGGGGAGGGTGGTGGTGGTGGAGGGTGGGGTGTGTGAGAGGCCCAAACTACAACTCCCAACAGGCCCCCATGTACACGGGGAGGGTGGTGGTGGTGGAGGGTGGGGTGTGTGAGAGGCCCAAACTACAACTCCCAACAGGCCCCCATGTTCACGGGGAGGGTGGTGGTGGTGGAGGGTGGGGTGTGTGCGACAGGAAACAGAAATGTCTACATATCTATATGACCATGTAATGTCCACATTACTGACCAGCTCTATCTTGTCCCTCAGGTGATCGTGAACTGACTGTGGAAACCAGTACCCGGCCGCCAGCCTCGCCTCCCACACATACAGGACTCTCTGGTGACGAGGACACAGGCAGCTCCGGTGCGGAGGATGGAGCGGGACCAAGCACGCAGCCAGGGCCATCTGGCTCACAGGAACTCCCGGGACCGACCAACGTCGCATGTGTGACTCCAGCGACACCTGTCTCTGTGATCTGCACAGTCCCCACCACCACCAGTACCACCAGTACCACCAGTACCACCAGTAACACCAGTACCACGACTCCTGCCTGTGCCACCCAGCCTAACCCAGCGCACGACGCTGGTCCATCGGCCTCACACACAAGCAGGGTGAGTGGGCCACAAACACAGGCAACGGGACATCAGCCAATCAGGCGAGCCACACACCGCCGTGCAGAGGAAGGACAGCTACCCCATCCAGTGGCAGAGTCCCTACAAGCCCTTGCCAGGTGTCAGGCGTCATACGACCGGTCCCAGGCAAACGCTGATCGTGCACACCAGGACTCAGTGGACAACACCAACATCCTGCGCGAAATCTCTGGCTTCCTTGGCCAGATGGTGCACCAGCAGGCAACGATGTGGAGGGAATGGGTTGGCCGGAACAACCCCTCCCTCCACCAATTGTCGTAGCGCCACCGCCACCGTCACCTCCGCCTCCACCGCCACCGTCACCTCCGCCTCCACCGCCACCACCACCACCTGTGCCCCTGGCGACGGATGTGGCCCATCAACAACCTGCCCCCCCAGCTGACTCTGTTCCACCTCAGAGACGGAGGGGCCGGCCGAGGCAGGAAGTGGCTGAGAGCAGTGTTGGAGCGCCATCCACACGCTCCAAGAGGGGACGCCAATGACAATGTCACTGCCTGTGCCAGACATTCACCCTGCTAAGTATCCTGTCCCACAGACAATCATTCCCACTGGTCTGCTGGACTAGCCTGACACCCCCCAATGTGGTGTCAGCACGGACATTTCATCTGCCATTACCTTCAACTCCAACTCCCTCCACCCCACTTACTTGTAAATATTTACCAGCACAAAAGCACAACCTGTAAATAAATTGCACTTACACACACAATGATGTTTTGCCTCCATGTTTATTCACATGATTGCCTTCAGAAACAGACGTAAACAGGTTCAGGGATCATAGTCGTACATGATCATGGCGCTGCGGGAGTGACCTAGGGAAAATCAGAGACAGCAAACACCCGTCAGGAAACAGATTCACACACATCACAACACAATGCACAGCAACATTACACAAACGACAACCATCACAAAAGCATGGGATGAGAGCACACACATCATGGAGACTTGTATGTCCAAAGACATGAAGACACACATATGCAACCATCACAAACAACACCCAGCTGATGAACCCCACATCCACACAACACCAGCAAACATACATGAGGCATTGTCAACCGCCACTAGAGGTAGTTACTCACATTCAAGGGAAGTAGCGATCTATGAGCTGGCGCCTCTGGTCCACACCTTCCTCCTCACCACTATCCTCATCAGTCGACATGGGTGGGATGGGAGGCCGAGGAACTTCTTCGTCTTCAGGGTCCAACAGCAGTTCAATGTCATTGCGTACTGCCAGGTTGTGGAGCATGCAGCAGGCAATCACGATCCTGCATACTTTTCCTGGTGAGTAAGGCAGGGCCCCTCCGGTCTTATCGAGGCACCGAAACCTAGACTTTAGCAGTCCAAAGGTACGTTCGATGACTCTCCGTGTCCTTCCATGTGCATCATTGTACCGCATTTCACCCGCTGTTGTAGGATTACGTAGGGGACTGAGGAGCCAGGGCCGGTTTGGGTACGCCGAGTCGCCTATGTAGGGGGATGACAGACACAAACATCACAACAAGATATGGTGGGTACCCCATGCAACACAGAGATCACAAGAGTCCCCACTGCACACTCACCAACAAGCCACGCTTGACCGGGTCGCAGATTTGCCATGAGTCGTGGGACAATGCTGCTCCGCATGATGTGGGCGTCATGTGCGGAGCCAGGAAATCTTGCACACACATGGGAGATGATGTTGTTTGCCAGGCACACCACCTGCACGTTCAGCGAATGGAAGTGTTTGTGATTCCTAAAAACTTGCTCCCGTGCCCGTGGTGGAATGATAGCGATGTGTGTGCCATCAATTGAACCCACAACGTGAGGTATGTGGCCCAGTGCATAGAAGTCAGCTTTGACTGCTGCCAACTCTTCCGGCCGTGGGAAATGTATGTAGTCATTCTTGTACAGCATCATAGCTGTTAAGACATCCCGAAGAACCGTGCTGAACATGGCCTGTGACATCCCCCCGGCATGTCCAACTGTGTACTGAAATGTGCCAGTAGCAAAGAAATGTAGTACCGCCATGACCTTTGCAGTGGGTGTAATCGACCCAGGATACGTCCTACGTGGCTGCAGATGAGGAGACAATTGAGCCACAAGCTCCAGCAACCGACGTCGATCCAGCCGGAATTTCCGAATCACCTCCTCGTCAACCATATCCTCCAGCACAGTGTATGGCCGATGCACATTTGGAGCCCTCCTGTGTGGGAGAGAGATGTAACTTAGATCAACTTACAAACGACGCATACGTGTACAACTCCATCACATGTGAACCTTACTGACAAAACTGCAGTCTTCACCCTAATGTTTAGTAGCCACATCACAGACACACATGCAACTGCATGCACACAAACGATAATTATACACACGCCATGTCATCAAGCACAAATGCCAACACCAATAATGTTGTGCAAACGGTAATTACATGCATGGTGACACAACGTCCAAAACACATACACGGAATGCATGTGTACCACCACCACTGTAGTCACCTCGCCAGAACAAGACACTGACAACAGATGCATAATTTGGCCATACAGCCGTGATGTACTGTGTAGTTGTGAAGATGTAAGAACGTCTGTAGGGTCACACCCGACGTCAACACGTACAAATGCACATCTGTTGCCCATTGTGTGCCGACCGATGGGCATAGTATGGACACACATGCTATATTGTATGACATATGACCTTTCCCTATCACGCTCACAACCCTCATGACGCAACTGCACACAACACATCACGGTGCAGCGTCTGACAAGATAACATAATTGGCGCCGCCATGGCGGTGCACAACTTCCGCTACTTCCCAAAGGCCATACGCGGCCAGCGTCCCTCTTCCCATTGGCTGCATGTGCACGGACCGTCACGGGCACACATCGGCAACCGCACGTGCAAGCTTCAGGCACGGATGCTTCAGTTGCAACAATGTTCTATCACTGGCGCCTCCATGGCGGTGCACGTACTCAGCGGGGGAGGTGCAGGCCTATACACCCTGTAGATGTACTCAATGGACATGCCAGTTCATGACCCCCCTTACAGTCACATTGCATCATCCACCGTAAACCGGCCGGAGCGGCCGGGCCTAGGACGGCCGTGCCCGGCATGTACACAACCACCGTGGCCGGCCATGTACACAACCGCCGTGCCCGGCCATGTACACAACCGCTGTGCCCGGCCATGTACACAACCACCGTGCCCGGCCATGTACACAACCGCCGTGCCCGGCCATGTACACAACCGCCGTGCCCGGCCATGTCCACACCCGCCGGGCCTGGCACGGTGGTTGTAGACATGTCCGGGCACGGCGGGTGTGTACATGGCCGGCCACGGTGGTTGTGTACATGGCCGGGCACGGCGGTTGTGTACATGGCCGGGCACGGCGGTTGTGTACATGGCCGGGCACGGTGTTTGTGTACATGGCCGGGCACGGCGGTTGTGTACATGGCCGGCCACGGTGGTTGTGTACATGGCCGGGCACGGCCGTCCTAGGCCCGGCCGCTCCGGCCGGTGTACGGTGGATGATGCAATGTGACTGTAAGGGGGGGTCATTAACTGGCATGTCCATTGAGTACATCTAAAGGGTGTATAGGCCTGCACCTCCCCCGCTGAGTACGTGCACCGCCATGGAGGCGCCAGTGATAGAACATTGTGGCAACTGAAGCATCCGTGCCTGAGGCTTGCACGTGCGGTTGCCGATGTGTGCCCGTGACGGTCCCTGCACATGCAGCCAATGGGAAGAGGGACGCTGGCCGCATATGGCCAATCGCAAGTAGCGGAAGCAGTGCACCGCAACAACAGGGCCAGTCATTGGCCCATTTCACGAACACGCTTCCAGGGCTGACCAATTGCTGGCGACGTATGCCACTGACACGTGCTGAGGGCCCTATATATGTGTGTTGGCCAAAATGACACTTCCTACCCTGGGGACCAGTGCTGCCTGTTCACCTCGACCTGCTGCTGCTGCTGAGCTGACCACCGACTGCTGCCTGTGACCATCACCTCGACCTGCTGCTGCTGCTGAGCTGACCACCGACTGCTGCCTGTGACCATCACCTCGACCTGCTGCTGCTGCTGAGCTGACCACCGACTGCTGCTCTAGTGCCATACTCCGTGATCTTGCCATGTCGAGAGGCAAAGAGATCCGGTCTCGACCCTTCACCGCCGCGGAGCTTGATGTCCTCGTGGACGGTGTACTCCGCAACTATGGACGCATCTACGGCGCACCAGGACGGGTGGTAAGTGCAGTGTGGGACATGTTGGTGTGCATGAGGGGGCCAAATAATCAGGCCTATTTCTATCTTAGCTGTGTAGTGTGGGCTAGACATATGTTCCTGATTGTGCATGGCTGCTGACAGTTACGTCTTGCCCCTATGTGTGTGACAGGCCAACTGTCCACTGACTTAAACCCTTTTGTCTCCCATCATGGTAGGTCAAGCTGCACCTTCGCAAGGACCTGTGGAGGAGCATAGCACGGGAAGTACGGGCATTGGGGTGTGCAACAGACGACATACACACTGCCACAAACGCTGGGACGACATTTCCAGGCTGAGCAAGAATGTAGCGGAAGTAACACTGGGCATGATTCCAAGGACGCCCCGTCTGGCCCGACGCTCCATGACCCCTCTCATGCACCGTATCATTGCAGTGACACATCCTGAACTGGCCGAACGTCTGAGTGCCGATCAACAGCAAACTAGCGGTGAGCATACTGTCTGTGTAGGAAACCTGTGAGTGCTATGCATGTATTGGTGCACAGACACAGTATTGAGTTCCGTGTTGCGTATGTATCTCTGTGATGCCATTTTGGTCCCATTGGGTGGTTCTCATTTGACATCCAGGTCCGCCATGTTGACACGCCACTTGCTTAGTAGTTGAGTGTTGAAGCACATCCCCTAGTGGTCCATGGCCCCATGGCAGGAAATGTGAGGATGACTGGTAGAGGTGGGCCGTGTGCAGGATGAGGGCTACAAAAACTTTGTCAGCTATGTAATTTGGCAATCCTGGTCCTTCTGTACGTCAGTCTGCCCATGACTCACACATCTTTTATGTGCATTTCAGCTATGACAGAGGACACTCAGCCACAGACGGTGGAGAGTAGTCGAGGAAATGAGTCCGGCTCAGACTTCGCACACACGCAGACTGACACAGAGGAGGCCAGCGCCGGAGAGGGGGACAGGACCGTCCCTGAGGACTCGCATGTGGAGACACCATCGTCCTCCTCGTCGGACACTCTTGGTGAGCCTGCACTGTTGTCACAGACTGGGAGTGGGCACTCATCACCTTCTGTCGGAAGACAGCACACAGGGCCCACACTTCCGCCAACTGCACCATGTACTGTTCGTGGCCGGAGGAGTAGGGGGAGCAGAGTGGCGTTCGGTGCAGGCACCGCTGCCCCTGCCACGGTGAGCCAAAATGCACTGTGTGCTCAGGCCGTTGATCTGCTGCGACAGCTGTGTGTGGGGCAGACCAATATGACAAATGCTTTCCAGGACCATGATAGGAAGTTGGGGCAGGTGGTGGCATTCATGGAAGGGATGCATGGCGATCTTGCTGGTCTACACAGGACAGTGCAGTCATTGGCAAGCAGTGTGTCGTCTGCAATAGTACAGTCGCATGGACAGGGTGCTACTTCTGTTTCCCCATCTACACCACTGGATGTCTCAGGGGGTAGTGAATATTCTGACCAGGACTTTAATACAGGTTATTGCACTAGAAGCAGCGTCAGACAGCACGTCAGGGCACGGAGGGCACAGACATCATCCCCTAGGTCAGCAAAATCTGTTCACGAAGACAACGTCAGATACACTGGAGTACACACACAGGATCCACAAGTGTTGTTGGGGGACATGCCTTCAGGAGCTACACAGGCATTCAACACAAAAGGTACTCCCAAGGCAAGGGATACTCACATGTCCATGGATTGTACCTTGGACAAGGCCAGTCAGAAGACAAAGGCACCTCCTAGGAGCAGGGAGACTCCCAAGGGCAGGCCCACAACAGAGGAAAGGGACACTCCCAAGGACAGTGAAAAGACAAAGGCACCTCCTAGGAGCAGGGAGACTCCCAAGGGCAGGCCCACAGCAGAGGAAAGGGACACTCCCAAGGACAGTGAAAAGACAAAGGCACCTCCTAGGAGCAGGGAGACTCCCAAGGGCAGGCCCACAACAGAGGAAAGGGACACTCCCAAGGACAGTGAAAAGACAAAGGCACCTCCTAGGAGCAGGGAGACTCCCAAGGGCAGGCCCACAGCAGAGGAAAGGGACACTCCCAAGGACAGTGAAAAGACAAAGGCACCTCCTAGGAGCAGGGAGACTCCCAAGGGCAGGCCCACAGCAGAGCAAGGTCCATCTCCCAAGGGCAGGGACACACACAGAGAGCAAGTGTCTACTGGAGACAGGTGCACCACAGACGACAAGTCTGCTGGCAGGAACAGGGCGGCGACCAGGGCACAGGCTACATCCAGAGACAACACTCCACCTAAGGATAAGGCACATCCTACGGACAAGGCATCTAGCATGGACAATGGCGCAATCAAGGACAGGCATACTTCACCCCTGGCTGCACTGAGGCTGATGTTTTCTACTGAACGCCAAACAGATGTCTCCGCGGCGGAGTCCCCCCATACCTCCACTCCCATCCAGGCCAGTCAGAAGCAGAGGAGGGTGTCCCCTGTTGTTGCATCCCCCATTACACATGATTCCGAGTCCAGGCGGCAGGCACAGAGCAAACGACAAGCAGGCTCCAGCACGTCCCCAGAAACCACATCCCCGGCTGCAGATGCTCCACCTATGGTGGGTGGTGATTCTTTAGAGTCCCCACCACTTGGCAGTCCTGTCCTGTCCAGGGTGCACTCACACATCCCTAAGAAACGCAGACACACACCATTGACACCTGCCAACCCCGATTTGGCTCAAGGTCAGCTATCCCCAGCTCCCAGGCCCACCCTGCCTCCTGGCCCATAAAGCCCTGTGGCTCATCATTTCAGTTGTCCCAGTGGCGCTGGTGCAGTTGACTCTCATGTATCAGATGGTGGCACTGTGTCTGTTGTTGGCTGTCATGCATCATGTAGTGGCACAGTCTCAGTTGTGCCCTCTCTTGTTGCAGGTCCTGGCAGTGTATCTGGGTCTATGGCTCACGTGTCAGTTAGAAGATCTGTGGCTGTGTTGCACACTCCTGTTTCTGGTGCTGGCAGTCTGTCTGGGTCAGTGGGTCACGTGTCAGTGACTACATCTGTGGCTGTGTTGCACACTCCTGTTTCTGGTGCTGACAGTGTGTCTGGGTCCGTGGCCCATGTGTGTGTCACTCAGGCTGTGGCTGTGTCTCACACTCCTGTTGCTGGTGCTGCCAGTGTGTCTGGGTCCGTGGCCCATGTGTGTGTCACTCGGGCTGTGGCTGTGTCTCACACTCCTGTTGCTGGTGCTGCCAGTGTGTCTGGGTCCGTGGCCCATGTGTGTGTCACGCGGGCTGTGGCTGTGTCTCACACTCCTGTTGCTGGTGCTGACAGTGTGTCTGGGTCCGTGGCCCATGTGTGTGTCACTCGGGCTGTGGCTGTGTCTCACACTCCTGTTGCTGGTGCTGCCAGTGTGTCCGAGGCAGGTAGTTCACGCAGTCCCCCTGATTCTGTGATGTGAGGTGCTGAACACTTCACTCAAATGTTATTTCACATGGTGTGTCCATTGAGAACTGCGTGCCACTCTTGTGGTTCCTGTGACGGGTTGGTAGGGACACGTACTTGTGCTGCCTCTGATGTACCTGCTCTGTACTGCACAATGCCCTGTTGATGCTCGGATACTGCATTCTGCCCTCTCGTTAACTGCCTATGATGTACCTGCTCTGTACTGCACAATGCCCTGTTGATGCTCTCATACTGCATTCTGCCCTCTCGTTTACTGCCTATGATGTACCTGCTCTGTACTCCACAATGCCCTGTTGATGCTCTGATACTGCATTCTGCACTCTCATGTGCTGCCTTTGATCAACCTGTTCAGTGCAATGGACTGTTGATGCACTTAGCCCCTCTCACATGCTGCCTCTGATGGACCTGTTCTGTGCAATGGACTGTTGATGCACTTAGCCCCTCTCACGTGCTGCCTCTGATGGACCTGTTCTGTGCAATGGACTGTTGATGCACTTAGCCCCTCTCACGTGCTGCCTCTGATGGACCTGTTCTGTGCAATGGACTGTTGATGCACTTAGCCCCTCTCACGTGCTGCCTCTGATGGACCTGTTCTGTGCAATGGACTGTTGATGCACTTAGCCCCTCTCACGTGCTGCCTCTGATGGACCTGTTCTGTGCAATGGACTGTTGATGCACTTAGCCCCTCTCACGTGCTGCCTCTGATGGACCTGTTCTGTGCAATGGACTGTTGATGCACTTAGCCCCTCTCACGTGCTGCCTCTGATGGACCTGTTCTGTGCAATGGACTGTTGATGCACTTAGCCCCTCTCACGTGCTGCCTCTGATGGACCTGTTCTGTGCAATGGACTGTTGATGCACTTAGCCCCTCTCACGTGCTGCCTCTGATGGACCTGTTCTGTGCAATGGACTGTTGATGCACTTAGCCCCTCTCACGTGCTGCCTCTGATGGACCTGTTCTGTGCAATGGACTGTTGATGCACTTAGCCCCTCTCGTTTACTGCCTATGATGTACCTGCTCTGTACTCCACAATGCCCTGTTGATGCTCTGATACTGCATTCTGCCCTCTCGTTTACTGCCTATGATGTACCTGCTCTGTACTGCACAATGCCCTGTTGATGCTCTGATACTGCATTCTGCCCTCTCGTTTACTGCCTATGATGTACCTGCTCTGTACTGCACGATGCCCTGTTGATGCTCTGATACTGCATTCTGCCCTCTCGTTTACTGCCTATGATGTACCTGCTCTGTACTGCACAATGCCCTGTTGATGCTCTGATACTGCATTCTGCCCTCTCGTTTACTGCCAATGATGTAGCTGCTCTGGTGCCCACTTTGCCCATGCTCATGCATACACTGTGATTATACCCCTATTATGTACAATAAAGGTAGTCTATCAAGTCTCGTGGTCTGTCGTTGTCATTCCTGCTTGCGTACTACAAATGTGTATTCGTATTTGCTTCTCATCAGTGGTTTCGGTAACATGACACTCCCCCTCCCTACGTCACGTCCCTTGCTGGTATTCCCCTCCAGACAGCCAATGGTTTGTGCCTTACCTGCGTCGTCGTCCATAGTGGGCCATGACTAGGACGTGGTGGATCGCGAAGAGCATCGGGAAAGCGTGTAGCGCTGGGTTCATGGTGGTGGTCAGCTTGCGGTGGGTATCTCTGCTATGTCACCTATGTTCGCCTTGGGGATTCCGCCGTGTTCCGACAGGTTGTTTTTCCGCTGCGGTTTTATGTGTATTTTCCGCCATCTTGATTTGGGGGACGGTCTTAGACGTCAGTACGTACGGCGGGGCCTCCGGATGTGTTCCGTCCGCCACGTGGTCATGTGTAGTTCGGCGGCGGTGCGTGCTTTTCCGTCGCGGACGGAAATTTGACACGTTTTCCTATCCTGATATGGCGGACGGAGTATCCGCGGCAGGCGGACACGGAAAAGGCTTTTTCCGCCTACTCCAGGGCCGCGGTGGCTCTTCCGTCCGCCATCCTAATGAGCCCCAAAATGTTGCATTCAACTATACCAAAGGCCACGTTCTACAGTTTAAGAGGCATACCCCATGCCCTTGGTGCCACGTTGCACTGGTGCTAGCTAGTGACCGGGAGCAAGTGTACAGCAATAGGAAGCCATCAATGTGGAGATGGTTTGCATATAACATCTGTACATCACCAGTGTGTGTGCAAGTTTTCCTGCTTCACCCATGACTAGTGCTGCGCAAGTAAGTAAATAAAGTAAATCCACATTTGTAAAGCGCACAATCACCCGTAAGGGTCTCTAGGCGCTGGGGGCCGTCAGGCAGATTAAGCAAGCTATTGCCCAGAGTCACATGGTGCTGAAGCTAATCTGCCGCCAGTGCTGGGGATCGATCCGTGATCCCCAGATTCCGGAGTCAGTCGCCCTGGCCGCGGCGCCACACCTCTGCCGCAACAGATTCAAACTGCCACAGATACAGACCTAACACAAAGGAAGACCAGGCTTGTTGGTAAGTGTTAACATTAGTGTTGCATTAATATTTGATTTGAAAGTTTGGGCCTTCCTGACCTAAGTTAACTTATTTTTTCTTGTCTTTTGTGACTGTATTTTTAAGGGGACTCAACTTATCCTAGTCATACATGACTTTTGAAATCACTGAGAAACGCAGGGGAAGTCCACCTCAATGAGGCTCATGTGCGGTTCAGAGGCTCTATCAAGCAGTTGTTTGAGCTCTTGAGGGTCTGATTTAAGTGTCTGGACAAGTCTGGAGAGGCCCTTCTGGGAAAATCTACAAGATAGCTGTCTGATTCTCTATGCTGCACAACATTACCCTGCGGAGGAACATTATCTTCTTCCCGAAATGATGACTACCGATGGGAAATCTCAGGGTAATATCGGTGAGATGCATCACCAAGATGACAGTCATTGAAAACATCTTTTCCTGATGGTAAGTGAACTCAACAAGAATGTAAATGTGTACCAACAAATTGACATATCTGTTTTACAATGTATGCTGCTAATGCAAGAATTACTTTTACGGTTATTTCGACATTAATTTAAAATCTAGTTTTTTTGTATGTACATTTTAATGAAAGTACATTAGCATATATTTGAAATGTGACAAATTATTATAAATGATTTTAAAGATGGTTATGTTATGTGAGATTGTAAATGTTACAGACCTAGAAATTACTAATTCAATTTTAAAATAAAAGAGTTTGCCACAATCATACTATTTTGTCTGCCTAATCCTCTGTAGGTAATATCTGACATCTGCTGGAACACTAACAAGCCGTTGCTGGGTAGATTGTAGTTGTGCATATAAACTGATGATGGAGAGATTTATTTATTTAAAAGGTTTTATATAGCGCTGCTGGACCCAGGAGTATCAGAGCGCTTTACATGGTAAATAAACATGTTATGATAAATTATACAATTGACAATGAGCAGAAAAATTCAAACAAGATAAAAACATTGGAAAAGGGGGAGAGTTGTTGGGTAATAATAGCACATCAGAGCATAGAGGTAAAGAGTAGGGACAATGTCAGTAACATTAAGAACCCCAATATTTATTGAGGAGGAGAACTTTGAGACTATTTTTGAAGAGAGGGTAAGAGGGATTACAGCGAAGATCCTTGGGGAGTGAATTCAAATTGTAGGAGCATTGCCAGAGAATGCACGCGATTGGGTCTTATTACATTTTAGTTTAGAAGGGATGAGGACAAGGGAGTTAGTGCTCCTCGGGGATCTGCAGCACCCTGCCTTCTGTAGTTTGCTCGAAAGGTAGGAAGGGGTGTTTTGGTGAAGGGCTTTGTGCGTGATGCAGGCGATCTTGTAGGTGGATCGACCTTCAATTGGGAGCCAGTTTAGGTTTTTGAGAACAGGAGAGATATGGTCAAATTTTTTACAGTCAGAAATAAGTCTGGCAGCTAGGTTCAGAACAGATTTAATCGGTGCTAGGTGGACTTTACGAGTGCCAGCAAGAGTGGTGTTACCATAGTCAATCCTGGAGAGGACAAGAGATTGGACAACGATTTTGAAATCATCTGCTGGAATGAAGGGTTTAATTTTTTTGAGGTGATGAAGGGAGAAAAGAGCACTTTTGGCTGCATTTTTTATGTGGGGGATAAGATTAAGATTATGATTGATGCTGATACCTAGGGACTTGACAGAGTTGGAGGAGGGGAGGGAGCAATTAAGTGCATTGATATCGTTGATCCAGAGTTGAATGGGAAGGGAATTATTTTTGGGAGTGAAAAGGATGATTTCAGTTTTTTTAGGGTTAAGTTTGAGATGATTTAGATGGAACCATGATTGGACTTTAATCAGGGTGTCATTGATGTGGAGAATGTCAATGTGGGATTTGATCCTGTGGTATAGTTGAGTATCGTCGGCATAGAGGTGGTAACTGATTTTAGCTTCATTGAGTATGAGGGTGAGTGGTTCCATAAAAAGATTGAATAGGGTTGGGGAGAGGATAGACCCTTGAGGGACAGCGAGTGAGACAGGTTGAGGTTTGGAGAGGCAGTGACTGAGCTTAATTTGTTGTGATCTATTTTGAAAGAACGAGGAGAACCATTTAAGTACAGTGCCTTCAAAGCCAAAACGATCTTTGAGGGTGTTAAGAAGGGTGGGATGGTGGACAGTATCGAAAGCAGCTGAGGGATCGAGGAGGATTAGTAGTGAGGATTCGCCTTTGTCTAAAGAGCGATGAATGTCATCTGTAATATTGAGCATGGCAGTTTCGGTGCTGCACCCCTTTCTAAAACCAGATTGGAAAACGTGGAGGAGATTGAAGAAGTTGATATGGTCATTTAATTGAGACAGGACACATTTTTCAAGGGCTTTAGAGAGGAGCGGAAGGTTCGAGATAGGGTGTAGATTGTTCAGGTCATTAGGGTAAGCGGTGGGGTTTTTAAGAATGGGGCAGATTTGACCTAGCTGAAGGGAGGGAGGAACACAGCCAGTGGAAAGTGAGGAGTTGATGATATCGGTCCATAAAGGGGCAATGATGTATTTGAGTTCCTGAACTAAATGGGCAGGGAGAGGATCTTTAGAGTGAGAGAATGGTTTGAGTTTAGAAATGATGTTGATGACAGTGGTTTCTGATATTGTACTAAATTCGCTCCATAGAGCCTTGTTTTTAGAGAGAGGATCTGTCCGAGAAGTATCAAGAAGGGGTAAATCAGGGAGGTGTTGAGATGGGGAGAGAGGAGGGAGAGAGGAGGACAAAAGTGAACCAGGAATGTTCGGGAGGGTATGTTGGATGAGGGGAGGTTGGAGACCGGGAGGGAGGGGGGAAGAGAAAGACAGTTCGATGTTGTTGAAAAGAAGCAGGCAATTTCCTAACATCTTTCCACAGAGGCTGTTATAATAGGAGGGCCGGAGGAAGTTTGTTTTTTAATGATGTTAAAAAGTTCTCTAGGGCGGTTTCTTGCCTGGTCAAGTTGTGACCTGAGAAAGGAGGCCTTTTCGTTAAAGATATGTTTTTTGTAATGGGCTCTGGTGGTTCTCAGGAGAGACAGGTTGTCTGACGGGCCAGTCTTTCATTATTGAGTTCAGCATTGAACCAGAATTTGGGAGGGATGTTTTTTTGTTTTTTGAGTTTAATTGGGGCAATTAGGTCAAGGGCATCTAGAATAGATTTATTATAATGGTCAGTAAGGTCGATGGTGCTATGAGAGGGAGGGGGGAGAAGTAAGCGAGTTTTAATTGCGGATTCCAATTCGCCAGGAGGAATAAGGTGAAGGTTGCGAGTGGGTTTCATAGGTAAAGTTCTAGTAGTGGCGGTGTGAGTAATGGGGTTATTCAGGGTGAAGAGGATGAGGTGGTGATCAGACCAGTCTACAGGAAGGATATTAGAGAGAGAGGCCAGATCCTTGCTCGTCACAATAGCATCGAGGGTGGCACCCTTGGTGTGAGTAGGGGCAAGGCAGAGTTGGGTCAGGTCAGTGATGTCTAAAGTTTCTTTAAATTGGATGACAGCACGGTCATCACTTTTGATCTGCAGTACAAGTTGCCTGTACACTTGTATAATGTGTTTGCAAATCATTTCCATACACTTCCTGTCAGTCATGGAGTGATTTAATTTTTAATGAGATTAATCTAAATAAATAACACATGTTGTGTGTGTCAGGACATCTGTAAAAATTATTTGTATTTTTTGACTACATCTGAAAGGACGGTCCAAGGAGGTCGCAGTACCCCATGTGATTTTTTGGACGAAGACTCAAATTGTGGCATAACAGTGATAACAGCAACATCAGGAGGGAGATTGGCTTAGAAGGGGCACCCAGCCCATCAACTGGGGTACCAAGTATTCATGCCCAGAGCCCTATTACTCTTTACTTACCCCCAGAAGCTCACCATATGTTGTGGGTTTTAACAATGTACCTATGTTAAAGCCAGGTGCTACGGCAGATTTCCAGCAGCTTAAGAATAAGGTCCTGCATTGGCTGGATCACAACACAATTTTGGGGCTTAGAGTGGAGAGCTTCATTAATATGATGCGGAGAGTTGCATGGGTTGGTGGGTTGAACAAGTACTATTGGGGTGACTGTGTCATCATACATTTTAATCGTTCACATCTGGCAGAGAGAATCCTCCATGCGGTCAGTTCCTGTACTACTTTCGGCCGTGCCACCTCGATTGTGGCATTCCCCTTGGGCTTCTTCTACAGCCCCCCACACCCTGAAATATCCTCAAGAATATGGCATTTGAGGCGACCTTCCGGTCTGGTCCACCAGGGGTGATCAGTGGTAACCCCACACGTTCAAGCCTCAAACGTTTATGGATCCCCAGGGTTTTTTGACAACAGTGATTGACTCTCACCACTAGCATCCGTGAATACAACGGGCCCCATTTTGAACCCCAAGCCCATACAACAACCCGATCAACCGGATCAAGGCAGCCCCAGCAGCAACTCAATGGAGGAAAGCAACCTCTGTAACTTTAGATCATGGACTATAGAGGGCCTGGCCAGCAAGCTTTCGGACCCCAGATGGTGCTGCTTTGTATAAAAGGTTGATGTGATTTGTTTGCAGGAGACGTGGGCCGCTGAAAACTCCTTTTTTTAGAGGGATACAAGTCATTTTTTTTACCTGCTTTGCCTTCGAGGGCGGGTCAATCTAAGGGTGGTTTGAGTGTATATATATCGCTCAGGTTGAAATGTAGTATCGAAGTGCAATCCCACGATAACCCATATTTACAGGCTTGTTACTATCAAGTGGTTCTGGTAAATATTTGCTCTTAAATTTTTATAATGCTACCTTGTCTTTACCTGAGGTCTGTAACATATCCCGGTTGGGTGCTCTTTTACACAAGGTTAACGTTTCCATTCGTGACAAGGTCAACTTTATATTGTCTGCCGACTTCAATGTTCATCTATGTGGGAATCTAAGAATGTGAGGTGTTGGGGGTTCTCCATGCCCCCACCTTCCAGGGATGCATCTAGAACACAGCGGTCAAGGTGAAAATCTAAATGCAGTAGTCAGTGGATTCAACCTGTTAACTGCAATGCGTAAACTGGACTTAAGTCACAGTGATATTACTTCAACCTTTAAAGGGAATAGCTGTGAATCTTATATAGATGTTATATTTGTCTCTACGCCCCTTTTTTTGTAATTAAATCATGGATTTTTCCACCACAAAGAGTATTTTTAGTGACCATAATCCCCTGTGTCTCAAAGCCTGCTGGCCCTCTTAGACAAGAGCAGTGGGGAAGGAAGGGGTGCTCACTGCAAGCTGTAGATGGGGGTAGAAGGCTTAAATGGGCTCAGGTCATTCCTGAACACCTCCATGAGGCCCTCCTAGACAAATGTCATAACGAGTTACAGACCTGTTTAACCTCGCCGCGGATGCCAGATGAGCGGGTTACATGATGGTTTGATTCTGCCTGCTCAGGTGCGGCCCAGAAGCTTAAAGAAGCATTACGTATTACCCCTAGAGATACCCTCGGAGTTAGAACCTGCAGAAACCAGTACAGAGAGGACTTGGGTAGGCATAAGGAAGCCCTGAAGGAGGATGACTGGAGTAAGCTCATGGAGGCTACCACCATTAAGAGCAGCACCAAGTTCTGGAGCATTATAAATAGCCCCTTTCTGGCACTGAATGCAGCAAATGCCCTCGAAGCCCATATTACAGAGAATGAATGGGTTAGTCACTTTGAGGTAATGTTCCAGAGCCCTCAATCTCATAGTGCCAATCATGGAGTGAGAGGAATCAGATCTGCCCTAACAGTTTCTGAGGAGGAAGTCAGGTTGGGTATAGCTGGGTTGACCCGTAATAAGGCCCCGAGACTTGACAGAATTTCGTCCGACCTCTGCATCTCCAAGTTGGAGCTGTGGGCCCCCGTTTTAACCTCTGTTATAATTGCAGTCTATAAAAAAGGGAATAGAGACAACACACATTGTTATAGGCCCATTTCCTTGCTGGACTCCGTGGTCAAGTGGTCAGTGGTATTTTATTAAATAGATTATCGAACTGGGCCCAGGAAATCAATATTCTTTTGGATGTCCAATTTGGCTTTAGGCCCGGTTGTTCCACCATAGATCAATGCCTGAACCTATTCATGATCTTAAACAAGTATACAGTAGTTCGTTCTGGCACTATCTACGTGGCCTTCATGGACCTATCCTCCGCGTTCGATTGCGTAAACAGATACAAGTTGTGGGAGACCGTGTCATCCTTGGGGGTAGACAGGGACATCGTCTTCTTTTTAGAAGATCTCCATCGAGACACAAAGGCTGTAGTTAGATATTCTAGTGGCCTTAAAGTTTCGCAATCATTCCCTACTCATAAAGGGGTCCGACAGGGTTGCATACTGGCACCTTTCCTGTTTAACATATATATATACATATTTTAGAGAAGGTGTTACTGGAGACCAAGGTGGATTATCCTCAGGTGAGTCGGCGAGGCCTTCGGTTCTTGTTGTATGCTGACGACGCAGTCTTGATAGCCAGGAACAAGAGGGGCCTGCAAACGCTGTTAAATTCATTTGCCCAATTTGTGAAAGATCAGGACTTGCTGGTCAATAGCTCAAAATCCTATGTGATGCAAGTAGCTGCTCGCTCCAGCAGGCGCTACACCTTTATGATTTTGTCCACCTTGATCCCAAAAACGGGGGCTTTTTCCTATCTGGGGGTTCTGTTGGATGCCAAGATGAACTGGGGACCCTAATAATCTGCAAGAAAAACAACTTTACCAGGGCGACTACAGCTATTTTTTACTTTGCCGGGAGACTGGGGTAAAGACCCATTGGGGCATATTACAGCTTTACAGGGCTACGTTTGACAAAAGGATTGTATGGTAGTGAAATTTGGGGCTGCACCGCCTTAAATAAACTCCCAATTACTGAAAACTATTCTTGGAGAAGGCTTCTAGCTATCCCTCAGGGTACCCCCAACTTCACTATACATGAAGAGCTCGCCATGATCCATTTAACAGACCTGTTAGCCTACCGCCGGTGTCACTGTGGGTAAAAATCTGGACTCCCAAGGGGACTTCCATAAATAAAACTTTAAGGGATTGCATGGCCCTTGACCACGCCTCCCATATTCTGTGGCTCAACTATATTAAGCGCCTTGTAAGCCTGGAGAGAGGTGATCTTTTTGATAACCCTGACGCGTGCAACAAGAAGAATCTAGTTGGTATTAAGGTGGCCTTTCTTAAAAAGCAGTCTTTGGCTAGGGAAGATAAGGAGCTACTAAAGCCTAGTGTCCACCGCTATATCATGTTAAGAACCACGCAGACGGTGGAACCGTACTTATTAGGGTTTGTGAACTCATATGATCGTTTTTTATTGACTAGGTTACGGTTTGACCTTTTTTATCTTCCCCCTCGCCCATCCAAGGGGGCAGCGCAAAGGTCAGAGCTTGTTGCCTTGTGGCTGCGACGGAAAGTCTCCACCGAACATGCTCCACTTTGTGATGTCCTTTAGCTTTTACGATTCGCCCAGAAAGTCTTTTATCATCCCGATCCTGAGATAAATGTACTTCAAGCAAGTGCGTCCGACTTACACTTCTCTACAAATGCTTACGGGCTGGTCTGTTTTCCATGTGCTAGACTTTTTTAAATCAGCAGTCAGGTTAAGGGCCAGTTGTGATTAACCGGTGTGTTTTTTAATATTTTATCTATTAATGGCACAATGCACTTTGTTATGTAATGATTTCATCATATCTGGTCACATTTGTGGGACCCTGGAGTCACTTGTATTGTGTTCATTATACCTAGATCTGGTCATCTTTTAAACATATATGGTTTGTCGAAGGATGTTTTTTTGCTTTTACTGTATGTATGATTTTATGGTTTTATTATTGAAGCCAAATAAAGAAATCTTGATTGATTGATTGACACATGTTGTGTGTGTAAGGGCATATGTAGCATATCTGTAGAAATTATTTGTATTTTTTTACTACATCTAAGCATAATATTTGTGTACACCTGAGGACAAACCCAAAGTGTAGCTGAAGAATCCACGTTGTGATGTTAATGTATTTAGAGGAGTAATTGACAAGAAAATGTAACACTGAATTTTATAACTTCACAAAAGGTGGATTTCTTATATACTTTTCATTCTCCTATTCATTTTTTACATTATGCATCCTAATCATTGGCAAGTTGACTACTTTCTAATGCTGTGTCTTCTCTGCGCGGTATCCATTTTGATGGTGTTTGTAAATTTGTTTAAGTATACTTCTTCCTTGCTGGTCCATTTTGTAATACAAAATATATTATTACACAAATATTAGAATAACTCCCTAGAGCAGACCTTGAAAATAATGATATGCTAGTCCATTAGACTGTGTTTGAACAGTTAACTTTATTACACATTTATTTATGCAAAAATATAACACAATTTCACATTCTGAGAAAATGAGTTAGCATTTACGTTGGATGAGAAATAAAATATCAGCTTACACTTGCTTAGAATTCTCTTCCAGGCAACAGTTCATGACTTGATTAAAATGAATGAACAGAAGGTAAATAAGTTGAATGATCCAAATGTTCACAATAGGACATCACTTTTTTGCGTCTCTTGGTGTCATCTTCTTTGGAGTTGTTATCAACCTTGCCAGATGTACTCCTCCTAATGGCCACTGGATTGGTATGAGTATCAAATGGGAAGGTGGTGACAGGTGGCTCCATGGGCAACAGTGTTCCACTTTCTGTGAAGCTGCAAGCTGGAGATGTTTCTGGGATCAAGCTAATTTTGACACTGGTGCGGACAATATTCTAAAACTATGCTGCACCAACCCAGAATGTAAAGTGTAGGCATTTCTTTGCGGCTACAATAGTTCATGTTCAACCCTCTGGATATCATTCTGGATAGCTGCACCTTGAGTTCCCCTCCTTGCAGCAGGTCCTGGCCTAGCCAAATCGGCCCTGTGACCTTGACTTCATATCATAGCCATAGGTGTTGTCTGTCCCGGCAGCACAACAGTTGTAATGGCTGTGGATGCCACAGGAGCCAGGACAGTGGTGGCCACAGCTGATGGGTGTGTGGGGTCACAGGGGTCTTGTAGGGGTACAATTAGCATTATGGTGACAAGACTCTTCTGGATGTAATAGGTGTAGTAGCTTGAGAGACAAAGGTAGGCAGGGGTAACACACTGCTACTCTCACTGAATGATTCAGAGGTTCTTTCTTCAGGCAAAATGGCCAACATCGCTGAAGCTGAGCAGAGAGATCTTGATGGTTGACCGTGAAATCTAAAAACTTAGCAAATAATACTGTATTTAAAAAAAATATATATATATATATATATATATATATATATATATATATATATATATATATATATATATATATATATATATATATATATATATATATATATATATATATATATCAAACACACACGCAGGAATCCATTTGAAAATGAGGCCTCAGAGAGATAAAGATTATTTCAGCAATTTAATGACAGCATGCCGGCAGATGACAACACGGAACCCATACCACACAAAGTTCAGACGCCAGACGCGTTTCGGGAATGGAAATCCCTTCTTCAATGGCGTGATGTTCTTAAGCGAGTGAAAAGCGCAGTTACATGACGCACCTTTATTTTCAACACCTACCCTTGTGGGTGTGGCCGAAACTACGGCCTCCTGGATGTTGTAGTGCGCCATATGTTCTTCCCAGTGGGCGCGCTAATCACTTACAAAAATTAAAACATAGTTCAAGTCCAAGTGGGTGGAGGCGGGCTTCCGCTGTCATTTACCCCGCTTTAGTGCTGGCATTGTGAATAGGCTGGCACTACCCTGCATAGATGCCAGCCAGTCTCTCTTCCTGATGCACAAGCGCCGGATCGGCACTTGCAGGACTCGCCAAACCTGCGATGAGCCTCCTTTCACGACCGGAAACAGCCGTCTTTAAATCAAACACACACGCAGGAATCCATTTGAAAATGAGGCCTCAGAGAGATAAAGATTATTTCAGCAATTTAATGACAGCATGCCGGCAGATGACAACACGGAACCCATACCACACAAAGTTCAGACGCCAGACGCGTTTCGGGAATGGAAATCCCTTCTTCAATGGCGTGATGTTCTTAAGCGAGTGAAAAGCGCAGTTACATGACGCACCTTTATTTTCAACACCTACCCTTGTGGGTGTGGCCGAAACTACGGCCTCCTGGATGTTGTAGTGCGCCATATGTTCTTCCCAGTGGGCGCGCTAATCACTTACAAAAATTAAAACATAGTTCAAGTCCAAGTGGGTGGAGGCGGGCTTCCGCTGTCATTTACCCCGCTTTAGTGCTGGCATTGTGAATAGGCTGGCACTACCCTGCATAGATGCCAGCCAGTCTCTCTTCCTGATGCACAAGCGCCGGATCGGCACTTGCAGGACTCGCCAAACCTGCGATGAGCCTCCTTTCACGACCGGAAACAGCCGTCTTTAAATCAAACACACACGCAGGAATCCATTTGAAAATGAGGCCTCAGAGAGATAAAGATTATTTTCAGCCTATTCACAATGCCAGCACTAAAGCGGGGTAAATGACAGCGGAAGCCCGCCTCCACCCACTTGGACTTGAACTATGTTTTAATTTTTGTAAGTGATTAGCGCGCCCACTGGGAAGAACATATGGCGCACTACAACATCCAGGAGGCCGTAGTTTCGGCCACACCCACAAGGGTAGGTGTTGAAAATAAAGGTGCGTCATGTAACTGCGCTTTTCACTCGCTTAAGAACATCACGCCATTGAAGAAGGGATTTCCATTCCCGAAACGCGTCTGGCGTCTGAACTTTGTGTGGTATGGGTTCCGTGTTGTCATCTGCCGGCATGCTGTCATTAAATTGCTGAAATAATCTTTATCTCTCTGAGGCCTCATTTTCAAATGGATTCCTGCGTGTGTGTTTGATTTAAAGACGGCTGTTTCCGGTCGTGAAAGGAGGCTCATCGCAGGTTTGGCGAGTCCTGCAAGTGCCGATCCGGCGCTTGTGCATCAGGAAGAGAGACTGGCTGGCATCTATGCAGGGTAGTGCCAGCCTATTCACAATGCCAGCACTAAAGCGGGGTAAATGACAGCGGAAGCCCGCCTCCACCCACTTGGACTTGAACTATGTTTTAATTTTTGTAAGTGATTAGCGCGCCCACTGGGAAGAACATATGGCGCACTACAACATCCAGGAGGCCGTAGTTTCGGCCACACCCACAAGGGTAGGTGTTGAAAATAAAGGTGCGTCATGTAACTGCGCTTTTCACTCGCTTAAGAACATCACGCCATTGAAGAAGGGATTTCCATTCCCGAAACGCGTCTGGCGTCTGAACTTTGTGTGGTATGGGTTCCGTGTTGTCATCTGCCGGCATGCTGTCATTAAATTGCTGAAATAATCTTTATCTCTCTGAGGCCTCATTTTCAAATGGATTCCTGCGTGTGTGTTTGATTTAAAGACGGCTGTTTCCGGTCGTGAAAGGAGGCTCATCGCAGGTTTGGCGAGTCCTGCAAGTGCCGATCCGGCGCTTGTGCATCAGGAAGAGAGACTGGCTGGCATCTATGCAGGGTAGTGCCAGCCTATTCACAATGCCAGCACTAAAGCGGGGTAAATGACAGCGGAAGCCCGCCTCCACCCACTTGGACTTGAACTATGTTTTAATTTTTGTAAGTGATTAGCGCGCCCACTGGGAAGAACATATGGCGCACTACAACATCCAGGAGGCCGTAGTTTCGGCCACACCCACAAGGGTAGGTGTTGAAAATAAAGGTGCGTCATGTAACTGCGCTTTTCACTCGCTTAAGAACATCACGCCATTGAAGAAGGGATTTCCATTCCCGAAACGCGTCTGGCGTCTGAACTTTGTGTGGTATGGGTTCCGTGTTGTCATCTGCCGGCATGCTGTCATTAAATTGCTGAAATAATCTTTATCTCTCTGAGGCCTCATTTTCAAATGGATTCCTGCGTGTGTGTTTGATATATATATATATATATATATATATATATATATATATATTAACTTCCTAAGTTACAGTGAGCCAGATGGGCTACTCCAACACAGAGATGGCATGTATCCACAAATGACCCAATTGAGGTTCAATACAGATGTTTTCATTGCTAAAAATGTTAGAACAAAGATTAATAGTGAGTTAAGTCAATGTGGATTCATTGTTTCAGGCTGCAAATGTGTGTGTGAGCTTTCAAAACTAGGGTTGTTTCACTCTCATGTGCCAGACTCCATGTTGCTATGCATTAGCAACAGTCTGTGAAGTTGTATCACTAAAATAGTTGTATGTCAAATATCTAACGTTTAAACTGTTCCAGCCTGGTTATGAAGTTTGAGGGTACACAACATCATACGATTGTAACCTTGAATGTGTTGTAAATTTTCAAAAAATAATTTAAGAATGAGTTATTAGTATTAAATGCACATTTAATAGTTCCAAATTTTTAAGATATAAATCATGAATTTAGCAGACACAGGTCAATTTGCAGTGAGTTTGCTTGGCTTAGAAATACACCCCTGTACATCAATTTACATGTAGACGAGTTCGTGTTTGCATGTTTTTGGTTTAAATCAAAATGAGTAATGGAAGACATTTTGAAAAACAAGTGAAGGATCATTATTTATGGCGCTAATGTGTGTTAAAGGAAAACTTTAATTAGTAGCTGAAAAGTGCCATTTTACTCCTAGCTCCACTTTCTTTTAGCTATAATTCTAAAGATATTCTTTTAGCATTATAGCAAACAAAAATGAATTAAGATAATTTCCTGCGATGTAGTGATATGCCGTGTTAAAATCCAGGCCTGGAACACTGTGTATTAGGAATAGGGATTAATCTATTATAACCTCTACTCCAGCAAATTTCTTGTTTTAAATAATTTGTAGTCTTAATGGCAAATTGTTAATGTACATGTTACAAATGGGAGGGTGTGGATAATACTTCACATAGGATAGGATGTTACACCTGTTTGGATGGGTGTGTTTTATCAGCTGTGTTAAAGAAAAAGGTGTAATAGAGTGATGATGAATGGCATACTATTCTTAATACAAACACAAGGAGATGATGGACGGAGCGCTGAAACCTTTCAGACACTCACCCCATCACAGATCTGGGTTGAATCCATCATCATTCTTTAGCTCACATCGCCACCCCAGTTCAGACCCGCCAAATGCAAATCAGTCTTTACCCTAATCCACATGAGAATAGTCCAGTCCGAACTACCAAGCCAGGTCTTCCCTGGACTGGAAACACGCATTCTGGTACCAGTTTCAGACTAACACCCCTCACCAGCCAGGCTAGCCTGAATCCAGTGGCAAAATGAGCAAGAGACCCACGTCTGTGTATACGCTGCCAACTTGGGGCAAACAAAGCAAACACAAGGAGATGATGGACGGAGCGCTGAAACTTTTCAGACACTCACCCCCAGTGACAGATCTGGGTTGAATACATAATTGTTCTTAAGCTCACTTTGCTACCCCAGTTCAGACCCATGCAAATGCAAATCAGTCTTGACCCTATTCCCATCGGGAATAGTCCAGTTCGAACTGCCAAGCCAGGTCTTCCCTGGACCGGAACAAGCATCCTGGGACCGTTTTCGGGGTAACACCCCTCATCAGCCATGCTAGCTTGAATCCGGTGGCAAAGTGAGCAAGGGGCCCACTTCTGAGCTTACCCTGCCAATTTGGGGCAAACAAATCAAACACAAGGAGATGATGGGCTGAGCGCTGAAACTTTTCAGAAACTCACCCCCAGTCACAGATCTGGGTTGAATCCATCATCGTTCTTTAGCTCACTTCGCCACCTCAGTTTAGACCCAGCCAAATGCAATTCAGCCTTGACCCTATTCCCAATGGGAATAATCCACTTCAAACTGCCAAGCCAGGTCTTCCCTGGACTGTAAACAAGCATCCTCGAGCAGTAACATCCCTCATCAGCCAGGCTAGCTTGAATCCAGTGGCAAAGTGAGCGAGGGTCCCACGTGTGGGCATACCCTGCTTGTTTGGGGCAAACAAAGCAAACACAAGGAGATTGCTTGCCACTGTACTACTGGATTCAAGCTAGCCTGGCTGAGGAGGGGTTTTACCCCGAAACTGGTCTCAGAGAGAGGGGTGGTGACGAGAAGCCAAGGGAAAAGCTTTATTATCAACAATTCCAAAGGAATTTTCACACCCTTATTTTTCTAATGTGGTGGAACATAAAGAAGGCATTGGATCTATGACCAAATTCAGACTCAAAAGTAACTACATATCATTGATCACCCATTATTCGATTGACTCCTTGGAGAAAATAATGAATCATCAACTAAAAGACGTAGAACTGGATTCCAAGACAACTATAAAAAATATGACGAACAAAGAATTAAATATTCTGAAACAACTAGCTTCAGATGACAATACCTTCTACAAAGCAGACAATGTAGGAGCACTGGTTCTGATGGACTATGACATTTAGCATCGGAATGTACAAGAACATGTTGAAGATTTAGAAACCTCTAATAACAACACTAATAAATGTATAAAGATATTGAAAATCATTATCATTTGAGCCATTGGCAATGGCATTATCACCAAGACTGAAAAGAGTCATCTGCTTCCAGATACTGTCCCCACAATATTCATGCTACCTATATGGCACTAACTAGACCCGGAGGTATCAGAGAGCTTTACATGAGCACCAGTTACATTACATACGTACACACATTCATTTTTGTGAGGCACGGGGAGATTAAGTGATTTGCCCAGAATCACAGAATGCTGAGCGTCCCTGCCGAGACTCAAACCTGGTTCCCCAGCTCCGAGGTCGAACACCCTAGCCGTTTGGTCACATTCTCTCCCCTAGCCCATTGAGACCACCGTATCTACACATGGGTCCGTTCATAAGAATAGAGGCATATTCATAGATCATTGTCTACAAATGTTTGTGCAAAGATGCTCCACTTAGACACGAGACACCACTGGCTTTTTGAACCATTGGGAAAAAATAACTGTAAAAAATCTTCAGGGTCAGTTGGATACAATTGATGTGATATCCCTATACACGTCCATTTCCCCACAGTTTGGGTTTACAAGTTATTGAATGAGCTTTGTTACAGAAGGATTACCATGAAGATATCAAAGTGTTTTTGTTGGAGTTAATACAATTTACTTTATACCACAGCTATTTCAAATGGGGCAGCGATTTTTATCAACAACTGACTGGGACCAGCGTGAGAAATGTGCTGCCCCAAACTTAGCAAATACATTCATGATTACGTTTAAGCAAGATCATATTTTAACACAGGAGCTTTGGATCAACAATTTATCTTTATTTTTACGATACATTGATGACATATTTTAATATGGCAAGGATCCAGTGATACACTTGAAGAAGCCACATAATCATTGAACCAGGTGGTACTGGAGTGCAGTTCGCATATGAGATAGATTAAAATAAAATATCATATTTAGATGTATTAGTTACAATAAATAATGGAAAAATTCGGACATCTACCATCTTCTCAATTATTGAGATTGAAAGAATATGTTCAAACAATGATGCTTTTAATCAATGCAAAGAACAGATGATTGGCAAATGTGTTAAATGGGGTTACCCCAATCATAAATTAAGATAATCAGGAGGTAGAAGTTTTTTTAAGGATTGCAAAGCTTTACTAGAAAGTAAAAAGACATACACCAATCTATCCAAACGATGCACATTTGTTTCAAAATATCCAACTAGAAGCTACACATTTCAATGGATCATATTGAAAACTGCCTGCTTTTGAGTAATGAACCAGAGCTGAACCACATTTTCAGCAACCCATCATTAGTTGCCTATGAACATTCACAAAACATTCATGAAATTAGGAAAACAAAGTGAACAACACAGCTGACCACATATTATGGCACTAAACCTTGTTGTAATTGTAACAACATCATAAAAGGTACCAAGATCTCTCACCCATTGTGTGCTAGGTCAAATTCCATACTTCAGCTACATGTGGGCACATGTGGGCTAGCTTAAGTAGGAAAACTAGAAAGGAAAATCAAATCCAGGTTAATTGAACACAAGAGTAATATCAGAACTAATAACCCTTCATCTACTGTACCACGAGACAACATCAGCCAATTCATATATACAGTGCGCGTAGTAGTGTTATTGAAATCTAGGACTGCCGCAGGGCCCCCGAGTGTACGACAGGTGCCCTTGGTGGACTCAAGGACACCCACCCATATTAAACGTAGGTAACATGGAATTAAGTCCATGGGCCCAAAGAGGCTTGGAGAGGGATAATGTGCTGTCCCTCGGCACATAAAAATACATATGATGAGGTGGTTAAGGCCCCCCTTCCTTTTAAAAATCAAAAAAGCTAATAGCTCCACCCATTTGGCCCTGCCCCTTCCCTATTAGAAGTACGCAACGGTGTTCCCACCATTTTCCAGGCTGATGGACAGTGTGTTTTCTCTACAATTGCACGTTGAAAAACAATCTGGAATCCTTGATGGAGATGAATGCATTGTGATTTACTGGTGCACAATCTCTTCTGCAGAGACTGTCCACGACAAGTGGGTTCTTTCCTGTTGTCCCCTGGTCTGAAAGCAGAGCCACGGTTCTCCCTTTTTAGGTGCTGCTAAGTATGCAAAAACACCAAATCACGTACAAGCTCCGCCTTTTTGGTCCTGCCCCTTTCACTTCAGTAGTATGCAGCAACATTCCTGCCACTTTCCAGGCTGATGAACAGTGTATTTTATGAACAATTGGGCCTTGAAAAACAATCGGAAATCCTAGATGGAGGTAAATGCATTGCTGATTTATTGGATCGCAATCTCTTCTGTAGTGACTGTCCAAGACAGGTGGGTTCTTTCTTGTTGTCTCCTTGTCTGAGAGTCCACTGTTCTCCATTTTAATTGCTGCTGAGTATGCAAAGGCTCCCAATCACATACAAGTTCTGCTTATTTGGCCCAGCAAATTCCACGTTACTAGTGTGTGACAGTGCCCCCTGCATATTTAGGATAAGCTAATGGACAGTTGGTTTTCTCTACAATTGCACATCGAAAAACTATCTGATATCCTTGATGGAGGTGAATGCATTGTTGATCTATTAGAGCACAATCTCTTCTGTAGTGATGTCCGAGATGAGTAGTTTTTTTTCTTTTCTTGTCATCTCCTGGTCTGAGGGCAGAGTGCGTAGTTGTCCCTATTAATTGCTGCTGAGTACGCAAAGGTGCTAAATCACCTATAGGCTCCACCCATTTGGACCTTCCCCTTCCACGTTAGTAGTAAGTAAAGATGCTGGCTCCAGGTGGGTTGGCCATAGGACCGGGCTGTGCTCAGTGCAGGGTTGGCTACCTGTGGGGGATGTTTGATGCAGGGCCGGTGGGGGTTGGCCATACGCATGGTAATAAAATACCACCTTACATTAAATAAATACCTAGAAATTCACTGAAAAAACAAAGGTTAAAGGTACGTTATAGTTAGGTCTGAATAAAATGTAGGTGAATATGTCAGTAAAAACATTAAAGTTTTGGAGAAAAAAAAACACAGATATTCACCAGTTATAGTTAGCCGTGCTAACTATAACTTACGTCCCTGCCATCCACTGCTTATAACCTGACATATTGCATCACTCATGACATGTTCTATGACATTATTTATGACATCACTCATGACATTTCAAATGACACCACTGATGACATCATCCAATGAGTGAGTTTGTTTGTTTCATAATTTTCATAGTGGTGGGTAGATACCAAATAACTTTTCTACCAAGGTTCACCCTTCCTTCAACATCTTCCCAACGCATTCAAAATCGATGGACAAGAATTTCACACAATCATATAGTCACAGTCACTACGCGTTTTGGTAACAGCCGTTGCCTTGATCTCATGACTCAAATGCATACCCGCCTAACATAAATACCACCTCCCAGCTACAACATCATACAATAGACATAGTAAACAGCCTAATCTCTTTTTACTACTTTGTTAATTTTTTGTTTTTGTTGTATAGCCACCTATGGAAGTACTATTAATTCAATGAAGCCAATTCATATAGTAAACTTACACATAATATTTACACATGAGAAATACATATCATCAATAAATATATAAATAAATACATAAATACATATTTCTCTAAAATTTCAAATATAATCAATAAGTTAAGTAAAAACATTATTTGCTCAACCAATTATACTTCATTTAGAAAATTTAAATTCTTAAATTCTCCTTTTTTATAATACATCTGCATAAATGAAAAATAACAAATGTACAATGATGTAATCATTGTACATTGTAGAGAAACAGTTGTTATTCAATCTTGTAGTCATTCCTGTGTGTATTCTTTAATTATGAATTGGAAATTAAATTTTGAATGATAAATCCTTTAAAAAGTAGTAGCAATTGAAAAAAAGAATGATCTTAACGTGCTGATGTGCTCCTTTGAAGAAAAGTGTCTGCTGTGCAATAATTGTGCAAAAATACAAAAAGCTATCAAAAACTGGTGTGTCACATTTAGGTGTGATGTTACTTTTCCAAAGAATAAAAAAGGGTTCCAAGTTATTAAAAAAAATATTTTTTTAATGTATTTTGAATTTAGGCTATAAAAAGGGCAGAAGTGCAAGTGTGCAAAGTATGTTATCCCAATGTAAACAATTTAGTATTGAAAGGAAGCTTGGTTACAAATAATGGTGCATGTGTTCATTATTATTGAGACCATTTGGAGCCTTACTGTCCAGTATTGTGTGTGTTTCAAGCTGGTGCAAGAGCTTTTCTCTATTGCCACCATGACTTAAGCTTGGGACTGCCTTGATAACATAATACTCAAGATTGTTATTATGTACAGCCCTAAAGTGCCTGGCTACAGGGTAACTACGTCATTATTAATGATAGCCCTTAAGTGCTTCAGAATTCTCACGTGCACTTGCAGTTTAGTACTTCCAACATATTTTAAACCACAAGTGCATGTGAGAACATATACCGCAAATTCCGTTCTGCAGTTGTAGTTTCCTTGAATGGCTATCTTTTTATAATCGAACGCTGTTTCAAAATGCGTGGTGTTGACACCAAATTTTACAGGATCGACATAATGAGCATTTTAAAAATCAATTTCGAGGTTTTAGTCATGTAGTAATGGGATTTAATTCAGGGCTGGCTTTCACTAGCTGTGTTCAGATAGAAGGAGCCCTTCTGAATGTAATTAATGGAACACTAGGTAATCTTGGAGCCAGTACCTGGTCAGGTAACACAATGGTCGAGTTTTTCTTAATGAAGGCTTTATTTTGTCTTTGTCGGCAATAAGCCTTATAGAATTATTGTCATCATTCTTATTTGTTACTTCTGTCTCAGTTGTAATCAAATTCTCTTCACTGTACTGTTGTACAGTGACTCCCTTGTTCTACCTTGAGACTTAGAGGCTGCATCTTCCAAGACTTTATTATTATAACCCGTTGCTTTTAATCTCTTTACGGCCTCCTCCATGTTCTTAGCCAATTCACTTTCAGTACTACAAAATATTTTCAATCTTAAGAACTCCCTAAAGGGGATGCTGGCTAGCAAATGTTTTGGATGGGCACTATGGGTGTGTAGTATGGTGTTACCTGCCATACTTTTTTGGTGTAGGGTTGTCTCTATCTTCATGTTGGAAATGTATACCCTCACATCTAGGAATTCCACAGACTGGCTGCTAACATTTGATGTAAACTTGAGATTGACACTGTTTTCATGAATATCTTTTATAAAGTTTGTGGCACTAAGTTTATCCCCTTTTCTGATAATAAAAACATTGTCAATAAATCTAAGCCAGTGGATCACATGGGCATTATATTCTGTTGCATGGGTGACGCTAAGAACCTGCTCCTCCCACTAGCCAACATGCAAACAAGCATAGCTGGGGGAGAAGCAGGCTCCCATGGCCACACCGTGTTTTTGTCTATATAGTTCTTTACCAAACAGAAAGAAATTGTTAAATAAACACCATCTGATTAACTTAACCAACATAACATTATGATTATAATTCATTAAAGTTTTGGTATTCAGATAATGTTGAACTGTCGCTAGTCCCACTTCATGATTGATGCTAGTATAAAGGGACTCAATGTCCAAAGTTATTAATAGCATACCCTCTGTCCATGTAATATTCTGTAGTTTAGACAAAAAGTCGCCAGTGTCCTTAATATAAGTAGGCACATTTCTAACATGATCTTGTATGAAATAATCAATATATTGTGCAATATGTTTGCTAACTCCTTTGATTGCTGAGATAATAGGCTGCCCTGGGACCGGTACACGTTGTTTGTGTATTTTTGGAATTAAATACATGGTGGGAAGTACCGGCCATTCGTTATGCATACATTTGAATTCATCTTTTGAGATTAATCCAATCCTTTTCCATTGCAAAAGTTCTTTTTTAAGGCCTTCCTTTGCTTTGTTATATTTTTTCATTTCTGTTTTCAATCCAAAAGGTTGGGTTGATAATGTCCCTTTTGAATATATTCTTTTTTCGGCCAAATTACGACATTATCGCCCTTATCAGATTTGTTTATTACCAACTCATTATTTTTCTTAAGTTTCATTAGTTGATTGAATTGAAAGTCCCAATATTTGATTTTTCCTTTATTTTGTTTTAGTTGATAATTTAGATTTCTGAGATCCTCTGCCACTCTATTATGAAAGACATCCACGGTATCCGACTCCTTAGGCATCATGGCCATAACATTCGATTTTGTTCTAAAAGGGCTAATTCCCGTGCTTGATTTGGTCAAATGAAATGATTCCAGTTGTTCTTATGTGGATTCTGTATCCGAATCAAATTGTGTATATCTATCCCTATCACTTTCTTAATTCTGAGTGTCGCGAGTATGGAGGCATCAGATGCTAGGAGGCTGTCATTGAGCATATCGATATTGTCCATATTTTGGAACTGAGTATTGGCTTCTTTGATAATTTTAGCTTTCTGATGAACTGAAAGACATCCACTCTTGATTTGGCATAATTGAAACTCGTCTCAGGGCAGAATAATAAGCCCAATGTTAGTAATTGTGTCTCTGCTTTACTTAGGACAGAATTGGACAAATTCACTACGGTTTGTTGTTACCCCGTGTCCTGCACCAATGAGGCTTCCTGTTTTTTCCTTTTTCTGAGTTTTCTTCTCGCTCGCCTTCTTTTGTTCCTCCGTTTTCTGTATATATATATATATATAGCTAGATAGATAGATAGATAGATAGATAGATAGATAGATAGATAGATAGATAGATAGATCGATAATACCACTACACTCTGGGAACATATTTAAATAAGGTCTCTGGAATTTATTTTATTCTATGATCAAAAACAAACAGCAGCAACAGCTGGGAATGCATTCCAGTCTATAAAGAACTTTGGAGGAGAAAACATGTGAATCTGTGTCGCATCCCGTCCTATAGCCCACGGTCTCAGTTCCAACATTACTGACTATGGGCCACTGTCATTGTTTAGATTTATGGCCCCCTGAAAGCCCCCGCCATCCCTTAGCCTTTGTACTTGTAAACAGGGTAATAAATGTCACCAGAAACAGCAACATGGGATAGTGAGTAAGAGAGAAATCCTAAACTGAAACTCAATCTCAGATACTTTGGGCCTGATTTGGATCTTGGTGGGACTCCTGTTGTTCCTCCGTAGCGGCGTTCACGAGCACTCCATGAGGCTGACCCACCCTATTAAGATGTGGGCTGACTGATCTTCCGTCCGTGTTGACAGAGTGTTTTCTGTTGCGTGAGAGGCTCACCTCCATTGACACGGTGGACTCCTCTGCTGGCTAACAATACTCCCTCACCGTCGGGGTGGCAGGCCTATTTAGATTTCTCACTTGTGTCAGAATTGTCCAAGCAGCAGATTCCCGATGGAGGGATTCCGTCATGGGACACGTTGAACATCGTACTCTTCCTGTGGCTGTTAGATGGATGCTAGCATCACCCACCTGATGTGTTTTGCATAATTGTTTTCACCTGCATACCACACTATAAAACACACTCTATTTCAGACCATGATCCTTTGCCATTCCACTGCATCACTGTTCATGAAAACCTTTTTCAGTGAAGTCAGGTTTTTTTTGTTGCTTTCTTTGTATCTTGTTAATTTTTTTATTTTTCAAATTTTTTGTGGGGTATTAAATGTATTTAAGTTTATTACATGAGAACTGTGAGTCATGGTGGATGGAGTTATTAGAGTAGAGTCATAATTGTTTCGAGCCTAAGATCAAAATACAACTATAGCTCGGAAAAGGAAAATGCGGGCCAGAATAGTTGACAGATTGAATGTTGCAGCAAGCAACTTGCACACACAGGAGGAAATTGGAAGAGGTGAAATTACCTGGGGGGGAGAGTGCCTTTCCTAGCCTCCAAGCACCACCTGGAGACCCAAAGGGCTGGTGGTGGTCCCCCTGCCCCTTTACACCTATATCGCTGGGAGGACAAGGTCTTACAGATCCTACATCCTGAAGGCTTGACAGGAATCCCTGGTGGAGAGGAGAATGGTTTAGGAGAGTGGGCTCTGCAATCCTATGGTCACCCCAGATTTTTGCTTTCTGCTTCACTGGTTTATGAATTTCCCTGGCTGTGGGCCTGCTAATCAGACCCACAGCCTAGCTGTTCTCTCTCTAAATTGACAACCATGTACTTTAGGTGCATTTACCAACTGGTACTGGGCCACCTTATCAGTCCCTGTACAGTGTACCTTAGGTATCCAGGGCATAGGTGAACCCAGGGACTACCAGGGGCTGAAGCATGTATTATGCCACCCCTGGCTGGCCATCTAATACTGACACAAATGGCTGCATGACAGCTGGGGCAAGGTGGTGTAATCACCCTTTACTATAGATATAGTATACCTATATCTAACCTTAAAATGGACACATATACTCCTATCAGTCACTCCTATGGCAGGCCTTATCAATCCTGAAGGCAGAGTGCTTGGAATTATGTGAGATGGTGCTCTGGCATGAGCTGAGCCCGTCTGCAGCTTGCGGAACCAAGTCCTAATAGCTGTTCCATGATAACGCTATACCATATACTCTTAAGTGCATTATCAACCTCGCGGTTAAATGCTAACTCTGGTATAACATTATCAAAACATGTCGAGTAAGGTGTCATACGAATTGGAATACTACCCCCTCGCCAATTCTGGCGACGGGGGTAGCATTCCATCCTTCTAGAGGGGCACGACATGTATGTAAATGAGAACCCCGGTTAAAGTTAACTTGAGCCTTGGCATCACAAAATGGATGCTGCCACCACAGACACAAGTCTGACCTCCTGCTGCTGGGAGTCCTTCCAGCGAGGGAGGCCTGCACAAAGGGTTTCCTGCCTTGGGAGGTGCTAGCACCACCCCAGACAGGATTTTGTGTATTGAGGTAGGGAGGCCTGAAAGGAATGAGACATGCCTGGGGCACACAAGGTGCCCTGTGCATACACCGGTTCAAACCAGTTGCTGGGGCACTCCAGCCCCAGCTCTTGCGAAAACCGGACAAAGGATAGGGGGTGTAACCACCCCACTTCCTGGTCCCACCCAGGGGAGGGACCTAGTCAGTAGTGCAGCCCCCTTTAGCAGGATAACGGTAGGAGCTGGTCCCATTCCAAATTAGATTATTCTGAATAATTCTATAAGAAGAAACTCTGGACTTCGACGTTCTGCTCCACAGAAGACTGAAGAATCTCCCTTGTGGACAAGGAGTGTCCACCCTGCAACTGCAGGCACCATCAAGCGTCCAGCGGCTTCACTTTGTCGTCTTCCCTCGAGGATCCAGACTTCAGAGCCCAACGAGACCCGGATTCCCAGACTTCTCCGACCTCAACTCACATCTGCAGCAAAGCTGATACCCGTGGGTGCGACGAGACACGTGGGGCCGGCCATCTTGAAAGAAACTGCACTTCGCTTCCAGCACAACTCCCGAGGTAAACTCGACCAAGTGCTTTGGGGATTGAGAAGCCCCAGCCCCGAGCAGCCCCTGCACTGAAGATCAGCCCTCCAGCTTCCACGAGATCTGCGGGGGGCCCTTCTGCTTGTTGCTGCTTGACACGTTGTCTGGTCACTTGCCGGCTGGCTAGTGGCCTCCTAGATAACGAACTTTGAAATCTTCACTGCTGGTCTGGTTGCTCCAGACTGGCCCTTGCTCCCTTCCAAAAGAGGGGCCTCCTGGACTCTCCTAGTCCGCACCAGACGCCTTTTCCACTCACCGCGTGGGTTGCCTTTGCCAAGGCCTGTTGACTCCAATCCCGGATCCGACACCGCCGACAGCGAGAGCCTGCGTGGGACAGCTCGTGCCTTCATCCTGGTTGTCGAAGACACCTCCTGGTCCACGTGGCTGCAGAGTCAAGCGTCCACTCTTCACCTGATCGCGACGACGACATCTGGTTCCTTCCTGGTTCCACACCGGTCACTGGCTAGTGACTTTGAACACTGTCCCCTCTGCTTTCAGGTCCTCTTCTTCACGGATCCACCCTTGGATCGCACCGGACATCTTCCTCCTGGTCGCCTGCAGCATCTTTTCTTCCAGGCTCCATAGACTTCAACGCGAGAACCCAACACACTTTGACACCTATGCACCCGCAGCCCGTGGGTGAGGTAACGAGAGCATTTCGGTGCTCAAGGGTAGTTTAACTGTCCTAGTGTCCAGTTCCACAGTCGTTTTAGTCCTAACTAGTCAGGATTGTCCGTACTTACCTTTAACTTGAACTGTACTGTCCATACACGTTGTTACGCATCTCGCGTGTGAGTTCACACTCTGCACACGCGTTCCGTGGGCCTCCTATTACTTACCTAGAGTTAGTATAGCGTGGTCCCCTCGATCCTACAGCCTCTGGACAGCTCCATTCCTTCTATCGACTTTCACATTCCACTTACTTAGTATATGGTTTGTCGTGCCCCTAGGGCACCATTGTAATTTTGTGCAACTTATCGTATTGTTCCTAGGAGATTGTCATGTGCTTAGCCCTCTGATCTCATAAAGAGTTCAGAGGTGATTGTTATTAATAAATATACTGTTTATTTTCATAACAACCTGTGTGGTGTCCTTTCATCTGGTATTCAAGGGGTTATATTGTGGTAAAACAGCTGGCTTCACATGCCAAAAGAGTTTAGCCTAAGACTGCTTTGTCCATGCTACCATTAGGATAGCTGGTCTATAAGGTTGACTTACAACCAATCACCATAAGGGTTGTTTGGACTGATACAAGGTGATCACTAGAACTAGTGAGCATCATATATCAGGCCAACTTCTCACATTGGTGTGCAGCGGTTGGGATTTGAGCTTGCTGTTGTTTTTACCAAATGTAATCTTGAAATATGATTTGAAAGATCACATAAGGTACTCTAGGTACATATAACAAGCTTAGAAATACTCTGAGTTCTACTGAACCAGCTGTTGTAGTCGAAAGGGCCTAGCACACCCTGACTACAACTCTTAGCAAGGGATCAGTAGGAAAACCCATAGTGTAGGTAGGTGCATCACTTACACCTCACTAGAAAGCATGTCTACCCATGGAGAGTCTTCAGAGACTCCCCTAGTGGTTAGTGACCCTCCACAGGTCCTTTCCAGATATGCAGCTCTCAGTTTCCAGGAGATGAGACAATTGTGTACCTGCAGGAAATTGAAACAGGGTTCTAACCCTACCACTCCTTTTCTGTTAGGTCTCTTAGAGACATATGATGCCAGAAGGGCTGCTACTGCAGGCCCCTCTAATCCAGATGGGAGCATGCCCCCCTTAGAAGGTACTCCTGGAGATCCAGACCTCCCTGAAACAGAGAATGTAGATGAGGAGGAGGAAGAAGAAGAACCATCTGGGGATGAGGCAGACAAAGGTTCTGTGATAGTCAGCAGACTCACAAGGGCCAACTTAGACCTACATAGGGAAGGAACTAGGGGACCCCCAGTACTGACCCTTAGCAGGCCTAACTTTGGGGTTAGGAGAGATAGATCTCCTTCTAGGGACTCCAACAGATCTGTGCACTCTCATGCATCTGTTCAGAGGAGAATGACTTCCCCTCAGAGGAGAGAGCATGAAGCAAAGATGAAGGAGGCTAATCTGAGGATTCAAAGGGAAGAACTTGCCCTTGCCAAGGAAAAGCTTGCCTTTGCTAGAGAGCAACAGTTGAGTGGGGTAGTCCCCACTGGTGGCAGCAATATCCCTAGGGATAGAGAAAGGGGTTTTGATACTAGAAACCTGAGTAAAATAGTGCCCTCCTATAAGACAGGAGATGATATCCACAAGTGGATAACTGCTTTGGAGAGAGCCTGCAAAGTACAGCAGGGACCCCAAAGTCAGTGGGCAGCTATATTGTGGCTCTCCTTTGAAGGTAAAGGAAGAGACAAGCTCCTCACTGTTAGAGATGAGGATGCTAATGATTACCAAGTCTTGAAAACTGCACTGATTGATGGGTTTGGCTTACCAACTGAACAGTACAGGTTAATGTTCAGAGACACCCAGAAAACTCAGGCTCAAGATTGGACTGACTTTGTGGATTGTGCCACTAAGGCTCTGGAGGGCTGGTTACTGGGAAGTAAAGTTACTGATTACACAGGATTGTATAATCTAATTATGAGAGAGCAAATCTTAAATAATTGTCAGAACCAGTTGTTGCATCAGCACTTGATTGACTCAGATCTGACCTCTCCCCAAGAATTGGGAAAGAAGGCAGACAGATGGGTCAGGACAAGGGTCAAGCAGCAGAACCAGAACCAGGGTGGTGGCCAGAAGAAAGCAGACCAGAAGGGTAATGAGAATAAGCAAAATGACCAGAAGTCTTCAACAGGGCCCCAACAACCTAAGGAGGGTGGGTCCCAGAATTCCCAGAAAAAGAAGAATGATGGTCCTAAGAAACCATGGTGCCAATACTGTAAAAGTAAGACTCACTGGTTTAGTGAGTGCACCAAGAAAGGCCAAACTCCTACCACTACTGTCCCTAAGACACCTACACCCCCTAGTACAGTTAGTAGTGGTAGTGTACCTCCCAAGGCTATAGTTGGGTTAACCCTGGGAACTGAGGTGGGTTCTGACTTAGTTAGAATACCTACTCAGGCAGTTCTTGTTTGTACTGGGGACATGGATATGACCCCTACTGTAAGTCCTAGTACTCTGGGCAAATACAGGCAAACGCCTTTAACCAGTGGAAAAATGGCTCAGGCCTACAGGGACACATGTGCCAGTGTCACCATGGTAACACCAACATTTGTGGACCCTGACCAGATCATGCTAGGTTCAGATTACCTAGTGACCAATGCTAGCAATGTCACTACCAATCACAGTATGGCAGTTGTTAATTTCTCCTGGGGAGGGGTAACTGGCCTCAAAAGGGTTGTAGTTAGTTCAGACCTCCCAGTAGATTGTCTTTTGGGCAATGATTTGGAATCCTCACTGTGGTCAGATGTGGAGTACAGGACTCATGTAGAAATGCTAGGTATCTCCTCACATGTCCTTGCTGTGACCAGGTCACAGGCCAAGAAATGCCCAGCTGAACTAGTGCTGGATCCTGGAAGAATGGACCAGACACTAACCAAGAGGAAGAGCAGTAGGGGTAAGGCTGAGCCTTCCCCCCTGCCTCAGGTTGAGGATCAGCTCTCACAGGAGGCTGACCCTAAGACCCCAGAAGGAACTGTCCTAGAAGAGCTTGAACCTGAACAGGTTGAGCTTCTTGGGACAGGGGGACCTTCCAGGGCAGACTTGAGACAGGCCCAGTTAGACTGTTCCTCCCTTGAACCCCTCAGACAGCAGGCTGCTGCTGAGGCTGCAGGGAATGCTACAGGTGCCCATAAGGTATATTGGGATGATGGACTCCTATACTCTGAGGCAAGAGACCCCAAACCTGGTGCTACCAGGAGGCGGGTCATCCCCTTGTCTCTTAGAGGTTTCCTTCTCACCTTAGCCCATGAGATTCCCCTTGCAGGTCACTTAGGCCAGAACAAGACTTGGGACAGGCTTGCCCCACACTTTCACTGGCCCCATATGTCTGAAGACACCAAAGAGTTTTGTCGCTCCTGTGTCACCTGTCAAGCCAGTGGCAAATCAGGTGGCACAACAAAGGCCCCCCTTATACCACTACCTGAGGTGGGGGTATCCTTTGAAAGAGTGGGGATAGACATTGTTGGACCAATGGACCCCCCAACAGCATGGTGGTACTACTGGTGGTAGTGGATCATGCCACCAGGTATCCAGAAGCTATTCCCCTTAGGACCACTACAGCTCCTGTTGTGGCCAGGGCCCTACTTGGAGTTTTCTCCAGAGTGGGGTTTCCTAAGGAGGTTGTCTCTGACAGAGGTGCAAACTTCATGTCAGGATACTTGACTGCAATGTGGAAGGAGTGTGGTGTAAATTACAAATTTACCACACCCTATCACCCACAGTGCAATGGGCTTGTTGAGAGATTCAACAAGACCCTCAAAGGGATGATAAAAGGGTTACCTGAAAAGCTTAGGCAAAGATGGGACATCCTTTTACCCTGCCTCCTGTTTGCTTACAGAGAGGTCCCACAGAAGGGGGTTGGTTACAGTCCTTTTGAGCTTCTGTTTGGACATCCTGTAAGAGGACCCCTATGTCTGGTGAAGGAAGGGTGGGAGTTACCTCTCAAAAAGCCTAAACTTGACATAGTGGACTATGTACTTGGTCTCCGCTCCAGGATGGCAGAGTACATGGAGAAGGCATCCAAAAACCTTGAGGCCAGCCAAGAACTTCAAAAAGCTTGGCATGACCAAAAGGCTGTCCTAACTGTTTACCATGCAGGACAGAAGGTGTGGGTGTTGGAGCCAGTGGCCCCAGCAGCTCTCCAAGACAAATGGTCTGGACCCCATACCATAATTGAGCAAAAGGGAGAAGTCACCTACTTGGTAGACATGGGAACTCCCAGGAGCCCCACAGGGTGCTTCATGTAAACAGGCTCAAGGCATTTGTCAACAGGGAGGACATGGGCTTGCTCATGGCCACAGACGAGGGCAGGCGGAAGAGAGTGACCCTCTCCCAGACCTGCTCACTCAGAACCCTGATGATGGGTCAGTAGATGGTGTAGTCTTTTCTGACAGCCTCTCTGAACATCAACAAGAGGATTGTAAACAGGTTCTTCAATCCTTTAGACAAATGTTCTCACTGACCCCCAGTCAGACAAACTGGTGCACCTGTGAGGTGGACACTGGTGACAGTCTGCCTGTCAAGGGAAAAATCTACAGGCAACCTGACCACGTCAGAGACTGCATAAAGAAAGAAGTTCAAAAGAGGTTGGAATTGGGAGTCATTGAACCCTCAGAGAGCCCTTGGGCTAGTCCTGTAGTTCTAGTGCCAAAACCTCACACCCAGGTTGGTAAGAGAGAGATGAGGTTTTGTGTAGACTACAGGGGTCTCAATGCTGTCACTAAGACAGATGCCCATCCAATACCTAGGGCAGATGAACTGATAGACAAGTTGGCTTCTGCAACTTTCTTAAGTACATTTGACCTAACAGCTGGTTATTGGCAGATCAGGTTAGCTGAGGATGCCCAGGCCAAAACAGCATTTTCTATCCCAGGAGGTCATTACCAATTTGTGGTGATGCCCTTTGGTTTGAAAAATGCACCTGCCACTTTTCAAAGGTTGGTGAACCAAGTTCTCACTGGGTTGGATGACTTTTGTGCAGCATATCTTGATGATATTGCTGTCTTTAGCTCCACCTGGGAGGATCACCTGATCCACCTGAGGAAAGTTTTGGAGGCCCTGCAAAAGGCAGGCCTCACGATCAAGGCCACCAAGTGCCAGATAGGGCAGAGTCAGGTTGTGTACCTGGGCCACCTTGTGGGTGGGGGCCAGGTTCAATCATTGGAGAGCAAGATACAGGCCATAAAGGACTGGGCTCCTCCAACTACCCAGACACAGGTCAGAGCTTTCTTGGGCCTGTCTGGTTACTATAGGAAGTTTGTCAAGAATTATGGGTCCATTCTGACACCACTTAATGACCTGACGAGCAAGAAAATGCCAAAGAAAGTTCAGTGGACAGTTAGCTGTCAGAAGGCATTTGATGACCTAAAGCAGGCCATGTGTACTGCACCTATTCTCAAGAGTCCTGACTACTCCAAAACCTTCATTGTCCAAACAGATGCATTTGAGTTGGGCGTGGGAGCTGTTCTATCTCAACTGAATATTGATGGTCATGACCAGCCCATTGCTTTTATAAGCAGAAGGCTGACCCCTAGAGAGAAACGTTGGTCAGCTATTGAGAGGGAGGCCTTTGCTGTGGTTTGGGCCCTGATGAAGTTGAGGCCATACTTGTTTGGAACTCACTTCAAGATTCAGACCGACCATAAGCCCCTCTTATGGCTAAATCAGATGAAGGGTGAAAAATCCAAACTTCTTAGGTGGTCCATTTCCCTACAGGGGATGGACTTTACAGTGGAGCACAGACCAGGGACTGACCATGGCAATGCAGACGGTCTCTCCAGGTATTTCCACTTAGAACAGGAAGACTCACCTGGTCAAGGTTAGTTTAATGTCCCTAAGTTTGGGGGTGGGGGTTATGTAGGAGAGTGGGGTCTGCAATCCTATGGTCACCCCAGATTTTTGCTTTTTGCTTCACTGGTTTACGACTTTCCCTGGCTGTGGGCCCGCTAATCAGACCCACAGCCTAGCTGTTCTCTCTCTAAATTGACAACCATGTACTTTAGGTGCATTTACCAATTGGTACTGGGCCACCTTATCAGTCCCTGTACAGTGAACCTTAGGTATCCAGGGCATAGGTGTACCCAGGGCCTACCAGGGGCTGAAGCATGTATTATGCCACCCCTGGCTGGCCATCTAAAACTGACAAAACTGGCTGCATGACAACTGGGGCAAGGTGGTGTAATCACCCTTTGCTATAGATATAGTATACGTATATCAAACCCTAAAATGGACACATATACTCCTATCAGTCACTCCTATGGCAGGCCTTATCAATCCTGAAGGCAGAGTACTTGGAATTATGTGAGATGGTGCTCTGGCATGAGCTGAGCCCGTCTGCAGCTTGCGGAACCAAGTCCTAATAGCTGTTCCATGATAACGCTATACCATATACTCTTATGTGCATTATCAACCTCGCGGTTAAATGCTAACTCTGGTATAACATTATCAAAACATGTCGAGTAAGGTGTCATACGAATTGGAATACTACTCCCTCGCCAATTCTGGCGACGGGGGTAGCATTCCACCCTTCTAGAGGGGCATGACATGTATGTAACTGAGAACCCCGGTTAAAGTTAACTCGAGCCTTGGCATCACAAAATGGATGCTGCCACCACAAACACAAGTCTGACCTCCTGCTGCTGGGAGTCCTTCCAGCGAGGGAGGCCTGGACAAAGGGTTTCCTGCCTTGGGAGGTGCCAGCACCACCCAAGACTGGATTTTGTGTATTGAGGTAGGGAGGCCTGAAAGGAATGAGACATGCCTGGGGCACACAAGGTGCCCTGTGCATACACCAGTTCAAACCAGTTGCTGGGGCATCCCAGCCCCAGCTCTGGCGGGAAACCGAACAAAGGATAGGGGGTGTAACCACCCCCCTTCCTGGTCCCACCCAGGGGAGGGACCTAGTCAGTAGTGCAGCACCCTTTAGCAGGATAAAGGTAGGAGCTGGTCCCATTCCAAATTAGATTATCCTGAACAATTCTACAAGACGAAACTCTGGACTTCGACGTTCTGCTCCACAGAAGACTGAAGAATCTCCCTTGTGGACAAGGAGTGTCCACCCTGCAACTGCAGGCACCATCAGGCGTCCAGTGGCTTCACTTTGTCGTCTTCCCTCGAGGATCCAGACTTCAGAGCCCAACGAGACCCGGATTCCCAGACCTTTCCGACCTCAACTCACATCTGCAGCAAAGCTGAGACCCGTGGGTGCGACGAGACACGTGGGACCGGCCATCTTGAAAGAAACTGCACTTCGCTTCCAGCACGACTCCCGAGGTAAACTCGACCAAGTGCTTTGGGGATTGAGAAACCCCAGCCCCGAGCAGCCCCTGCACCGAAGATCAGCCCTTCAGCTTCCACGAGATCTGCGTGCGGCCCTTCTGCTTGTTGCTGCTCGACGCGTTGTCTGGTCACTTGCCGGCTGGCTAGTGGCCTCCTAGACGACAAACTTTGAAATCTTCACTGCTGGTCTGGTTGCTCCAGACTGGCCCTTGCTCCCTTCCAAAGGAGGGGCATCCCGGACTCTCCTAGTCCGCACCAGACGCCTTTTCCACTCACCGCGTGGGTTGCCTTTGCCAAGGCCTGTTGACTCCAATCCCGGATCCGACACCGCCGACAGCGAGAGCCTGCGTAGGACAGCTCGTGCCTTCATCCTGGTCATCGAAGACACCTCCTGGTCCACGTGGCTGCAGAGTCAAGCATCCACTCTTCACCTGATCGTGACGACGACATCTGGTTCCTTCCTGGTTCCACACCGGTCACTGGCTTTGAACATTGTCCCCTCTGCTTTCAGGTCCTCTTCTTCACCGATCCACCCTTGGATCGCACCGGACATCTTCCTCCTGGTCGCCTGCAGCATCTTTTCTTCCAGGCTCCATAGACTTCAACGCGAGAACCCAACACACTTTGACACCTATGCACCCGCAGCCCGTGGGTGAGGTAACGAGAGCATTTCGGTGCTCAAGGGTAGTTTAACTGTCCTAGTGTCCAGTTCCACAGTCATTTTAGTCCTAACTAGGCAGGATTGTCCGTACTTACCTTTAACTTGAACTGTACTGTCCATAGACGTTGTTACGCATCTCGCATGTGAGTTCACACTCTGCACACGTGTTCCGTGGGCCTCCTATTACTTACCTAGAGTTAGTATAGCGTGGTCCCCTCGATCCTACAGCCTCTGGACAGCTCCATTTTTTCTATCGACTTTCACATTCCACTTACTTAGTATATGGTTTGTCGTGCCCCTAGGGCACCATTGTAATTTTGTGCAACTTATTGTATTTTTCCTAAGAGATTGTCATGTGCTTAGCCCTCTGATCTCATAAAGAGTTCAGAGGTGATTGTTATTAATAAATATACTGTTTATTTTCATAACAACCTGTGTGGTGTCCTTTCATCTGGTATTCAAGGGGTTATATTGTGGTAAAACAGCTGGCTTCACATGCCAAAAGAGTTTAGCCTAAGACTGCTTTGTCCATGCTACCATTAGGATAGCTGGTCTATAAGGTTGACTTACAACCATTCACCATAAGGGTTGTTTGGACTGATACAAGGTGATCACTAGAACTAGTGAGCATCATATATCAGGCCAACTTCTCACAAATGGTATGTAATACTTTTGAACATGTCCCTAAACCTAAATGTTGTTTTTGCTTTAAATTTAGCTGTTGCTAATGGGTCTTGCACGTTTTTCAAACATATAAACTATTTATAATTTCTTTTTTTATAGTTGGGGGTAATTTGTGGCATGACTGTTTCTCTAGTTTTACTAATTGTTAATGGGTTGTCAATATCTGTGTTTTTCGTCATGTTTTTCTTCGTTTCTTTTTTTGTTTTAGCCTTGTTTGCATGTAATGTATTGTATTAAAAATGTCAATCTCCATCACATTTCACATGATAATATAGCGCTTGTAAGTGTTTTTTCACATAATAACATATTTCATATATATATTTTATATTGTAAATGCCTATTCATGTTTTACTGCATATTTTACTAGGTATGTTTAACTCACAATTTTGAAAGTGCTGTTAACGTTTAATTGAAACGACTAAAACTGCGTTTGTTATGTAAAAATAATATTGCTATGTGATTTTGGTTAGTTTCTCTTTTCTTTCATATTCTCACATATGTTAAAGTGTCAAGCATTTATCAATCTCTATTGTGCTATGTTTTGAAAACATTTTACTTTGTTTAATTTTGTAAGTGGTGATTTTCTTGTTATTTTACTGGATTGATGTTATTTGTTTCACAAATCAAGGGGCCGACTAGGATGGCAGACATCGTGGCAAGAGACCGTCCGCCATAAGGGCGGAGGTCCCGTGCGTCAAATTAGGAGCACCCACCACAGTGGCGGGTGCATCCCGCATCTTTAACATTGCTAAAAATGCATGTTGTGCATTTCAAAGCACAACATGACAGGCACCGCGCGGTGCCTGCCATGTTGTACTTTGAAACGCATAGGTACCGCCCCCCAAGTGCACCCCCCACCCCCCTTCACCCTGGGGGCCTGCAACGGGCCCCTGAAGCAAAGACCGTATGCCTTTCCATGGCGGCATTGCCGCCACGGAAAGGTATTCCCCAGAGGCCATCCTAATATGGCTGGCGGTGTCTGATAGACACCGCCACCATATTAGATCTTCCCGTCCGCCGCGGACCCCCCAGCCATCCTAATGTGTCGGACGGTCATTTCAGTGAGGATGGGGGACAGATTGCCCCCGCCGGGCCGGCGTGGCTACCGCCAGCCCGGCGGGGGCAATCCGTCCACCATCCTAATCGGCCCCCAAGTTTGTTGACTTAAAAATATTAATATAGGGTATTTTGTATGCTGAATATAAGTGGTTTTTCATAAATGTACTTTGCAATGTTGATATGATGACTAATTTTATGTATCCTTCTAAGTTGTTTCATTTTCAGAAGTTTAGCCTGCTAGGCCTTGGAATGGTTTATTTCACATTTCTCCTGTCCGTGTTGAATGTTTGGAATATTTTATGTATACTTCCAATTTTTCTTTCTTTTCAGGGCATTTTTTTACCTGCTTTTTTTGAAGTAGTTTTGTGTGTAATTTAAAGTTATTGTAATTTGTTATAAAACTACTGTAAGACATAATCATTCTATTAATTTTCTTTTATATTTTAGGTGTCTTCGTTTTTTTATTCAAACTCGTTTGATGTATAATCAAGACTTTACAATTTCTTTTTTGTAATTTATGATAGGTCCAACATCGGGAGTACATGGACAACCAACTGCCACAGCTAGTGGTGATATCTCCACTACAGACCAGGAACAAGCCTTCAGTGAGGAATCCACCCCTGCAAGTCCGGATTATGAAAAGCAGGTTGATCCAACAGGTCTGCCTGGGCAGACAGCTCTAGTGTGTCTCACTTGGCCGACACCTGCAACTCCTACCCCAGCTGTTATCACAACTCAGCCTCTGGAAACCTCCACTTCCTGTGTTCAAAGGAACATCACACCAATATTTCCCCCCACCCAAGTCCTGGATAATGTTGCTCGAAAACCACCACCAACTCTAAAGCTCCGGGAGATGAATCACGTGCAGAGGGAGCACAGTGTTCAGATGGAAAATCTCAACTCCAATTTGAGCTCCCTGACTGGGGTGATGCATGATTGTTTGAACTATATGTGCAGGGCTTTTCCAGCAACATCTTTCCATTTCTGTGGCCCAACAACATCTGGCCCTTCTACATGTGCTACAGCCATAGGAAAGATGGCCCTGCCACAAGATGAAACTCCTGCACCCACCTCAGTTCCTTCAACTGTGGATTCACCTGTCCCCCTCAGAAGGGGATGTTCATCAAGACCAGCAGGAGAGGATAGCAAGACCTCTACGACCACCAGCAAGCTATGCTAAACCTAATTTCCTCCAGTGTGTGGCTAGCATTCACTCTGTGGACTCATTTTTAGACACAGTTATCTTTTTGATGCCAGTTGAATTTTTTACATTGGATATCAAACTATTTTGGCTATACAATAATAGTTTCATTCACCATGATTTGACTTTTTTGTATTTGTTTGGAGTTTTGTTTTTTCATCTTGTTTTTTCAAAAGGTTTGTTCCTTTGAATATAATAAAAAATTACAAACACAAAGACTGATGTTGTATTTAATTTCTCAATGTGTTACATTTTTCTGTTTCATTGTTTCTTCATAAATAAATTACATATAGGTCCTTATGACATATTAGTCGCCACATGTGTAGTCAGAGACTGCTAGATGTAACAAGAGATGGTTCACACAGCTGAGGGACATCTTCAGGTGGTTGCCCTCCCTTATCTCCCTGGTGCTTCCTTCTAGTGTTGCTGGATGTTCAAACAACAGACTAAAGTATCGAGGATAGGTCTGAGGGTTGTAATGTATCGCTAAGATGTCAAAAAAACACATTCTATGATGGCAAATGTATGGATACTATGTATTTGTTTGAAAAACTCAATAAATACATTAAAAAAAAACATTACATATAGGTAATGCTTTTCACATTTTTCAAAACTGACAAAAAAAATCACAGAAACATTGAATCAATTATTACAATCAAATTATGTTATTAATTGGAATACAAAATATTGTTTTATATTTTTTAAATACATTAGCACCTAAGCATAATCCAAATACTTCATGCTATATTTTCATTTACAGTCCCAGAGCTTGCCACCATGGAAGAATGGGATACAATCATAACATTCAGTTTAAATAGGCAAACACATATTGATTTATGTCATCAGCTAGAGCAAGATCTTCTACCTCACAATAGGAATTACTCATCAATAACACCAAAGGTGAAAATAATGGCAGTACCCCCTTTTGTGGCCACAGGATCGTTCCAATACATTGCGCTATCTGGTTGAATGGCACAAACAACATTCAGTGGGCTGCTACCAGAAGTTCTTTCTTCAAGGATGAGACACATCAACAGCTTCATACACTTACCACAAAATGAGGATTTTGCCAATGTGAAGGGAGATTTGTATGCTTTGGATGGCGGACCGTGTGGTTGGAGCAATTTAAGCAGCACATATTGGCATTGTAGCCACATTCAACAGAAAACAAGTCTAATGCAATCTTAAAAACCTCAATTCAATCACTGTGCAAGTTGTCTTCATACAAGATATGTACATCCAAAGTGTGTGTGTGTCTTTCATAGGATCAACCCATGTTTCCTTTGTACTTCACAACAGTAGCATATAAATGCAAATGTCACAACTTAGAAATGTTCAAGTGAAGATGACTTAGTGCAGGAACTTAAAAAACTGATTTAAAAAAGATTTTCATTTAATACATTGAAAATTAGATACAGTACAAATGTTAATTTTGGGGAAACATTTCCTGAAAACAATCAAAGATAAACAATATAAATGAACACACTCGCCAATATGTCAAAACATAGATCCATAAAATCTGTGCCCAGGATTTCCCTTGAGTTGTCCTTTCTAAAAAAATTCCAGCACAGCCTTCTATTCTCATTAGATTAAAAGTTGGTTAAAAAGTGACTGTAATATTATGTAAATATATACTTACACTCATGTGAAGAAGTTGCCTCCTAACATTGCCACCAAGAACACCTCCTCAACTGTTGCTGCTGTTTCGTACCTCTAGGAGCTAGAATGCCAGGTAAAGCAGGAGACCGGGACCAACACCTCTCACCAGATGAGCTGGAGATTCAGGCTAATAGGGTCCTGTCCCTGAACAGCAAGCTGTATGGCTTACTAGAGGAGCAGGTACATGTTTTAAATGAAACAGTAATCATGACTAACTTTTTAAAAAAATTTAAACACAGGCCAGAACGTCCTTTTTAGCTCCTAAGTGAAGTGTAGCAATTGAAGTTTCCGTTCATATTTTATCACAGAGAAAATGTATGGTGTGTATTTTTAAACACATTTAAATTATGTAGCACTACAACATTAGTGTGTTAGTATAAAAAGAAAATATATATATTTATAATTTTGTTTTACATCTTTTTTGTCTTTATTCACCTCCGACAGTATACATTCCGATCGCCTGCACCACACGTTTCTAAGTCTAAGGTTGGGTAGGGCCCACCATCAGGTACGCAATCGGACAGATGGACACTGCCCCAGAAGGGTAAGTCTCTCTCAGCTTTGTCTGGGTAAACGACAGCTGCACATGAAGGAAAAGAGGAGGGAACACCATTGCAGCTTGGAGAAATTTTGAGAGGCGTAATAATTGGGCAAGCAGACCTACCATGGCTAATCCCCCCAACTCTTCCCTTGAACATTTCAACAGAAAGCTCCAAAACCTTTTCTTTTTGCTTGCAGTGCTCGCCATTAAATCCATTTTAGACACATAGTGCAAAGTCCAATCCCTCTACATGCTGAGGAGGGATGTCTCCTACCCTCTTACGGCAAATCTATCTTCTCTGAAGTATTATAGCATAAAACAGAAAATGTCTGGCAGGGCCTGTAATAGCCTCCTTTCCCCCCTCCTTTCCCCCCTCCTTTCCCCCCAGTATGCTTGAGATGGTCTTACGCACATGCTCCCAGAATTTCAAAATGGCTGGATACTGTTGAAACATATGGATGTCGGATGCCTTTACTAATCCACATTTCCTGCATTTGGCTGAAACTTCACTCACCTTCTTAGACAGCTTTTCCAGCGATATGTAGGCCCTATGGAGTGAAAAAATGTAGTTTCTCCTTAACCAAACAAGCTTAACCGTTGAGTAATGGGTGTGCATTGATACTTGCCAAATGTGTTGCAACTGCTCCCTCGGCAAGTACCCGCTCCAAAGGTCATCAGCCAGTACCCCATTGATACTTCTTTGCTTCCAGGGGGTTTTTCCACCAACTAATCCTCCAAATAATTTCCGCTGCCCAAAGGGGGTGTGCGACTTTGGTCTCAACTTTTCAATTGAATGTATTTCAATTTCAACATTTTAGCTCCCATCTTTTGGTTCAACTCAACCCAGGGTGGGAGTTCGCCATTCTGAGCTAGTGCTCCCCAGCAGCAAACACCTGCCTCTCTTATAGGGGTAGCTATCTTGTCTTTTAGACATTGTGCTGTCCCTAGGGAGTCCCAAACGGGAGCCAAGTTCGAAAAATAGCCTAAGCTTGTCAACATCTAATTCTGGACCAAATTCTTGCCATGGCTTGCAGTACTTTCAGTTTAACCTTCTTAAAGTACTTTGGATCTCCAAACTTGAATAGAAAATGGTCAGTACCTACTTCGGCTCCCTTCAGCATAACATTAATCAGGGCACCCAAATCAGAACCATCTAGCATTCTAGAGTGTGTCGGCTGAAAGACCCATTTGTAGTACTGAATATCTGGAAGGGATAAGCCCACCTTCTCCTTTTTTTGCCATAGTTTCTTCTATGAGATTCTTATGCCCTTAAATGCCCAGATGAAAGTTTTAATGGCCTGCTGGAATCTATCAATCTGGGATTTTTCAAAGTGCAAAGGAATTGTGTTAAACAAATATGTGATTCTAGGGAAAATTACCATTTTCACCAGGTTCACCCTCCCAACGATTGTTAAAGAGAGGTGTGCCCAGCCCTTCATTATCTGAGTACATTCCCTTACAACGGTATTCAGGTTCACTCCTGTGATGTTATCATTATCTTGTACAAATTTCAATCCCAGATAGCTTATTTCCCTTTTAATTAACACACCATCTTCTTCAAGATTCCAAACAATAACCTCTGTTTTTCCAGCATTAACTTCATATCCTGACACTTTGCCCAACTCTGAAGTAATCTGAAAGATGACCGGAAGGTCAGCCAAAAGATCTGAAGTGTACGTCATTCGGTCATCCACGTAGAACGCTATCTTTTTTTCCCAACCCTCATAACAAAAACATGGGATGTCTGCTGCAGCTCTTATTTTTTGTACTAAGGGCTCTATATAAAAATCAAACAGGAGGGGTGATAGGGGGCAGCCTTGTCTAGTGCCTCTAGATATTTTAAACGGTTCTGCAGATTACCATTTACAAGTATTTTAGCGGATGGGTTCTGATATATTAACTGGATGGCCTTACAAAAATTATCGCCCAGATTGTACTTCTTCAAGATGGTTGATAAGTATGAACAGTTTACTCTGTCGAAGGCTTTAGGTGCATCTAAGGTCACTACTGCTAGAGTTATCGAAAGAGTTTCTGAAAGTACTCATTAAAAGCTACCTCAATTTCTGATTTGTTTGTTAATTTGGCCCCTTTCTGTCTGCCCTCTATTTCCTTTGTTAATTTCCTATTTTTAACTGTTTTCGCCTTCGAAGCAAGTAGCTTCCCAGCAACTTCCCCATAGTCAAAGTGAGCCAGCTTACTAGCCTTCCAGCCTTTGTTAATCCGGGTCTGTAAGATAGTTTTGAGTTGTTCTCTCAGTGATTGAAGCTTTTTCCCCTCCAAAAGCCTATGCTCCTCATCCTTGCCCCTCATTAGACTTGCCTCTAGAGCCTTCATTTCTGTCTGTAACCGACTAACTTGAGCTATATGACTCCTATTCCTAAAGCTTAGTATGCTTGTGATTTTCCCCCTTTTATAAGCTTTGAGTGTATCCCAGACACATGTGATAGAAGCAGAACCTATGTTATGTTTCAAGAACTGTCATACCCTCTACACCCTGTAAACCCTGTAAGCATTATCAGTGTCCAGCTATTCTCCATGGAAATAATTCCAGCTTATGCTCAGTTGTGTTTTTCTTCTATGCTGCGCACTAGTATGGACATACTAGCTTCTAGATACACTGTGTTGTGACTAATTACTTCTTAATACGCATTTCTAATAAATATTTCTCCTTTTGAACAGCTGTTTGTTTTTCAGTTCAGCTCATTGCGCATAAACACTAAGGGGCAGGTTTACAACAAAGTAACGCAGCACGGTGCAGAAAGTCATTTTGCTGCGCCATCCATGATTTACATGTCCGTTTAGACACGGTATTGTACCCTCCGTGGTATTGACTGAATATCTAACTAGGACGATCTCCGATCACAACCCATTGCTACTACCTGAAACGCTAGAGGACCCAATTTTTCATAGAGAAGTGAGCGAAGGGATTACTCATTATTTTGCAGAGAATGCTGGATTGGCCTCCACAAGAGCGATAGAATGAACGCTTTTAAAGTGGTTATAAGGGGTATATGTATAGGGAAACATGCGGGAGTGAGGGAGGCATTACTACAAGACCTGAACCGACCGAGGATAAGTTACGTAAAACAGAATTAGCAAGGCCTGGCCACCCTGAACTTCAGGCGGAGGTCAAAACAGCGAAAGAAGAGGTGGCAACAGAGGTAGAAAGATTGCGTTGTTATGACTACAAGGCTTATACTGCGAGGGTGCATGTAGAGGGAGACAAGGTAGGCACATTGCTTGCTTGGCTGGCCAACCCAGCAAAGAGAGGCTCCCCTGTGTTGGCTCTAGAAAAGGAAGACAGGGAGGTGGCTTACACCCAGAATGAGATTCTGCTCCGATTCTTGCAATACTATGAGGGACTATATGAGAGTTCGTTAGTAGCAGGGGATCCTGAAATCGGCTCCTTTTTAGATGGTCTGACACTCCCGGAGTTGGAACAGGAGCAGGCAAAATGCTTAGGTCGGGACATAGAGATAGGGGAAGTTAGGAGTGCCATTAAGTGTATGGCCAGAAATAAAACACCAGGAGTAGACGGATTACCGATAGAGTTCTATGGGAAATATATAGATTTGCTAGCACCGAGGCTCCTAGAGATCTATAGGGAAGCGAAAGAACTGGGTCGATTGCCTACCTCCATGCGTGAGGCACTGGTGATCCCGCTGTTAAATCCAGGTCGGGATGGGACAAACACGGCCTCCTACCGCCCACTGTCAATGCTAACTGCAGATTACAAAATACTGAGCAGCATTTTGGCAACCTGCCTTTTAAACCATATGACCACGTTAATCCACGAGGATCAAGCTGGGTTCATACCGACGAGAAGCACGTCCACAAACGTTCGACGATTGGTGTGACAACCAATGGTATTATCAGTAGATATTGAGAAAGCTTTCAACAGCTTAGAATGATTGACACTAGGGGGTGGGCTTTATTCTCCCATCTGGCCGAATGGGGCATGGCCAATGAGGTTTCGAATTCTACTGTCCATATTCCAAACTTTATAGGCAGTGGCACCGGGAGTATGATTGATTACCTCTTTGCCTCTTGGAGTATGTTCCCATCCATAAAGAATTTTGAGGTCCTTACTCAGACCTATAGAGACCACAATCCCATTTCTGCTATGATAGTGTTACCACATATGCAACTTAAGCTAAGCCTTTGCCTTCCCAGGTCCTATCTACCAAGAACGCAGGGCGCAGGGTGGTTTGGCGAACCGCGAACCTGAAAAGCATCATGTCTCAGGTGATATGCAATAGTACTGCCCTGGTGAACAGCTGTAATCGCATACCCTGCGAACCGGCTCGCATTTTAATAGACTTCACAAACCTTTTAGATAGGATAAAACTGCTGCTTTCTAGACGCATTGTTCAGCAGCGCCACCATGCCAAATCATGGTTTGATAATGCTTGAGAGCAGCCAATATTATCCCACGTAGGCTCCTAAAGCAAATCCCCAGAGATCAGTGTGCGATTAAGGAAATTAGAAAGTTATACCAGCAAGCTATCAAAAGAAGAAAGTGTGCTATGAAGGAGGAGAAATGGGAGACTATTGTGGGTGCCTGCCAATCTAAAGACCCACAAGCCTTCTAGAAAGCAGTGTGGTCTGTCTTTGCTCCCGTTTTACCAACTGATAAAGTGACTGTCCAGTTCTCGGTTGAGGCTTGGTTGGCGCCTTATACTGGGTTGTATTCCTCTGACGGCAGGGCTGATGGTGCCTCAGCACAGATGACTACAATGTCACCAGGTAGGTCGCTCCCCTCACCGCCACACAGCCCCCTGTATGACCTGAGCCCCCTTGTGCTGCTGCCACTCATTTTAGTGTGACTACTGCCTGCATTTTTTTTCGGTAATTGTACCACTGTGTGCCCTTGATTTTTCTCTTCCTGTTTCTCCAGCCTTGTACCCCCTTGCCCCCTTGTGCTGCTGCCACTCGTTTTGGCTTTTGTGCCTACTACCTGCTATTACTGCCACTGTATTACTGTGCCCCCTCTGTTTTTCTCTTCCAGTTTCCCACCCTTGTGCCCCTTTTTTCCTGTGCCTCCTTTTTTTTCTGTGTCCCCTTGCCTTCTGTGACACCCTCTCGCTCCCCCTTCAAGATTCCCGCTGATGCGTCCCCTGTGGCCCCGCCCCCCTGCAAGACCATTCGCCACCCCGCTCCTGCTACCTAGCTGTTCCTCCCTCCCACATCCGCTCATATGGAGGCCGCGCACCGGCCGAGCCGCTGGCGCGCCAAAGGTGCACCTAAGGCAAGCCAGTCTGTGCGCAGCCGCGCCTGGACCACGGCCAGCGCCAGGACCCCTGGCCCTCGCACACACCACGACGCCGCCTCCGCTACGACTCCAGCACCCTCCACGCACTCAACGCTGGACGATCCCACACCTGCTGCCTGGCCGCCCCGAAACACACCCAAGGACCCTTCTCCTGCCAGAACTGCAGCTTCCCAGCATCCGGCCCACCAACCCGCCCTCTGAAGAACCCAACTTTCTCAGATGCATCCTGCTCAACACCCACCACGCCCGGAAACACGCCATCGAACTCTGGGACCTACTCGACACCAAGCCCCAGATTCTTCTTCCTGACGGAGACCTGGCTGACCCCCTTCTCGGCACCTGACATCGCTATAGCCATCCCGAAAGGCTACAAGATCACCTGCAAGGACCGCACCAATGGAGTAGGAGGAGGAATTGCCATCGTCCACAGAAACACTCTCAAAATCTCGACAGACGACGACGACACCCTCAGCAATGCCAAAAACCTGCACTTTCAGATCCACAACGACCCCAAAACCACCCTCAAAGGCACCCTCATCTACCGACCTCCCGGACCCCGACCACAGTTCAGTGACTCCATCGCCGACTTCCTCAGCACACACACCCTCGCCTCCACAGACTGCATCTTCCTCGGGGACCTGAACTTCCACCTCGAGAACGACAACGACCCCAACTCCCCCACCCTGATCGACAACCTCAGCAACCTCGGACTCAGACAACTCGTCACAACACCCACTCACTCCGCCGGCCACACGCTTGACCCCATCAACTCCACTGGACCGACCACCGCTGCATCCACTTCACCTTCCGGAAACCCACCATACATCACCGCACCCAGCAGATGCCTCACCGCAGCTGGGGCAAGATCACCGAGGACCAGCTAACCACCGCCTTCGCCCAGAGCCCACCCGCAGACCCGACGCCGCAGACAATGGATCGACGACTGCGCCCCGCTCAAGAAGCCCCCCAACATCCACACCAGCAAGAGAGCCAGCTGGGTCACCGAAGACCTCCAGGCCTCCAAGCGAACCTGCCGAAAACTAGAAAAAAACTGGACCCGTGAAAGAACACCAGAAAGCTACACAGCCCACAGGAACGCCACCCGCCGACACCACCAATTCATCAGATCCACCAAAAGGCCCGCCTTCAGAGACCGCATAGACAACGCACACAACAGCAAAGAGCTCTTCAGCATTGTGACCTTTGTGACTCGCTGTCCACCTTCTTCTATCGCAAGATCACAGTCATCCATGACAGCTTCGACGCCGTCACCACCAGGCTACCGCCGACACCCATGCTCCCATGATCACCACCCGCACCAACCGCCTGCTCGCCTGGACCAACATCAATGACGACGACACCATTAAGATCATGAACACCGTCCACTCCAGATCCCCTGTAGACCCCTGCCCACACCACATCTTCAACAAAGCCAGCAGCACCATCGCACCCCACCTCCGGAAACCATCAACATCTCCTTCGAGACAGCGACCTTCCCGGAGAGCTGGAAGCACACAGAGATCAACACCTTACTAAAGAAACCCAAGGTGGACCCCAAGGACCTCGAGAACTTCCGACCCATCTCCCTACTCCTGTTACCGACGAAGGTCATCGAAAAAGCTGTCAACAAGCAACTGACCAGCTTCCTCGAAGAGAACAACATCCTGGACCCGTCCTGGTCCGGGTTCCACAGCAACCACAACACCGAAACTGCCCTCATCACCGCCACCGACGACATCAGGATCCTGCTCGACAACGGAGAAAACGCGGCCCTCATCCTCCTGGAGCTGTCAGTCGCTTTCGACACAGTCTGCCACCGCACATTAAGAGCACGCCTCCATGACGCCGGAATGCAAGAGAAGGCATTGGACTGGACCACCTCCTTCCTCTCTGGGAGAACCCAGAGCGTCCGCCTCCCCCTTCCGCTCCGAAGCCACCGAGATCCCTCAGCCCAACGCTGTTCAACGTCTACATGGCACCGCTCGCCCACGTCGCCCGAAGGCATAACCTAAACATCATCTCCTATGCCGACGACACCCAGCTGATCCTCTCGCTCACCAAGGACCCCCACACCGCCAAAACCGACCTCCACGAAGGAATGAAGGCCGTCACCGACTGGATGAGGAACAGCCGACTGAAGCTGCACTCAGACGAAGACAGAGGTCCTCATCCTCGGTCCCACTCCCTCGGCCTGGGATGACTCCTGGTGGCCAACGGTACTAGAAGCACCCCCCACACCCACCGACCAGGCACAAAACCTAGGGGTCATCCTCGACTCCACACTCTCCATGACGAAGCAGGTCAACGCCGTCTCCTCCTCCTGCTTCAACACCCACTGCATGCTTCGCAGGATCGTCAAGTGGATCCCCACCGAAACTAGAAGGACGGTAACCCAGGCCCTCGTCATCAGTAGACTGGACTACGGCAACGCAATCTACGCAGGAGCCCCGGCCAAACTCCTGAAAAGGCTACAACGCATCCAGAACGCCTCCGCACGCCTGATCCTCGACATCCCCCGGCACAGCCACATCACACCCCACCTGAGAGACTTGCACTAGCTCCCCATCAACAAGAGGATAACTTTCAAGTTCCTCACCCACGCACACAAGGCACTTCACGACACCGGACCAGCATACCTCAACAGCCGACTCAGCCTCTACACCCCCGCCAGCCAGCTCCACTCCGCAGACCGCGCCCGCACCACCGTCCCCCGCATCTGAAGAGTGACCACCGGCGGCAGATCATTCTCCCACCTTACCGCCAAGACGTGGAACACCCTACCCATCCGCCTACGGCAGACCGAAGACCTCCTAACTTTCAGGAGACTCCTCAAGACCTGGCTCATAGAACAGTAGCAGCGTCACCCCCCCCCCTAGCACCTTGAGACCCTCACAGGTATGTAGTGCGCTTTAATAATGCTATGATTGATTGATTGATTGATTGAATGTGCCCAAATCTTGTTTTTAATGAAGAGGAGGTTTTAAAAGCAATTGTTAATAGCAGAGTCAAGAAGGCTTCGGCCAGATTGCATTCCACTTGATTTATTTAGAGAAGACCTAGTGTACTGGACCCCGGTCCTCACTTCAGTTTGAAATTCTGTCTGTAGCAAGGGGGTGCCAAGGTTGTAGCGTTCATCTGTAATTGTCCCTGTGTTTAAAAAAGGACATTTGCATGATGTCAAGTGCTAGCGCCTGATATCCCTCTTGGACTCTTCAGTTAAAATTATTGGGAGAGTCGTTTTGGACCGCTTACTGGACTGGATTAATACCAACAGCATACGTGCTCCCAGCCAATATGGGTTCAGAAAGGGGATTGGAAAAATTGAACAGTGCCTTAATCTCCACCTCATTGTGGCAAAATATAAATATGCCAAGGGGGTTTCTACTCACTTGGCATTTAGGGACCTGTCAAGCACACTTGATTAAGTCTCCTTCTCTGAGTTGTGGGTCATCATAGACAGCATGGGTGTTAAGGTGGGTCTGGTCACATTCCTAAGGCATCTTCATCATGACCTTTCTGTTTCAGTTAGGTTTGGAAGTGCAGATGGATGCACAGAATCGTTCAGCCACAAGCGCGGAGTGCGCCAAGGCTGCGTCCTTCCCCAAATCCTTTTCCTTCTCTGTGCTAATGCCCTGGAGAATACATTAGTTTCTGTTGGGGCTGACGTCCCACTTGTGTAGAATAAGGCAGTACCCGCACTGCTATATGCTGATGATGCAGTCCTCTGGCAAGGACTGCCAACGGTCTTAAAAACTTATCGTCAGCTATGTCAGCTTTACGAGGGACCTGGGCTTGAAGCCAAATTACAAGAAAACCTTTACAATTATATGTGGTCTAAAAATGCTAAACCCTTAGCCTAAACATAGAGGGCAAACCCATTGAGAGGGTCAGTTCCTTCCCTTATCTAGACTGGAGTTTGATGAAGGTTGTTCGTGGCTTACCTGTGTTAAAACAGAATGACCCAATATACACACGCTGTAGGCACCACTTTCTAGCTTACCATGTCTATTGGTAAAAGCCCATTGCTCCAATACTAGAGCTATACAACCGCAAATGCCTGCCGATTTTAACATATGGAACGGGCATCTGGGGTTCTAGGGATGCTCATGGAATGCAGATAGAGGAGAGCAGTTTCTTCTGCCAAGCATAAGGGGTTCCCCCCCTCATCTCCGCATTTCTACCTTCATCTGGAGCTAGGCATGGACTATGTCCAAGACACAATTAATGCTGCCCCTTTAGCTCTTTGGTGTTCAATCTGATCCAACAAAGAAGCTAATTTTAATCTGGTTGTTATTAGAGACTTCCCTTGGCTCCAATATATTGAAACTTGCTTTTCGACACTTGGCTGTGCTTCACTGTTTGAGCACCAAGAGTTAATTGGAAAGGAGACAGAAAGTGGGTTCTGAATAGTTTTTGTAAGCACAAACAAACCTCTAGGGAACGATTGAAAGTGATTAAACGCTCAGTTAGAGATTATTGCCTTATTCAAGCGACCCCAACAATTGCTCCATATTTATTATATGTAACTAACGTCTAAGAAAGAAACCTGCTGAAAAGATTCTGGCTGTGCTCTTTTTGTTGGATGATATGTTTCCCCCTAGGCCAGTATTCGCCTGACACTGTTGCCATCCGTCCATGTGATGAGCAATCGAGCCAAACTATTTAACATTTTGTATATTTTATCTCCCCTTTACTAGGACGTTTTTATTACCGCTACTGCGCAGACAGAAATTTACCAAGTGTAAAGAAGCCCTTTTTACCTACAGCAATTTAATGACTGTAACGTCTGCTTTGCAGTTGCAAGTTTTCTGAAATGCACTTTAGCTAAGAGAAAGAGCATGTTGTTCTGATTTATAAGCACCCTAGTGATTTTATTAATCATTGCTTTTGAAATGTCTTTTTGAAAGTCCATTGCTGATGGCAATCTTTACCAATTATTACCACAAAAATATTTTTGTGTTTTTTAGATATCTCAGTTCTTGAAATGATTCTCTAATGCTCATCACTGATGCATATTTTTTATGATTTTTTATTCATTTGCCTCCTTGATGATATCTCTGTATCCAGTATTTTTGCACTGTCATTTTATCTGCTGCTAAATTAGTTATTTTGCCTTGTCACCTTATTCATTGCATATCAAGACATCTGTGTTAATATATATATTTTTTTAAATGTGGCTGCTATTTGTTATCACTTGTTTTCTATAATGTAGTATGTCTTTTTATAGTGTGTATCTTTTATGGTCTTTCCTTGTAAGATTGAATAAAGACAACTTGAGGTAAACAATATTAAACATGTGAGCCAACATTACTAAAAATATAAGATTAAATGGATAACATTTTGATTAAAAACATGTTAAAAGGGGGGGCGTGGCTAGCAGCCAAGCATGGCGGCGGTGTAAAGCGGGAGCTCCCCACGGCATAACGGCCTTGCATGAAATCCGACGCACTGATCCGTCTCATTGCCCGCCTGAAGTAGCGGTGCCGGCTCAGGAACCCAAGCGGCACCACCCGGTCCGGTTCCGGTGGAAATCGTGAGCCGAGAACTGCTCCCTCCGCCACTGACGCACGAGGGCCTGCGGCTCCCAGCCGGCACCGGACTTGCGTGCCGGCCGGGCCCGGCGGAAGTGCGACCTGACCGGCCAAGGTCCGGTGACAGTGACCGCCCCCCTGCCGGGGACGGAACGGAAGACACACCGGCGGAGGCGGCGACAGTGAGAGCCCCCTGCGAGCTCGCCGAGGCGTGAGACGCTGGACAAAACTATCGGAGACGGTGAGATTCCGTGGAGGACCCGCAGCGGAGGCTGCATGGTAGAGGTCTCCGAGCGCTGGGTGACGCTTCAGTTCTAGCGGACCGCCATATTGGAGACTGCGCCTGATCGGGGTAAGGGACACGGGGGAAGCCCTGGCAGATACCCCTTCAATGCGATATCGGCCCTTGGGACACTGCGCAAAGCGGCTGGCGATGAGGGAAAGTGCCCCCGGAACCCTGCAGAGACCCGTATAAACACAGGAGAGGGACAGTGTGCTGAGCCGTTGGCGGTGTGGCCCACACCGGGGGGGGGGGGGGTTTAACAGAGAGCACCCCAGCGCCTACCGATCCGGTGAACTCCTGGGCAGCCTCCAAGCACTGCTGCCGTGTGGAACCTGCCTGCCTGTGGGACTGGCGGTGGCGCAAGACCAGTGCTGAGACACTCCGGTCAGCGACACGAGCCATACGGTGGGGTTAGGGCCACATGCGCCAACTGAAAACGGAACGCGACGCTACTTGCGACACACGGGAGGGCTGCTTATCGAATTGATGCCCCGCCGCCACGGTCCAGTACCTACTGACCAAGGTCACACTGCGGAGGTATTCCGAGACCGGAGCAAGAGAGAAAGTGCATGAGTGGCTGCGCTGCGTCACGCGCGTTAGGGGTCTGAGAAGGCCGGAAGGACGAGACACATCTACCAACGGACACTGGACCTGCCGGCATAGAGCACACTCCGGGACCTGAGAACAGGCGACACCCCAACCGGACCACGTGCCCCTGACCCTCGGCGCAGACACACAGATCCCTGCCGCGAGCGGACCGCGGTGCTGTCGGAGACGGGGTACAAGCGCCGCACGTCTCGAGAAATGGCAGGTAAAGGGACCAGGAGTGGTTCGACGCAAGCTAGGCTGGAAAAATTTGCATATAGCCAGCACGGACAGTCCCAGATCAATGGACGTAATTCCACGGGCACTGCTCCAGACTCGGAGGGGACCAAGAAAGTAACCTTGGAGGACATTATGAAGACTCTCCCAGAAGTACAGGCAACAGTGGGCTCCATCTCCTCTGAGGTTACTCTGCTCCGAGCGGACTTTCAGAAAATGACTGAAAGGGTGTCTCAAGTTGAGGTGGTTACGAAGTCACTTATTGAGGACACCTCGGAACTGCAAGTGGCAATGGAACGCATGGAGAAAGTCACCAAGATGCTACAAGACAAGCTGGATGACCAGGAAGGGCGTTCACGAAGAAATAACATACGCATCCTTGGTCTTCCAGAAACAGAAGGAAAAGAGGCGATGGACTTGTATGTGGAGGACCTCATCAAAAATAAGCTTCACCCTAAGGGCCTGTCGCACTTCTTTTCAATAGAACGGGCGCACAGGGTCCCTGGTGGAACACCGAAACCAGGAGCTGCGCCGCGACCTGTCCTGGCTAGACTTTTTAATTTTAGAGACAGGGACGCGGTTCTGCAAGCAGCAAGAGTCTCACCGCCTGTCAAGCTCCAGAACTCGACTCTAGCCTTCTTTCCGGACTATACAGCGGAAGTGGCCAGGCGCCGGGAATCGTTTACTGAGGTGAAAAAGGCGCTGAGAGACAAAGGCCTGCCATACGCTATGTTGTTCCCTGCGAAGTTACGGATTGGGGCCGATGGAAAAGCGTGGTTTTTCGACAAGCCTGAAGTTGCACGGGACTGGCTGGATGGATGGAGACAGGTGGGCCAACACCAACGTCCGCATAGAGATAGACCGCGCAATCGTGACAGCAGGCATTCGACTACGCCGCCCAGTCATCCTGCAAGCCAGGAAGATGCAGCGAGAGGGGACTCTGATCTGGAACGGGACCCACTGGACTCCGGACAGCCGAACCTGGGGTAGTGGTGGCTCTTTCTACTCCAGGACGAATGCGACACGAGGGAACCTGATGCTGGTACAGCTGAGTAGGGTGGGCATTAGCCGGTGCCTGTAGGGGACTCACCAACCCCACGAGCAAGTAAGATGGTTCAAATTGGAGGGAAAAAGCACTCTGCCAAGTTGGGGAAGCGGGCGGGGAACAGTCCGTGGAGCAGGGGAGCAGGGAGGGGGGTTGGGGGAGGGGTTGCAATGTTAATGTTATTGTTGACTGTCATCATTTCTGTACCGAACTTCACAAACACGCCACTTGTCAATTGGTTCCGAAGCATCAACTCACGGGGCAGCATACGCATTGAGATAGGCTGCCGATCACCCACACCGCTATTCACACGACCCAATGGCCCAGCAGCTACACGCAGCACCCGCTGAGGGCCCCCGTACGACCACGGAAGTGCCCCCCCTGCGCCTGCTCACTTGGAACGTTAGAGGCTTGGGGGATAAAATTAAGAGAGGGCTGGTTCTGCAGGCCATCAAACGCCAGGGTCCTGACCTAGTGATGATTCAAGAGACACACCTCACAGTGACGACGTGTAAAGCGCTGGATAGACGTGAGTATATGATGGCAGTGCATGCAGAATTCACAACGGGATCCAGGGGGACTGGGATACTCATGAAAAAAACGTCACCTTTCTTGGTGGAACATCGTAAGGCGGACGACCAGGGTCGATTCGCTGCGCTCCATGGCCAATGGGAAGGGAGGCCTCTCAATATAGTCTCTGTGTACGCTCCCCCGGCGCTCCACTCTACGACACTGCCGGCACTGGGCAAATTCCTCCTAGAACTTCCAGAGGGTGACACGATCATAGGGGGGGATCTTAATGCAATAGCAGACCCCATGTTAGACACCTTTCCCATAAGAAACCGCCCAGGGAGTGCTACCGCACTCCCTGGCTTCCTGGAGGCCATGGGACTTACAGATGTGTGGCGACAGCTGAACCCGACAGCGCACCAATACACGTACTACTCCGCTACACACAACAGCCTTTCACGAATAGACTACTTTTTGTTTCTGGGAGTAGGCCTGGGATCAGTAGACAAGTTAGAAATCCTGCCCAGAGGCGTGTCAGACCACTCTCCAATATCCCTGTTGATCACCACCAAAGAAAGAAAATGCGCTAGAATATACCCATTATACCCAAACTATTTAAAGGTCCCCAAGGTCAGGAGGAAACTTAAATTAGTGACCGCACAGTACTTTCAGGAAAACAGTGGGACAGTGTCCTCGCCATCGGTCCTATGGGAGGCTTACAAAGCGGTCCTCCGAGGGGAGGCAATCGCAGTGATAGCAGGTTATAAACGGGATTCGAGGCGCGAACTCACGGAACTAGAACTGGCACTCCACAACGCAAACACTACTCACATGTCGGACCCCACCCCAGACACGACGCACCTTCTACAACTCCGCCAACAGCAATACCAGGCCCACCTCAAAACGACCGTTAAAGGCTATATCGCAAACACAGCACATAGAATATATGACGTGGGTGATAAGGCCGGGAAAATGTTGGCATGGTTAGACAAGAGAGGGGGCAGTAGCAGAGGTATACAGAGACTTTACACTCACGACGGTCAGCTGCAGACACACCCTGAACAAATAGTATGCACCCTGGCGCGTCACTTCCAGGAGATCTATACCCCGGACCGGGATGTCACTGCGCAGACAGCGGCAACCTCACTTGAGCACATTACCATCCCCAGACTCCCGCAGGAAGCACAGCAGGAACTAGAGACTGATCTGTCAGAAGAAGAGATTCAACTGGCGATACATGCACTGCAATCCGGCAAGGCGTTGGGTCCCAATGGGCTGCCCGTGGAATGGTACAAAGCAATGGCCTCAACACTAAGTAGACCACTGCTGGATATGTATACCGAAAGCCTCGAGAAAGCGGAATTACCGCTTGATCAACGTGCAGCCACGATTGTGGCCATTCCGAAGCCAAATAAGCCACCGACTGCCAGCTCCTCGTATCACCCTATCTCCCTGCTAAACGTAGAAGCTAAAATCCTGGCGAAGCTCCTGGCTAGCTGCCTGACGCAACACCTCCACACACTGATACACCCTGATCAGTCGGGCTTTATGCCTCACAGAAGTACAGCGTTGAATCTCAGAAGGGTCCATGGGGTTATGGCACGGGCACACCTACTCTCTGAACAGGCAGTGATCCTCTCCCTTGATGCCAAAATGGCATTCGATCTCGTAGAATGGGAATATTTATTTGAAGTGCTTGTGCGTATGGGCTTTGGCCCAAAGTATATTGCATGGGTGAGACTCTTGTACACATCACCAGTGGCACAAGTAGTGGCTAACGGCCGCATTTCACCGCCATTCCCACTGAGACGTGGGACCAGACAAGGATGCCCGTTATCGCCCCTGCTCTTTGCCCTAGTACTGGAGCCACTAGCGATCCTGCTTAGAGAGACACCGCTGTTTCGGGGTATCAAATGGGAGGGGGGTTGGGAAGATAAGATCTCCCTGTACGCAGACGATATGCTCGTCTATATGGTTGACCCTGACACCGGGATCCCTGCCTTATTGCGTCTCTGTAACTCACACGGGAAGGCGTCAGGTTACACCCTGAACTGGTCCAAGTCGGTGGTATACGTGCTCAAAGGCCCGGAACCGTTGTTGCAGGAGGATTGCCCCCTGACACTGACGACAACCTCCTTTAAATACTTAGGTGTCGTAATCACGGGCGACGCCACAGATTTTTTTGAAAAAAATCTAAAGCCACCACTAGATCGCCTACGTGCGGACGTCAAACACTGGGCGACCTTACCCTTGACCCTCCTTGGGCGAGCGGCCCTCTATAAAATGATGGCGCTCCCTAGATTCCTTTATGTACTTGAAAATACCCCGTATATGGTTCCGCCACACTATTTCAAACACATAACGGCCCTAGTCACCAGTCTGCTCTGGAGCAATGGCCAGGCGCGTATCGCACATGATAAACTGGTGAAAAGTTGGTACGAGGGGGGGATTGCACTACCAAATGTACAGTTATACTACTGGGCGGCCCAACTCAAAGTTATTAACCACTGGATCCACACCCCACGAACGGACCCAGCTTACAGGGCGGACTGGTCTCAACTGGAGACGGATTGCATGCTCTCAGTTTTGTATAACAAGTCGCAAGTCAAAAAACTGGTGGGCCCAACACACCACACAGCGGCCCTGTGGCACATAGCGCAGACACGTATGGGATGGAAAGGGAAAATCACCAAAATGACACCACTGTGGGATGTGAAAGCACTAGGTAACCTTAGGTCATGCAAAGGGTTCGCGCAGTGGGACTACATAGGGATCTCCACGGTAGGGGACCTGTGGGACAAAGGCACGGTGGTGGCGCTTTCCCACCTTCAACAGCAATACGGTCTAGGCCCCACCGAGACGTTCAGATATGTACAGATACGTCATGCACTGCTCCAAGCGATCCCGGCTGACACCGTACTGCCAGAATCCTCGCCACTAGAGGACAGACTATTAACAGACTTTATGCAGCAAAGTGCGACCTCCCTCACATATAAAAAACTGGTAAATAATCTGGATGACCCTACACTTAAACTTAAAGAGAGGTGGGTGGAGGAGATAGGCAAGTTAGATGAATCAGAATGGAATGCAGCACTTGCCTCCCCAAAGGAAGTAGGTATTTCGGCAAAATTCAGACTAGTGCAACTCAAAATTCTGCACCGCACTTACTACACTAGAACACTACTTCACAGGATACAAAGGGTAACACATCCCTTCTGCCTGAGGGGTTGCGGGGAGGAGGGAACGCTATTCCACACACTGTGGGATTGCCCACTGATTCAGGAATTCTGGAAGCAGGTTATGCGCATGGTCTCACAGACCCTCAAGATCACCATCCTACCTGAACCCCGTAAGTGCCTATTGAATATCTGGGACCCCAATGACCTGGATAGGTATGGATTGATATGGGCCACACTAGCAATAACAGTGGCTAAACGAGACATTGCGCAAAAATGGGGGGCTCCGGATCTGCCTACTGCAGCTAGATGGACTAGAAATATGGACCTGCTGATGGTGGTGGAAAGAGCGGTGTATGTGCTCAGGGCTTGCCCCCGTAAATGGAACAAGGTCTGGACCCATTGGAATGTTTACAGGGGGGAACTCTGTGAACCCTTGCCAGAAGAAGAAGACTTAGATTCTGAAGAGGAGGATGAGTGAGGGGATGGGCGGTGGGGTGGTGGGTGCCTGTTTACGACACAATGATGTGCAGTTATGGCTTTATCATGGACCAAAAACAGTAGCCATAGAGGGTGATGTTGGTTAACTATGAACGTATGTGGCAAACTGGACAATGATGACACGGGTTAAGTTTACTCTTCTTTGTTTTTGAATTGTACTCTTCACATATTACGGTTTGTGTTATGAAGGGACGGGGGCTACACCTTATATAATGTGAGACAGTATGCTGAGTTTCATCACTTGTACTAAGACAACTGATAGCTACCAACCAAGTCGTGGTTGGGATACCATTCGCATGCATGGGACTCTACACTGAATAAGCTGCCCTAAAGTAACGTATTTACATGGAAATTGTTATTGTTTCTGGGCTACCATATTGTACATGCACCTTATGCCTTCATATTAATAAATATTTTTTTTTTAAAAACATATTAAAATTTAGGGGCTGATTACGAGTGCAGCACTCTTTAACCGCCGTACTCGCGGGGCGCAGCAGTGGAAGTTCTGCGTCTGCTCAATTCAAAGGTGGCTTTTTGGACCATGCAATGCTGCGCCAGGCAACTGCCATTCCCTGGTGGAGCCGCAGTGCACAGGCCTAAATAATATGCAAGGCTAGACCGCCCCGGTCCGCCGAGCATTATATGAGTTTTCCCATTGCAAGCCTTTTCAAGGCAGGCTCACTGCCATGAAAAGGCTGGCGGAGGGGAAACAAAGACCTTTGCCGCCATGGGGATGCATTCAGGGGGGCACAACACGTGCCCCCCTGTTTGCATGCACCCCAAGTTCCAGCACGGCTTGGACTTCGCAGTCCATACCGCGCTCAAACTTCTTCTGCGTTCCCATTGAGGTGCCCGTTTTCAGGGCTTTGCTGTAGGGACGGCAAAAGAAAGGACCACAAAAGTTAGCCAGACTTGAGTTGTACTTATAATCTGGTGGGAGGTCCCTGCACGACTTTGGTGGTGCTGAGGTGGCGCAGAGCCGGTACAACACTGCCACAATCATAATCAACCCCTATGTTTTTAATAAAACAACATTTGATTTATGTTAAAAATTAAAATGTTGCATGATGTCTTACTTATTCACAAATGTACATGTAATCCAGTCTGTTTATTGAAAAATGAATTCTATAGGCATACATTCTTTTTATGCCCTTTGATATATCCAGATGATAAATCAATAGTGAACAGAAATAGAATACTTGACCCCTTGCATGCTGATGACGGTCCCCAGCCATCATGCACTACAGTGCTCGTGTGCTGATGACGGCTGGGGGCCGTCATGACCGCACCCGCGATCGGAATGTGCCGCACAGGCTCAGAATCGCGGCAGCATGCAAGGGGTTAAAGGAACTTTTGCACATAGAATGTTCAGTTACAAACAAACCATATATTTTGTCCAACCTATTCCAAGGGCAATATTTAAAATGGACTTGGAATTTGAAGGATGGAAATTCCGTCACGTATATGTTGGAATATCCCATCTGCAAAACTCTAAATCAGGCAGAAAAAATTACTCATTTAGAAATATTTGAAATGCAACAAAGTGAAAATGTTATCAATTCTAAATTGCATTTTGATTGTTAATGTATGTGAATCAATGTGTTAAAAAATGTACTGTAATGATATATCACGTTTTGACTAAACTGAAAGCCTGAAGAAAGGTAAAACTAAACATAAATTAAGAGATTTTAGAGAAAATAATTATATTTTTATATCTGTTCTAAAGTGGATCAAACATGTATCAATCCCTCTGTATTTACTTATGCTGTAGAAGTAATTTAAAACTAAAACTAAATATTTATATTTTGAATTTCTTCAACAGCATAAGTAAATACATAGCGGTACAAAAGGGGGTGGTGATGGACGGAGCATCTGAACCAATCAAACACTCACACCCAGTCAACAGATCTGGGTTTAATCCATCACCGTTCTTTAGCCCACTCTGCCACCCCAGTTCAGACATGGCCATATGCAAATCAGTCTGACCCTGTGCCTCATGGGAACAGTCCAGCCCGAAATGCAAAGCCATACCTGCCCTGGACTGAAAACAAGCTTCCTAGGACCAGTTTCTGGCATTTCAGCCATCTTCAGCCAGGCTTGCTTGAATTCAGTGGCAAGGTGAGCAAGGGACTCACGTCTGAGCATACCCTGCCAACCTATGGCGAACAAAGCGGTACAAAAGGGGGTGGTGAAGGACGGAGCATCTGAACCAATCAAACACTCACACCCAGTCAACAGATCTGGGTTTAATCCATCACCGGTCTTTAGCCCACTCTGCCACCCCAGTTCAGACATGGCCATATGCAAATCAGTCTGACCCTGTGCCTCATGGGAACAGTCCAGCCCGAACTGCCAAGCCATGCCTTCCCTGGACCGGAAACAAGCTTCCTAGGACCGGTTTCTGGCATTTCAGCCATCTTCACCCAGGCTTGCTTGAATCCAGTGGCAAAGTGAGCAAGGGACGCACGTCTGAGCATACCCTGCCAAAAAAAATACTTACATTAATTAGAGTAGGTTTTACAATTGTGAAGAGCTAAAAAAAAACAAGGTTTCAGTTTATACAAAAATTGGTACACCATTACAGTAAATGGTGTTGCTAGATTGTCAATTTACCTTGAAAAACACTAAGACGAGAGGCATTTGGCAAAACAGGACCAGTTTGTTTAATTGAACACTAGGGCCGGGGGCAGTTACAGAAGCGGGTTGAGGGCTGACTCAAAGTGCAATCATTGTGAGAGCCATTCTATGCATCTCTTGGAGCAACATAAAACAATTCATAGATCCGTTTTAAGGAGAGGAATGTGGGCCTAGTCATGGCATCATAAATTACCCCCATCTGATAACAAAAGCAGGTGGGTCTCGACCTTGAGTGGGCACAATGAGGGCCAGTGGGTAACGTGTCCAGATGTCCAGCACAGGGAGCACATGATCACTGCATGTGCTGTGTCCTGATTGGCTGAATGTTTCTAACTTCATGTGGCATCTAACTTTATGGTGTTTTGGGAACGCAAGCTCAGTACTGTTCATCGTTTTCAACATTTTACATCTGGTTATTTGCAGCTAGCGAGTGTTTGCTTTCATCTGCACAGTGAGCAAGGGTATGGACCCTTTCGTATTTACTTGTGTGTCTGAAAATTGTCTGAATTCATCATGAATGTCCTTGGACTGAGCCCAGCGAAATTATTCAGCAGTTCTTTTTTCTCAAGCCTGATGTAACATAGTTGTTTTCTTCTGTAGCAGATGTTGGTATAACTCTGCCAGATCTTCTCCAGGAATGACTAGAGTTGGGGTGTGTGTGGTGACCAGGGCTGGACTGGCCGTAGTGGGAACAGGGCGTTTCCCTGGTCGGCAGCTAGGGTGGGGGCTGATGTTGGGCTCCTGGGGGGCGTTTTTGTTACAGGGCCGTTTTTTGCAGCATAGCTGCAAAATCGTCCCCTGGAACAAAATTGTCCGAAACCGGCCCTTGCAAACAGCTCAGCCGCTCCCAAGGGGGCCGGCCGAGCTCTTTGCCAGGGCCAGTTTTGGTTCCCAGTCCGGCCCTGGTGGTGACGAGGGAGCATAGACCCAGCCATCCAGGGACGAGATGGGTGTAGGCAAATTTACTGCACTACCAGTAGGTATATAACAGCGTGGAGGTGCCCCATTGCACGTCTGGTATGGGTAGTATTGTGCCACAGTTCTCATTTGTGCTGAGTGAAATTGTTCCTTTATCTCTGAAACACAAGGAATACAGTGTATGTTTCTGTAGAATTAGGGTTTGCCTTTTCCCTTCCAACCAAGGGTACCTATCTAAGTGTCCCATATTTCCTGACATATTCTGGTGTTTAGCCCTTCCCTACAAGACTCATTTCTCTTTGTATCATCAAGCTGGATGGCCCTACTCTAGAATGCCATGTCTGGTGTTTATCTGCTATTAAAGAAGACTGCCCCAGATACGCTAAGGGCCACCCTGGGACACAGATGTAAGCAGACATGTTTATGCACCGGTGCAGTGGCGTTGCTACCTCTGAGAATCTCTTTTCTGGAAAGCCTTAGGGTCAAACAGTATCCTCCCCACTGGTGCCCTTCTTGCACATCCTATCTAGCTCTGTTTAAATATTGCTAGGCTCTGTGAAAAAGTACAGTGTTGGGGGATTGACCTCATAACAGGTCATATTTACCACTACTCCACAGGGTTCTACTCTGTTGGGTTGTATCTTGGCCCTAATCCTACACAGGTACAAGTGGAGAAGGGATTTCGCTTTTTCAGGGACTATCTATTGGGACATGTAAAGCCTGTCTGTGCTTACAGCATGCAGTATCACTGAACAGACATAACTTGACCTGGATGATCTGGGCGCCCAAGTTGTCTATGTTCTGAGACCATGTGTTGTGTAGGAGTGTTCTATGTAGTGCTAGTGTTGGGTTCAGGGTAATTAAAAATGACATGGGAGAAGCCCTTTTGCAAGCGTGATGTAAAGGATGTATGACGTTACAACGCATGCTTTTACATCGCATGCCTTTACAACGCGGTTTTTACATCGCATACCATTACAACGCATAGCGCTTTTGGGTGTTGGATAGTGAATAGTTTAATTTACTATTCCAACTCCAGTCTCCGTGGACACTAGGGAAGGTTATTGGATAGTAAATTAACCTATTCCCTATCCTAGAGCGCCCCCCAGCGCAATGCGTTGTAATGGTTTGCGTTGTAATGACCGCGTTGTAATGGTAGTGCGTTGTAAAAGTTTCGTTGTAAGTGATGTTTCCCGATGTAAATGTTGTGGTGAACTTATTTAACTAGGCAGATATTTGGCAATGTATGGATGCAGCCACACCCACAGTAAACAGAGGGTATACAGTTGTACAACAATACATAACTTATTGAATATTGCAGGTCTTGGTGAGGAATTCAGGGATGATGTCAGTAGTCCTCTTGACATAGGGTTTTTTTTTGCTTTTGGAAGAGTTCAAAAGGTTTGTGGAGAAAGTTTGTGGAAGAAGTTTGTGGAAAAAGCTTGTGGTCTTCGACTTGCGCACTTGGGTCTTGTTAGGATTATGGAAGTGGTCGCCAAAGAGAAGGTGGACTGCTGTAAGGGTGGTGCACTTTGGTGGCTCGATTGCAGATCTGTTGGATAAGAGCTGTTGATCATTTGTTAGGATTAGAAAACATTTGCATCCCTACGTATATCATCATCATTCTGGGGATGCCTCTGCTTTTCTTTTTTAGGAGTGTGCTTTTACATTCATACGTGCTAATTTTGGTGGGGCACCAGAAGGTGGACACAATCAAGGTGTTTACTATTTCTATTCATGAGTCACCTTAATTCCTACTTATGGGGCATCAGTCCTTCTCCCTCACCATGGCAGAAAAGGGTGTTTATTGAGGGGTGGATTTCAGATAATATTTTATGGGTGTCACTAGACGTCTTAATATCCTACCTTCCCTAGTGTGTGTGCGGGGGTGCCTTTTGAGCCAGTCATGTTTGGGGTGATGTGTAAAGAGGGGTCATGCCTCCATTTGATGTTGTTGGTGACTGCAAAGTGCTCTGGGGTCACGCATATACCCCTTCAATCCCAGCACATGGTGTGCAGTGGGACCCTCCCTCATGGCACCAGGTTTCTGGACGATGCCCTTTTTCTAGAGGGTTCTTGTTGGGCTAATATTGGGCTTCTTTTTTGCTGGTGTTTTGGGCGTTACCCTAGGTTTCCAGGTGATTTGCCTCTTTCAATTGTCGTGTACCTAAGTGTTATATTCCCAAGTTAGGCCCATGAAGCGAAGAAACTTATTTCTTACAATGTCCTCACAAAAAACATTTCCAGATGTGATCTTTTGCACATATTTGCATGCATGACAATATTGGATTAGTTTCTCTGAAACTAAACTTGTTTTCACATCTAGCTTTGCGTTACATTATTACAATGCCCTGATCATCGTGTGCAAGGTCTTGTTTTGCACTACGTACAATTGTCATCACTATCTTACTCCACGGGGTGACAGGTCTATCTACATATCCATAACATCACTAATCTATACGCACATCGCAAGGCTGCTTTTATTATAAAAGATGAGCATCCTAATAGATTAGTAGAGGAGGGGCTTCCGCTGACACCGAGGGTACTTGCATGCTGAGAAATCACAAAGCAGCGGTCTGACATCCCATGAGGGATGTCTAGTTTGTGACCAAGACGGGGTCCTTCACTCTCTCCCATCAGGTAATGGTGTTGGATCGTCCCTTGGGGGATTCTTGGATCCACACCTATACACACTCCAGGTACACTTAGAGTAGGGTTTGTATTGTAGTAGTACGCCAGATTACTGCCTTGTTTATATGCCTGCATATATACAATTCTTTAGCACTATTGTAGAACTATATTTACTATTAACACTTTTGGTACTTGTAACCACGTTCATCTGCTTCTGTCTATTAATTTATGGCAGCACACATATTTTATTCAAGAATAACGTTGATTCAATAAATATTATTGAAAATGTTCCACTGTGAGTTCTTTGTATGTTTCTCTAAGAATAAGTGAGCACAAGTGACTGAGCGAAAGGTTCTGTACTGTTTACACGATCCCGGAGGAGTCAGGGTTGTCATGTTCAGTTGTTGCCAGAAGCCATTCGCTCCCTGGTAGGGTAAGGGAGCTTGCGCTGGCTGTGTGAAGTAGCTGGTCTATAGGCCAACATATCCTGCATAGGTGTCCAGAATCAGTCTTGACACCAAGCCCTTAGTTTATGTTGTCCAAACAATGCGCAGGTCCTATGGATTGGTAGGAACTACACAACAGAGGAGGTCAGAGAGCTGTTTTGCAGGCCCCATGTGTTTCTGATGTGGCGGGTGTCCACAATCGGCTATTTACTTTCCCAGATGGTATGTGTAAGGCCTTGTGTGTATCTGCTTATCGCTAGGCTAGATATAGTGGTGAGCATATTTCTGGGTACCTTGCACAGAGGTGTGATGGAATTGTGTGGACTCTATCCTTTCCAACACTTCCTTTCCCTTTCACTACATCCCATTCAGGATGTTTGGGCCTGCTGTCCCCAAGGACTTTTGGCCGGCAGTATGCCACTTTCGTGTGTTTTGGAGGGACATGACCCAACAAGCTGGCTTTAGCTTTTTAAAAACATTGAGCGAAAGGAGGAGGTAGAATGTTGCTGAATGGAGAGACTGGTGCGAGGCCAGAACTCATCAAAATTTGCCTTATTCTGGTAATAGACTGGTACGAGCGTTTGCTCTGGTGGACTAATCCACTGACTTGGCGCCGTGCAGAACTTTGCGACCAGTTGGAGTTTGTGCGTGTGCTAAGGATGTCTTGGGGTCTTCGTCATCCTAAATGTGCAGTAAACCTGGTTCCTGACACTGGAGTACTGCTTTGATTTGGAACTGAAAAGGAAATCCAGTGGCCTGGAGTTGGGACCACACGGCATAAGGGAATTTCGAGTGGGGTCTGTTTGATCTGGTTTTTGGAACCAGTCCTGATTGGACTTGGGTCCCTGCTTTCATGATGGGGAGCCACCCAGCCCCCTTGTGAGACTGCCCTCTCCCCGGGGGCGTGGCCGGCCACCCCTGCCCTGAAAGATCAGCAACAGAGTGGGGTCTAGGCTCTTGCAGGCACCCGAATGGCGGACTCTAATGCGGATTCCCAATTGCCAAAACGTACAGCAGCTCTGAATTTCCCGAACACAAGTAAAGGCATGGATTCCTAATGTTGCCTTACTAGACGTACTTTTTTTTAATGAGTTTTGAAGTGTGCCTTAAGTCAAAACCGCCAACTAAGGTGTGGAGGTTTACCCACCACAGTTACGTCAACAGAAAGCACATCGTAATTGGCCCAGTGGATACTGCCTGAACTCCCACCCACAGGTGCTTTTGCCTATGGCGCCGTCAACACTGGAGGAAATTTCTGGCGGAGACGCCAAGACTGGGACGGACTATTGTCCACAAAACGACCAGCATCTAAATTGAGCAGGCAGATCGCCTAGTAGGCAGACAGATTAACGGACAGAAAAGCGGCAGTAGGACCAGATCCTCCAATATCTAAATAAGGCCCTTTGTCTGTTTCAAGGGACAGTACCACTCTACTTTGATAGTCTGCACCTTTGTTAGATCTTGTTAGATCTTACCAGCTATTAGATACAGGGCAGAAAGTCAGTATCAATACTAGCTGGATGTAACATACAGGTAACAACTGAAGCTCTTCTTACTGGTTCCAGCAGCAGAGGATGTAATGACCATAATTCCCGCAAAGTCCCCAGGATGCTGCTGCACAAACACAGGTAAGACCATACAAGGAAATGGGGGTTAAGAGACAAATAACCGACGGGCCCCAACTATAAAGAAGATCAGAAAAGCCAATGCAAACATGCAACTCACTACCAAAAACTGAGGTAAGGTCTTGAGGTCTTGAGGAGTCTAAATGGGGATTCATCATCCTGACCTGGAAATTTCCTTAAGCCAGAAAATGAGTGAGCATGCATACCCAAGAAGGTTAGCTGTCTAGTGATCCTTCAGTCTGAATTTCTACAGTTCTGGTCTCCAGTACTTCCAGCCCCTGCATGACTTAACTGATTCCTGAAACCCACACCCAAACAGATTTTGCAAACACCATGACATTGACACTTTTATTTTTTGATATTGGAGCATGTCCCCCCTCCAGTTAGGCCTGGGTGGCAGGGTGTGATCACCCAGATCTTTTATGTTGCCGTTAAAAAATCTTGTAAACAACATTAGGACCTTGACCCTAATCCTGAAATGATGGGATTTTTTGGGGGATTGATTTTATTTATTTGTATTGCACAGTTACTTAAAACCATTTGCAATACGTCATACATACAGTTTAAAAGGAGATTGAGACAACAATTATAAAAGACATTTGTGTGCAACACTATCAAAGCATTATATTGAAAAAATAATATATATATATATATATATATATATATATATATATATATATATATATATATATATATACATACATATATATATATATAATATATATACACATTAGTAAAACGGCAAGAAACTGCCAGTTCATCCTTTTTGCGTTGTTTCTTGTAGGATGTAAAATTTTAATAGCTAGATTGACATATTCACCAACTGGTTAGTGGAGGCACGTTACTTATTAAGTCAAATTATATTTCATCTTGCCTGACCCCTCTTCTTCAATGAGCCTATTTCGAAGCTCGCCCATGTATTTCCCAAACCTGGCCAAGTCCGACAGAAGAGTGCAGGAAAAAAGTACCAAAACGGCTTCTGTTACTATTCAAAACCCCGTTTCGCAGCCAAATTTGTTTTAAAAGAGTCGGCAGAAGCATACCGGGACAGGAACAAATCAAGTGTAGCAGAGATTCCTGTTTATAGTGGCAGAGTCTACATCTGATTTTATGTTCAAGGGACTTTCAGCCGGGGTTTGATTCTTTGATTTGGAGGGGCACTAGTCTGGCCCATATATATAATGTTTTCAAGTGCTTTCCTTCCCAGTGCTTGATTAAGATAGGGCTGGGTTTTATATCCAGTATATGATGTTAGCAACCCGGGTGGCCCTCTTCCTGTTGCATATTCCGCTAGGTCATTTGTGCATGACAATTGAAAACATTGTTTGTTAATTGCGTTTTTATTTGCTAGGTCATTTATTGATCCTTCCAGCCAGTTTTCGATTGCCAAACCCAATGTTTCCACCGCTTTTTCCTTATAACCTTGCTACGGGTTGGTTGTCTCTCCATAAATTGGCTTAAGCATACCTTTTAAGCTTCCGGCTGGGGCTGTTAACACTTGATAGTAATACTTTGCATGCGTTCCCAAACATTCCTTACTTTGTTGCCTTAGGCCGAACTCGAAACGAATCAGGCTTTTACGAGTATATTTGGGAAGTTTAAAAATGCGTTTGTAGGCCAGGCATTGCACTTTGTCCAACATTGCGTCCATTTTGCCTGGAAATGCCTGCTGTGCATAACCTGCAGTTGCCCTAATTCTAGCTTGTATTACTTTTCTAATAGGGGCTGACGTTGGACTGTGCATTAACTCATTTAATTTGCATAGCGAAAAGATTGTTGCCTGTACTCTGGCCTTCATTTTGTGCATGTGTGATGTTGCTTTACCTGTTTCACTTAGACAGCACCCGAGATAATTGTACGATCTTGTGGTATTATTAATTTCCTTACCCACATGCCATTTCAGTAAAGCTTTTGTGGGGAAGTGATCAAAAACGACTACTTTAGTTTTTTGAGCATTTATTGTAAGCTTGTTGCTTTCATTGTACTTATTTAGGGTGTCTAGGCCTCTTTGTAGCCCGATTTTTGTGTGGTCCATTACCACTAAGTCGCCTGCGTATTGTAAAATTTGCAGTTTGTTGTTCCCGATTTTTGGGGTTACAAGGCTGGCATTAAGATGCTTCTTCCCCAGATCAGCGGTGTATAGATTAAACAGCGTGGGGGCAAATCCCTGTTTTAATCCGCGGTTTGTCAGGCACTTTTTTGTTATGGTGTTATCCGCTAGCTTTACTTTGATCCAGGTGTTACTGTATAGTGAGATAATGGCATTAAGGAGACCTGCTGGAATATGCCAATTACTCAATTTTTCCCAGAGCTTATGTCGGGGTACCCCATCAAAGGCAGATGAGTAGTCAACAAAGCATGCAAAAACTGGTTTATTGTTTTTGCAGTTAGCTTGCTGGTTCAGATATGACATAGCCACGATGTTATCAATTGTAGAGCAGCCCTTATGGAATCCAGTCTGAAAGTAGGGGAGGATTTCGTTCTCTTTAATCCATCCATTTAGTTCCTTCAGTAAGGTGCTAGCATAGGCTTTTCCTACAATGTCCAGAGGGCAATTAGTCTATAATTGTTTGGGTCTGTATTGTCCCCTCTCCCAAAGATTGGATGCACGAAAGATCCTCGCCACGAGTCTGGTACTTTTGCTTTTAGTCTACATTCGATGAACAATTTAGAGAGAATTTTACCCCAGTAAACTGGATCTTCTCTAAAGATGGCACCTGGGAGGCCATTGGGCCAGGGTGCCCCATCTCTTCTTATCCTTTTTATTACCTGTTTGACTGTGATACCGTCTTGATCGTTGCCCAGGGATTCCACAGGGGCCTCCGTGTCTATGTCTTCACTATATGCGGGATGGACCTCGTAGTTTTCAGGGTCTATGGAAACTGCTTTCTCAGTATAGATTGAAGCGACGTGTCTCAGCCAAGCATCTGCGTCTACTGAGTTGCGCCTGTCCACTTTACCTTTCTCCAAGTTTGCTATGTATTGCCAAAGCTGTCATTATTTGTGAGGTTTTGAGAGCTCGTGTATTGTTACCCAATCTTTCTCAAAATGTTCTTGTTTAAGCGACCTTAACAAATGTCTCTGCATCTTAGATAAGTCTTTACACCTCTCCCTTGTTTCCTGGGTTCCTCCGATTTTATGTAGTCTTCTTGCCCTTTTTAATTTATGTGTTATTGTGGTTAGTTTTATGTTGTTGTATCTAAATCGTGGGGTATGCGTTGTGATACCCGATGCACTGACATTGAGGTCATTAACCAATATGGCTTTTAGGGTTCCAATCCACTTTGTCCAGTTTTCCATACTAGGTTGATTTCCCGGACTCTTCTCTTTGCACTCTTGTTTTTTTTCCAAACATTGAACCGATTTACTTGGTGCTTGTTCCATTTTAGCATTTTAACTAGTGTGTGTTCTTCAGTTCCTGTTGACTGGGATACTGTGGCTGCTTGTTCCCTCTGTAACAAGCCGAAGTTTAGATCCACCTGCAATAATTTGTGGTCACTAGTTTCACGCGCTTTTGCTTCAAAGTTGACAATTTTCTGGGATAGCAGATTGCATGGAAAGATGTAGTCTATTGTGGAACAGTTCTTGAATGTGGCCGTACCCGAAGGCTTGGAATCTGGATTTGTCCGGGTTTCATTTGCGGATTTTAGGTCATAGTTTTTTAGGAAGGAGTTAAAACCCTTTCAGAGCTGGTTAGACCCAATCCTGTAATGATGGCCAAATGAGATTTTTTTGTCTTGTAGCAATTCTAGCAGATCACGTCAGTCGGCAGTCCCAGTTGTGGAACTGCACAACTAAAATGTAAAAAAGGAGGAAAACCTCCCTCCCCTATAGGTTTAAAGTATCTTTTTAAATTTCGATCGGCAAGATAGTCCTTCATCCATAAGGCTAATAGTCAAGATGTCTCTATTTTGAGTAACACTCTAAAATTATGAAATTACCTACACAGATTTACACTATGCCAAGTAAAAGCACTTTCTTGAGTGAAGATCTACGTTCAAGTTAGGTTTAATTCCATTCAGAAGATTTTTACTGTAGTGCCGTAAAAAGCTCCCTTTGGGAGTTACAATTAATGTAGACCCTCTTAATAGATATGCACAAAATGTACGGGGCTGACCCCTACCAACTTGGTAGAGCTTTTTTTGTATCTGACATTTACTGCAGATTAGCTGAATTGTGTCAAAGCTATTTCAAAAAACAAAAAATGTTTGTTAGTGGAAATTCATATTTACATAAGCACAGTTCATTACAGATTCTGCAATAACAACTCTGCAGTTATGGTTAAACAGAAAACCAAATTTTGTGGCAATATTTGATAAATCTGAATGAAATAAAAGGAAACCAGATTTAGGTTGGGCATGGTAGGCTTTATGTACACCCATTCACATTAGAGATTTTGGTTAAAAAAGGGTAGGGATATTAAAAAGAAAATATTTTAACATTTGTAGGAAACTTGCTCACCGCTTCAGCAAAAAACGCTGAAAGCACTGCCACCAAACTTTGGATTAAACTCAGGCTTTGTTCTGAAGATTGTCTTTGGTTGATTTGGCTTAAATCCATTGAGTAGTTTTTGACACATTAGTGTTACGAAATTGTGTTGGATGGGCCACCTTATAGTGTAGTAGTGTGGCTCACTGGTTAGAGGCGGCAGACCCGAGAGCAGAGGACGGCCCGGGACCAGGGTTCGATTCCCGGCGCGGCAGGTTTCTGGACCAGGGTCAGCGGACTCGATAATTCTCTCGCCTCGGTGCCCACTCTGATCAGCGATCACACTCGGCAACTCTGGGCATTAGCTTGCCTCATCTTCACTAACGGCCCCACCAGACCGCCGGGGATGCCTGGTCTCACCCTGGAGATACCCATTAAGGGACCATCTCTCAGGGAAGCCAGGAAGGGTTTCGCAGCGGTCGAAGCGCCTTGGGACCCTACGGGTAAGTAGTGCGCTATATAAATGCCTATACATACATACATACATAGGCATAGCTGGAATGGTAGGCTGCTGACAATCTTTGAACCTGTGTTTCTTGGGCCATCTGCAATGCTAAACTTTAAAAAAAAGTCAACTAACCATATTGAATGAGGCAGATTTTTCTCCCCTCACTCTTTTCTGGTACTGTAACTCAAAGCTGAATGCACAAACCAAAACTCTCTTATTGCTTGACTGGCTGGCTGCAGCAGAAAGATTTCCTAGGGCATGTTGTCTACATCCTGGAAAAACAAAAATAAAGGCCACGTAGAGGATTTAAATTGAAAAGCAAACAGTTTGATGCATGGGTTTGGAAGTTTGTGAACTCAGGGCAAAAGTGGCCATCATGCCGCCAATGTGTCGGTAAGTTTGCAGACTGAAGCATGTTCATGGACAATTAAACGTGTGGTTCATGTTCGGTTCGGTTCCATGCCGTAGCTTGTGGTTCTGTACAGAGTTAGTGAACAATAAAACTTGTGAACCCTTTCTAGGATTCTTGTCACAGTTCACTGACTCTCTGCGGACTTTAAGGACCACACTCACCATTTGGGCTTGCATGAAACTAGTGGCTTGCTTTAAAGTCTGAAAAGTCGAGACATATTTGGGCGCCATTTAAAAAAATAATGTCTTCTTTTATATTCATTTATGCACAGATATGGGGTGGGGACAGACTTCTTTTAAAGGGTTTCTTACAGAAATTAATATGTTTAAAAGATAAGCTGGCAGCCCAGAGCAGAGCCTGGGTTTGTGGGCTCAGCAAGACTAGCAAAATGAGCAAAACTTCCTTTAAAGTCTGTAAATTAACAAGTTAACAAGCATTCTGAGAGCTTCAATCATTGGTATGAAGTGTCTAAGTATTTCACTAGGAGAAAGAATACCTGTTTCATAGCAACATGAGGAAATCTACCTTTTTATGAAGAGTAGAAGATTGTTTCTAGATTTACTGGTAGTCAGATATGAATTTCAAATGTTATGTAAACTGGATTTGGACACAGATGGAGGATTGATTATTGAGCCTGCGGCCAGCACCCAGTATACATAAAGGCCAAGCACATCCGGAGTTGGGCCCTCGAAAATGTTTTCATGCTAGGCCAGGCCGAAGGCCAGGCCATGCACCGAGAGGTGATGTGCAGAGGGGTTTGGTTGTCTGCTGACAGTTGGGCATAGGGCGGGGCTTGCCAAAGGCCAGGCCCTGCTGCTAACTTCTGGGCTGGCCAAATGCAAATGTTTGGGCCCAGGGCATGGCCCAAGACAAGACTCTTCGGCCAAACAAACATGAATGCATAATGGAGGGTTTGCATCCCTCAGAAGATTGGGCTTAGAGCAATTTGTGGACCCTGGGTCCATACTATATATATATAGTCAGACAATGTGATTCCTCTTCACAGCGAGCTCAATCATCCAGTGCTAACATAAATTGGGCGGAATTCAGCCCCAACTAATATTTAGGAACAAAGAAATGTCACACTACAGTAATGCTGCTATCAGAGGTTTTTATTCACCAGTGAATGTATGTGTGAGTGACTAATTTGTGTGAATGTCTGCATCAGTTTGTCAGTTGGTGTATAAGTGGGTGCATGTGTTAGTGAGTAAGTATATGAGTGGCTGTATGGGTTAGTGATTGGTTTTCTGAGTACCTGTGTGGATGTATGAGGGTCTGTGTTGGTGTGTAAAGAGGTGTATGACTCCCTGCATGGATGAGTGAGTGGGTGAATCATTGCCTATATGGGTTCGTAAGTGCATCTGAGGGGAGCTGTATGGGTGAGAGAGTGTGCGTATGGCTGTGTCCGTGAGTGAATGGATGTGTCAGTGGTATATGGGTGAGTAACTGCATATGCGAAAGGCAGTATAGGTGAGTGTTGGAGTATATATGTGACTGTATGTGTGAGTGAGTGATTGTGAGGGTGGCAGTATGGGTGAGTGTGTGCTTGTATCAGTAACTATAGGTAAGAAAGTATGTCTTAGTATCTGTATGAATAAGTGAGTTGGGGTGTGTCTAAATCTATATTGGTGAGTAAGTGGCTGTGTTATTGGCTGTAGGGGTGAGTGACTATGTGTGTGAATAGCTCTATGGGTGACTGAGAGTGTGTGAGTGGCTGTGTGGATGTATGAGTAGATATATCAGTGGCTTTACTGATGAATAAGTTGGTGTACAAGTTGCTGTATGGGTGACTGAGTAGATGTGTGTGTGTAATCCTATGAATCAGTGAGTGGGTATGTAAGCACTGTATGGGTGTGTCAATGGATTCGAGAATGGTAGTGTGAAAGTTGGAGTGAGTGTATGAAAGGTTACATGGGGTGTGGCTACGACAGAGATTCTGCGGATGATGTCATCAGTGATTTCATTTGAGGTGTAATTTGTGATGTCATCAGTGATGTCACTGACCATTTGATGAGTGATGTAATATGTGAGCTCATAAGCAGTGCATTGCGGGGGCGCAAGTTACATATAACTGCTGAATTTCTCTGGTTTTGTACGAGTGAAAAGGGTACAGCCCGACACTACATCATAACCCAGAATTTTTTCTCTTTTGCATCATGGTACAAGCGGTGCAACATTTGTGCTCCCCTCAGTGTTGACTGTGGTGTTAACACTAGAGTCAACACTAATATGATGTAGGGTCAAGCCATACCCTTTTCCCTGCCCAAACTGTTTTTCATGATCTCCTCTACCATTTAGCACACATTGCTAATGCACCTTTTTGTAAAAATTGCAATCCGGCCCATTGATTACACTTTATCCGGCCCCATCTGGAGATTAAGGCTCGAGCAGGAGAGAACGGCCCTAGCCGGAAAGTACGGTCCGGGTGCGGAGAGTACAGTCCGGGTGCAGCGAGTACAGTCCGTGCACGGAAATTCCGGCCCGAGTGTGGACGTAAAGTTAAGAGTTGCAAGTGCATTCTGTGAATACCAAAAATCGTAAGTGCTTTCTGTGAACACCAAAAATAGTAAGTTTAGGATTATGTCTCAGAATAGTTCTGTGAATCGGCCCGTTGTGAGCACGTTGTGTGTAGCTGTTTACTATTATAGTATTGAGCAAACACAAGGAGATGATGGACGGAGTGCTGAAACTTTTCAAATACTCACCCCAGTCACAGATCTGGGTTGAATCTTTCATCATTCTTTAGCTCACTTCGCCACCTCAGTTCAGGCACAGCTATAAGCAAATCAGTCTTGACCCTGTTCCTCATGGGAACAGTCCAGCCCAAACTGCCAAGCCATGTCTTCCATGGACCAGAAACAAGCATCCTGTGATTGGTTTCAGGGTAATACCCCTCATGAGCCAGGGTAGCTCAAACCCAGTAGCCACGTCTGGGCGTACCCTACCAATTTAGGACAAAGCAAACACAAGGAGATGATGTACGGAGTGCTGAAACTTTTGAAACACTCTCTTCCAGTCACAGATCTGGAGTGAATCCATCATCATTCTTTAACTCACTTCACTACCCCAGTTCAGACAGAGCTGTATGCAAATCAGTCTTGACCCTGTGCCTAATGGGAACGGTCCAGACCAAACCGCCAAGTCATGTCTTCCTTGAGCCGGTAACAAACATCCTAGGAACGGTTTCGGGGTAACACCCCTCATCAACCAGGCTAGCTTGAATCCTGTAGCAAAGTGAGCAAGGGAGCCACGTCTGGGTATGCCCTGCCAATTTAGGGCGAACAAAGCAAACACAAGGAGATGATGGACGGAGTGCTGAAACTTTTCAAACACTCACCCCAGTCACAGATCTGGATTGAATTCTTCATCATTCTTTAGCTCACTTCCCAACCCCAGTTCAGACACAGCAATATGCAAATCAGTCTTGACCCTGTGTCTCATGGGAACAGTCCAGCCCAAACTGGGGTGGCATGGTGAGCAGAAAAATGATGGATTTAACTCAGATCTCTTGACTGGGGGCGAATGTTTTGATTTATTCTGCATTCCGTCCATCAAATGTGTGTTTTCTGCTTTCTCGCACTAAGTGTGCGAGGCATGTCCAGACGTGGGTTGCCGGCTCACTGTGCCACTGGATTCAAGTTATCCTGGCTGATGAGGAGTAAAACCCCTAAACCGGTCCTAGGATGCTTGTTTCCGGTCCAGGGAGGACCTGGCTTGGCAGTTCGGGCTGGCCTGTTCCCATGTGGCACTGGGTCAAGACTGATTTGCATAAGGTCATGTCTAAATTGGGGTGGCATGGTGAGCAACAGAATGATGGATGTAACCCAGATCGCTTGACTGGGGGTGAATGTTTTGATTTGTTCTGCATTCTGTCCATCAGTTGTGAGCCTTTTTCTTTCTCACCTTAAGTGCCCCAGGTATGCCTAGACGCGGTCCCGGGCTCACTGTGCCACTGGATTCAAGCTATCCTGGCTGATGAGGGGTGAAACCATGAAACCGGTCCTAGGATGCTTGCATCCGGTCCAGAGATGACCTGGCTTGGCAGATCGGGCTGGACTGTTCCCATTAGGCACAGGATGAAGACAGATTTGCATATGGCCAAGTCTAAACTGGGGTGGCATGGTCAGCAAAAGAATTATGGATTTAACTCAGATCTCTTGACTGGTGAAAATGTTTTAATTTGTTCTGCAATCCGTCCACCCATTGTGTGTCTTTTGCTTTCTCGCCCTAAGTTCTCCGGGTATGCCCATACTTGTGTCCCGGGCTCACTGTGCCACTGGATTCAAGATATCCTGCCTGATGGGGTGTGAACCCCTGAAACCGGTCCTAGGATGCTTGTTTCCAGTCCAGGGAGGACCTGGCTTGGCACTTCAGGCTAGACTGTTCCCATGAAGCACAGGGTCAAGACGGATTTGCATATGGCCAAGTCTAAACTGGGGTGGCATGGTGAGCAAAGGAATGATGGATTTAACCCAGATTTCTTGATTGGGGGTGAATGTTTTGATTTGTTCTGCATTCCGTCTATCAATTGTGTGTCTTTCACTTTCTAAAAGTACCATTTTCAAACATGTAATTTGTAAACCATCCTTACGAAAAGACGTAATATTAAATATTGAGTTCAGAGAGCCTAAATTTTCTTTCTCTATCTTGTCCCAATGGGATATTATACTTGTAAGATGTTACTAAGTATTTCCAATTCTATGCTATGGGACAGATAGTCTTTCAATAGTGAAATACTGCCCATTTCGTTTTTCCCTATCAGGACATGCCACAAACACCAGTATTTTTCACAGACATTACACCCTGCCCATGGGGGTATCTTGGGCTTACCATAGGGGTGCCTTACATGTCAGAAAAAAGAAGATTAGGGCCTGGCAATTGGGTCCACTTGTCAGATCGACATGGCAGTTAACAAACTGTGCACAGACACTGCAGTGGCAGGTCTGAGATACCTTTTCAGGCCTACTCATGTGGGTGGCACAGCTGGTGCTGCAGGCCCACTAGTAGCATTTGACTTACAGGCCCTGGCACACTCAGTGCACTTTACTAGGGGCTTACCAGTAAATCAAATATGCCAATCAGGAAGAACCAATTGTAATAACAATTGACACAGGGGCACTTGCACTTTGACACTGATCAGCAGTGGTGAAGTGCCCAAAGCATCTAAGCCAGCAAAAATGAAATACGGCACAGCTTCAAAAATATAGGAAGTGGAGGCAAAAAGTCAAGGGAAACCACGCCAAAGATGCCAAGTCTAATATTTACTCACTCTCCTAGCCGAAAAACGAGAGTACAATCACTAAAAAACACAGCTTAAACAACTAACAGCAGATTACTGCTGTCTCAGAGCACCCTGTGTTCAGTCTCTAAAGTATGATATCTCTGTTGCTAATGGGGCAAGGGGGTTAATCTGGTTTCACTCACTTGATAAAACAAACTGGGAGTATTGCTTAAAACACAGGTCTGACCACAGATCAAGGGAGAAACTAGGAGAGAAAATTCGTTACAGGCAGTATGAAAAAAACTTATTTTAGACTGCAAAGCCCACAATTCAACATGTTAAAGGAAACAGTCACAGGTAAGGAAAACCCTCAATTTTCTAAACAGAACAGATGAAAAATGATGCAATCATGGGCAGGTAAAAACTTACGTTTTTAAACTGTAACAACCACAAGCAAAACAGGTAAGTGTGTAAGTGTAACTTGTAAGTGTATAAAGTGCATGGAGATCACAACATTGCACTGGGCCTTATTTCAAATATATCACAAACCTGCAGAAGTGGAAATCATGTTACCAGCACTGCAGAAATATTATGAAAAGAAATGGCATGATGGTGGCTAACCGTCGAGCATGGCGGCCGCACTGTGAGCGAGATCCGGCACCGGACCGGGGAAATCCTGCCAAACTCCTTGGGAATCGGGAGACATCAACCTGGTGATTCCCCGAGGAGACCCTGCTGTGGGGGTCAAGGGCCATCTAAGCTGAGAGCGGACTTTCTGGGGCCGTATATCCTGCGGACTGGTAAGGCCCAGAGAGATCTGCGTAGCGGCCCTGAGAGCTTTGCCTGCTGACACTGCGCTGCGCTGCGGGCGGAGAATCGAGACCCTCGCCGACGGTGGGTGCCGGGGGCCAAACACCGGGGAGTGGAGCCCCCATCCCCGCCTGCCGCCACAGCGATGCATGAACACCAGAACGGCGTGGGACCCCGATGCGAGAGGGCCCGTGATAGACTGATGCTGGATGTCTATGATGTGGGGGAGGACCCGCTAGCTTGGTTCCTCTGCATGCTGCTCCGGCAGCGAATCACGGTGGACAGCTGACTGCACCGGGTGAGTGCTGTATCCTACCTGGCAGTGTGCTGTGCAGATGCGCTGCCTAAATCCGGCAGCGCTGGAGTGACTGTTGAGCGGAGGACCCGCTGCGGTAGAAGGAAGATTGGGAAGAAGGCGGCCTGTGTTGGAAGCGGGAAACAGTGCTGGCGATAGGCAGAGGTGACCGGAGCTGCTGGTCTTGCTGCTGGGTGTCTGCCTGCAGCGACGGGGCTGGCTTGACGGCAAGGAAGACAGAGGCTATATCCTGCTGAGTGAGGCTGAGGGCCGGCACTTCGCCCCTCCTTCCTGCTAGGGTATCGGGGTGCCCCCTGGTGCCGGCTGTATGCGGAGGGCAAAGAAGGCCCGGGCAGACCCATTGAAATCAAGGCCTGAACTGGCAGAGGTCCGTAAGGAACAGCGACCGAGGCCCGCGGGAGGCTGCGGAGACCTGCCTGGCGTAGATGAACATTGCCAGTGGCGGGCGATAACCCATGCCCAGACACAGAGCCGACGTGTACGGGGGCTAGGGGACCGAGCTTCACGCCCAGCAGCATACACCACCATGGCATAAACACAAGCTGGATTTCTTCCTCACTTGGCCGCCTGCCCTGACTGGACTGGCTGCCCCAGCTCTCATACCGGCCACTAGCAGCAGTGGCCTGGGACCTAAACACAGTGACTGCACATCTCTGCATGCAGGTGAGACACAAATCAATCCTACAGGATGGGTCGTCCGAGGGGAAAAATGCAGATGCAAACAGTGCTGATACCCAGCCCTCGGAGGACACAGAGCCTACACAAATGGCCAACACAATACCACCAACCGGCATAGAGACCCCACCGGATAAGCTGGACCGTATAATGCAAGAAGTGAGGGAGTCGAGAAAGGCGATTGAGCAGCAACTGGGAACCCTGACAACCGGATTTACTCACCTGAAGGCTGACCACGCCAAACTCGCTGCCACAGTTAAGGACAACAAAATGGCGATTGAGGAAATCCTACAGCAACACAAAGAGCATGGAGAACAACTTAAACAGCTTCAGCAGAAGGTGATGGGTCTTTCAGGATAGGGTGGATGATGTGGAGGGGAGGGCCAGACGCAATAACATCAGCGTAATTGGCCTGCCAGAACACTGTGGGGGACAGAATGCAACTGTATTTATGGAACGATGGTTCAGGGACCATGTAGCCCCAGAGGGCATCTCCGACTTCTTTTGCGTTGTACGAGCACATTAAATTCCTGCGGGCAGGCCAACGGCGGGAGCTCAACCCCGCCCACTGATAGTAAAAATACTGAATTTTAGAGACCGGGACGTGCTACTACAGAAAGCCAGAGAGTTGTCTCAGATTCAGTATAAGAATCAGAGGGTATCACTGTACCCAGACTACACTGTCTTAGTGCAAAGAAAGCGATCTCAATACCAAGAAGTAAAGACCAGACTCAGAACCCTAAACATCAAGTATGCCCTGTTATTCCTGGCCAGGCTTAAAGTTATATATGATCAAAAAACGCTTACGACACCCTAGAAGAAATACCTGGTCTGAGGAACATACCACACACTCGGACTCTGGGAGCAGTATTGCATTGTTTAACGGTATTACGCACCAAACAGCGGAGGGCTTCCTGGGTTAGGGGGAGGACGGGTAATGGGGAACACTGTTTCTGTACGAGAAGTAACCTGTCAGACTGACCTCTGTAAGCAGGGAAATACCCCCTTCCTTCTACAAACCCGATACTGACGCACACTACTGACACCGGTCCGGGCAGCGTAGAGCCCGCGCCACCTTCTCTTCCAGAGCTAGGGAGCGAGAGCCGCACACCCCCTCATGGCGAAAGCAACGACAACACAGTTCATAGTTAACACTGTTGTAAACATGGTTTGGACCAGCACTGTTCTTTTGCTGGACCAAGTATTCTTAGTTAGAGTTAAAATGGTAGTACAGCCCGACCTGACCCTCCCCGTTACTCTGCACACTGCTGCCCCCCTCTCGTGGGAAATGTGCAGGATACAAATACACAATACATACACATGCAGGACAGTTATAAAATAGTTACTTGGAACATACGGGGACTGGGGTCCATCTACAGGAGGCACAGAATCCATGCACAGCTCAACAGGCGGCAAGCGCATACAGCATTCCTGCAGGAGTCCCACCTCACTGTGGCTGAGGCAGCCAAATTAGCAAGAAATGGAGAGGCCAGGTCTTCTCCACATCCTACTCTGCCTATGCCCGTGGGGCTTCCATCTGGATACGCAGTGGGGTACCCTTCAAGATGCTGGAGCAGCGGGTGGACCCAATGGGGAGATACATACTAGTGAGAGGAACCCTAGATGGCGCATATATAGTGCTAGGGAGCATATACGCCCCTAATTTTGAGCAGGATAAATTCCTATTGAACCTCAACCCTATCCTTACACCCTGGACAACATACCCATGGATACTTGGAGGGGACTATAATGCTGTCCTTGACATTGACAGGGATAGATCACACCCTCCCCTCTACGGTGCTGGCACAATTAGACAGGCTGAGGCACTGTGTAGATGGGCGGAAGGATGGTTCCTGGGGGACGCCTAGCGATTAAAGAACCCTAATATTAGGGAATACTCTTTTTTCTCACACCCACACCAACTGCACACTAGAATCGACAGGATCCTCTGTTCCCTCCCTACTACCTCCCAGATAACACACGCCACATACCTGGGAAAAACCTTCTCAGACCATAACCCCTTAGAGGTCACTCTTGCCCGGGGAAGAGTCCCCACCTGCAAGCTATGGACCCAGATGCTCAAAGACCAGGTATTTCGTGGCACGTTATCTGCAGGAATCATCAGCTACTTTGCGGAAAACGCTGGCACTGCCTCATCACTGAAGGTAGAATGGGACACATTCAAGACGGTTTATCAGGTGAATAGCAATTAGCACCACAGCAGGGATCAGGAAGCAAATACATAATAGTGTCATTGATGTTGGAAATTCGCTGAACAAGTTAGAGCAGGACACAGCTGCGGACACCAACAAGGGAGCAGCGCTACAAGAAGCCCACATAAAACATGCAGAGCTCCTAGAAACACTGAGACAAGTTGATTACACCGCATACACGCGCACAAAGCATGCTGAAGCCAACAAAGCTGGCCCGCTCCTGGCGCGTATAATTAGAGACGATTCCCCACAGACTCCCATACACGAGATACTCACGCCAAATGGGAACACTGCGGACATGCAGAAAGACATTAACTAAGCCTTTTGTGCGCATTACCAAACCCTACACCAAACACCGCCACCACTGGAAGATGACTCCCTCCATGCATTCTTGACCAACCTTCCATTTCCTAAACTTACACAAGCAGCGCAAAAGGACATCTCTGGCGCAATCACAAGAGAGGAAATCAAAGAAGTCATCCACGCTCTACCCCGCAATAAGGCTCTGGGCCTAGACGGCCTCCCCGCTGAGTGCTTTGCCACATACGCAGATGCCCTAGTCCCACACATTGAGCGACTATACAATGCTGCGTTTAGACTCAGGAGTGTTACCCCGCACTACGATGCAGGCATTGGTGGTGTCTCTCCTTAAGCCTGGCCGCTCTCCGTTAGATATCTCGGGATATAGACCTTTATCTCTGCTTGCAACAGACTACAATATCCTCAGCAAAGTCCGGTCGGCTGCATCATGCTAGACCTGCGGCCAGCGTTCGATACCCTTAGATGGGATTACATGATCCAGACGCTAGGAAAGTTTGACATCCCCCCAGTTTATCTGAAATGGATTCAGTTACTGTACTCAACCCCAACGGCCAGGGCTCGCACTCGCAGGCATATCTCATGGGAGTTCTCCTATTGGCAGCAGCACCAGACAGGGATGCCAGCTGTTTCCCTTGCTATTTGTGTTAGCTATAGAACCACTGTCTCTTAGGGTAAGGCTGACGGCAGAGCAGGAGGGGATCCGACTGGGCCACACAACGAATGCGTTGTCTGCCTACGCAGACGACATAATCTTATACGTCAATGACTTGACTGCCGGCCTCGCACCACTACCTGGGATATTTGCTCACTTTACGCGAGTCTCAGGATTGGCAATAAACAAGAACAAGTCACAGGTCTTCTTCTTCCATCCGGAAGCAAGCCCGGACGGGATACAGTTTGGACAACTCCGCTTAACGGACGCCCCCTACACCTTCAAGTACCTGGGGATACAAATTTATAGAAGCACGCCAGATCTCATTGAGGGGAACCTGAACAAAGCTATCTGAGCGCTTAGAGCAGAGGTCACATTTTGGACGTTATTACCACTCTCGGTAATGGGTAGAGTGGAGATTTCAAAGATGATAGTTCTGCCCCGCTTACTATAATATTTTGTAAATCTACCAGTAGTGAACCCAACAAATATGCTTACATCCCTGAACAAGTAACTGACTGACTTGATCTGGGGTAATGGCCGCCGTAGAGTTGGTCTGACAAAAATATAGCTGGAAACGGACAAGGCCGGACTGTGGGTCCCGGATTTCCGTGCCTATTGCTGCGCGGGCCAACTGCAGTGGCTATAATTCTAGCAAGCAGGGCGTAATTTGCACGAAATAGGCTACACAACCCTAGAACTCAAACGAGGGGAATTACACACACTCCTGCTCTCACGGGCCAGAACGCCCCCTATCGCCCCAACACTTTTACGTACTGCACTCGCACACTGGAAACAATCCCTACACTGCACACGCAGCTGCTCCTAATACTCAGATAACACGCCGCTAGTGAGAATACCCACCCCTACCGGCCTAATTGCTAAACGGCGAATACGGGCTTGCGTTGAGGGCGGGGTAGCCACGGTGGGAACACTGTTTGATGAGGGCACCCTATGGATCACTGTAACTTCGTCAGGCGCAACGGGGTTACAGATCGGTTATATATCACACACTGCGATTATACATTATGTGAAGAAACATTGGGCTCTGCAAAGGGAAGCACCCGTCCAACACGAACTGGTCCATATGATATATCTCATGGGCAATGGCTGACACCTCACCAAATAGCTATACAGAAGCATCAGAGCACATGCAGGCGTCACCCTGACGAACTTACTGACTAGATGGTCCAGGGACCTGGACAAAGAACTGACAGACAAAGAATGGGCCTCAATGTTAGAATACCCTAAGAAAATCCCACGAACGCCAAATTTAAATGTATCCAACATATGATTCTAAGCTTGGGATACATAACACCACATCGACCACAGCTTATAGTCCCAAATACGCAAAACTGTTGCCCCATATGCAAGGCAGAGGGGGCAGATTTGATCCACATGCTTTGGCAGTGCCCGGCGCTCGTGGAGTTCTGGGCGGGGGTGGTGTCCGTCACTGCTGCTGCTGCGACAGGTGCCCCTGTGCTGTGCCCCGTAGCTAACTGCCTATTGGGGATTACCCGACGCCCAAAAGCACAGAAAGTACAGCTTCGCTTCACGGATCTAGCCCTGCTTCTAGCAAAACGCGCCATCACCATGCGTTGGAAAGAACTAGTTACTTACCTGTACACTATGGTTCTCCAGTATTATCTTTCATAGATTCACATGCTTGTATCTTCCCCGTCGTCATGGTGGGAGTCTCCCGGTATATAATAACCATAGCAGTAGAAGAAAAAACTGCCTGGAAGCCATAGAGTAGTGAAACCACTAGGTAACCTCTCCTCCTCATTATGTGGCCCAAACTACAGCCAATCAGCAGCCAGCACCAGCCTACACCATTCCCAGCAGAGCCACCATACCTCAGATTTCCTACCGCCCAAGAGTGAGCTATGCAGGAAACCAGAGATAAAAAGGTGGTCTGCCTAAAGGAAACGGGGAGGCGGGAGGGCGCATGTGAATCTATGAAAGATAATACTGGAGAACCATAGTGTACAGGTAAGTAACTAGTTCTTTCTCCAGTATTCAATCTTTCATAGATTCACATGCTTGTATCAGAGTAGATAGCAGTATTTGTAGTTAGAGCGTTTCTAGGCTAGACCCCTTTCTTTTCTCGGGGCTGCGTGCCATAAATTCCTTTCAGAAAAAGAAAATACTAACAATAAAACTTTGCTATTTCAGATATTAGCACATATGGAAAAACCACATTATATAGAAAAAACATTTGAATAACATTCATAAACATGTACCTTATTTAAAAAGATGTCGTAGAACTGCCTGTCCCACTGCCGCATCTGTTTTCCATTCCGTGTCCAGACAGTAATGTTTCGTGAATGTATGCACATTCGACCAAGTCGCTGCTCTGCATATGTCTGGAAGTGATACTCCTGCTAGCAATGCAGAAGACGTCGCCATCTTCCTTGTATCGTGGGCACGGACTTTCATGTCGAGAGGCCTTCCTGCTTTCTCCTGACAAAAAACAATGGCGGATGCAATCCATCTGGAGATGGAGGAACGTGACAGGGCCAGACCTTTTCTGGGCCCCGAGTAGGAGACAAACAGTTGGTTTGATTTGCGAAAGCTTTTAGTCTTTTCAATGTAGAACTTTAGGCATCTGCCAATGTCTAAAGTATGGAGAGCTTTCTCAGCCGCTGTAGAAGGATTTTTAAAATATGTAGGTAGGATCACTGGTTCGTTTAGATGAAAAGACGAAGGTATTTTAGGTACAAACTTCGGATTAGTTCTTAGCATCACCTTATCTGGCCTGAATTGTATGAAGGGATCCTGTATAGAAAAAGCTTGGATCTCGCTAACCCTTCTGGCTGATGTGAGCGCCAGCAGTAATGCAACTTTCCATGACAGAAATTGCAGTTCAGATTTGTGGATAGGCTCGAACGGAGCTTTCATAAGTTGTGACAAGACTGTGTTAAGTTGCCATGTGGGTGGAGGACGCTTAATTGGAGGGAACCTTCTGAATAGTCCTTTTAAAAACTCCTTGATCAGTCTGTTAGACCACAAAGATGGACATCCTGGAGATCTTCTGTATCTAGATATTGCTGCCAAATGGACTTTAATAGACGAGTGCGCAAGCCCTGATCTGGCTAAATGCAATAAATAAGGAAGAATTTGCTCTGGAGAAGACGTCAAAGGATGTACTGCATGAGCAAGGCCCCAAATACAGAATCGCTTCCATTTAGCGGAATATGTTTTGTTGGTAGACAGCGCTGCGGAACTTTGCAAGATTTCACGACATTCCGGGGTGATATTTAATGACTGGAACTCGTGCTCAAAAGGTTCCAAGCCGACAATTTTAGAGATGTCAATTGCGGATGAAGTACTTGGCCTTTGTTCATGGAAATCAAATCCCTGGTTGGTGGTAGCTGAATTCTTGGCTCCACCGACAACTGGAGAAGCTCTGTATACCAAAACTGCCTCGGCCAGGCTGGGGCTATCAGTATTATTTGGCAAGGTTCTGATCTCATTTTCCTCAATAATAAGGGAATTAGGGGAAAGGGAGGGAAGGCATAAGCAAATATCCCTGTCCATCGGAGGTGAAGAGCATTCCCTCTCGAGCCCTGTTGGGGGAACCTGCTGGCATAATGTCTGCACTTCTTGTTGTCTCGAGTTGCAAACAGGTCCAGACTTGGCTTGCCCCACACATTGAAAATCCGATTCAGCTGGATTCGACATAGTTCCCATTCGTGGCAAATGTCGGATGACCTGCTTAACAGATCCGCTTTTGAGTTGTCTACTCCTGGAACATGTTCCACTTGCAGCGATATGTTTTGACACAGCAGCCATTTCCAGATTCTTTGTGCCTGAATCGACAGAGGTTTTGATCTCGTTCCACCTTGCTTGCGCAGGTAAAACATTGTTGTCGTGCTGTCCGTTCGCACTAAGACCGATGAACCTTGGATCCTGGGAAGGAATGCCTGAAGACCCAGGAAGACAGCTTTCAATTCCAAGAGATTGATGTGAAGTGTTGTCTCCTGAGGAGACCAAAGGCCTTGAACCTCTAGGTCTTGTAGATGTGCCCCCCAACCTCGTAATGAAGCATCTGATGTCATGACGTAGCTTGGAGATTGAGTTTCGAATACCAGGCCCTTTGTTAGGTTGCTCCTGATACCCCACCATGACATTGCACATTTGATCTGATGGGTTATGACCAGCTTGTCTTCGAAGGAACCCAGGGCTTGGACCCATTGTTTGTCCAGGGCTTCTTGCAACGGTCTCATCTGTAAACGGCAATTGGGAATCAATGGGATACAAGAGGACATCATTCCCAGTAATGACTTGAATATTCTGATGGAAGTGAACTTTTTTGTTGCTAGAGATGCAGTCAGATTCAAGATTTTCGTTACCCGTTCTTCTGATGGGTAAGCTTTCATTTCCTGAGTTTTCAAGATTGCTCCTAGGAATTGCAGAGTACAAGTCGGAAGAAAACATGATTTTTCTTTGTTTATCCGAAGGCCTAATTTGTGGAAGAGATCTGTGCACCTCCGAAGGGATCTCTGTGTTGCCTGAAACGATGGTCCTTTTATTAACCAGTCGTCCAGATATGGAAACACCTGGAGACTTTGTTGTCTTAAATGCGCCGCTATTGGAGCCATGCATTTTGTGAATATTCTGGGGGCAGACTTCAGGCCGAAAGGCAAAACTCTGAACTGGTAATGGCGCCCCGCCACCATGAATCGCAGATACTTCTTGTGTTTTTTGTGTATCGGAATGTGGAAGTATGCGTCCAACAGGTCTAGAGAGACCATGTAGTCTCCCTTGCGGAGCAGTAGAAGAATTTCCTGCAAGGACAGCATACGGAAAGAAATTTTCTTTATGTATGTGTTCAGATCTCTGAGATCCAGTACCTGCCTCCATTTTGATGATTGCTTTTTCCTTATAAGGAAGAAGTGTGAATAAAACCCTGTTCCTCGCTGGTCTGATGGGACTTCCTCTATCGCTCCTTTCAGAATGAGTGATGAGATCTCTGCTTTGAGAGCTGCCATATGTTGATGAACTCTGCAGAGAGGAGGACGATCTGGAGGCCTTTGCGAAAATTCCAGGGTGTGACCCTGTGTAATGATGTCTAATACCCATCTGTCCGATGTTATGGACTGCCAATGCGGAAGAAACTGAGAGAGGTAGTGGAACTGGTCGATCTGAAGAGGAATTGGAGGCGCCTGATAAATATCACTGTCTGCGACCAGAGTCTTGTTTCCCTCTGGCGGCGGACCTTCTTCTTCCTTGTTGTTGGAAAGAAGAGTTCGAGGACCGGTATTGCTGGTTGGAGGAGTATTGGCGGTATCCCTGTTGGTTGTAAGGTTGGTACCGATTTGATTGGTAAGAGGAACGTTGCTGTTGAAAGCGTCCTCTGGATCCTCGTCCACGAAAGGACTGATAACGACCTTGCTGTAAAGATCCCAAGGATCTAGCAGTATCAGTATCTGCCTTTATCCCTTGTAACGTTTCATCAATCTGTTTACCAAAGAGGCTTTCGCCATCGAATGGCATGTCCAATATTTTAGCCTGGACTTCCGGCCGAAAGGACGTAGCCTTGAGCCATCCTTGTCTCCGTAAGGTTACCGCCCCTGCCATCTGGCGGAAAGCTATAGACACTATGTCCATTGCCACGTCTATGGACTCCGACGCCGCTCTAGCCCCATCCTGCAGGATGGTAGTCGCCTCCTCTTTCTTGTCCTCCGGAAGGTGCGACAGTAACGGAGCGATGTCAGACCACATCTGTCTATTGAATCGGCTCAGAAGGGCCATCGCGTTGGTAGCCTTGATAGAAGCTGCTGCCATGACTGCAAAACGTTTACCTATGCCGTCCATCTTCTTGCCCTCCTTATCGGGGGGCACCAGACATGTTGCCATAGGGTTCTTGGAGTGCTTTTGCGCTGCTTGAGTTACAACTGAGTCCGGCCGAGGATGACCAATAAGACATGCTGGAGCCTTCTCTACAACACGATACTTTTTGTCCAGCTTGGGTATGGATGCTGGGACTGATGCAGGATTCTTCATTAGTTTGAGCCCTTCATCCCATATATGTTCAATAATAGGAATGGCTCTTACCGACTTCCTGGAGGACTCCTTGAAATCATAAAGGAAGCATTTGCTTTCCTTGATTGGCATATCCAGCTTAAATCTCTTTGCCGCTTTTCCCATCAAATCATGAAAGCTTGCTATGTCCTCTGGAGGAGAACTTGACTGAGGCAAAGGTGAAGCCGGGGACGTTGGAGCAATATATTGATCCCACTCATCTCCAACTTCCTCATCCTGAGGAAGTTCCCCTTCCTCCTCTTGATCATCCTGATCGGAATCATTTAAGTCATCACGAATTGTAATAACGTTTTGGATCTCCTTCTGAAGAGGAGGAGGCGGCGGCTGAGCCAGTGGTATTTCCTTTGCAGGTTGAGAGATTTTTCCAGTGGCCGCAGGAGCATTATCTTCAGGAAAGCGACGATAATAACTATCAATCATGCTTCTAAGGTCCGATATTAAAGAAATAGGCACCGACATGGCCTCTTCCCGCACAGGCGTATCCACCTCTTCTTCCTCATCATAGTGGTAGGCCTGGTGAAATGACTCGTATCTCATCTGGCCTTTGACCGGCCTCTCCGTAAAAGAGAAGTGTTCCTGTGCCTCCTGGTGGTCTTCCTCCTCGGAATCCTGATGTTTAATATGGAGTTGCGAAGGACTGTAAGCAACACCACAAGAACCTTCCTCCTCTGATTCCTGACAGTCCAGAATGGTAGAGGGCAGCAAGGGTGAAAATTTGGGCGTAGAAAATTCACCTTTTTTGCTCGTCAACGCTCCCGTCGACGGAGCAATGCTCTTTATAGAAATATATGTTGATGTTATTCTTGTTGGAGATGGCATCGCCAACGATTTTTTCATCGTCGACGGGGCCGTCGACGGGGCCGTCGACGGGGCCGTCGACGGGACAATCATTCGCATCGTCGGCGGGATACTCGTCGACGAAGATCTTGCCGTCGACGAAGGTCTGGCACTCACCGTCGACGGAGTCGTCGTCGTCATCGTCGTCGACGAAGCTGTCGTCGTCGAGATTGTCGTCGTCGTCGTCGTTGACGAGACGGTCGTCGTCGAGGTCGTCGACGGCCTCGTCGACGGTCTGACTGAAATTTCAGTAGATTTCGTCGACGGAAGCGACGACGGAGCCTTCTTTTCTGAGGAAGGCTTGAGAGGAGTTGGAGGGAGTGAAGTAGAAGGTTCACCTTCCTTAGGTCTTCCTGATTTTTGTTTCTTCACCTCACCCTTTTCCTCAGAGGACCCTCTTTTCAATTTCTTAGAGGTGTGTCCCTTGGCTTCTCCCTCAGACTCCGAGTCATGAGTTTTCCTTTTCTGAAGCCATAACAAGAGGCGCGCTTCTCTATCCTTCAGTGTTTTAGCAGAGAAGGTGCGGCAATATTTGCAGTCCTTAGGAATATGCTTAGGGTACAAACAGTACAAGCATTCCTTGTGAGGATCTTCAGAATACAGTCTGGCCTTGCCACAGGACCTGCAAGCTCTGAAAAGACTCTTCTTGGGGTTTTCAGCCATATTGAAAGAAATCAAGTTTGATAATGAAGAACAGTACCTGACTTCCAACTGTGAAAGGTCAAAAGTTCAGTGAAGAGAGAATAAGCTGAGCAGAGCTCAGGGAGACTCCTTCTCACACGAAGGCGGTTGGAAATCTGAGGTATGGTGGCTCTGCTGGGAATGGTGTAGGCTGGTGCTGGCTGCTGATTGGCTGTAGTTTGGGCCACATAATGAGGAGGAGAGGTTACCTAGTGGTTTCACTACTCTATGGCTTCCAGGCAGTTTTTTCTTCTACTGCTATGGTTATTATATACCGGGAGACTCCCACCATGACGACGGGGAAGATACAAGCATGTGAATCTATGAAAGATTGAATACTGGAGAAGTCAGCTAAACCCCCGCCGCTCCATGGTTGACATGGGGAGGTAGTGAGATAGGGCAGTGCAGAAAGTGCTTCAATTAGACGAGAGGAAGCCCGCGGCTGAGCAAAAAGTTAATCTACATGGAGTGGGATACTATTTTGGAATCGTATAAGCTGCTTGCCCCGGCACCAGTCCCCCCCTCCTCTCCCACGTTCCCCATCATGGGACTCGTCCCAACCCATAACCCCCCCTTCACCTTCACCTTCCCCCCCCCACTCCACAGTCACCCCGCGGCGAACAGCATGCCAGCACGCATGTAGCAGTACGAAATCAACACTGAACTCATATAACACTTACAAGCACAACCCATGAAAGAGTAGATTCAGCAGCAGAAGTAACATAATCAAGCACAGGGAAGGATCATGGTCAGCTAAGTTTGGGGGGAGACGGGGGTAGTTTTTAGTTGTGCAGCTCTACTGCAACATCCTATCTTCTCAGGCATCCAAGTGCAAGCACCACAAAGTTCAGTAGCCTACCAGAGACTGTATAAGCACAATTCAGACCGATTGCGCTGGCTAGCATGACAGTAATTGGAATGCAAATTGTCTGATACGCTGTTTGTGGAATCACTAAAATGTATTTGCGCTTGAGGGTCTGAAGGAACCTGGGGAATACCAAATGTTTATTAGATTCTCTTTCATGTATGATGCTGAAGTTTGAAAATTAATAAAATATGTAAAAAAAAAAAAAGAAATGGCATGTTCACTTTCTTTGATGTGCTAATGAGAAAACATTAGCCACCTACTCCATTGTTCCACTCTAAGGAACAATGTGACTCGCTGGCTAACCACTTCATCACAAAAACAAAGCAAAGGAAAACATATCTTGAGAGTAAAAACGTAGAAACCTATCTTCACACGTTACTCCTAATCTACAAAATTCTGACCTTGATCCAACCAACTCATATAACTACTGATTGGTATGCAAAGGCTTTTTTTGGCAAACTAACTGAAAGATCGACTCTCAATCAAATATCTGCATTTGTGGTGCTCCTACTAGAGATCTTGATCATTTAGGCGTTTAAGGATTTTTCCTGAAATGGATTACTTTCCACGCCACAATAACTATTCTCTCATCAATGTCACTGACTCAGAACCCTTCAAAAGCAGGTGCATCCCAAGGCTCTATGATCACTCCTCTCTCTTGTTCAGTGTTTACATTGGTCCTCAAAGTCTGCAAACAAAGCTACTAGAGATGAGATGTCTCAAACAGTTTTTTTTTCTTTCTTAACTTTCCTCAGAAATGTCAAGCAATCTTTCAACTATTAATCTCATATCTCAGACAGCTCCTCACACCATGCACTGGATTGATACACTAGATGTCTGTGGATGGAGGGATAATTTTTTAAGCACTATCCGTTACTCAACAATCAAACCACCGGGATGGACTACTCTTCCTCAACCAAAAATTCCACACCTATTGTCAAACAATACCACATCATTCCTGGTTGGTCCCCTTTTGACAGTCCTATTTTCAGTCTTGTACCAATGGGAACTAATTTTCCCCCCAGGTGGGCATGATATGGAACTTGCTGGATGCAGGAATAAGAACATTTAATTCTTAACAACACTGAAACCCTCGCTCATCCCCTCCATATACTCACAATATATTCACAAGACAAATTTGACGAACTATGCAAATTAGCATGTAGCTACGAGCAAATCTGTCTATTTTGACTCTTGTAAAACTTCATACTTGTTCATAGTGTCCCACTCTTCACCATATTTGATTAATGTCTTTGAGTCTCATATACCTCAATCACCATCACCCAAATAGTACATGGTAAAGCCTTAGAACCAAACAAAGTGTACTGGAATGTGGTGAAAATCAGAGTCTTTCCATGTCGCATCAGAGGTGTACAGCACATATGCAAATGTTGTAATACAATGGTATTCTTATTAACACAGTGGTAAATGACGTGATGTTACTAACAATTTTAATATGTGTGGTATTTAGTATACTGGTACATTTAACCCAATACCATAAGATCCTGACATTACTATTAAAGTATATTTATTAACCAACTTTATGAATTACTAAATCAAAGGGCCCAAATTGCTCAGCAAGAGCAACCCTCATGACCCATTCAGAAGTCCTGCAAAGTCTGCTTTTGTGTCACCTTCTACCATAGACTACAATCCCCATCTGTGCCAAAATTTGTTTTGGTTTTTGGTTTCAAATTGTGGCAACCCTACCCCATGGTTGGTCTGAAAACCAAACCAAATCCTAGTGAACATTTTCAAATGAGCCCCAAAGGAGAGTGCAACTAGAATGGAACCATGGGGGCATGGCTGGGTTATGGAAGCCTATAATACTCTAAAAGCACACCTTTTCCTGCGGCTCCTGGGGAAAATGAGAAAGTGGCAGACAAACACATGCGCATAGGAGGTTAAGAATCCACAATGATTATTACTGAAACAAATTAAACGGTGTGTCATTAAAAAAATATTTTCACAGAAGTCAAACAGCAGTTTTGCCTCAGTTGGGTCTTAGCATGTTCTTAACGATTAGAGAGGGTGTTAATTGATTGTTAGAAAATAAGTCTATCACATCTATTTCATTTCATTTGAACCTTTCATTTAAATTTCTCAACATAGGAGAACTTTTGTGAAGAAACAAGCACAACAGGAAAAGTCTGTAAATGACTTTAAAGAAATTACAATCCAACTTGGTGCTCGCTCACCGGCCAGGGAACAACAGAACTTTGAAGGTCCACATTCTTAAGCTTGGAAAATTCAGCCAAGCTTAAAGATATAACACATCCTCTCTCCTTAAACAAAGAATAACTTGCAATAATATAAATAAAATATTGAAACTTAAAAAAACACATTCTATAGCCCCATTTTATGTCATGACCGGAGGTGAGGATTATGCATTTTTTTCTTGCTTCATTTTCTACAGCAGATTGAAAAAACACTCTAACATCTACATTTCCAACAGTTCTCAGGAAATCAGAACACTAACAGTCATCCAGTGATTCTATGAGTTGGTTGTCCTTCCTCTTTCTATGCTGCTCTAGCAGCATCTAAATATCCCTCATTGTTTCAGTCACACTTTTGTGAATATTGCGAATATACATTAGTTAGGCCACTCGTTATTTTTATGAATTCTGTGAACTCTGTATTGCCCTTGCAAAGCACGTAATCATGCCTTCCTTTGCTGCTGGGCGATGCCGGAGCTGTGTTCATGTCTCCCTGCATTCATGAGGTAGTTTGGGAGACATGCCTCACAGCTGCTGTCCTCCAACCGCTAGGGGGCTCTGTCCCGAGGGACACGTTTATCACTGCACATGTCTGAGGACCTTTTCTCAGTCCTTCTGAGGTCAACGGCCCATGCAGTGACTGGAAACAGCTCTGAACTAAACTGCTGAATCCGGCAGAGAAGGTGTAGTGAGACCCAGGCCCACAGAGTCTGGAGCGTGACGGCCTTCAGCGGGTCTATATAACTTTCATGAGGGGTGGCCCAGGCCCTCCCCGACCTAATTGGTATTGTGCCGGGCAAACCCCTCTGAGCCCTGATTAGGCCTCGGCCAGCAATGTTTTGGACACTCACACTTTATGGGGTAAGTTCTTATTGGCACACCAACACCTTATTTAGCCCGTCTGGCTGTTAATTCAGCCCTTCCAAGACCCCAAATGTATGAAGGGGAAGACACCTTGGCTTCCATGAACCTTCCTTTCCCCAGTGGGGATCCCCTTATAGCTGACATACTCGACCCAGATGACATATATCCTCCATATTCTTCAGAATGGGTCCCAGCAGACAAAGTAGAAGCCGACGTGGCAGCCAGCCTTCGCAAAAAGTTGGATAAACAAACCTGCAACAGACTTCGGGCCCACGACCCTCCATAGAGGGGAAGTGTTCCTCAACCCTGAAATTCATACCAAAGTTGTGACATTTTGGCTAAATACATTTAAAAAAACAAAAAAAAGGCATTGATCGCTTGTGGAAGTCCTACCACGACAAACTCCTGGACTTTGTGAAGTGCAAATTATCAGGGTCCCTCACCTCGCCCGACACTCTTTGGAGCTGAGCTCAGGGGGCTATCATTTTCTTGAGCAGTACACATTGTGCATTCTCTACAGAGAGAGATAGATATCACTCCTCATCAAGATAGATACCAAGTTGGAGGACCTTATTACTACCAAGGCAGGTCCTGTAGCCCAGGAGGACTTTCTGATGATACTTTTATAAAGGAAATGGGAAAATGTGCTTCAACATTTACTTCTTTGCACAAAACCCAGGCTTTAATAAAAAAAGGTGATTGCACCTAAGGTTTTCTCTGAGATCAGCATAGGATGGGGCACTTAATCAGCCACGCCCTTGGCAAGCCTCCCCAGAAGGGCTAATTATCCCGACTAGGATACTGGCAGGATCCAGCCACATTCACGGGGTACTTTCCCTTGCATAGAGGACGAGCATGGAATACCAGAGGAATGTCCAGAGAAACTTCCAATGCCAATTCCTAAGATGGTAAGTATGATTCCCCAGCATCAAATCACGGGACGGGCCAGACTGTCTTTTCTTTCCACAACTGATGTCAGTTAACTGCAGACAATGGGGTACTCCAAACCGTCTGGGGGTTCACATGGTGTTTCACGGTTCCCCCTTTCAACACTCTGTTTTTTGTTCTTTGGTATTTTCAGAAGAACATATCTGCCTCATAGACAAGGAGATGGCATACGCATAACCCAAGCTGGTCATCATAAAATCCTCCATTTACTCCCAAGGATTCATCAGCAACATCTTTATTGTTGACATGAAAGACAAGGGCTTCCACCCAGTCACAAATCTTCGAGACTTCAAAAAATGGCTGGTCTATCACCATTTCAAGATGGAGGGCATCCATCTGCTGTAGGACATTCTGTGTCCCGGAGATAGGGTGGTGCATCTCTACCTCAAAGACACCTACATCTCCATCCCGGTCTTCAGACCCCATCACATGTTTCCCCAGTTTTTCTGGAGGCACCACGTCTTCAAATATACCACACTTCTTTTCGGAGTCTCATCAGCACAATAGTGCTCCACTAAGGTCCTCAAACCAGTGATGGGGTTTCTCAGAATTAGGGGCTTACAACATATAAAACCTTGATGACATTTTCATGATGGATCAGTTTAGAAAGACCTTTGAATCATACACTGCTAAAGTGAATTATTTGTAGGATAAGCTTGGATTTGTCATCAATTACAAGAAATCAGTGACAATGCCATCACAAAAGATAACATTTTTGGGTTTTGTGATTAATTTGGTTCAGGCCTCCTTGAGCCTACCAGGCAAAAAAAGCTTAAAAAATGTGTCAGGAACTCAGGAGGGTCCTCTCCAAGCCAAAATCTTCTCTCCGGAAGAAAGCCAGGATTATGAGCCTATTTTTGTCTTCTACCCAAGACATTTTTCCCATGCCTCTGCACTACAAAGCCCTACAACGTATCAAGGCGTCCACCTCAGATAGGGCCTTACAAACTTGGAATTGGTTCCCCTCTCGTAAGAGATCAAACCGGAACTTAGATGGTGGCTCATGCACATTGAATCAGATGCCAGTCACACAGATAGAGCACCAGATATGGTCCCCCTGTTGAAAAAAACCCTCCCTGGACCCCACTAAGCCTGTAAACTTTCGACCAATATCCCTTCTGCCTTGGGTCGCCAACGTTGCAGAGGCCCACACTAATAACATCCTTTCAGGCTTCCTGCACAGTAATGGTATCTTTGACCACTCTCAGACGGTCTTCCGCCCCGGCCATAGCACCGAGACCGCACTTCTGGCGGTATGCGAATGTCTGCAAACCATCCTGGATGAGGAACAGACCACGGCGCTGATTTTGCTCGATCTCAGCGCCGCGTTCGATACTGTCTCTCATCAGATCCTCCTGCTTCGCTTAGAGGAAGCGGGGGTAGTGGGTTTGGCATTGGATTGGTTTCGTTCTTTTCTTTCGGATAGGGCGTTCCAAGTCACAGCTCCCCCCTTCCTCTCCCATGTCCATTCTAGCAAGCAGGGGGTGCCTCAGGGTTGAGCATTTAGTCCTTGTCTGTTCAATCTCTATGTCCAGCCTTTGGCGAGAGTAGCGAGAGTAGCGCACAACCATGGTCTGACTCTGGTTTCTTATGCGGATGACACGCAACTGGTGGTGGCCCTCTCAGATGGCCTTGACTTGGGCCCCACGCACTTTCGTACTGGGCTTGAGGCGATCTCACGTTGGATGACGGCCAATTGCCTTCAACTTAATGCAAGCAAATCAGAAGTGCTGCTGGTGGGGAAAAATAAAGAGTACTGGAGTACTCAGTGGTGGCCTACATCCATTGGCAGCGCCCCAACTCCCAAACCAGTGGTAAAGAACCTAGGGGTCTGGCTCGACTTTACCCTCGGGTTCCAGGAGCACACCAAAAAGGTAGCGGGCACCTGCTTCGGACTCTTACGGGGTCTGAGGCCTATCCTGGGGTTCTTCGATCCTGCCACTCGCCAACTGATTATCCAGGCGACTATTTTGTCGTAAATAGACTACGCCAACTCTTTGATGCTAGGCGCCAACAAGGCGGAGGTGAACCGCTTGCAGCGAGTCCAAAATGCTGCCGCACGTGTCCTGCTCAGGCTCCCTAGAACTTGTTCTACGTCGGGCGCCTTGAGGCACCTTCACTGGCTACCTGTTCCTAAAAGGATGGAATTTAGTAGTAAATGTTTTTATTGAAGAAATCAACACAGTTCAGGCATCAACAATCACAAGCACTTGTCCAACAACTCAGCGGAGCTCGGGCGCATGTTCATCAGAGGGCAAGGTGGGCAGCATATAATAAGCACAGTTATACACAGCAAGCCGCCTACAACCCAACCGGGCCGGCCGCGTCTCAAAACATTGCAACGGCAGTCAGATCGGCTCCTGTCTCCAGCCCGCGCCCTCTGACGCTGACGTAAGGTGTGGCCCGTTTCCATCCCTCAATCGTGCAGATTATCAACACACTATTAAACTATCAACCCCTCTTTAAAACACCCCACCCCTCCCATCCCCTCCTGTACCCCGCCCCCCCCTTTACTCCGAACTCCAACCCCAACAATCCCACCCATCACCCCCATGGCCCTCCCCCCCCACACCACCCCCCCAGGCGTTCCATGGGCTCATTCTGGCAGGTCATACCCCAGTCTGTCCCCGCTTGGGGGCGGGCTTGGCGTTCCCCTCTGTTGGGGCAATCTCCGTCAACCTCAACAGTCGAAGATACCTCAGGCAGGTGACCTCCACAAACTCCGAGGACAGAAGAGCTAGAAACGGCTGCCAAAGTTCCGCATACCTTGCCCCCTCCCCCGCTTTGTACAGGGAAAGTCTCTCCATACCCAGGACCATCCACAGACGGTGGAGCCACCCCTCATATGTGGGAACGTGGGTTGTGCGCCAGTGAGTTACAATGTTCTGTAGTGCCGAACCCAGAGCTATGGCTATCAGGCGTCCCCTTCGTGAGCGTAAGGGGTATGTCAGAGCATTTGGGAGCCCTAGGAGGACGTATGACGGGAAGCGCGGGATTTCAGTGTCAAAATGTTTATCCACGTCATCCAGCACTTGGCGCCAATAATCCTGCAGAAAGCTGCATTCCCAAAGAATATGCGTGAGGGTGCCCAAGTGTCCGCAACCTCGCCAACACAGGGGATCTTTGTTGCTATCCATCTCATACAACCGCTCTGGGGTGTAGTACCAGTAGGTCACCACCTTCGTTAGAGTATCCGTGAGTCCCATATGATACGCCGAGTGTCGTGCCCTATAGTATATACCCTCCCATTCTTTATGGGTAAGTGTCCTTTCCATCTCTCTCTCCCAGCGCGCCCTACTCGCACTGTAGGTGTGTTGGTGCTTGAGTGTGAGCATTTTGTATAAATCAGAGATTAGCTGCTTGTCCGAATTGCGGGTAATCAACCAATATTAGAAATGCGTCAGTCGCCGATTTGCGTCCGGTCTCACCGTGTTGCTGAGGGCCCAATGCCTGATTTGAAAATAGTGGAGTCGCTCAGTCTCCGGGAGGCCGAGGTCTTGGCGCAGTTGTGGAAATGGGATTACGCCTTCGGGCCCGTATATCTGGCATAGGGAGCGGCAACCGGCCGACTTCCAACGTTCGAAGGCCTTTCCGTCCATTCCTGGCTGAAAGTCAGGGTTATCAAGAATGGGGGTGAGAGGTGAGGGGATGGTCGTGAGACCGAGCTCCACACTCACTCGGTCCCATATCTCAAGCGGGACTCGCGTAATGTGGGAAGCGTACAAGTTGCGGGGCCTGTGCATTTTGCGCATAAACGGGATCTCTTGTAGCGTGCGCCCCGCCACTGCCTGATCTTGGAATAACCAGTGCTTCCCGGACTCCCATTGTACCCATTCCGCCAGGAATCGTAGTTGTGCCGCCTGGAAGTAGGAAGCCAAGTTTGGAATCCCGATCCCCCCTTGTTCCGGCGCAAGCATCGCTATTTGGGCTTTCAGGCGCGGTTTCTTCCCGTTCCACACAAATTGGGAAAGATCCGACTGTACCAGCTTAATCCAACCTGTAGTAGGGGCGAGAGGTATGGCGCGAAAGACATACAGAATCTGGGGAAGGATCGTCATCTTGAGCGCCGCAACCCTGCCCAGCCAGGACAACAGGTAGTGTTTCCACTGTCCTAGCTCCTGTCGAACTTTCTGCCGGAGATGGGCGTAGTTGACATCCACCGTAGTCTGAAGGGAGGCTGCCAATTTGATCCCCAGGTAAGGAACCGACTCCGCAGCCCATCGCAAAGGGAATCGGGCCTGCAGCGTGGCACGCGTGTCCGCCGCCAGTGATAGGTCGAGGGCCACCGATTTCGTCAGGTTGACTTTGAAGCCTGATACACCGCCGAACCTGTCGAGGACGGCCATGCAAGCAGGGAGAGAGGCTCGGGGGTCCGCGAGTGATAACAAGACGTCGTCAGCGTATAGACTGATGACATGAACATCAGCCCCGAATTTGATGCCCCTAACTTCCGGGTCCGTTCGGACGAGTTGTGCCAGCGGTTCCATATATAAGGCGAACAGAAGAGGGGACAGCGGGCACCCCTGCCGTGTGCCTCTCTCAATCTGGAACCGCGGGGACGACAAGCCGTTAACCCTAACGGAGGCCGAGGGAAGTTTATAGCAGTTAAGTACTCTGGCCCGGAATTTTGGACCCATACCAGCTTTCATGAGGACCTTCTCAAGATAGGGCCAATGAACCCTATCAAAGGCCTTTTCTGCGTCGATGGCTAACAGCATATACTCGCCCTGCGTGCGAGATGCTTTCTCAATGAGGTGGAGGGCCCGCTTGGTATTATCAGAGGTCTGGCGCTCGGGGATGAAGCCCGCCTGATCCGGTTGTATAAGGCCCCCCATGTAGGGGCTCAGCCTAGACGCGAGGATGCTTGTGTAGAGTTTAAGATCGACATTTAAAAGGGAAATGGGCCGGTATGCCCCACAGTTGGTAGGATCTTTGTCGGGCTTGGGTATGACCGCGATGGACACTTCAAGCAGGTCCCGGGAGATCGCCCCGTCCTCTGCAAACGAAGTATAGAGTCTGGCCAAAAGAGGTGCAAGTTGAACGCAGAAGGTCTTATAGAAGCTCGCCGGGAAGCCATCCGGCCGCGGCGCCTTCCCGAGTTTGAGCCGTGAGATCGCTGAGATAACGTCCTCTGGTCTGATGTCTCTCTCCAAGTTATCAACTTGGTCTTGGGTCAGGGCGGGTAATGGCATCTCTTCGAGAAAAGCCAATTCCGCCTCTGGGTTAGGCGGGTCTGCTTCATAGAGAGCGGCATAGAAGTCACGAAAAGCCTCTGCTATTGCGCAGTCACCGACGACACTAGTGCCGTCAGGTCCCTTCAGTTCCTTAACCTCACGTTTCTGGGCCACCGTGCGTAGCTTGTGTGCCAGGAGGCGCCCACATCTATCCCCCCCAGTATAGTAGGCATGTTTCAGCCGTAAAGCTGCATACTCCGCTCTGTCGATGTCCAGAGCCGCCAGTTGTTGACGGACAGCCCGTAATTGGCGCCAAATTCTCGGGGCTCCCGTCCTTCTATGGATTTGCTCGAGCTCTCTGGTCTTTTGGGTGAGTTCGTCCCGCTTGATCTGGCGGTCTTTGTTTTCCGCGGAGGAAAGCGATATAAATTCACCCCTCAGTACGGCCTTGAGCGCAGCCCACTGCGTAGCCAGTGCCGTGTCCCCGTTACTGTTGTGGGACAAGTAGTCTTTTATGGCGTCCTGAATTCTAGTGACCGTGTCCTTCCTATGAAGCAAAGAGTCCTGGAGGCGCCACACCCTGCCCAAACGCGGCTCTCGAGGTCCTGTTAGGGTGATCGTGACCGGGGCGTGATCGGATAAAGACGCGGTCCCGATTTCTGCATTGGTGACAAGCGGGCGAGCGGCAGTGGAGACAAGCAGGTAGTCTAGGCGCGCATATGTCCTACGTGCTGCTGAGAAGTGCGTGTAGTCTGTTTCGCCTGGGTGAAGCTCGCGCCATGCATCCACAAGCCCAAGGTCCCTCAAGCGGTCCAGACCCGACGGAGACAAGGCACCCACCTGGCCAACGCGCTGACAGGAGCGGTCTAGCAAGTTGTCTAGGACTAAATTCAAATCACCCCCAAGCAGAATGTGGCGGTCCACCGTGTCAGTCGCAGCTGTAAGTGCGGAATGTAGGAACCTTTCCCGGCCTTCATTTGGTCCATAGACCGAGCCAATCGTGTAATTCAGACCCCCTATCGCAAACCTGTAAACCAGTAACCTACCCTTGATTTCTGCCATCTTACCCAAAACCTTACCCCTAAATGTGCGTGCCACCAGGATTGCCACCCCGGCCTTCTTTTCGGTGCAGGAGGAGAAAAATTGCAGTGGGAATTTGCTAGAGTGGAGGCGGTGGCAATCCTTGGCTAGGAGGTGTGTCTCTTGCAAAAGACAAATGTCAGCCTTGGAGTGCTCTAGAAGCAAGAGTACAGCTTTACGTTTCACCGGGCTATTCAGGCCTCTCACATTGAGAGTGAGCACAACCAAGTCACCCATTGTTGTCTTACGAAATAAAAACTATCAACTGACTCTCAATGCCGCGCCCCATGCCCATACCAGCAGGCCCATCCCCCTCCCTGCAATGCAGCCATCCCCACCTCTGCCGCATCGTCACTGCATACATCCTGCCAACCATGAACCCTGGAACCCCCCACCCCCCTACCCCATGCCCAACCTCAAAGAACTCACCCAACCCCCAAAGCCCCACCCCCCTCCCCCCCAACTGCAAACCATCAGTGTATGTCCAAAGGAAGGTCATAGTCTCTCATCCAAGGATGAAAAGTAGAAAATTGAAATAAAGCAAGGCAGTCTTACTTGAGTGTCCGGGAGTCTCTCTCCCGCCAACGGCCTGAAGGCCAGAGCGGACATGTGAATCAGGCAATGTCTTGAGACGGTCATCCTGTGGGGCCCGAACCACCATCCGTGGCCACGGCGTCCACCGCGGCGCGCTGACCCGCTGCAATCTCCGTCGCTGGGGGTTTCTTAACTCGTCTCCTACGACACTGTTGGCTCCATTGTGGCCTCACCCCCTCGGTCTCTGGCAAGGGACCCCGGGCCTCCGCGTCTTCCGTCGGCGTCTCAATGCCAAGCACAGAGCAAGCTTCAGCCACCGATCGAAGTTGGTACTGCTTATTGTCCAGCTTGAAGATTAGGCGGAAGGGGTGGCCCCAACTGTACGGAACACCCTTCTGCTGTAGGCAGGAGGTGACCGGCTTGAAGAGCCGACGCTTGTGTAGCGTAAGCGCAGCCAAGTCCTGAAACAGCAGCGGTGATGTGCCCTGAAAGGCTATCGGGTGCGTCTGACGTGCTTTCTGAAGAATTTCCTCTTTAGTGCGGTCGTCCTGAACACACACCAGGATGTCGGGCGGTGGGGCCGTTGCCGCGCGGGGAGGGCCAGTCCTATGGGCTCTGTCAAGTTGCAAGGGTGAGTCCAGCGGCCTCCCCAGCACGTGGTTGAAGAGTTCCCTGGCGTAGCGAAAGGCATCCTGAGTGGCGTCAGACGTGGCAACGTTGCGAATACGGATGTTATGTCGCCTGGAACGATTTTCTAGGTCTTCCAGGTGAAGTTGCAGATCCACCTGTTGATCGTGTAGGCGAATGATCTCCTGTTGCTGAGTCGAAAGCTCCGTCTCCCGTTCGTCGCCCTTGGCCTCCAAGTCCGCCACCCGTTCCCCTATGCCGTCCATCTCGCGCCGCACCTCCCGAATCTCGCTAGCGAACTCAGTCTTAAGGGTGTGGATGTCATCCCGCAGAGTGGCGAAGAGGGACTCCAGGAAGGCCTTCGTAATGGGTTCCGAGCCCTCCTCCAGGGCCCGTTCCGCCTTTTTCGGTGCTGGGGCCAAAGCATCTTTCTGCTGAGGAGATTGCGTTTTGGCGAACATTTCCTTCACCGTCTTGCCTCGGGGCGGCCTGCCCGTGGACATTCCTCCGTCGCGGTGGCTCAGGCGCCACCTCCTCCGCTGCCCCTCTCTTGGTCGGCGGTCGTGGTCCGCAGCGAGCCCACCACCAGCCGAAGGGCCCCCCGGCGTTGCTCCCTCTCAATCGCCCTTCCGTTAGTCGTGGCGCAGTATCGCTTCACGTCTCTCACGACCACTGCGCAATTCCCTGTAGAGGGCCTGTCGTGTTGCCCAAGCTGTGGAGATCAAGGCCCCTGAGGAGGGAAGAAAGTCGTGGCCGCAGGGGCCGTTAGGGCCCGCTCTCGTCTGCCAGGGTCAGGGGGCCGCTGGTTCCGGGCCGGATCCCCCCGGGCGGGAGCGCAGGCCGCGTGGGGGTAAAGGATTTCCAGGCGCGGGCCCCTGACGTGGTCGGAAGTGCGTCTCTGGCGCTATCCCCTGGTTGGCGCTGCCTGGCACATCGGGAGGGGGGCAGGCCCACTCGGACTCCACAGGGCCGCTTCTGGTAGGGTTAGTAGGAGATGCCCCAGGGACGGGGCCCCCCACGCGGACCCAAACAGGTCAGGGAGAGGCAGGGCCCAGCAGACCCCGGGCCGAAATGCCCACCAGGAGGCTCGTTGCACCGTCACCCCGGCCGAGCTCTAGGACCACCTCAGCACCGCCTAGCGTGTCCAGGGCGCGCTCTCACCTCCGTGTGTGCTTCACAGCCGGCCCCCGTGATGTGGGGTCCGATTCGCTCGTCTCTCTGTCGGGGCAGCTTCTCTCGCGGGGGGGCTCCGGACCTGCAACCGCCGCCAAACGTCCGTGGTTGGGACCCGACCCAGGGCCCTGCAGGTGCGCCCGCCCTCGGCCGCTTCCTCCGCCGCACGACAGCCTCGCCCCAGCCGGAGGGGGGGATGGGCGTTCCGCTTCCCCCGCGCCGCGACTGCACCGCGTCTGCCCACAGCGACGATGGATGCCCCCTGCTGATCCGCTCCGGTGCTAAGACGGCTCCGGCAGCCCTTGACACCGACTTCGGTCGGAAAAGGTGCCGGAACCGGTGCCGAAAACAGGCCGGTGGCTGGAGCTGAGGCGAGACACGTCCGCTCACTCCGCCATCTTGGCCACGCCCCCAAAGGATGGAATTTAAAGCACTTTGTCTTGCCTTTAAAATCCTTAAACTCTTGTCCCCCGAGATTCTATCCACCCTGTTGACCCCTTATGTCCCCAAGCGTCAGTTAAGTTCTGCTGAGCATCTTCTGGCTGTGGTCCCCCGGGTAAAATGGACTAGAGCCGGGGGCCGGTCTTTCCGCTATCTAGCCGCTAAGCTGTGTAATTTTCTTCCCGCTCAGACCCGTCGCTTGGATGGCCTGCTTTCTTTCCATAAGGCAATTAAAACCCATTTGTTCCCTGTGGGCTAGTCCTGCTGCCTTTCTGAGCTCGTTTTCAGCGCCGGGACGCCCCTTTGCTGGGGCAGCTGCGCGCTTTACAAAATTACATAACATAACATAACATAACAGATGTGGAGGATCTTCTACAAGAGGATTGTGATCAAATCACTTCATATCAACTGCCTTGAACTCCTGCCGGAGTCATTTGTGATCAAATGCTGGACTAAAGAAGATGTAACTACAAACTAAAAGCGCGAGTCCAAAACATTTGGCCAGCAGGGGCATTGTTAAATATATGCGCACCATTGAAGCGCTTCTCAATTTAATGTAAATGCGCAATGATGAAAAGTCCTAATCTGAAAATATTTGCACATGCGAATTCACACACCCAAAGACTGAACTTCAGACCAATTGTTTTTGGATGGAAATATTATTTTAGTTATTTTATTTTCTAGAACCAAGCAAGCCTGGTACAGGTAAGCAATACATACTTTACAGTAGTAATGCAGTTTGTAAAGAGTTTGAAATGTAATTGTATATGCATTTTGTTTTCACTTACAGTATGGTTTCAGACAAATGCAATACTTTGTAAATACAGTACATAGACTTGAATGGGCTATTCAGTAAAATTACAGATAAATTACTTTTGAGATTAATTTTCTTACTCAGAGTAGTATGCCCGGATACTACTCTGGGACATTTTCTATAAACAGGTAAGTAAAATCGTTTTTGTTAGTTAGTGCAGTTTTAAAGAATTTCTTTAGGTTTTCAAACTCCACACTTCGAAACTTTTCCAAGAAAAACAGTCAATGTTATCCTATGGAGGAAAATAGTGTTATCTGTTTTGAGGTAAGTATTTGGCAGTGGTAGTTGAGGGTCCGGGGGGTAGACTCAGGGGTCCCCCAAGGTCAAGGATGCACTCTAGTTACACCCTCAGCGGCACTAGTGCGGCCGGGTGCAGAGTGCTGAGGCCCAATGTTATCCAGTGGGGGGTAGGGGGCCTCCGGATGGTGGCTGCTGACAAGCATGCCACTTGGTGGTGGGAGCAAAGCTCCTAGACTTTAGCTCAGGGCAAATGGGGAAACAAAGTAGCCCTCAACGGCACTAGGACAGGAGGGTGCAGGGTGCTGTTTCGACGTCAGGCGTCCCGTTGTTTTCAATGGGGAACCTCTGATTTGCAAAGGCACTGCAGGCTTGGGGACAAAGGTCTTCTGGGTGCGACCACTACATGAAGAGGTAGGTTGGGAAGTTAGGGGTTAGTTAGGCACCGTCTGTTTGGCAACCCAAGGCCGTGGGGCATCAGGTGCAGGGGTGCCTTTTGGGGTCGGATCTTCTTACCAGCTGCTGGTCGCGGTTGGGGGACCTTCTGGATTTAGGCTGAAGCTGTCGGCAGGAGGCTTGAGGCAGGTCAGGGGTTGCCTGATCTTGGGTCAGAATTGCCGAGGTGACCTCCTCGTGGTGTTTGCCCACACTTGAGCTCAGGCCGTGTTTGGCGGGTGCAGAGTGGGGCGAATCCTCGGTGTCCGGCCGGACCAGAGGTTGCAGATGAACAAATCAGGTCTTCACAGGAGACACAGTCTTTAGGGTTGAAGGCCGGCAGGTTCTCCGGGGTTTTTGATGTTGCTGGCTGCCGGCCACACTGGGATTTTCAGGAGCAGGTTGGAAGTGGAGACAGGCCGGTAGGGCTGGGGCCAAGTCATTGGATGTCTTCATCTTGCTGGCTGCTGCACGGCTGTTCGGTCTTTCTTCTTCTTCTCCTTGTAGTTTCTACTCTTCTGAGGAAGCAAGGTTCAAGGGTGTCTCTAAATACTAGATTTAGGGGCGTTACAGGTCAGTAAAAGGCAGGAACCAATGGGTCCCTTCCCTAGGGTGGGTACACCCCCTATTATGCCACCGTCCATTGGGAGAGGGGCATGAGCCTGTCCCTGATTGTCTGAGTCCCCCAAGATGGCAGGGCCTGAGAGTTGTGCTTCACCTCACCTCCCCCACCTGAGGAGTGGAGTTGGCAGAGGTGGGCACACCTCTCTTCCTCACTTGTTTTTCCCGCTGGTTCTCCTGCCCAAAGTGGGGGTCAGAACCAGTGGGGACCAGTTGCTGAAAGCATCAAGTGGCCTGGGAAGCTCACAAAGGCGGTAAGCCTTTGAAGCTTCCCCTTTGTGAACCCTACCTATCCTGGGGGAGGAGGCTTGGCACCTTGCCCAGGATGTGCTTTGTTTCAGGCCCCAGAGAGCAGCAGGCTCTCGACCCAGGGTTCCTGAAACATGTCTGGTGGTGGCAGCTGAAAGCAACCACTCAGCCTGGACACTAGTGGTAGGTTAGTTTTCAGGGGGCCTCTCTAAGATGTCCTCTGTGTGCATTTTTCATTAAATCCCACACTGGCACCAGTATGGGTTTATGCGCTGAGAAGTTTGATACCAAACTTCTCAGTTTTCAGTGTAGCCATTATGGTGCTGTGGAGTTCATAATGACAAACTCCCAGCTCCATATACTCTTAATGGCAGCACTGTACTTACAATGTCCATGAATGACCTTCAACACTGTACGGTTATAGGGCTCATGCACTTGTACCCTCACCACTGGTATAAGCACCCAGCTTGAGGGGTAACTGATCTATGCCAGGCCAGTGGGTTGTAGGCATGGCACACAGAGATGTGTGCTATGTTGACTCTTCACTTTGTTCTGCACCAAGACACACAGCCTGCAATGGTAGTGTATGAGTGTTAGGGTACAGGATCTCTAAGGGTAGCACAATGAGTGCTACTGCCCTTAGAGGCCTTCTCTGGTCACAGTGCCCTGGGTTCCTGTGGTACCATTTACCAGGGGCTGACCTGTGGCCAGAGATGCATACTGGGTTTAGGCCTCAAAGCAGTTTTAGGGAAAGAACATAGGTCCTGGGTACCTGATTAGCAGGAGCCCAGGGCACACTCAGTCTAAGCACATCAGTAATTCAACAGAAAATGGGGGCAACCAAGCAGAAAGAGGTCACTTTCTCACAGCATAATGTAAAGCCAGGCAATGCTCAAAACACTCAGTTCAAAATCAGAAAACCAAGTCTGTCAAAGAGTGTGGAGAAAAATCTGAACTCTGTAAGTACTGGGGATATTTTTTACACATGATAGTTCTAGTGAAAATCCTGCTACATGCTGATCAGGAAGGTGATTGGGATATGCACATGAAAACTGTGGAGTAACTGATTACTGTGTTTTGCAAATTTGATTGCATAAACTATCTGAAGTATAAGAGTTGATGTCTGCAGAGATATATTCTAAAGTTACGGGCCATATTGTTCAAGAACTTAACATCAAATTGGAGGAAGCTGACCTTCATGTTCTTCCACCTGTTGAGTGGGCTGTCCAAAATGGTTACAATAAAGTAATTGTACTGTCAAATAACACAGATGGTATTATTGTGCTACTTAGATTTGCAATGTTCATAAGTCAAGGATTGTCAGAGTTATGGATTCATTACGGAACAGGCGAGAAAAGACACTTAATCCTGCTTTATATTCAGCATGAGATACTTGACCCAGAGATGCCCATTGCTCCTATCAAGACACATATTCTTACAGGTGATGACAATATGAACAAAGCTTGGAGCTTTAACTGCTGAACCTGTGAAGTTTCTAAAAAGATTGTGACTTTAAATATGTTGAAAAAAACCTTGTACGTGTGTGGAACAAAAATCCTGAATGTCACATATTTGACGCTCTTTTGTACAGTGAGTTCAAGAGATCAGTCCCGCTATGTGAGCTTCCACCGATGTCATTTTCTATCTATTTGATCAGATGTGTAAATGTTTTGGATCATGAATACGTAGAGAATGATCAGTGTGAATTTGGTTGGGAAGTTATTGATGGGGTGCTGAAACCTACGAAATTTCTAAAACCTTTACCCACAGAACTTACACATACATGTATGTGCAAAGCCTGTGCTGCAAAAAGATGTTCCTGTCGATATGCATTTTTCAAATGTTCAACATTCTGCAAATGTACTGCAAGCGATTGCTGAAACAAACAGAGTGAACTATGAAAATGTGTCTAAAACAGGAGTGATAAACATTAATTTGTTTTCATTTTAAAATCATAAAAATCATAAACATTCTCTTGTGTACAAACAAAAGGATTTAAAATCAATATTATTTGTTTATTTTCTATAAATGTCTCTTTTTCCTCTATTATAGTTGCCATTTTGGTTGCTCTGATGAGTTATTTTCTGTCTCTGTAAGACTACTTGACCCCCAAAACATATGTTTTGAAAACAAAATGGAGTGTATAGGTTTCATGGTTCCTGAAATATGACATCACCACTGCAACACAGCTGTCATTTTTAAAATATAATCCAGAATAATTCGGCCCAGATCAGCAATGTCTACCCCAAGCTATATTACATCTTAAATTAACCAAAAACACAAATCAAAAATTAAAAATTAAAATCTCTGGACAACAATTTTTTTACGGAGGTATATCAGGGGGCCGGGATTAACGATTAAATCTCCCTAGAAGTGGGAATAACTTGCAGACCTAGATATACTTGCCTGTTTCTGGGAGGATTAACACTCATATTTAACACTTGCTATGAGCAGGGTGTAAATGTGAGTGGGTGGCAGGTACTGGGTGAGGATGGGAGTTGGTGAGCAAGGGAAATAGGTTTCCTAGAAGTTACATACTTCCCTATTGGTTACAAAAAATCTAGGCAAGGACAAGAAATGAGACCTGCTAATGCAGTCAAAGCCTTGAGTGATTTTATTACCAGTTTTTTTCCAACAGTAACTAAGGGCCAGTGTTCCACACTCAGGAAACTGGATGCACAAACATTGACCTTCCTGTGATCAGGTGGAGTGGAATTCCACGGCGTAATTCCACACTACCCGACCTGTAATCCAAGCCCTAAGTAACCATGACCAATAGCAAGCATGTAGTCATTTTAAAGGTGACGCAAGTACGCAGTTAAAGTAAAATAATCAGAGAAGGTGGCTTTCATCAAGAGATACTTACACAATTCAGTGGGCGGCCCGAGGTGTCATTAAGAAACAGGTGGTAAATTTACAACTGGTAAAAAACAGCAAACATCACTGCGAGAAACCAGAAGGGGAAAAGCCATTTAGCTGGATTCTGACAAGAATACCATTCATTTTGGCTGTAAGAATACCACCAATGTTAAACAGAGTTCCTGCGACTGCTCAGTCAACAGATTTTTATTTATGGGCAGTGATACTTTCCACTGCAGGGTTACAGATATTTTTTAATAATAATAATAATAATCTTTATTGCTTAGTTAATAAAAACCATTGCAGTCAACTACATCAAACAACACATATAATTGATAAAAAAACATTTCAGTCAGTAGCGTTGTTAGATTACATGAAAAAAGTGCCTAGAACAACCCTTTTTATAAGTAGAGTTAGTTAAAAAAGTTTGAGTAATTACAATGATTCCCCAAAAATTTTAAAATAGTATACAAATTGGCATTTAGTGCTTGCAGTAAAGTGCAAAAAGAGTCAAGATGAAGTGCAAAATGTCGAATTTGGAGTCCATTCTCCTACCAGTTCCTAGGACAGTGCAAGTTTCTGTAAAGTTGGCTTTGAGAAACATGACCGGCCTAGCATGGCAGTAAGAAGGTGGTCCTCCGGAAGACTAGTTCCTTCCCTCTTTCCTCTCCTGGGGACTTGTTACTTCTGTATTGGACTTTTGCAACTCTAACTATTGTAACCATGTGCCCTTTACCAAAGCACCCCTTCTCCGCTTGTTGGCGAGGGATCCTGCATTTATACCCTGGAATCTCAGAGACCCCTCTGAGAGAGTCCACAGCGTCAAGGGAACCACACACAGCGGCGGTGTGGGAATGGCGCCCCTTGCCAAAGAACTCCCTCTCCCCTTGTTGGGGAGGGATCCAGTATGTATGCCCTGGAGTCTCAGAGACCCTTCTGAGAGAGTCCACAGCGTAAAGGGAGCCACACACAGCGGAGGTGTGGGAATGACACCATTTCCTCTGGGATCACAGCACACTGGACGTTGGACACTGTTTTTCCTCGTCTCCCGGTTGTGTTTACTTTCACTCTCCCTCACCTCTTTCCCTTACATTCATTGTATATCTCCCCTGCTCCTATCCACTCTCCCCTGAATCTCTCCCCTTACCTGCTTTTTCCCTTACATATATGTTTTAACACATGTAACTATGCTCCAGCAACTTGTAACTATGCTCTGAAACTGTGTAACTTGTAACTATGTAACTATGCTCTGAAACAATGCTTGCCCTCATGTAAAGCGCTCTGATACCTCCGGGTCTAGCCAGCGCTATATAAAACTTTTCAAATAAATAAAAAATAATAAAATAGTTGCAATCAGCTACATCGATTTTGTTACATAGTAACCGATCCATAGTAGCACACTGTTTGTAATTAAAAAATTATAATAGCTTTTGTAGCATGGTTACTTAAAAACGTTGCCTCTGTAAAGTCCATGTGACAACAGAAGAAAACAGTTTTGAATGTGCAAACATGTTTAAAAAACGATATGAAGTATTATAATACAATGGGCACTGCCGGGTTGAACACTGCCTCCATAAAGTACATGTAACAACAGGAGAAAGACAGTTTTACAAATACGAACATGTCTAAAAAGAATGTGGCACAGCCGGGTTGTCAGAGGTCAGTGCTTAGTTTGTGGAGTAGCGTGTATCATTCCATGAGCCTCCTTCAAAGCAAAATAGAAGATGGAAGATGGAAGAGTCCGAAGTTTATAACATAGAGGTAATTATTCCTTGTTTGTTGCCAAAATGCAATGAGATATCTTCGTCCAATATTTACCTACTAGAATTCAGCTTTTTCCGCTTTGTCCAGAAATTTAACAAGGTGACGTGCTAGTTGAATGTTTTTGCCATCAAAGCATGCTTTAACCGCCTGCCTACATGTTCTCATTCCCATTTCCTTTAAGGTAGGTTTTAGGTGGAATCTGCGCTCCTTGTCAAGTTCCTTGCAGATACATGTTAAATGAAGGATGTCTCTTTTGAGACCCCACATAAGCGACAGTTAGTTGTCGTTTGAGGGCGTTTCCGCAAGGGCAAATGGTATTGTCATGGAAGGATGCCCAGCATTAGTCATAGGAACTTCTCCTTCATAATCCGTGTGAGGCCGACGCTTAGGTATCTTTGATGGAGCCTGCTGGTATAGCTTTGATTGACAATCCAGCCATGGGCCCTGTTGGTTAGTGTTCCTTTGTCCTCTGCTTGAGAGATGATCCTAACTGATATTATTTACCAGTTGTTTGAACGTGCTGTGCGATCCAGTGCTTTCCCAAAGATCTTGTAATTCCAGGGTGTCTATTGAATGCTTTAGATAGCTTCCGGTTGTGCACCCGTTTTTCCTTTCTGGCTCATTCCAGAGATGGTGACCCAGTGCTGTTACTTCAGCTCCCTGTATTTTATGCTAACATTTGGCATATGCACCCATTTATGGATATTGGTGAAAACAAAATACGATGTATTCAGGCATTATATTTTTACCAATACCATTGATATTAAGATCCACTAGATTGGTAATTTCAGGAAAGTGGTAGTTCATCACTATGGTATTTCTTCGAGAAAAAGGACTTAGATTCCACAGATATTCAAGACATACCCCCTTACTGCAATTTCGGCATCGCCAATATTGTGTGTTCTGCAATACCTTCCAGTAGCTTTGAAAGTCAGCAATAGTTAAAGATGTAAATATTTACATCACAGGTAATTTAGGTATCTTTAGCCCATCCAGTATTGGGGTAAAATGGCTTATTTGAAGCAGCGCATGACGGGTTCCTTTTATAGAATCAATTGGAACAATTGAGCAAAAAGTGTGTCAAAAGCGAAAGAACAAGAAGTTCCCACTTCTAATTCTTTCTCGGTCATGGCAATCTTGACTGAAGGAGTACTCTTTCCTATGTATGGGATGCACTTTTAAAATATATATATGTGTTATCTTTTATGTAAAAAGACATACATTTAGTGAATTACATCTAAAAATATCCCATTCAATTTAGAAAGTTATCATTGTTCCCTTAAGAGAAGCAACACTCTCTGTGTTGCACAAAGCACTGCATTGGCATTGCTAGTCTGGTATTGCTTTTGTTCCCATTAAGAGGAAAAATGGCCTGACAAGTTGGGAAATGTTCCTACAACAGCAAGACCATGTTTTATTTGCCTAATGTGGAGGCGTGTCTATAGCTACAGAGTGAGCCATAAATGATGGGGTGCAAATTGCAAAACAGTCAGGCATAATTCCAGTGGCTGAGATTAATTCAGGAACTGCAACCTTCACATTATTTTTCTCTATTCTGGCATGTGAACAAACAGGTTCCTTTCTTGGCAAGTAAGATTTTGCATTGAGTGCTTAATTTGAGGGGTGGCTGCAGGGCGATACGACCCTTTGGAACTTATTTATGGGGAATCAACACAGTATTTTCCAGACTTTGAGTAAGAGAATGAAGAATTTCCTAGCTATCTTAACGGAAAGTTTCAGTTCTATTAAGGACTCGGAGGCAAGGATTATGCTTTACTTTCTCCACTTTATTAACAAGCTGCCATTTTAAAGAATTGGAAAAAACTAACATTCCCATGAACCATAGGGAATGGAATAGAGTTTTGAACAATAGAGTATGTAGTCTATGTACAGAGTGCCTGTGAGAATCCACCAATCACAGGGCTTCCGACACCTCATAGTCCTCTGTCAGCCTCTACTCCCCCTCTTTCGATGCTCTTGAACAGCTAGCCTGTACGCCTCAGAAATCCTGCTTGTTGGAGTCCCCTGCGGGAAGTAGAAAAAATAATAAGGCAACCGCATTGGCAAAGGTTTAGCCCTGTAGGTGGAAAGACAAAGGCAAATTCCAACACAAACTAAAAGTGGAATAAAACCAAGTATGATAGACTTTACTTACCCTGATACGAGGGTGGGTAGTTACACATAGGCGTACCCTGGGTGGGATAATCCTTGCCACCGAGTCCTAAATAGAATTGAAACTTTCCGTTAAGTTAGCTAGGAAATTTTTCATTCTATGTCAGGACCGAAGGCGAAGATTAGGCTTGTTTAAAGCTTACTCACCACCACGTGTGACATATCAATCACCGGGTTGAAGAAAAACCGCTTGAAGGTAGAGACTGAAGACCAATCTGCAGCATTCAGAATGTCTTCCAGACGAGCTCCCAGGGTAAATGTTTTAGAGGCCATTGCCCCACTAGCTGAATGGGCACCTAAAACCCGAAGGTCGATGCCCGCTTCTTGCAACACTCAACGGACCCAGCGGGCTATTGTTGGGGAGGAAACAGCTTTGTGAGGCTTCTTAAGGGCGATAAGCAGCTGCCGCCCACCCGGAGGGTGGAACTCCTTGGACATTTCCTCATATGCCTTAAGGCAAGATACCACGCAGAGCTTAGGAGAATCCGGGATGGCTTGGTAGGAAATAGTTTTCATGCCTGTTTTAGTCTGCCTGTGGATTGTGAACGTAACCCCCGAAGGGGAAAAAAATTTCTCCCAGACACGTCCAGCGTCCGGTTGTCCGACACTTGCCTGCAGGACACTAGGCACAGAAGCATGGCTAACTTTGCCGAAAGCTCCTTGCGGGAAAGGAATCTATTCGGCTGCCAGGACAGGAACAAGTTCAGTACTTGATTTACATCTCAAAGGACAGAGTTCCTCGGTTCCGGTAGTAAGGAAAGGCGAATGCCTCGCAATAACCCACAAACCAGAGGATGCTCCCCCACTGGGGAACCGTCCACCATGGTATGTCCTGCCGAGATCGCAGAACAGAAGGAATGGATAGAGCCATAAGCTGAACCTTCTTCCGCCAGGCCAGACAAAAAATTTAGAACGGCAGTCACATCTGTTGCCATGGAATTGACACCCCGTCGCAAACACCAACGTAACCAACATCTACGAGTGGATCGGTACCGCTTAGTTGTACTGGCGGACCAGGCCTTGGACATGAATTTCTCAGCTGCTCCTGAATGGTCTGGGACCGCCCAACTTTCCCGGTAATCCTCCATACCATCAGGCCAGGGAGCCCTGCAGAATGAGCAGGTGAGGATCCTTGTCCAGATTGAGCAGGAGGGCTGGAAAGCGGGGGAGTGGGATTGGAGAATCCCAAGAAAGTTCCACCAGACCTGGAAACTATACTTGCGACCTCTATATTGGGGTGACCAGCACCAAGGTCGCCCCTTGTCGGTGAACTTGGGCTGAGACTTTTGTTATCATGGCAAACGGGGGAAAGGCGTAGCCTGTTTTGTTCTGCCAATCCTGCAGAAACGCATCCGTCTTCTCTGCCAAGGGATCCGGTATCCAGCTGAAAAAGCGGGGAAGCTGGTGATCCAGGCGCGAGGCGAACAGGTCCACTGAGAAGGGGCCCCAGACGTTCTGGAGATCCGAGAACACCCATGGGTGAAGCTTCCAAAGGCTCACATTGTGAAGATGGCGAGTGTAGAAGTCTACCACCTGATTGTCCTGTCCGGGAAGATACTCCGCTGTGACAAAGACCTGATGGTCCAGGCAATATTGCCAAAGGTGCACCGCTAGGTCCGAGAGGGCCTTTGATCTCGTGCTGCCAAGATGGTTTATGTAGCGGACCGCCGATACGTTGTCCATTTTGAGGAGGACACAGGATCGTATCGAGTCCCTGGTCCAGCACTGAATAACGAACGAGCCCGCTAAGAGCTCCAGGCAGTTGATGTGATATTGTTGTTCTCGAGGAGACCACACACCGCCCGTGGTGAATTCTCCACACCTCGCACCCCAGCCGGATCTGCTGGCGTTGGATTCGATAACGATATCAGGCGTGGATCCAAAGATCGCTCTCCAATTCCAAGCCTCCATGTTGGCAAGCCACCATTGAAGCTCTTCCCTTGCATCCTCGGACAGTGGAACTTTTTGCGAGTAAGAAAGGCCACGGCGAAGATGCATTGCCTTGAGGTGCTAGCGGACCCGGTAGTGCAATGGGCCGGGGGAAGATGGCTTGGATTGATGCTGAGAGCAGGCCGACAATGCGAGCCTGTTGCCTGAGGGAGGTTTGTGACTGAATCAGAGTCCTCTGAAAATCGTGACAAATTTTCATCAACTTGAGGGAGGGAAGGCTGAGGGAGAATGCTACCAAGTCGATCAGGAAACCCAAAAAGATGACCTTCTGTGCAGGCACCAAGGTGAACTTGGTTTAGTTGATCACAAAGCTCAAACCCTGCAGGAGATTCACCGCCTATTGGAGCTGAGCCGCCAAAGTTCTGGGGAATATTGTCGAGGTAGGCAATGAGGTGAACTCCCGACACCCGAAGGCGTTCCATGACCGGCCAGAGGACCTTGGTGAAGCACCAAATGGCCGACCACAGGCTGAACGGGAGAGTGGTGAACTCGAAGGTCTTGTCCTTCAAAAAAATTGAAGGAATCGACTGTGAGGCAGAAAAATGGGAATTGCCAAGTAGGCGTCTATGAGGTCGAGGCGCACCATCCAGTCTTTGGGGTGAAGAATATTGCGGAGAAAATGGATCTCTTCCATCTTAAAGTAGCGATATACAAGCCACTCGTTGAACTCCCGAAGATTGATTAAGGGCCGTTGGCCCCCATCTGGTTTGTCCACCAGGAAGATGTTGCTGATAAACCCACTAGGATGAGGGGAAGTTTCAGCGATAGCCCCTTTTTTCGAAGAGGGAGCTCACCTCGAGATCTACCACGCGGCGACTGCAGACAAAAAACAGAGGGGCCTTGGTCGGACTGGCTGCAACTGAGACCCCTGGAACTCGATGTGGAACCCTTGTACCGTCTGCAACACCCAGGCATCCCCGTGTTAGAAGTCCAAGCCTGGAAAAAATGCATCAGACACCCCCCACCCCACACTTAGACGGGAAGAAGGGAGAACACTCACCGGAAGAGTTGGAGGCTTTGCCGCCTCGTCCCTTGCTGGCCTGACCACTTGTTGGGTAGAAGTTCCCAAATCTCGCCTGGTCTTGGTAACGGCCTTGGTTGGAGCCATGTCCCCTGTTGTTATAAGGGAGGCCGGACCAGCGGCACCTACCTCGTCCGGCCCAGCGGAAAACCAGTGGGTGAAACACTTAATCGAAGACTGGGCTTTGTCTAATGATGTAAATGTGTTGACAAACCGCCCTAGCTCCTTGATGAAAGGTTCCCCAAACAGGACGCCCTGGGCGACCGGGCCTGCTTCCGAGTCGGCGAGGTCCCCAAGTTTGGGGTCTACCTTAATAAGGAGGGTCCTCCCCTCCTCGGTAGAGAGGGCGCAGTTGGCGTTTCCAAGGAAAACCACCACCCTCTGCACCCAAGAGGAGAAGTGCTCGGGGGAAATAAGGGAACCTGAGGATTTTGCCTCCTCGACCATGTCTAAAAGTTTTGTGATAGGGCCCAATGCATCCAACAGCTTGTCTTGGCAAGCCCGCCAAGACCTGACTATACCCTTTTTAGGATCCTTCACAAACATCTGTATGAAGGTGGCCATATTGGGATCTATATCTGGGGTGGCTGCCACTTTTCCCTCCAGTGATGGGCGAGGGGATTCCGCCCGGAGACAGTTATGAGCTCCCGGCTCCAAAGGTTGCCCAATACAGCTGGCCACATATTGGGCTACCTTTTCTGAAGGGGCCCGGTCCGTTCAGCGAGGGTGGAAGATGTCTTAGGGGTCCAGCATGTCAGCACATAGGTCTTGTTCACTAGAGCCCGGGGTCGGGTAAGTAGGGCGCCAAGGGCGAGAGGGACCGGCATCATCGCCCATGTCCCCTTGATCATCCACCCCGCCCTGATCATCCACCCCCTGGGCAGCAGGGTTTGCAGGAGGGTGAGTGCACACCAGGAATGCCTGCTTAAGATGATCGAACGCATCAGCATCGACACCCGAATCTCTGGGCATTCCCTGGTGTAAGGTTTGGCGCAGATTGCCCGGATTTGGCCAGTAGCGCACAAGCTGTATCAATCTTACGGGTCAGGCGATCCTCTAACGGCACCATTGCCTCTGTGACTGCAGTGTGGATAGAGTTGTCCACTGCGTCGTAAAAAGAGTCATTCCAAGGTAGGGCATTAAGGGGATCCTCCTCCCACTGGTCGTCCTGGTATGTATCCTGATAGGAGTCCATTTCACCAGGAAGAAGACAACCTTCAAAAGGTAAGTGGGCAATCTGAGAGACCGGAAGGGGGCTGGGTGTCAGCCTAAACTTGGGGCAAGCAGAGCCTGCGTTAAAGTAGGGCTACCAGCCCAGGACCCAAAAGCCCAGGTGCAAAGAGATATCAAGGGGCAGTCTCCCTAACAATAAAATGGGCCCACGGGATTTAAAACCCCTGTGTGACAGACTCCAGGATGCGTTTATCAGAAAGGCCTATTACTGACCCTTTCCACAATTGAAGCTGCCTAATGGCGGACTACTGACCCGTAGTATATGCGGGCATAACAAGAGGCGCAAAGAGTTTGAAAAAACCTGCCTAATGGGAGTGTACAGACCCAGGCCGGCGTGAAAGCAGACCAAGGATCCACCGCGGCGCTGCTCGTTGGCTGAGAAAAGCGCAGAGTGCCGTTAGAGCGCGCCGCGGGATAAAGGGTACACAGGCTCCCTTTAGCGGCTGGAGGAGTGGACCGCGAGCCTGCATGAGTAGCAGGCGTACTTGTGTGGCAAAACCTTGTAAGATAGCAAAGAGAATTAACAGGGAAACGTACCCTCATGAGAGGGCCCTGAGGAGGCAAGATGGCGGACACGGCTGTGTCCGAGTAAGTGAGCTGCCGGCATTCCCCTGCTCACCATGGCTCTAACCCCCTGCTAAAACGAAGACATTGCCTTCCCGGGCGGCAAAATAACGGATTGTTACCTGGTACCCGCTCCTGCTTTAGGAGGAATCCTTCTCTGGCCAATTATTTAGATTTGGCTGCTCTGTTCCTCCGCCGTGAAGTGCTGGCCGGTTCTGAGCAAGGGAGCGGCATTCTTGCTGGAATCCTCCGGACTTGCTTTTCCCGGTTTTGCGGTCTGGCCGCCCAGCGGCTTTTGGCGGCTTTTGGCTGATAGCTTTTCACAGCTTTTGGCCACGAAGCAAACAAATAAAGCAGCAAGTAATTATTTTGGATCCACGCTCTCCCCAGTCTCAAGATGGTGATATGCTGAGTCCCGGGTTTTTTTTCAGGGGTGAGTCCTCGGAAACGCCGGCTTCAGTTTCTTTTGGTTGCTGGCTCCCAACGTTTTTTTGCTAGTATCACAGCGTACAACTTTTCTTCCACCGGTATTGAGAGTCTCGGCAGTCGCTGTGCTGAGTATCGGAATCAGCTTGGGAGGGAGACCAAGGTGCATTTGGAGGGATTGTGGCAAAACCCGGAGCAGCATATTCGAAATTATATAATGAGACCCAAGAATGCTGCCTCAAACACGGTACCAAAGGGAGCTACTACGAGAGCAGCGGCGGCCGCCAACACTCCAGGGAGGGCTTTACCAGGTCCAGGTCCAGGTCCAGGTCCAGGCACCACAGATATCCAGTTACAGGGGAGAAGAACAGATAAAACTACAAATGGAGTGAATGAGAAGTCTGGTGAGGGAGCTCCCCAAGAGGCTGGATCTGTTGTATCCCCTTCTGACTCTATCTCTGTCTCTGTAGTCTCTTCTGTTGGTGCACCAGGGATATCAGCTTCTTATGAGCCCCCACAAGGGGAAAAGGTAACAATTCCGGCTATTTTTAATCAGACTAAGAAAAAGACTCAGTCAAGGGAAGATAAGAATGCACTGCCGACGTTAGCTAGCCAGCCAAGTACCAAGGCTGCTGTTGTCACCTCATTACAGAATCCCCCCTCCTCTTCGCCTTGTATAATTTCTGAGTTACCTAGTTCTGATATCATGGACAGTGACACAAGGTCTTTACCTATAGTAATTGACCCCTCCGTGGATAAGGACATATTGAACGATCTTGACTCGTGTGACTCAGGAGGCAAATGTTACTCTATGTAAGATGTGTCACTGGTCTCTGATGGGGAGGGAGAGAGAGAGGGTGTAAATGCGGAACTGGAGATTGACTGGGCAGATGATCGCTGTCTTGCTAGCTCGGCTCTTCTGGAAGAAGAAGAAGATTTTTTAAGATCTCCTAGCGGGAAAAAAACTGTTCTAACTGCTCCAGGGTTGGGTAACTCTTTGCTATCACAAGTTCCCGCTGAGCAAATGGCATCTCCGGTTGAGAGTCTTGACGTAGGGAGTAATCTGCCCCCAATTGACGATGCTGCCAGTAATGTCACCCTCTCGACAATTTATCAGGCAATCATGATTCATCGTGAGGAGACGAAGGCAGAGAGCCTTCGTATACATGGAGCAGTTCGAAAATTACAGAACTCTGTTCGCCGTATTGTCAAAACTAATTCTGAACCATCTACCAGAGTTGCAGAAGCCGAGAACAGAATTTCCACCATTGAAGATGACTTTTCCTCTTGTAAAGCCGACGTTGTTGCATTGCACACTCTGCGTGATGATATTAGCTGGAAGCTTTGTGATATGGAAAACAGGTCAAGGAGGAATAATCTCCGTATATTGGGGGTCCCTGAAGGGGCCGAAGGGAAAGATATTCATCAATTCGTAATAGATCTGTGTGTAGAAGCTTTCCCGGAGTTAAAAGAATGGGAATGGGAGAGGGAGCTTCAAAGAGCTCATAGATTTCCCTTCCAGATCCGGAAGGGGGCTTGGGGTGCGGAAAACAAACCAAGGGCAATTCTTATTTGCCTCAATAATTTTCTTTTACGTGAGCAACTTTACGACCTGGCTCGTCCAGATCGCAAACGGAAGGCAAAAAGTTGCGAATTTTTCGTCAGGCCAGACTACTGTCAGGCAACTGTACAGCAGAGATGGCACCTCCGCCAACTTATCCCGACCTTTCAAAGCAAGGGAGCACAGGTTTTTTTTATTGCATCCTGCCAAACTGATGGTTATTACTAAAGATAAACTGTGTTTTTTACTTCAGAGATTAAGGCCAAGAAGTTTCTAGATTCTCTTTAAGAGTCTGGAGTAGGGTTTGCTCAGCCCTTGCAAATCTTTGCGAGTTGGGTAGATTCTTTTTCAAGGTCAAGTATTGTCCTGCCCGAGTGTGTATTGGCTTCTGGTTTTTTATTTTCTCTTTTCTCTTCTCTGTTATAGGGTCAATTTAAATCTCCTTTTGGAGGTGTTTTCTTTTTTCAATTATAGCAGGGAGGAAGGGGGTGTACGGAGACCGCCTACTCCTCTCTTTCCATCCTCAGTCCCTTTGCCTCACAGTGGTGGGTTGTGGGGGGGTGCATGGGGAGGGAGGGCTGGGAGGGTGTGTGAGGGGTGGGGTAGGGGCGGGGGTTGGGGGGCAAGGAACAACAGGTACAGTTTGTGTAATTTACCATATTTTTGGAGACTGCAGCTGAGAAGATGTAACAATAAATTGTCTGCACTGATCTTCAACATTTTTTGGGATAATGGCTACATTTTCTATTTGCTCCTGGAATGTTTGTGGGTTGAATAATAGAAAGAAAAGGGGGGTGATGGCACAGATTCTCAAGAGTATGGGGGGAAAGATACTTTGTATTCAAGAAAATCATCTTGTGTGCAATAACAGGATGTGCCTGAAAGATCTGGGCTTTGAAACCTTGGTATGCACACAACAAGGTATAACAACTAAAGGGGTAGCAATTTAAAAAATAATACGGGTGGGGAGAGTGTAAATGTGCCAAAGCCGACCCATATGGAAGGTGGGCAATTGTGGAAATTAGGATTGATAGCTCTTTTTTCACTCTGTGTACAATATATGCCCCCAATCTAGATGATCCTGAAATGCTTAATCTGATTAGTATTGAGCTGGCTCAATGGCCTTCTCCCCTTGTGATTTGTGGAGATTTAAATTTGCATTTACCAGGATATTTTGATTCCCGTCTTAATTCCTCCTACATAGGTAGAAAGCCTAAAGTCTTTAAAGAAATAAAGGGTATTTTGAACGAATATGGGCTAGTCGATGTATGGGGTTTTATGTGCTCAGCTATTCCTGGTTTTACTTTTTTCTCTGCCCCTCACCAAAAACATGTTCGTATTGATTATTTTTTTGCCCCAGTAGACCTGTTAATCAATGCCAAAATAGATATTTTTCCCAAAATCATATCTGATCATAATCAGGTTATTCTTGAATTAGTAGTAGATACCTCTTTGCCCCCTAATACCAGGAGCTCATGGACCTTCGATCGCCAGCTATTGGTTGATCAGGGATATCGCCAGCATATGGCCACGTGGATTCCTGACTTTTTTAAGTTTAATGCTAGCTCTGCTGAAGTGGGTATAGTCTGGGACGCATTTAAAGCTAGAGTGCGTGGGGAAACACTAAGCTTTACCATAAATAAACAGCGATGTATTAGGGCCAAACAAGAATTAGAGATGACTAAACTGCGTGATTTAGAGCTGGCGCTGATGCAAACTTCAAATTCTAATCAAATAGAATTTGAAAAGAGGGTGCGAGATCTCGCTATTCAGAGAATGAAAATCTACGAATGCTATGCTGAGAAATTAGCGGCTCAAATCGCGATTTTTCGCTCTGATATGTTTGAGGCTGGGGAAAAATCTGGCCGATTATTAGCCAAACAATTAAGGCAGAAAGTAGTGGCTAGGAAAGTGGACGCAATACAGGATGCCAATGGTTTAATACACACTGAGCCGGGCAAAATCTTGGAAGTATTTAGAGAGTTCTACTTTAAAGTTTAATCTAGTGAGGACTCTTCGGATACAGATACAGAAGATGAACTAGCGGTGTTTTTGGGTGATCAGGAGTTCTCTAAACTTACCGATATCCAGAGGGAAGCCTTAGAGTTGGAGTATACAGAGCAGGAATTAGAGCTGGCGATATCATTGCTAGCTTTAGGAAAAGCAGTAGGTCCTGACGGGATTCCTATGGAATTTTTTTGAATTATTTTTTCTATTCTGAAGAAACATCTGCTGGAAGTGTGTGTCAGGGCACAAAGTGGGGCACCTCCGGACTCCTGGCATAAATCTATAATAACTATGTTTTTAAAGAAAGATAAACCTGGCCTGTTGCCATCATCTTTCAGGCCAATATCTTTAATAAACACAGACAGTAAGCTGTACTCCAAAATTTTAGCTACTAGACTTTCCTCTATGATTTCCTCTTTAGTTTCACCCTTTCAGCACGGATTTATCCCTGGCTGCGATACAACAGACCATGTGAGGCGTGTTATCTCCTTAATGGACTGGGCAGAGGTGACTAAAACACCTATAGGCGTGACCCTGTTGGATGCCTGGCCATATTTGTGGGAGGTGTTACGCTTGAAGGGATTCTGACCACGCATGCTTCAGGCTATCAGGACTTTGTATCTGGCCCCTGAAGCATCTATTCGTCTAGCAAGTAAAGAATCGGACCTCTGTCCTATTTTACGTGGTACCAGACAAGGCTGTCCCACGTCCCCTTTATTATTTGCGTTATATATAGATTTTTTTTGGGGTCAAATTGGCCGAATCAATACAGATCAAACCTGTTAGTATAAAAGGGATGGAATATAGAGCTCTCGCCTATGCGGATGACATTGTGATTTTAACCACAGATTTGGTGCCTGCTCTAATGACAGTAGAAACATTGGCTAATCAATTCCGTCATTTCTTGGGATACAAGCTTAACATAAATAAAACTCAGATACTGTATGTGGGGGATGATGTCCCAAGGAATTTAACCATTGTTACAGAGGCTACGTATTTAGGGATTCAAATTACATCACCTATTAGCAGGATCCCTGAGATTAATTTTAATTCAGTCTTAGACGGAGTTAATTCTACTTTAGAACACCTTAATCATCTGCATTTATCGCTATATGGAAGAGCAAATGTTTTAAAAATGTTGGTTCTCCCAAAATGTCTTTATTTATTTAGATCTGTCCCATTAGAATTTCCCTAATCCTGTCTTAAAAAACTTGAAAAAATGTCATCAAGATTTCTTTGGGGTTACAAACGAAATAGAAGGGCATTTTAAAAAATGGCACTTCCCAGATCAAGGGGTGGGTGGGGTATTCCGTATTTCGTATTTTAATATTGGACATCTGTTTTGCAATTTATTTCTCCTTTAGTCATTGGTAAAAAATGCAATTTATTGCAGTGCCATACACCTGAAGTCTATGAATTCTTTATTGGGGAGAAGGCCAATGGCTGTCTTCTGAAAATACTGGAGCCTAGGTAATATAAAAAAAAAACAAGTTTAAGGTGCTGATTGCGGCATTTTCAGTGTGGAGGCAAATTAGGCGGTATATAGGGCTTCCTCAAATAAACCGTTATACCCCGTTTGAGGCGGCAGGAATTTTTCTTAACTTCTTTCGAGATGTAACAACTAGGAAATGGTATCGGCTGGGTATAAGCAATTTAGGTGATATGTTATGACCTGCAGCCACTACTTTTTAATGACTTACAACGCAAATATGGAGTACATAAAACGATTTTTTTTAATTTCTTCAGATCCGCAGTTACTATGTTCAGCTTGGGCAATACGAAACGCGTTTCAAACAATTCCCGTTGTTAGAAGGGATGGGAAAAGGGCTTCCCATTGGTTTCTTTTATTCCAGCTTAATTATGTTACTTCCAGAGGATCTGGATCAGTGTCAGGAGAAAAGGAGAACTAAATTAAATATTGCAACTATTGATCTTTATTACTCTATTTGTCTTCCCAAGGAGGTTTTGATCTTGGGTAAGATGCTGGCCCAACATTACATGGTTCTACATGATCTGTACTATTCTCCCAGGAAAGTCTCCAAATGGAGTACTGGTCCTGGTGCCAGTTGTAGTAGATGTGGCTGTTTTGCGGCTGATGCGCAACACATGTTTTTTTCATGTCCTAAACTTGGACCCCTACTCAGCTCTATTCAACATTTCTTGATTGAAATACTAGGCTCCCCCATATGTATTAATGCTGAGTTGGTGTTGTTCGGTACAGACTCCACAGTTTTGACTACACCTAAGGATCGGGACTCTTTTCTTTTCATTTGTATGTCAGTATTACGGGGTTGTATCTCCAAAGAGTGGATATCTCCCGACCCTCCTTCATTTTCTTTGTGGCGGGCCCAGTTATTATCTGTGTACAATCTTGAGGTTGCAATATATAAAACAAAGGGCATTCGTAAGAGGGGTATAGGGCTAAAAATGCGGAACCCTATTACCAAATGGATATAACGAGTGGACTGTCTCTGTTCTGATTATTCTTTGATTATTCTCCTGGCTTTCTCATATCAACGGAATGTTGGATAAATTGCTTTTATGCTGCCATTTTTGATCTGTTATTATCTGTGTACAATCTTGAGGTTGCAATATATAAAACAAAGGGCATTCGTAAGAAGGGTATAGGGCTAAAAATGTGGAACCCTATTACCGAATGGATATAACGAGTGGACTGTCTCTGTTCTGATTATTCTTTGATTATTCCCCTGGCTTTTCTCATATCAACGGAATGTTGGATAAATTGCTTTTATGCTGCCATTTTTTTCTTCTTCATGTGCTCATATGATATATATTACACTGTACTTTATTGCTCACATGGTTTTGTACTTATTACTTCCAGGGTCTTATTTATTTGTTTTCTCTGTAACCTGTTTGTTCCTTGCATAAAAAATAAAATTTTATAAAAAATAAAAAAAAGAGAATTAACAGGGAAACAGGGAAACACTGAGGTGAAACCATGCGACTAAACGTACAGCAATGAAAGTTAACATTCTAGCGGGTTTGTTCGGGGTGGTTGTCACCACTTCCAAAAATACAGTGAAGGGCAATGCACTAGCGCGTTTAGTCGGGACGACTGCACCACATCAGAAATGTGCATGCAGTGTGAGAAACACCCACTAAGTGCAAAACAAGGCTATAACACCAATTACAATGAAGCAAGAAGAACGGTTACGAGAGAAAAAAAAATGCAGATGTGGCAAAGCACTCAAATTGTACACAATCAAACAAATACATTTGAGATATAATTCACAAGAAACAGGTCACAAAACCCATTGAACAGAACACAAAAGGTAGAACATTCTCTGAGAGAAAAAGTGAAGGCACTTATCTGGCTGCAAGCAGCGAAGAAAGAGGGTGAGTTGAGGCTGACAGAGGACTATGAGGTGTCGGAAACCCTGTGATTGGTGGATTCCCACGGACACTCTTTACATGCTCTATTGTTCAAAACTCTATTCCATTCCCTATGGTTCATGGGAATGCTAGTTTTTACCAGTTCTTTAAAATGGCAGCTTGTTAATAAAGTGGAGAAAGTAAAGCATAATCCTTGCCTCCGGTCCTGACATAGAATGAAAAACACACCTGGGGAAAGAAGGAGGAAGAGAAAGATAGAAAAAACAAAAATGTAACAAAGGGAGAAAGAAGGCCCCTGCTATAAAGGGCCAAGGTTTGTTTGGTGGTGGATTAAAGAGGCCTGAGGTAGAATCAGGACTACCCTGCCTTGATATTCAACAAGCTGACATTCAATAGCGCTGATCACAGCCTTCTAAAGCAAAACCTCAGGTCTCAGCACTTATTCTTTTACTAAATATGCTCCGTCGCTTCCAGAATGCAGGGGAGGAGGGAAGGTGTATATGAGTTCAATGAAGATGTCCATGATGGAAAACCGAAAATTAAAGTATCTTCCTTCACTGTGCTATTGTCACTGATAGTCAAAAACTGGATGGAACAAGCTCATCCACCAAAACACCAGTAGTCTTTGAATGGAAAAACTAATTTAAATAGAAGAGACAGGATAAATATGGAAAATGTTTGCGCGTAGAAGCTTGGCTGGATTACCTGGATACATTCCTCTTTCTTTTCCTATTTCAAGCAGTTAAGTACACATTCCACTTATCGCTATATTTATGGTGATTTAAACATAGTTCTTTCAGGTGATTTACTGTTTAAATATAGTAGCTTGTTTTTCTTTGTTTTCCTAAAATTGGGCATGGAACGTGCCATAGGTTAATTGGGGCAACAGGAGCATTATCATAGCTCCTCTTGAGGCACCCTGCGAAGCCTCAGTTTGGTGCAGTGTGCACAAGAGGTGACTTGAGGGTGCCTTATGAGCGTGTGTCTTGCTGGCCCACAAAGAAGCGGTGTCGTCAATTTCAGCTCAAGCCGCCTTGAAGCCAAGGTGCCAATGTTTCACACGTAGGTATTTAATTTGCAAGGCCTGATGCCAGCATGAAGCGTGTCTGTTCTCCCTCACTTACATGCTCCTGGTTGGCACCTATATTGCGCTTTCTACCACCCTTTCCCTTTTCTGGCTGTACAGGGCAGGGCCCAGATGTTCCCGACAACTGGTGATAGCAGGGTGAGTCAGCCAAAGGCAGAAACCCATTGTCCTTCACACATTCCGTGCAGACAAAATATCAACTGTTCAGTTGCCAAAGATGAAGCTTAAGGCTGCCCATACTTGCTACCTACTGAAGTTTGCTGGATCATTAAGTTCAGGGTTCTTCATTGTGGTTCTTACACCAGGGCATTGCTCTTTTGGCATAGCAGTTCCATACCAAATTGAGGGGGCATGGAGGAGAACTATACAGAGGAGGAGTCCTTGCACGTCCTGCCTCTAGATGACGAGTTTTGTGAGCCAGTGGATGCGGCCATGGGCCCTTTTAAGCGCTGCATTATGGAGATGGCCTATGCCTACCAGAACCTCCAGTCTAAACTAACGCCCACCCCTCCCATTCAACGCGCCACTAAGCATAGAAATGATTCTGGATGGATATGAGAGCCTTCGAGCGCCTCAAAAAGGCTTTCCTGGACCACCCAGACTCAGGTGTGCATGACTCCCTGTCAGACATGGCAGATTTATCTCCCCGACAAGGCCTGGAGGCAGAGGAGAATGACTCCCCAGGCAATTCAATAGTGAGGCCGGCCCTTCCTGGCCATGGCGTCTGCTTTGGTACCAGCCCCTGTGCAGCCGATGACTGACCCTGAGGGCCGACTTGACATGTTTGTCCCCGAGGCCTTCGTGCACCCCCGCTCAGCGAAGTGGGCCCCTTCTAGTAAGGTTTCAAAATTTGTTCCATGGCGCCTCCACAAGCCCCTAGAGAAAAAGGTCAGAGCCTGACTTAGGGTGGGGTGTCCCAGCCCCGCCCTACCGCGTAAGGTGGCAACAACCCCAGAGATTGATCCAGGAATGGCCACTTCCCTCTAAAAATATATTAGGAGCCTAGAGAAGGCCATTGGTTGATCCTGGAAATCTTGCCAGGGCAAATTATTGGACATTCCTGGCCCTATTACTAAAACCTTGTAAATCCCCTTTCCACAGAGCGAGTTTCAAGTTGGGCACAACATGCTGTAATCTTTTTGTGGGAACACAAAATGCGCTCTCTCAGCCAAGAGGCATTGCTTCCTCCTCTTGTGACCCCAACCTGGGGGACCTTGCTTTTGCCGAGGCAGGCAGATTGGTTCAGGGCGAGGTCTTCGGGGAGCCATTCATTAAGGAGGTGAGCAAGTTCATAGCCACATTCACCTCCTTAGATAAGGCACAGACCTCCCGAAAGAAAATATTTCACCCTCAAACTTTTGTAGGGGCCAGACGTGGCTGAGGGCGCTCAGCCATCCAGTTCTACTCCCAGAGCCTTCAGAGGGGATCAAGTAGCCCCAAGACCTATTGAAGAAGGAGAATTCTTCCAGATGTGACAAGGACACCGTGGCCAAGGTACTAGAGATGCCTCCAGAGGGCAGTTCCATGCCACAAGAGTTGAAAGTTTCCTCCTTTCGCCATCTAAAGGTGGGAGGCCGGTTTGCACAGTTTGAGCACAATTAGGGGCAAATTACTTCAGATGCGTAGGTCCTTCAGACTATCAAGGGATTTCATATAGATACCCAATTCAGGAGTACCACCCTTGCCTGCTGATTTTTGCAGACAATCAAGTCACCTTAATAGATCAGGAGGTGGCAGACCTGCTGCAAAAAGGTGTGGTCGCCCTCACCTGCCTTCACCCACTAGGCTTCTTCAGCAACAATTTTGTTGGTGTACAAGGCAGATAATGGTCAAGGAAGTGGAACCTATTGTAAACTTCTTGGCCTCTTTATTGTTAGAGGGTTAGGCATATCATACTATCAAACTTCTGTAGGTCAGCTATCTCGGTTGGCAAGTGCTGGTTCAAGGACCTTTGGCAGACAAACACTCATTGGTCTCTAAGTTAATGCGAGGGATTCGTTTGACACTCCCTCCAGAACATAGCTACTCAACCTTATGGGATGTTAACAAGGTTCTACGCCTCTTCCGTTCTTGGCAACAGAATAAGTATGTGTTGAGTAAGGAGCTGTGGATGAAACTCGCCATGCTTCTGTGAATAGTGCTTAGTGTCATATCGGAGAGTGTCTGACGTGTGGGCTCTGGATATTTCGGGAAGGGTCATTGCCCCACAAGGGGTTACCTTCCATATCTCTGACCGGACCAAGTCCAATTACAAAGTGGTGTCTTATCCTTCCTTCCAAAATTCACCCATGTATTGCATAGACTGTTGTCTCAAGGTGTACGAGAACATGACAGAGAAGCTTCGACCACCAGGTGAGCGTCAATTGTTAATCTCTCCCAGGAAACCTTTCAAAGCGGTCACTCCTCCCACATAGCTTGCTGGATTTCAAAGCGGTCACTCCTCCCACATAGCTTGCTGGATTTGTTGGGTCATACAAGAAGCAGGAATTGACATCTCACAATTTGGCACCCGCTCTGTTAGAGGAGCAATGGCTTAAAAGGTTCTAAGGCTTTCGTTCTCCGGGCTCGCCTTCAAGACATTATCGATGCAGCAGACTGGTCTTTGGACTCTGTTCAAATAGTTCAATTTAAAGCCAATTGTTGATATTGTCAGGAATAGCACACAGTAAGAGCCTACATGAACTAACTGGAAGTCTTGAGTTGGTTATGTGCGCAAGTATTGGTGCTTGACTTTTTAATTGTCCTTTCGATGTGGAAACTACAAATCCCACGAGGCACTGGGAGGGTGTAATTCAAAGAATGTGGAAGTCTGTGGATTTAAACATCCTCGCACGTAGGCTGACATGTGTAATTCAGTGTGGAAAGTTTGAGGCAAGCGAAGGCTCTGGAAATCGGATCACAGCCCAGTTTTCCCTCACTGGAGAGTGTGCTCATGTGTCTCTTTGTTCACAGGTTGGGAAATTTTGGTAACCTTGATATTTTCCAGTAGTCAGAGATTGGATGTTTTAATTTAAAAGGGGAGAGACTTTTGCGAATGCATGAGGTTATCCATATACATTATATGCTGTTCCTACCCTAATCCTTTCCCCCACTTGAGCACCTTAAAACTCTGTGCCTTTATGGTAGGCAGAATTGGGGAAACCAAGAGGTGGACCAATTTGTACATCGAGCTGATCCTGAGGAGTTCCTTTTCACATTTTATACGTGAAACCTTGACAGATATGGCATCATTGGTGGTGGATAAGCTTTGAACAAGCACAATCCTCACCTCCGGTCCTGACATAGAATGACAATTTTCATAGTAATCACAAAGGAACGTTTCAATTCTGTTAAGGACTCGGAGGCAAGGATTATTCTCGCCAAGGTTCCTCAGATCCTTGACACAGCACAGGAGTTGTAGAGTATTTGAGTCTTCTGTAGATTCACAGTCATATGGCTTGAGTTGCATAGTCTCTTTTTACTCTGTTATGGTATGCGTATTACCAACCTTGTTTTTTATGCATGTTTGGGACAGTATGCTCAGACGTGAGTCCCGTGCTCTCCATGCCACTGGAATCAAGCTATCCAGGCTGATGAGGGCTGAAAGCCCGAAACTGGTCCTTGGATGCTTGTTTCCGGTCCAGGGAGGACCTGGCCTGGCAGTTCGGGCTGGACTGTTCACATGGGGCACAGGGTCAAGACTGATTTGCATATGGCTGGGTTCAAACTGGAATGGCATTGTGAGCAAAAAAACGATGGATTTAGGCCCAGATCTCTGTACTGGGGTGAATGTATGACATTGTTCTGCATTCTGCCCATCACCTGTTGTTTTTGCATTTGTCACCCCGATTGGGATGGGTATGCTCAGACGTGAGTCCCGTGCTCTCCATGCCACTGGAATCAAGCTATCCAGGCTGATGAGGGATGAAAGCACGAAACCGGTCCTTGGATGCTTGTTTCCGGTCCAGGGAGGACCTGGCCTGGCAGTTCGGGATGGACTGTTACCATGGGGCACAGGGTCAAGACTGATTTGCATATGGCTGGGTTGAAACTGGAATGGCATGGTGAGCCAAAAAACGATGGATTTAGGCCCAGATCTCTGTACTGGGGTGAATGTATGACATTGTTCTGCATTCTGTCCATCACCTGTTGTTTTTGCATTTCTCACCCCGAGTGGGACGGGTATGCTCAGACGTGAGTCCTGTGCTCTCCATGCCACTGGAATCAAGCTATCCAGGCTGATGAGGGCTGAAAGCCCGAAACCGGTCCTTGGATGCTTGTTTCCAGTCCAGGGAGGACCTAGCCTGGCAGTTCGGGCTGGACTGTTCCCATGGGGCACAGGGTCAAGACTGATTTGCATATGGCTGGGTTCAAACTGGAATGGCATGGTGAACAAAAAAACGATGGATTTAGGCCCAGATCTCTGTACTGGGGTGAATGTATGACATTGTTCTGCATTCTGTCCATCATCTGTTGTTTTTGTGTTTGGGACAGTATGTCTGTTGTGTTTACTTGCATCATGCAGGAAGGTTCAGGTTCATTTGTTTTGTTCTGGCTTCTTTCAGGTTCAGATGGTTTGAAAGCAGACTAATGGAAAATGGTTGAAGATATGGTCAAAGTCAAGAAAGAGGAAGTTATCCAGGGGGCTTCCGCCTTAATGGACATCCTGGACTGTTCATTGGTGGATTGTGGTTGGCCTTTAGCCTGTGCATCATGGGAAAGATAGTTTTTGAGTTGTTTAGTTGAAAGCTGCTGGAAAGGAAATAAAGAAATTAGACCGTAATCCTCGCCTCCATGCCCGTAATGGAATTGAAACTTTCCTTCATGATTACTAGGAACGTTTTAGTTTTGAATGAAAGTAGTAATGAAGATATTCTGGTTCCCCTGAAAATTGGAGACTGATTATGGCAAAAGAGATGGAAGATATTTCACAACAGCACTATTTTTAACAGGAGACTGCAAGAAGCCTAACTTGCCCTTACTCCATAGGCTAATGTAAGCAGCTTTCCATGACTGCTGCAGCAGGGATATTTTAAGTATGGATTCAAAAGATCAGGCCTTCAATTTTGAACATACTATATTAGGTTCTTAAGTTATTCTGGCTGGAGGTACAATTTATTTAAAACCTTCTAACAAATATTTAGCAACAGGTCGAGTGAAAAAAGGAGAACTGTGAAGAGCTCCTTCTGTGCTCCCTGCTATATGAAGAATATTGATACCAGACTGAGTGAGTTGAAGCAGATACAGTAGAATTGCTTCTTTTTTAACAAAGATATTGGTCACATGATATGAGCCACATAACTCTCCCTATAGAAAGAGTACATGGGTGAAAACTGTTCAGAACTTGTGGGCACAACATGACAAACCTCTCAGAAGACCACCTGTAGTTTGGCTGCTATAAACTCCTACACAGATAGAAGTGATGTGGGAGCTGTTTTTCCCTTTTTCTTAGCTTCAAATGTATTAGGAATCGAACTTGAGCTAACATGAACTAAATAAATAAATACATTTGTGCTTTCTTCCATGTTAAAATAGCGTTGACATATCCCATGTGACTGATGTTGTTGTTGTTTCCCTGCCTTAATAGAGAATTGTGAGCTTTCCGTTAAAGACAGGGAATGTTCCCAGAGCCTTCTCATCATGCTGTACCTAGCCAAAGACAACCTAACTGACAAAGTTACAAGCTGCAGTACCTGAGCAAACTGTAATAATCACTGAATTCAATGCAATAGTACTATGAGAGGATCATCAAATATTTTCTGTAGTAAAAATGTTTCGTCTTGTTTGTCCCTCATTGGTGCCTATCCTGAGAATCATGTACTTGTGTAGAAATGTATGAAATCTTTTGTCTACAGTCCTATAAAAAACTAATTCTTCTGTTTACCACCACTCGCAATTCCCCATTCTTAGAAGTCAAATCTATGCCGGATTTACTAATGAACTTTACTGACTACTCTGCACTCTGCTTTGCTGCTAACATTATTGACTGAATAGTTCATGTATCTTGCCTGAATGATTCTTTAAATATAACCTTTAAAATCTGACCATGTCTGTCATTCTTACTGAGAATGAAAACAAGTTACTTACCTGTAACTACAGTTATCTAGTATTGGTATCTTTCATAGATTCACATGCCTGAATCATTCCCCGTCGCCGAGGCGGGAGACCCTTGACCCGGTTACTCCACTACCGCACGGCCCCCGTGTGCCCGGATTCTGCTGCCACTGCCTGCTTGGCCCTCTTACTGCCGCGTCTCCTTAGGGCCCCTGCTCTCCAGGCTTGCCCTCGTTCTCCAGGCTTGCCCAGGCTTGCCCTCGCTCTCCAGGCTTGCCCAGTCTTGCCCTCGCTCTCCCCCGCTCTGCTTTCCCGCTCTTTCCAACCCCCCTCTGCTCCCCGGCGCTGCTCTCCTTCGGCCCCGCCCCCTTCTCCTGTCTCCCGTTGCCCATTCGCCGCCCCGCTCCCACCTCCCAGCTGCTCCTCCCTCCCACTTCGCCATAAATGGTGGGGACTGCGCGTACGCGCAGCGGGCGCGCTGGCTGCGCAGCCAAAGGCAAGCCCGTCGACGCCTGTCCACGCCTGGACCACGCCCAGCGCCAGAACCCCAAGGACCCCGCCAGAGCCAGCCAACCCGACTGAGCTACGGCGACGCCACCCTCCACGCACTCAACACCGGCCGACATCGAGCCTGCTACCAAGCCACCCCAAAACGCACCCACGGAGCCTTCACCTGCCACGCCTGCTACTTCCCCTGCACTCGGTCCTGCAAAGCTCCAGCCAAAACAGCCGCCAACAACAACCACCTCAAGTGCATCCTGCTCAACACCCGCTCCATCCACAGGCACACCGTCGAACTATGGGACCTCCTGGACAAAACGGCACCAGACGTTGCCTTCTTCACGGAAACCTGGATGAACGCCTCCTCAGCACCCGACATCGCCATTGCCATCCGGGACGGCTACAAGATCATCCGGAGGGACCGCGTCAACCAGACCGGAGAAGGCATCGCCATCGCCCACCGAAACACTATCCGCATCACGACCAACACCGACGCCACCCTCGCCACCGCAGAGCACCTGCACTTCCAGATTCACACCGACCCCAAGACCACCCTCAGAGGAACCCTCATCTACAGACCCCCAGGACCACGCTCACACTTCAGCGAGGCCATCGCAGACTTCATCAGCCCGCTCGCCCTCGCCTCCCCCGACTACATCCTCCTAGGAGACCTCAAATTCCACCTGGAGAACGACCAGGACAACAACACCACCGCCCTACTAGACAACCTCGCCAACCTCGGATTCAAGCAACTGGTCAACACCCCCACCCATTACGCCGGCCACACGCTCGACCCCGTCTTCTCCTCCAGCAACCACATCTCCTTCAGCCACACCACCGAGCTCCACTGGACCGACCACCGCTGCGTACACTTCAACTTCAGGAAAACAACGACCCACCACCGCCCTCAACAAACCCCCAGAAGATGCTGGAGCAAGATCACCACCGACTGACTCACCACCTCCTTGAGCCTAAACCCTCCCACCAACACCACGGACCCCAACGAAGGAGCCTGCAACCTCACACAGTGGATCACCGACTGCGCCGACACCCTTGCTCCACACCCTTGCTCCACTGAAAAACCCTCCCAGCAACCTCAACAGTAAGAAAGCCGCGTGGTTCACCAACAATCTCAAAGACTCCAAGAAATCCTGCCGTGACCTCGAGAAAGCCTGGCGCCACAACCAGTCAATGGAAAACATGACAGCCCTCAAGAACGCCACCCGCAAACACCACCAGCAGATCCGCACCACCAAAAGGTCATCCTTCAGAGAACGACTGGACAACAACACCCATAACAGCAAGGAGCTCTTCAACGTCGTGAAAGAGCTCTCCAACCCCAACGCCAGCAACAACGACATCACGCCTTCTCAAAACCTCTGCAACTCTCTGGCCACCTTTTTTCACCGTAAGATCGTCGACATACACGACAGCTTCGGTGCTCAGAACTAGTATCCCACCACCGAACCTACAGCACAAGTTACTACTTGTGTAACAATATATCTGTAAGAGACATTAGTTAGTGATAGATTCCTTACCTTAGAATATCCCCAGGCATCAGACTGGATCCGGAAAATTTTGCGTAGCAATACCCCTGCGCGCCTGCAGGCATCCTCCGCGGCTCCGCATCCGTCGTCAGTTCTGATACACAGCTTTTCCACGCCAGATACGCAGAGCCATGATAGAACCAACACTGGTGCCATGAAACTAGGGCCCTGAAAGGGGATGACCTTAACCCTAGATATCAGTTCGCAGAACCTGGAGGATGGGTGGGTCGGTAAGGAATCTATCACTAACTAATGTCTCTTACAGATATATCGTTACACAAGTAGTAACTTGTGCATCTGAAAGAGACACGTTAGTGATAGATTCCTTACCTTAGAATAGATACCCCAGCAATACCAACCCCGGTGGTGGGTCTGCGAACCAATAATCACACCAGAAAGTTCTGGAGGACGGAACGGCCAAAGAAGCCCTCCCTCCGGACTTGGCTGTCCAGGCAGTAGTGTCGTGCAAATGTGTGCAGCGAGGCCCACGTAGCTGCCTGGCAAATGTCCTGCAAGGGCACTCCCTGGCCCAGGGCAGTGGTAGTCGCCCTTGCCGGAGTGGAATGAGCCCTCAATCCAACAGGGGGCTCCTTCTTAGCCAAGGAGTAACATGCCTGGATACACAAGATGATCCACCGGGAGATGGTCCGCTTGTGCACCGCCTTTCCCGTCTTAGCACCCACGTAACCAACAAAGAGTTGGTCATCCACCCGGAACTGGCGTGTGCGATCTAGATAGTAAGAGAGCGCACGTTTTGGGTCCAGATGGTGGAGCCTCTCTTCCTCTTTCGAGGGATGCGGAGGCGGAAAGAAGGTGGGCAAAGTAATGGACTGCCCGATGTGGAAGGCCGTGACAACCTTGGGCAGGAAAGAAGGTCTCGTCCGCAACACAACCTTGTCCGGATGAACAGCGAGGAAAGGAGGTGTGGAAGAAAGAGCCTGGAGCTCACTCACTCTCCTGGCAGAGGTGATGGCAACCAGGAAAGCAGTCTTCAAAGTAAGAAGACGGAGAGGACAGTTATGGAGCGGCTCAAAGGGAGCACACATTAGGTAAGTAAGAACAAGGTTCAAGTCCCACTGGGGCATCACGAAAGGAACAGGAGGGAATATATGTGTGATGCCCTTTAAAAACCTATTTACAATAGGGGACTTGTACAAAGAAGGCTGATCAGGTAGCCTTAAGATGGCGGAAAGGGCAGAAAGGTAGCCCTTGATAGTGCCCAGAGCAGAGCCCTGCTGGGCAAGAGAAGGAAGGAAGAGGAGAACCTCGGAAAGAGGGGCAGAGAGTGGATCCACAGGTTTTGCTGTGCACCATGCCACAAATCTGTTCCACCTGCAGGCGTATACCGACTTTGTGGAGGGACGACTGGCTGCCAGAATGACATTACAGACTTCGGGAGGCAAGTCAAATGGCCTCAACTGCCGCCGCTCAATCTCCAAGCTTGTAGGTGGAGACTGGACAGGTTCGGTGGAGAACCGTCCCCTGCTGTTGCGACAGAAGGTCCTCCTGAAGAGGCAGACGAATCGGGGGATCGACTGACATGCTGAGTAGCTTGGGATACCAGTATCTTCGTGCCCAGTCCGGAGCCACAAGGATAACCTGGCCCGGTCGCGCCTGATCTTCTTCAGCACTCTGGGCAGAAGTGGTATAGGCGGAAAGGTGTACAATAGACCGCAACTCCACTCGCGACGAAAAGCGTCTCCGAGCGAGTGCCGCCTTGGAATTTCCAACGCGCAGAACTGATGACATTGCGCGTTCTCTTCTGTGGCGAATAGATCTAACCAAGGCTCTCCCCATTGCTGAAAGAGGCCTTGCGCCAAGTCCGAGTTCAGACGCCATTCGTGATCCATCATGGACCGATGGCTGAGTTCGTCCGCCCTGGCGTTCAGCGAACCTGCCAGGTGTTGAACCACCAGGGGCACGCCGTGATGTTCCAGCCACTGCCAGAGGCGCAGAGCCTCCTGGCATAGGGTCCACGACCCCACCCTGCCCTGTTTGTTGCAGTACCACATGGCGGTGGTGTTGTCCATGAACACCTGCACTACACTCCCCCGGACAGAGGGGAGGAATGCTTTCAGTGCTAGACGGATCGCCCGCAGCTCCAAAAAGTTGATATGGAGCTGGGACTCCGCCGGAGACCAGAGGCCTCTGATCTCCGCCTCTCCCATGTGGCCTCCCCAGCCCTGGAGGGACGCGTCCGTCACAACCACGTGCTCCGGGTGGGGTAGGGAGAGGGATCTGCCACTGACCCAATCGCGGTCCGTGAGCCACCACTGCAACTGTCTCGCAAAGCCCTCCGAGATCAAGACATGATCGGACAGGTTGCCCTGATATTGGGCCCACTGAAACTTCAGGTCCCACTGCAGAGCCCGCATCCACCACCGGGCGTGATGCACCAGAATGATGCAGGAGGCCATCAGCCCCAGAAGCCGCAGCGTCAACCTGACCGAGACTCGGGATAAAGGCTGAAAGATCGGAATCAGAGCCTGAATATCCCGAACCCGCTGTTCGGGAGGATAAACCCGAAACTGCGCCAAGTCTAAAACCGCTCCAATGAAGAGGAGCTTCTGAGAGGGACACAGGTGTGACTTTGGCACATTGATGGAGAACCCCAGCAAGTGCAGGAGGTCGGCCGTAGTCTGAAGGTGGCTGACGACTTCTGGGGCGAGCCCGCGTTCAACAACCAGTCATTGAGGTAGGGGAAGACTGGCACCCCTAACCTGCGCAGATGAGCTGCGACCACCGCCAACACCTTCGTGAACACCCGTGGGGCGCTTGTAAGGCCAAAGGGGAGCACAGTAAACTGAAAGTGCTCGTGGCCTACCATGAACCGCAGGTAACGCCGGTGGGCCGGCAGGACGGGGATGTGAAAGTAAGCGTCCTGCAAGTCCAACGCTACCATCCAGTCTCCGGGGTCCAGGGCAGCTAAGACCTGAGCCAAAGTCAGCATCTTGAACTTCTCCTTCCGGAGGAAGCCGTTGACGTTCCGTAGGTCCACGATAGGGCGTAGGCCCCCTTTGCCCTTCTTGGGTACCAGAAAGTAGTGGGAGTAACAACCACACCCTACTTCTGACCCAGGAACGCGCTTGATGGCCCCCTTGGCCAAGAGGGCCGTGACTTCCTCTTGCAGAAGTTGCAAGTGATCCCCCGACACGCGGTGGAATTGCAGTGGCATGGCTGGAGGGGACGCCTCGAAGGGGAGGGAGTAGCCCCTTCGGACGATTTGCAGCACCCACCTGTCCGACGTGACATTGCGCCAGTGGAGGAGGTGATGGCGAACCCTGCCACCCACTGGCGTCACATGGGCCTGAAAACACGGACTAGGAAGGTTTTGAGGCAGATGCTGCGGAGAAAGGTGTGGACTGGCCTCGCCGTTGTCCCCGACCGCCGCTATGGTGGTTTCCACGGCGGCCTCTGCGCTGTTGAACATTCTGCGGTGCGTGGCTGGCAGCTCGTGTGGGGGCGCCCCTTCCGTGGCCACGAAAGGAGCGAAAGGCACCCGTTTGCTGGCGTGTGGCCAAGAGGCCCAAGGACTTGGCCGTAGCCCTGGAGTCCTTAAAACGCTCAAGCGCATGGTCTGACTTGTCGCCAAAGAGGCGGCGGCCATCGAACGGCATGTCCAGAAGAGTGGACTGGACATCGGCCGAAAAGTTGGCGGTCCTCAACCAGGCGTGGCGTCGAACCGCCACCGTCGTTACCATCGCCCTGCCCAGTGAGTCCGTGGTATCCAGCCCACACCGGATGGAATATCGCGCTGCATCTCGACCCTTCGCAAGGGCTTGGGCGAGTTTAGCCCGGACCGCAACCGTGTCCCACAGGGTGTGGGTGTAGCGGCCCAAGAAGCATGCGGTATTGACAGACCGCAGTCCCAAACTCAGGGACGAGAACACCTTCTTCCCGAACTGTTCGTACCTCTTGGATTCCTGATCGGGCGGGGCCGTCGGGAATGCAGTCTGGGAAGTAGAGGCCTGGATGACCGGACTCTCGGTGGTGGGATGGGTGGACAAAAAGCAAGGGTCGCCCGGAGCCGGGCGTTAGCGTTTGGCCCCGTTCCTATCCACAGGCGGACCTGTGGCGGGCTTGGACCAAGTGCCCACCAGAACGTCACACAAGGCCTCATTAAACGGCAGCGGAGGCTCACTGGAGCTTGCCTGCGGTTTAAGGACCTCAGTGAGGAGGTTAGTCCTCACGGCCGCAACGGGGAGCTCAAGGTTTAAGGCCTTGGCCGCCCTCATCAACACTACACTGTAAGCAGCCCCCTCCTCCGTAGCCACGGTGGGAGGGGAGACAAATCCAGTGTCTGGCGAAGTGTCAATACCACTGGCCTCCCCAAGCTCATATGCCCAGTCCTCTTGAGACTGGCACTCCTGTGCCAGAGGGTCCGCAGACCCCTCCCAATCACCCTCGTCACCCATCTCCTGTAGAACAGGGTCAACAGACGGGGCCTCCTCATGGAAATAAAAATCTCCAAAGGCCGTCGGAAGCCCTCCGGTGCCAGAGTCGGACCGAAGGGAACATTGGGGACGGCGTCCAGAGGGGGCGCCGGGGGCGATACCCGCGGGGCCGGCGCCGGTGACGTCGTGAGGTCGACCGGCGACGACCCGGATCCGGAAGCGGATCTGGGAGGTCCTGCGGCACCGGGACCGAAGTCGCCGGCGGCCGAAGCACCCGACGGCGTCGGAGCCAAAGCACCCGACCCGCTAGTGCCTCCAGCCGGGGCCGTTGGGCCCGGAGGCGCCACGGGACCCGGCTGAGAAGGGAGGGACCTCATGGCCATGAGGTACCGCTCGACCTCCTCCGGCGTCGCGTCATGCCCAGGGACCCGAAGGTGTGGGGCAGGCGGCGACACCTGCGACTCAGTCGGAGCCGCGTGGGTGGTGTCACCCGAACCCCCAGCCGCATCGTGCGAGCGTCGGGTGGGTCGGAGGAACGATGATGCCTCTCCGACCTCTCATGCCTCTTACCTGAGGACTTGGAACCCGACGACCGATGTCCACTCCCAGAGCTGCGAGGACTCCGACCCCGCGACCGGTCCCTTAACCTCCTGTGGGACCGGGACCTTAAGCGGCGCGGGCCGACTGCCGGAGCTCGAGCCGCTTGCGGGACCGCACCCGCCTAGCCTTCGACGTCAGGGCCCGACAGTCAGAGCAGGTGCGGTCGTCGTGGTCGAGGCCTAAACACTTCAGGCACCGGCAATGGGGGCTGGTAACCGACATCAGTCGGTCGCACTTGGAACAGGGTTTAAACCCGGGCATCCCTACCGGCACCGTCGGAGTCGAAGACTCGAAAAGAGCAATGATCAAAAGATCAAAAAAGTTTAGTCAAAAAATGACTAAGGGGTAGAGCTTCTCCGGATCTGCGCGAGCTGGCGCGGAAAAAAGAAGAACTGACGTCAGCGCGCATGGGCGGTGTCTAAGTACTCCAACGACGTCATTCCGGCGCTAACGACGCCGACGACGGACGCGGAGCCGCGGACGACGCCTGCCGGCGCGCAGGGGTATTGCTACACAAAATTTTCCAGATCCAGTCTGACGCCTGGGGATATTTTAAGGTAAGGAATCTATCACTAACGTGTCTCTTTCAGATCCCCCCACCACCACCCTGTGCGCCTGGACTCAGGTCAGCACGGAAGATACCACCCACACGATGAACACCATCCACTCGGGCTCCCCAGCCGATCCCTGCCCACACCACATCTTCAACAAAGCCGACTCCTTCATCGCACCCAAACTTCGGGACATCATCAACAACTTCTTCATATCCGCCACCTTCCTGGAGAGCTGGAAGCACGCAGAGATCAGCGCCCTCCTGAAGAAACCCACTGCAGACCCCTCAGACCTCAAGAACTTCCGCCCCATCTCGCTCCTCCCCTTCCCTGCAAAAGTAATCGAGAAAACCGTCAACAAACAGCTGACAGCATTCCTGGAGACGAACTGCTCCCTTCACCCATCGCAGTCCGGATTCCGAGCAAACCACAGCACCGAGACCGCCCTCATCACAGCCACCTGCTGGACAATGGAGAAACCGCCGCCCTCATCCTGCTCGACCTTTCGGCTGCGTTCGACACGGTCTGCCACCGCACCCTGACAACGCGCCTCCGCCACGCCGGGATCCAAGGAAAGGCCCTGGAATGGATCACCTCCTTCCTCTCCGACAGAACCCAAAGAGTCCGTCTCCCGCCCTCCTCGCAGTAGCCACGAAGATCATCTGCGGCGTACCTCAAGGCTCCTCGCTCAGCCCCACCCTCTTCAACGTCTACATGAGCCCCCTCGCAGCTATCGCACGCAAGCACAACCTCAACATCATCTCCTACGCCGACGATACCCAACTGATCCTCTCCCTCACCAACGACCCCACCTCCGCCAGAGCCAGCTTCCAGGACGGAATGAAAGACATCGCAGACTGGATGAAGCTCAGCCGCCTGAAACTGAACTCAGAGAAGACGGAAGTCCTCATCCTCGGCCCATCCATCTCCGCCTGGGATGACTCCTGGTGGCCCCCTGCTCTGTGCCCCCCACCCAAGCCCACGGACCACGCACGCAACCTGGGCTTCATCCTTGAATTCTTGATCCCCACTGGAACCAGGAAAACGGTCACCCAGTACCTCGTCACCAGCCGTCTGGACTACAGGAACGCCCTCTACGCTGGGACCACCGCCAAACTACAGAAAAAATTCCAGCGCATCCAGAACGCCTCAGCACGACTCGTCTTGGACATCCCCCGACACAGCCACATCTCCGCCCACCTAAGGGACCTGCACTGGCTCCCCGTCAGCAAGAGGATCACGTTCAGACTCCTCACCCACGCACACAAGGCTCTCCACGACTTGAGCCCCGAATACCTCAACAACCGCCTCATGTTCTACACGCCAACCCGCCAGCTGCGCTCCGCCATCCTCGCCACCGTCCCACGGATCCGCAGAACCACCACCAGAGGAAGATCCTTCACCTACCTGGCGGCCAAGACCTGGAACACCCTCCCCACCCACCTACGACTCACCCAGGACCATCTCTCCTTCAGGAAGCAACGCAAGACCTGGCTTTTCGAGCAGTAGCAGCCCCCCCCCCCAGCGTCTTGAGTCCCCAGCGGGTGAGTAGCGCGCTTTACAAATGTTCTTGATTGATTGATTGATTGACAGTACAAATATATATATATATATATATATACAAAAGCAGTGCCTTAGTAAGAACTGTAGTAGGCTAAAAAGAAAAGAGGCACAGAAGGCCCAAAACTTAGTAGACTATCTACCTCATTATATGAAAAGAACCAAAAGAAAATTCTAACCAATCAGCTGCCAGCACCCTCTAGAACCTTCCGGCAGTTCTCCTCAGATTTTCTTAGCAGAAGTGAGAAGTAGGTATCCCAAATAGAGAACTGTCCTGCCGAGGAGGAGGGTGAGTGCATGTGAATCTATGAAAGATACCAATACTGGATAACTGTAGTTACAGGTAAGTAACTTGTTTTCTTATCCAGTATTGGGGTATCTTTCATAGATTCACGTGCCTGAATCAGAATAGCAAGCAGTAAGCCCAATAATGTTGTTTGCGGACGGTGGGAGACAGAGTGTATATACTCCCCAACACATCAGGGAAGGTTAGAAAATTACCAGAATATAGAAAAACATTTTTAGAATGAGGTACTCATAGTACTTTAACATACTGTGCACTAATATCCATCAATTAACAACCGTAAACATAATAGAGAACATGTTCATATTCGTACATAAATAAATGCAATATCAGAGCCATTATAATTCTAACCTTAATAAAGAAGATGTTGAAGAACAGCTTGTCCCACAGCTACATCGTCTTGCGACGCAGACTGTAGGCAGTAGTGCTTTATGAATGTGTGGATATTCTTCCATGTTGCAGCACGACAGATGCTCTCCAATGTAACACCTTCAAATAATGCTGTAGAAGCCGCCATAGTCCTGGTGGAATGCGCTTTGACCTTTCTTTGCTAAGGTTTGTTGGCTTTATCATGTAAAAATTGAATAACAGAAGCAATCCATCTGGCTACCGTTGCCTTCGTTACAGCTTGTCCCAGTGTGGCTTGACCATGGGCAACCAATAATTGACTGGATAGCCTAATATCCTTAATCTTCTGGAGGTAAAATTTTAGGCAACGTTTGACGTTAGGAGAGTGTAAAGCCCTTTCCGCCGGCGTAATTGGGTCCGGGAAGAAGGTTTTAAGCTTTACGGGCTGATTTATTTGGAATTGAGACGGTACTTTAGGAATTAATTTGGGATTTGTTCGTAAAGTGACGTAATCTTTAGTGAAATGCAAAAAGGGTTCCGAAATGGTGAAGGCCTGAATTTCACCAACCCTTCGGGCTGAATTAAGAACTAATAAAATTGCCACTTTCCAGGTCAAAAATTTAAGCTTGACCTTGTGAATTGGCTCAAATGGTCTCTTCATTAGTTGAGATAAAACTGTGTTCAGTTCCCACTCTGGAGGTGGTGGCCGAATTGGAGGAAAGACTCGAAAAAGTACTTTAAAAAATTGTTTGATAAGTAATGAAGAACAAAGTGATGGTTTGTTGGAGCTCTTTCGGAATCTGGAAATTGCAGCGAGGTGAACCTTGATAGAGGAGAAGGCTCTGGCCAGAGATAGCAAATAGGGAAGGATATCCTCCGGGATTGGATGAACATCATTTGCCTCGCACCAATGACAAATTCGCTTCCACTTTAAGCGAAACGTCTGGACTGTACTCTGGGCACGGGATTTAAATAGAATTTCCCGACAATCCTGAGATATTTTAAGATCCTTAAATTCTAGGCAGTCAGAAGCCAGGCGTGCAAGTGAAGCGACTGTGGATCTGGGTGTAGTATCTGACCTCTTTACCTTGTCAACATTGTGAGTGTTGGAAGTAGATGAACAGGGTGTTCCTGTGATAATAGGAGTAACTCTTGGAACCAATACTGTCTCGGCCAGCGAGGTGCAATCAGGATGAGACTGCAATGTTCCCTCTTCATCTTTTGAAGCACTTTCAGTATCAATGGTATTGAGGGAAAAGCATACGCATAAATCCCTGACCATCGCGTCGACAGGGCATTCCCTCTTGATCCCTGTTGAGGGAATCTGCTGGCGTAGTAAAAGCATCTGCTATTCTTTCTCGTTGCAAACAAATCTAGAGTTGGCTTGCCCCAAACTCGAAAGACCTTTTCCACCTGCTCCTGCTCCAGCTCCCACTCGTGACATCCTGAGAGAGATCTGCTGAGGGTGTCGGCCAAAGTGTTTTGAAGTCCCTTGACATGCTCTGCTCTTAGGGTTATACCGTGTTCTGTAACCCACTCCCACAGCTCCTGAGATTCTTGGGATAGAGAGAGTGACCTTGTTTCCCCCTGTTTGTTGATGTAATACATGCTGGCCGTATTGTCGGTACGGAGCAGCACTGAGGAGCCCGCAATCCTCGGAAGGAATGCCTGCAGAGAGAGAAATATGGCCCGCAATTCCAGACTGTTGATGTGTTTTTTCTGCTACTGTTGGAACCATCGTCCTTGAATCTGTAAGTCTTGAAGATGGCCTCCCCAGCCCTCCATGGATGCATCCGTTGTTAGAACAAATTCTGGGGGAGTAGTCAAGAACGTGAGGCCCGGAGACCAGTTTACTTTCAGAGACCACAAGTGGAGAGCATGAATCATGTGCGATGTCACCTTGATGAAGTCGTTGAATGATCCTACGGCTTGTTGCCATTGCAGGTGCAGTTCTTCTTGCAGAGGTCTCATTCTGAGCTTTGCCAACGGAACCAGGTTTATTGCAGATGAGCACATCCCCAGAAGAGAAGCAAATGTCCGCACAGAAACTGACCTTCTTTATGAGATTGACTTGGCTAGTTTTTGTAGTCTTAGCTGGCAATCTTCTGATAAGAATGCTTTGCACTGTATGGTGTCTAGCATTGCCCCCAGAAACGGTATCACTTGGAGGGGATGCCATTGTGATTTGCTTACGTTGAGCGTGAGTCCTAAACTTGAAAAGAGATGAAGGTATCTCCTGACAGCCTTTTTTGTAATCTGTTCCGAAGGACCCTTGAGCAACCTGTCGTCGAGGTAGGGAAACACTTGTATTTCCTGAGACCTCAGGGTTGCAGAGAGTGGAGCTAGGCATTTCATGACGATTCTTGGTGCTGATTTCAGTCCAAATGGAAGCACTTTGAACTGAAAGTGGATGCCAGCCACTGTGAATTGTAGGTATTTGCGATGTTTGGGATGTATAGGGAAATGGAAGTATGCGTCTTTCAAGTCCAGAGAAGCCATAAAGTCCCCTTCGTTGAGACAGCTTAACACTTCAGCAAGCATCACCATTTGAAAACTCTGTTTTTTCAGAAACTTGTTGAGTTTGCGAAGATCAAGAATCGGGCACCACTCCCCAGATTTTTTATTTATGAGGAAGAAGAGAGAGTAGACCCCTTTCCCTTTTTGCGACACTGGAACTTTTGCTCTCGCATTCTTGTGGAGCATGTTTAAGGCTTCTTTGAACAGTAAGTGAAGACGAGGGGGAGAGGGACCCTTGGACGGGGTCGTAGGTGGTTTCTTTATGAATTCCAAAGTGTGACCCTTGTGTACAAGGTCGAGGACCCACTGATCTGACGTGATCTCTTGCCATTAATGAAATAGAGCTGAGATCTTTGCGCCCACAGTGAGGGGGGAAATTTTGACTGGCATCTGGCTAAACTCATTGTTTTCTGTTTGAGTCACGGCCTTGATTGTTCGACCGTCTTCATCCACCCTGCGAAGAGAAACTGCCCGAAGAAGCTTGTCTATATGATGATTGGAAGGAAGGTTGTTTATATTGCGATTGATCCTGCCTGTTCTGCTGATTGCGATAACATCCCCTAGAGGAAAAACCACGACCTCCGGATCCTCGGAAAGATCCTCGTTTTTACTGGAGAGTACCCAGCGATTTAGCAGTGTCTGTGTCGGTCTTGATAGCCAACAAGGCTTCAGCTATATGCTTCCCAAATAATGAATCACCGTCATAGGCCATATCCAGTATTTTGGTTTGCACCTCTGGCCTAAACGGCGTTGCCTTAAGCCATCCCTGGCGTCTAATTACCGCAGCACCAGCAAGCTGCCTGAAATTGGTATTAGCGATGTCAAGAGCGCAGTCGATAATTTCGGACGCAGCTCGTTCACTTTCCAGCACAATTTTCCTTGCCTCCTGCCGACGATCTTCAGGGATGAGGTCTATAAACTCTGACAAATCTGACCACATCTAGCAGTCGTATCGTGCCAAAAATTGCTAGAGAATTTGCTGCTTTGATGGAGGATGCAGCATTAGTAGCGAATTTCTTTCCTATAAGATCCAATCTTCTACCCTCCTTATCAGGTGGAGTTGAAATTGGGGTGGCCGGGTTCTTTGATCTCTGCTGAGCAGCTTGGGATATGATTGAATCCGGGCGTGGATGACCTATAAGGCAAGATGGAGTGTCTGGAGGTGCTCTGTATTTTTTCTCAATCCGTGGAAGCACCACGGGTATGGAGGCAGGTGTTTTCATTATTTTAAGACCTTCATTCCACATGAAGTCTATGATTGGAATCGCTCTCGTTATTTTTCTGTAACCTTCCTTAAAATCAGGAAAAAAACAGATTGTTAAACAGTGACTGGCAATTTGAATCTTGTTGCGACCCATTGCATGATGTTGTGAAAGCAGCTGACATCCCCAGGAGGAGAATCCGTTGGCTGAGGAACAGGAGGTGAGGGCATGGGAATGATGTAGTCATCCCAGGGGTCCCCATCAACATTGTTGTTGGGTAATTTACCTTCCTCCCTTCCATCCTCGTCCGAGGATGAAGTATCTTGATCCCCCAGGTGGTGCTGTTCCAGAGAGCTGCCTTGGTGAAGTAGGGACTTCCGCCGGTGGTAGTGGTGCTGGTATGACCACCGGTGAGGGAGATACAACAGGAATAGTCGGCTCAGGAGGAAAACTTTGCCGATAATCAGCCAACATGGCCTGTAGGTCTTGGAGGGAATAGGCTTCGTCTGAGATACTGGAGGAATCGCTGATGACCAACCCTTCGTCTATGGACTTTTCGTCATCAAGGGGCTCTTTGTCGTCGATGGGGTCGCCTTGACCAACGGTGTCGCAGACGACTGGGTTGACGACGGTGTTGTCGTCGATGGAATCTTCGTTGATGCGATCGTCGATGGGGTCGACGTCGACGGAACTGTCGTCAACGGTGTCATCGACGACGGGCTCTTCGTCAACGGTGCTGTAGTCGACGGGCTCTTCGTCGACGGGCTCTTCGTCGACGGAGGTGCCGACGTCGATGGGATCTTCATCGACGAGGTCTTCGACGTCGACGGGGTCTTCGTCGACGATGTCTTCGTTGATGAGGGAACGGTCATCGATGAAGTCGACGTCGATGCTGTCGTCGACGGAGCTTTAGATGAGGAACTTATAGAAGAAGATTCCTTGGTCACAGAAGATCTTTTTGATGTAGATATTTTAGAAGACACAATAGGTGAGGTAATATCCATGATAGAGACCGTAGTTGAAGAAACAGAAGCAGCAGAGGTCACAGAAACCGTATGAGAAGACACCAGTGAGAAAGTCTTGACCTGGGCTTTACTCACGGTTCTGGTAGTCGAAGGCCTAGAGGTCTCAGAAGACGGAGACAAGGCTGATCCAAAAGGAGAAGTTGGGGATGCCCTTGCCTGGTCAGAAGCTCCATGACAGGATTTGAGGTGCTTCCTTCCCTCTGATGAAGAGCTGTCTCGGGATCTAGCTATCTTGCTAGATGTTGAGGCCTTGTCATCCTCCTCAGCTGAGGAGGATTTCAGCCATAACAGTACCCTTGCCTTCCTGTCTCTGATGGTTTTGGCACAAAAGGTACAACATATTCTACAATATTTAACAATATGGTTAGGATGTAGACAGTAGATGCAGTCCTTGTGCTGATCATCTACATGGACTCTCTTCTTATCACAGGTCCTGCAGGCTCTAAAGAGAGCTTTCTTGTCTGACATCTTGAAGGAAATATGAAGAAAACTGAGTAGGCACTCAGGGAGACTCCCTTCCACATGACGTGCAGTGAAAATCTGAGGAGAACTGCCTCTGCTGGGAAGGTTCTAGAGGGTGCTGGCAGCTGATTGGTTAGAACCATTTTTGATTCTTTTCATATGATGAGGTAGATAGGCTACTAAGTTGTGGGCATTCTGGGACTCTTTTCTTTTTAGCCTACTGCAGTTCTTACTAAGGCACTACTTTTGTATATATATATATATCTTTACCGTGGGACTCCCGCCTCTGCGACGGGGAATGATTCAGGCATGTGAATCTATGAAAGATACCACAATACTGGATAAGTTACAGTTCTGATTCGTTACTGGAGCTTCACTGTATTAGAGACAGGCCCAATCAGGAAGCACCAAAGTCTATATAAGGACTGCGCCATTCCCTGTCTGATCTGTTGGCACACTCTTGCTAAGGTAACGAGAGACATGTTTTCAGGCTGACAAGGGTCCCCCTGTAGACGTTACAGCACAGAGTTACTCTCCGGAGATGAACACGGTAAAAAATTGACATGGTGTACATGCTCTGGTAATGTCCCACCCTGAATCACTGCTAGACGCAAATATGGAGGACAATGAGAGAAACTATTGACATAGCAGGGCCTCTGACATGTCAGGCAGTTCTCTCACATGACTTTAACTGATACCCAGTGGATGACCATGGTGAAGACAAAACTTTGCATACTAAGACTATGAAAATCCAACTGCAGCCCCAATATTGAGATGCTGTTACAAGAGATGTACAAGGCAGCATCATGTGAAAGGATAATATGCAGTCTGAATGATCAATGTGAAAAATTACAAGAAATGTGAGGCAGATAAATTATTGCATCCTGACATTCAGAAACCTTAGACTGAGAATCTCAGGTGTTAGAAGAAACTAATCTGCACTAATGATACTAAACCAAACTGATAGAGGACAGGACACTTGGTGAATACCGAGATAAAAAAATACTTTATCTGCCTATCAAAGATATTGTAAATTATGCATTGTCGATGTATGTTGTTGGTTGCTGTTCTATATGGGTACTTACTAACAAAGGGGTTCATAACCTGCAGTATCACTTATGTGTTATAGATTTCATAGAACCTAGGCTTGTTAATAGCTGCATAATGTTGAGCTACATACAATCATAGAAATAGCAGACATCCTTTAAGTGGTAACCAAATGGGGACACAGTACTCTAGAATGTCTGGAGCGGGGATGGGAGGAAAAGGGGGGAAAATAATAGCTGATAGATTCTTTTAAAAAACAGGACAATGGAGTCTCCCCTGTCATGTGCTAGAAAGGAAGGAAAAAGTCCCCTAGAAGTTAATGCAGGTGCATCCTTGTTCTGAGTGAAGCAGCTGCCACGATACTGGATCTTTCATACCTATTATTTGTCATGCGTGAGTACAGTTCATGCATGTGTGCCGGCCTAGGCCTGATTCACTGATTGTGGACTCATTAGAAAGGGAGGGGCACTCAAAATATTATCCTGTAAGTGGTAGAGGGTCAGTGCTCTTATCCAAAGATAAATAGCTCAAGCACGGTGGTGGCAGCAAAACATTTTTATAATAGTGATCAAAAGAGAAAACGGTCTTTTTACTGGTGTTACTGGGATGAGCCATACTGGCCCACTCATGTAAAGTTCCACGGCTGTGTACCTAGCTTCCCACTGGCCTACATCATGTTAGTATGTAGCACACATGTGATTGCATGAGCATGCTGTAACGTATGTGCGCTTGTGTGTGATACAGTGTATGAAGATCTGTGGGTTCTATATAGCAAATCCAGATGACTGGTGAAGGAGCCATCTCAGATAGATCTGTGGATTGCCAGCATTCCTAAGACCTGGATGGGGCACACACACACACTGGAGGAAGAGATAGCAAGGCTCTCTTGAGCACTTAAATAGTTTTCTTTGATTCTGAAAAAGGTTACTGGTCAGTGGGACCTGGGCACTTCTCAAGGGGCTGAAAAGAATATACTAAATAATAGGGTTGAGGACCTTGGTAACAGTTGACTGATTTATTGATTTATTATTAACCGTTCGATTATTTCAATTCATTACAGTAAAAAAGCTAAAATTGAAACCCAACCCCCTTGCCCGCCCACCTCTGCCATCCCCCTCCCCAGACCTCCTATGAACTTTAAAAACCCTGTCCGAAGAGTCAATCTTGTATTGCAAGGTCCCTTTTGCCTTCAATCTGGGAGCTTAATTATGTTGCGGCAATGTTCCAGTCAAAGCACATGGAGTGGCGGGCAAGCTCATCTTTGCCCATGGATGTAATGTAAACACCATGTTAGCGCATTAATCAGTCCCTGAATTTCAAGAGCGTGTGGAAAATTATTTATGCACTTGCGTCTAAAGTTTGTCCGACCTGGTAAATTAATTTTGCCGCTCTTGCGAGGTGAGGTGGTGGGTTTTTATTTCCGAGAAGCACCAATCTGATGCCTCCTTGCATGCTCTGATGCCAAGGTCTCTTAAAATGGGGCGAAGCAACCTTTGTCATTCACTGGTCAATTTGGGGCAGCAACATAATAAATGGAGCCAGAATTCCCTTTGATAGTTGTATAGGCGGCATGAGACGTATCCGTCTGCTTGTTCCCATGCTGGATTAAAGTCCGCAGTTCTAAGGGGCGTTAGCTTCATGAAAAGGATTTTCCTGCGGGCCTGGGCTCCTAGTGCTTCCCTTAGGTATGGTTTGGCTTTCCCCATGGTGTAAGATTCGTCCAATGCCTTCCTGAAAGTGTTATGTCGAAGTGCGGTTAAATCCTTTTCATACAAAATGGACTGGATCTGCCGTCTCATGATGTTTGACCAGGCCTTATGCAGGATGTCTGTGAGGAACAGACTATTGGTTCGATGTTTAGGGTCTCTATTGCTTTGCCCAGATTGGTGTGCCAGGGAGAGTCCCCTTCTCTGAAGATTGTTACCAGGTGATGTTTGAGAGAGAGTGCTTTAAGGACTCTAATATAATACTTTATTAGATACCCCTGGAGTGCCAGTTCAGATCTGCCAAGCCCTAATTCCAGCCAGAATCTGGTGTTCCTTGCATAACTGGGTACTTGCATCATGATCTTGTGGGCTTTGACCTGTGCTGCTGCTATGAGTTTGTCTAAGGCACCTGGGAATGCCAAGTGACCGTAGTCAATGGCCGGTATAAGTTTTGCCCTAAGGACTTTCAGCATGGGGCTGGTTCAGCATTGACTTAGGCATTCATAGAATTACACTGTTGATTTTGGCAGTTAGGTGTTTTATATGAGCTGCCGGTGTTGCCCTCTCGTGTAACCAAACCCCAAGATAAATATAGGCTGTGGTGGTCCCAATTTGGAGATCTGCCAAATTCCAGACTGCTTGTTTTTTGTGGGGGTATCTGCCGAATATCATTATCTTTGTTTTACCTTGGTTAACTGTCAGGTGATTTTCCTTGTTGTACTTCCCCAGCTCTTTTAATGCTCTATGGAGGCCCACCCTTGTGTGTTCCATCACTACGGTGTCATCTGCGTACTGGAAAATTGCCAGTCCGGCCGCACCCAGTCTCGGTGGAACTAGACTTGCCTCTTTCAGAGCTCCCCCATGTCGGCTGTATAGAGGTTAAATAGTAGGGGGGCCAGGACGCAGCCCTGCTTCAGTCCGTTGTTGGTTTCGACTTTTGCTGATAGAGCTGTGGGGCCTATATTGACTTGTACCCGGGTCCCTTCATGAAGGGATATGATGGCTTTCAATAGCTTAGATGGAAAACCCCCAGGCTGACAGTTTTCCCCAAAGTTTGCCCATATCGACTTTATCAAAAGCTGTGCTGTAATCAATAAAACAGCAAAACAATGGTAGGTGCCTGTCTTTCGCAGCACGTTTTGAAAGGTAGGCCAGGGCCATGATGTTGTCCGTTGTTGCGCTGTTTGTCCTGAAGCCAGTCTGGTAGAATGGTAGTATTTCGTTGTTATTAGCCGAGTCCTCTAGATCTCTCAATTGTAGTTTGGCAAAAGCTTTGGCTTCTACATCCAGCAGGGCCACTAGCCTATAGGTGGTGGGGTTGGAGGGGTCGCCTTTCTTGTGAATAGGAAAGAGGAGTGATCCTTTCTATGATTGTGGACTTATTGCCGTTAAATAAAAAAAAGTTGTATAAGGTGGTAAGGACTGTGGCAAAGAATGTTTGGACTGATTTACATGCCAGGGCTGGAATTCCTTTAGGGCCTGGCGCCCCAACCTTCCTCATTTTCCTGATCTCCCTCGTTATTTCAGCTTCTGTAAACCTACTTAATCTGTGTGCTTAGGGAGAGGGTCTATGTGAGTGCCTATTTCCCTGATGTTTCCTTGGTAACAGTTAGTAGGCATATATTAGTGAGACTAACATCCAGGTACAATCCACTAGTCACACCCATGGCCAGTGTATAGGGCTAGTTTGGAGTCGTTCCTGCAGTAATAGACTGATTCCCGGACAAAGGACAGGAGAAAGGAGTGGCCATTTCAAAGAAGGTTACCACCACCACACGAATATCAAAGACTAAGACACTAAATCATACCTGTGTCTTGAAATAGATTTTAAAAAGGGAAGCTTGAGCCTCTCAAACTTGTCAAACAGGAGCTGTACATTAACATGGGGAAGTTCAGCACACCTTCTAAGTATTGTGACCAGGACTAGGGTCTCTTAATGTCTACACTGAGTGAGGGACATCACCCAGGAGAATCAAGATCACTCGTCCTGGAACCCAGAGCACCCGCATCTGCTTGCCTGCCAAGACTAAAGGGTCATGAAAAGAGGAGGAGAGCTATGTAAGGGAGCAAGAGCCACTGGGAATTCCATCGAGCAGATCCCTGAAGCAAAGTATGAGATTTTGGGGCCACGTTGAGGACCCTTGCACCGAAGGCAACCTTCCGCCCAAATGCTACTGTTTATGAACCCCCTATGCTAGATGATAGCCACAGTGAAGATTAAGGATAATGGCACTGATCGGGCTGCCTGCCTGAGTGCAGCTGGTCACAAACCCTGATTGCAGAGTAGGGGCCATGGTGAAGATTGAGTACCATTGCACCGATGGGCGTCTGTCCTAGTGCTGCTTTTTGCAACCCCCATATGTCAGGAGGGGGCTAAGTTGAAGATTAACTGCTGTCTCCCTGGTGCATTGCTGTGACACGAGTGGGCTGTCATCTGTGCAGTGTTGTGACCCATCGCCATATGTGTGCTGTTCATGATTCTTGTATGGTAGATGGGGCAGTGGTAAAGAGAGAGAGAGACATCACACTGAAGCAGTGTGTAGCAATGAAGCACAGCAGGTTGTGACCCATGGAAGCAGAGAATCGATTCAATCCCCTGAACCCAAAAGCACCTGAGACCTGCCGCTAAACTCAAGAAGACATCATATGATAAAAGGAGTGAGGTGGACACCTGCCACCTCTCCCACACCATCCACACTTCTGCTAATCGTCAGGTTGCTACTGCGCATTGCCCTGCCAATCCGCAGCTCCATCTAGAGCTGGGAAGTGGGTCACGAAGGCTTTGGGGAACTTGCTCTGACTAAAAGTGCTGGGACACTTTGACTTCTAATATGTCATTGTCAAACTTTTAAGACATGTAGTTGCTGTGGGGCGTAACCTGAATGTTGCCTCACATGAGCAGAAAATAACCACAGTCCGTAGACTGGGAAGTGGGACCTATGAACGTACCTGTAAAACGCTAGTGAATCAGGCTTACAAAGTCTGTGGGTATTATTTGTTTATGTGCCATATTTCACTTTGCGTTTCTATATAAATACTACTTTTTTCATAAAAGCAAGCATCTGGCTGGATATTAACTTAATGGGGTTGCTGAGCTTGTTTTTGAGTTATGGGTGTGTATACACCTTGCACCAATGCCCCGCTTCCCCCCCACCCAAGAAGGCTTGGACAATGCTACCACTGAGAGAAAAGTGTTGAAGGAGTAATACTTGGCCCTGTTGCTCAGGACTCATAGTAGATCAGGCCCCGGGGCATCAGGAGTAAACGCCATCAACAGTGGGCTTAGTATCCCCTGCTAGCCCAGTGGCGCTCTGAAAAGGGTTCCGATACAAAACTACAAAGAGCCCTAGAGGCTCTTTGACAGATGTCTTTCAGCGTCAAGACTCACAGTCAAGTAATTAATTAGTTAGAAAACAGCTCTGAAGGAAAGCTCAGTTCTTTGAGATCCTTTCTCAAAGGAGCTGCGTTGAGATGATAAATTCAGGAAGCAGGTAGGTGTCCAAAAATGTTTATAGTAAAATACAATAAGCAACAGGATACAGATGTGAAGGGTCCAGAGGATCAGCACCAACTCGCACTGGAGTTCTAATCCCTTTATCATCACATTCCATATAATACAAACCACATAATACAGTCTCCTCAACAACTAAGTAACATAAGCATTCTATGAAGAATTACATAATAGATGCGACTAGCTAAACATAGCTAAACACCCATAGTTGCAAGAAAACTAAGGGCTTAACTGTCTGTTCAGAGCATCTGATAGAGAAGGGTTTCGCAAAAATGAAACCTGCTCAATTCAATTTTTATTTATTATGATTTAGAATCCCGCAGAATTCCACATAAAGATACATCTTAAAAAGACATTTCATTTCACAAAAATTTCCAATGTAAATTCAAGTTGTCATTTTCAACTAAAAGCACGAATGAGCATAGCAGTAGCAGTCGGTCTTGGAGTTTTCAAATGCAAGAAGATGTGAACCTTGAATAATCAAATTGTCATACATGAATTCTTACAAATTTCTAAGAATTTCTACTCTAATACTATCCTAAAACATTCAGTGATAAAACCTATTATAAAATACAAAAATGTAAAATTCGTTATACAGTACTAGATCATGGACGTAATAAAAAGATAATTTATTTATTCACTAAACTGTACTGTATAACCAGCAGCATAATAGCAGTGCAAAGTAGTTCAATACCATAAACTCGACTTTTTTAATATAAAGTACACATTGGTTTAGCAGTAAAACAAGGATTTAGTAAGGTGCTTCAGATCCTAAGGGGAAGTAACTAGAAGAGAAAGAAGAATTCATAATAGTGCCCATGCTTGATACTAACCTAATAAATTGGGCAAAAAGCGTCTAATACATGATAATTTAGCAGCAGAAAAATTTTGTAAAGTGCTTGGAATCCTAAAGATGAGTAGCAGCAGAAAAAGTGCACATGCTTAATTGTAATCATAATAAATCGGTCATGAGGACCGGAAGGTCGAAAAAAAGTGAAAGTGCTCTGGACATACGTATTAAGAAGATCTTTACTAATGAGTAACTAGCAGCAGAAAAAGTTTGTAAAAGTGCACATACTCAATTGTAAACATAACTAATCGGTCATAAAGACCGAAAGGTCAAGATAAGGTGCAAGTGCTCTAAACATACATATTTAAGAAGATCTTTCCGACATTAATATATTTTTAAAAATTGTTTAAAAAAGCTGACAATTTTAAAACACATCAGTTCAGATGGGGGGACAGCAGACAATTTCGGGCCTGTTCTGCTGTAGTGATAGTATACTTTAAAAAACAATTCCTTAAATATCTACGACGTATTGATTGTAATGCGAGACAAACAAATAAAACATGATTCAAATCTTGTATACAGGAATTACATAACGGACAATTCCTTTAACGTCTAGGAATACCCTCTCAAGATCCTGTTACGATTCTTAGGGGGAGTAAATTCAATATCAGTAGCAAAAGTACCCTGCGCACTCCATGTTTAAGATTCCATAAAACATAAGGTTGGGTTTTTTTTACAATACTGCTCCCCACAATACAATCAATGTTTCTGTTCTCTGAACACATTTTAATATCTCTTTCACGAGAAAACCCATATATTGTTTTCTTAATTATACTTTTCAAGGCCCTTTTGCAAAGAACCACCGCCCCATCCATATCTAAACCAAACATTGATAATGCTTTTAAATTATTCCTAAAAATAGCACTTTTTTCCTTAATATTTACAAATATTTCTCTGTGCAGTGCTACCCTTAGCAAATTCTCAGAGCTATTTATCAGTGCATTACACCATCATAAGCACGCGGTCATTGATAGCACTTATGTAGAAAGAAGACCAAATTTGAGCCTAAGCGCTGCAATCAGTGCAGCGTGATTCAAATTACATATTTGGCACCAGTTTTTCCTTCCACTTTCTCGAATTTGGCCCACTCTTGTGCATCTATTGTTTCACTGGCGTAGCTCAGGGTTGGTGGGATCTTTATTTTATAGACCGAAATAATATGTGAGAAATGTCTTTTCCCACAGTGTGTGTACAGACGATTAATTGCAAAGGCTTGTGAAATCACTTTACCTTTACAATGGTCCATATGTCTATTAGCTGAGCACCTATTTGTAAATATTTTTCCTAAGCATGGATAACATTTTACTACCTACAATTTTTCTTTACCCAGGAACCAGTTCACATTGTTTCTGACCTTACAACCTTGCTAACTAAAAATCATAATTTTGCTTTATATTTATTTTTAGATAGTACTCTTCTGTGTACCTAATTAACTCAGCAAGTCATCTTTGCAGTCCAATTGGAGTTAAAATCTATTATTATTGCATCATCTAAATATAGCAGACAGCTGAACTCTAAGTTTCCTAATTTAGGAGGATTCCCTTTACTAAGCCCCACTCTTCCTGGCAGATCATTAATGTAGATGGAAAAGAGTAAAGGGGCCAAAGGGCACCGCTGTTTCAGCCCATTGTTGGTTACTATTTTCTTCGAGAGACCTCGTGTTCCCCCCAATAATACCTTAGTCCAGGTAGAAGAGTGGAGAGCAATTATTAATCTTAAAAGATTTTCTGGTATCCCCATAGTGACCAATTTCCTCCACAGCTTCCCACGATCTACCCTATTGAATGCTGTGAAGAAATCTATGAAAGCTGAGTATAACGGCACACCCCGACTTACTGGATTTTTTCAGTAAAACTTTGCAGAATAGAAATATTATCCAGTGTGCCACTATTTTTACAGAATCCTGTTTGTTCCAAAGGGATATAAATATTTCCAAATGCCTACTCTTGAAGATGAGTGAGAATACTCTTTGCAAACAGTTTCCCGGTTGCATCCAGGAACGAAATCTGTCTAAAACTAGCCGGGGAATTTTTTGGACCCTTTTTATGTAATGGAACTAGTACACTTCCCTTCCAGGATTGTGGAACATCCCCATAGGTATAACAATGGACAAACAACGGATACAAAGATTTTGCCCATTCTTCACAATCCTGTTTTATTATGGCTACTGGTACATCATCAGTGCCCATTGCACTGGAATATCTGGCCCCTTTAATGTAACCCTCAATCTCCATGCATGATAGTGCACCATAATCGCCCCCTGTAGTTGGAGTGGTACTAACCTCTTGGATCTGTCCAGCTATGAGATTTAAAAGCATAGAGCTGGGAAATGTATATGGACCATTCTGCTTCTGGGATTAAAATGGGTTTTTACTTCTCTTACGGCTTTCCCGATGAGTAGGTCTAAGGCGGGGAGTCGCGAGTGTGACAGACTGGACACAGCGTGAATAATGCCCGTGCCGTCCTATCCCAGGAAGTGAATTTCCTTCGTTTTGTTTGTATCCTTGGCTGCTGTGTTTCACAGCGAGCCGGCACGAGCAATATCCGTGAGTAATTGCACCTAACGTAAATAAAAACTTAGTTCTTCACGGGAGGGTGTGCCTTAGCGCGCACATACCACCGGAGAGCAATTATTTCTGTGGTCCTGACGAATGCTGTGCGATCCTGCGTTTTAGCAGCAGAAACATGTTGACCTTATATATCAATTAAGGACACAGGTCTCATAATCTAGAACCTTTTGGTGTCCGCCTTTCACGTTTTTAACCTCAATACAGGTTGGCCCATATTAAATATTTTGGTTGGGTTTCAACCTTGTATTTTTTAATTCTGCACACACATATTTTGCACTATTTTGAGTTATACCACTGTTACACTCACCACCAACCCGCTTCGCTATAAATCAGGTGTTGTAGCACACTGGGGGGGCATTCGGCCACCCCAGCGGGGACCCAATGATGAAGGATGTCACCAACTAGTGGTGAGTGAGGGTCCTTTTAAACACAGAGGTTTACTTGCCCTTCCCAATTGGGGGTGAATACCCCACGTCTACTGGGTTGCAACCTCCTGGTTAATAAGATTACTGTTTTGCATAATCTTGCAGTTACCTGAACCGGATTGGGGCCTTCTGATAAACCTGACACCTTCCCTTTTTTTGTTTCACGGAGTATTTATTTGTAAACTGAGTCACTCCTTAGTTGTTTAAGACAGTACATTTGATGCTCTACCAGGGGGAATATACACATTTACCAGTAAAAGAAAAATTGCTTGCCCCAAATTATCTTCACCTATCCTCAACTTTGCACCAATACAGCATTTTGATGGATGCTTATAGATCATAGGATCCCATACTATGTCACAACTAAGTAAAATAGCTAAACCTCCACTTGCATGCCCTTTTACAGATTTTGTTGCTGTACTACAGTACACATAAAAATTCTCAAACTGAAACTCTTTACCCATCCACGTTTCCTGGAGGCAGATTATTTTGGGGTTTAATTCTCCTAATGATTTAAGCTTTTAACTTGATTTTCTTACCCCCGCCACATTCCAGGACATGATGTTTCCCAATTGGCTACCCCCGCACTATGGGCTTTGTGGAAGATGTTTTTGTCCCATTCAGTGTACCTGCAACCCAACTTCACTTTGCTACCTCATCCTCCCCATTACCACTAGGGGCCATCGGACTTCAGGTGCTAAAATTTTAATTTCTCTATCTCCTAGGTTTCTTCCTACTGTTATTTCTATATCTTTAAGGTTTATGGGAATATTTATCCCCCTATTATTAGAGAATCCATACCCTTACATCTGATGAATTGTTCTTAAGCTTTCTCATGGAACTCGGCAAGGGGGTTCACTAGTGATCACATCCATGCCTCTTTCCCTAAAGCAGTCCTCTTTAGCTATAACCAGTGTGGACACTACCCCTGATGAAAATGTAGCTCTTGTGCTTGGGGGAGCGCTTCTCCAGTCTAAGTCGACCGACTCAATATCTTTACTAGTTATTAATCCCAAATACTTTATTTCTGTTAATATCTGTAGATGGGCACTTCTATTCAATAACATTGTTTCAGTTTCAAACAGAGAGACAAAAATTAAGGTCCTGTTCACTTGCCCGACTCCTGGTCCAGTATTCCTTATTGGTCTAATACCAGGCTGCCCTAAGACTAAGTCTCCCTCTAACTTACCCCCTTTACTGTTAAGAACTGTAAACAGGTTCCCCACCCCAACCGTCCCCTGGCTGGAATCAAACCTCGCTGGGAAAATATCCTGCCCACAGGGATGGAGTGTGGCACCCCCTGAAGTTACGTATTGATCTGTTACCGGGTCACCTACATTTTCTATTACACTTCCTAATATAGGGTCTCTACTTATCTCATAGTTTATCCCACACTCTTCCTGGCCCTCTTGACCCGGTGGGGCGATCAGCACCAGGTTTGAACAGATCAACTGATTATCATTTTCTTGCCCAATCTTTTGACCCGTATGCAATGTGATTTGCCCCAAAGTCCCTGTGTCCTTTCTACTAGGAGGAGATTTTGTACTATTTACTTCCTCACTTACTGGAAGGAACCACAATTGTTTCTGTTTTCGTTTAGGGAGACGTTGATTCCTCATCTTCTTCTTGCCCCTTCGACCAATTCTGAAGTTGCCTTCACTCAATACTGGGACCTCCCCTAAGGGTGCACTATCTGAGGTATTTGCTATTTCTTCAGTTAACTGTGGGCTTGGGTATTTGAATTACTTTTTTTAAAAATAGAGTAAACTCGTAATGGTGAAAGTACTGGGGATACTTTTAAATTTAATTTTTCCCCTTGGCTGGTAAGCTGTGCACTCTCATGGAGTTTAATTGGGGGTGAACTTATAATTGGAATACCTCTAAGTGAGACACTTTTAGATCCCACATTCATTTCTTTCATTTCCCCGTCCACAATTTTAGTACCACTTTTTGGCATCCTGTTACATATTTGACATAAATGACAGGGTCCTTCAGGGACCTTTTCCAAATTCTTTATGGCTTGCTTGATCTGATTAAGTTCTTGGACCCATATTAGTATGGGCGAGAGAACTTCGAACTTCCAATATATAATCGGTATTTATTGTGCTTTTTTTTCTAGCAAAGATAAAATTGCAGAGAGGATTCTCTCTAATGCGTAAAAAATCTCCAGAGTTCCCCCGATCCAAGCATTCTCGATAGAATTTATAATGTTCTCTACCCCCTTATCCACTGATACTCCTGATATCCTTTCAACAGAAAGTTCTAATAAATCAACAGCATGGGATGAACTAGTAGGTGTACTACTATACAGAGCAGGCATATGTGGTTGGCAGCTATTAAAACCGGAGATAGTTCTGGATCCATCTCCAAGGCACCTGCCTTTTTCAGCTGTGCCATTAATTTTTCATTCTTTTCCTTTTGTTTAGTAATATCCAGTAGAGTATAATCCTCCATTTTCACCTGCCCAGAACTAAGGCTACGTTCTATCCGCTGTGGCACTTTTAATGACAGTTCACTCAATTTGGTCAGCAAGAAACCAGGCTCAAATGTATTCATACTTCTTGAATAGACTTGAGAATTGTCAAAGAGGGATATCAGTCCTGCCAATGGAGATAATGGGGTGAGTCCTTTTCTTATCACATTATTCTCCAGGGGGCCTTCTACTTTGCCCACCGACAGATCAGTTTCCATTTCCATTTCCATTTCCATATTGCTACCCACCACTCCTATTTGTAAAGCAGCAATTTCACCTGGTGGCTGTACAGGTTTTCCACCAATATTGTTCTGTTGAATAATTACAGCAGGGTAAAGAGGTCCCTGAACTTCCAAAGTAGTGAACTGACTGTCCTCCTCATTCTCTGCTCTTACATGAGTGTCCATCACCTCATCTTCCTGGACCTCCTTTTTTTCCTCCTTTTGCTCCTTCCCACGCTTGGAGCTCCTTACTCCTTTTGTAAACAGTGACATCACCGATGGATACGAATTGTTTTCTGGAGCTTAAGGGGACTCCTCTGGCTCGGATAACAACTTTCTGAGCCTGCTGCTGTTTTCGATTTTACGTTTGAGCGCAAACGCCTAGATGGCATTACAAAATAATTAAAGTTATCTTAATGCATACTAGGCTGCTTTAAGGAATAGGACTGCTTGAAGGAATGGAAGTGAAGAATTCAGTGCACTCTGGCTTGCAGTTGACTTTAACTGTTCAGTCCTTTAATAGCCTTCACCACCCTTTACTGAAAAGACTTGGGATATATCCCTGCTATGCTACAAGCCCAGGGCATAAGACCCGGAGCAATTCCTGTCGCGGGGGCCTGGCAAAGATACAGGCATAGGTGCAAGTGCAGTGGCACTGATACAAGCACTGGTACAGAAATATGAACAGACACTCAATTCGGGAAGCCGTGGGAGGTGCCGAAGCCGCAGGGGGCGGGGAGCGTGGACCAGAGAGTTCCTGTCTGCTCAACCCAACTTACGAAGATTTGCAGGAGCGGGGAGCGGGAACAGAAGACTCAGCACCCATCACTCCCAACTTATCTCCACTCTACTCCAGCTCCTCAGGCCGCTAGCTCTTGTCCGGGTCCGGTCCTGCTCCACAGCTCCACAGTTCTGCTCCGCTCCACTCAAGCTGCAAACTACACTGCAAACTGGGGGAAAGCAGGAAGGCTCCAACTCAATATCCTCTCCCCAGTTTACTGTGAGTGGTGTTTTGTTCTTTTGTTGATTTAGGAACTGTAAACTTTTTGAATTTGATAGCAGCTTCAAGGGCAGCAGGTTTGGCAGTTTTTGCAGCGGGCTATTTGCCCTTCTCTACAACAGAGACTCACTGTAAGGCAGACTACTGTGTGGTCCTCCTGCGTGGCTCAAGGGCAAGGCACCAGCAAAACCCAAACGATGTGCTCAGCACGCACCCCTTTGACAGAACCGGAGCAGATAAGCAGGAAAAGCGGGAAGCAGGGAGCAAGGTAGGTGGATTGAGGGATTGGTGTAAGTGAGAGGCAGAAGGGCTGAGAGTCTTGCTAGAAAACCACGGGACCCGCTGGAAAAAGCATTCCGCAGCCACTGTGCCTACCCTCTGCCACGCCTCTCCCCCAGGGTTTGTGCCCTGCAATTGTCCTGTTGTCCTGTGGTCCTGTGACTCCCGCCCCTGCCCCTGCTGCAGACTGTAACCTGGGGGGCTCACCCGCAGCTCGGCTCATGTTTCGGTTTTCACAGCGTATCACGTGCTGGTCCTCTGCCGTACCCCGAAAACACACACACCCCGCTCCTCACCACTCCCCCTGCTGCGTTCGCTCTCACTGCGTCGGCGGGTTTGGCAGTGAGGGCTCGACGACTCAATGGCCTGATGGGTGAGGCCTTGCTCATATGCCGCTGCCTTGACTGCCTTGGGCTGCAGTCTCCTCCCGCTGCGACTCTCAGTGCGGCTCACACGATGCCCGCAGCTTTCCCCGTGCCCCACCTTGGGCCGTCTTGGGCCGCGTTATCTTCTCGCTGCAGTGGCAGCAGCTCTCTGCATGGCAGAGGTGGTTTGCGCTCTGATCTCCAGGCGCAACGAGGATGTGGACATGACTCTCAGACTCTGCATCTGTGTTTTCCACACAATATGTCCACTCAAAGTGACGGCTTCCTAAACTGACCCAGTCGTTACCATCAACCTGCTCGAACTGAGCACCCCCATAATATGTACTAACAGTAAGTAGACTAATGTACACCTGACACAAACACGTGGGAAATAGCTTTGCACAAGTATGTACTAATATGATAGAAAAATGTGAAAGAACTAAACGCATTGCAGTATGCTTTGGAGAAAACAAACTAGGCCGAATGAGCATTTTGTGAATTGCATGTTGCCTATTACCTTAAACAGTGAATGTAGCTGCTTTGCGCCTAAAGCTTATGCTAGGTAACTTTAATAAGGAATGGTGCAGAGGAGGGGGGTACACAGTGAAAACTACATTGTCATATAAGTAATAAATGTTTGTTTGCATTTTACTTTAGTGTACGGGATGAGACTCCATTTTGATTTTGAAAAACTATCCCGAGTGGGAGGGGCATTATAAGGAGTGCAACAGAACTGAAAGAAGCAAAGCACACACGCTGTGCTCAGCAGAAAGAGTTCCTGAAGTTGAAGGCCACAAGGATGTACATCTGCCAAAAATGAAGACGACCGTGGGACAAAAATTCATGTTGGGCGGATATTGTCAATTCTGTAAAGAAAAATTCTTAAAACTGTATCTGGTGAAATAAATGTGAACACGTGTTAAGGGTGTGTATTGTGAGAAAGAAAACGAACACAAAGTGATTGAGATGTACATGAAATTACCATGGTGTAAAAGAGACACCCCCGAAGTCCACCAATCATTTGCTAACATTTTAGAAATGTTTCAGTTTATGTGGGATGGACATGTAAGTTTGAGGGTATAATTGAGGTGCCTTTAGGGATGTGGTTTATGCTTAGGCTAGCAGGAGAGAAAGAGGGGAGATGTGTCGCTGTCCGTCGGTTTACAGAGAGGCCTAGATGTACCTGTCCTGATCCTATCCTTAGACTTTGTTCCCTGATCCAATTTCGGGAACCCCCATCATCACTGAGGCCAAAGGGATGATTTTCTACAAACCAATAGGTTTGTATTTCTGGCTCTGTTTCATTTGCGCAGATTATTCCAAAATGTATTTTATTGAAAGTATTATTTAGATGAAACTTTTGTCTCTACATCTATTCCTTCCGTCAGGTATTATTCAGTTTTTGCATAATATTTTGCTGAAACTTCTGTCTCTTAAACTATCCACTCTTTCATGCAATATGTCATTGAGTTAGTCTGATGAGTTATATCTCATTTATGTTGCCAATATGAATCTTATCATTCGTGATTTACATTATTTACATTTGTGACTGAATTCATTTGAGCAAACTGCAACATACTAAGGTAACGCAAACTAAATTTACCAAGTGTCTGTGGTTATTTAGTCAACGGTAGGGTTAATTAAGGTATGATAATCATTATCACCAACTATTCAACTAATTGGTCCATCGACCAAAGAGAAGAAAAGTTGATTATTTAAATTAATAGGTTTTAAAGACGCTTTACATGATTCAAAGAGGAGAAAGATCCTTGAGCGAAACAAATTGACACCAGCGCATCAGGGATTCTGGGTGAATGTGTATGGGCCATTGTAAATGTATGAATTGAGTATTGATCCCTGATCAGGTATTAACCACGTGCTGGATCAGTTTCTTGATAGCAGACGAGGGATTAATGAGTGATTAGTTTGGTAATGATTATTGATTATTGATTACATGTCGTAACATGAAAAGTTAGTGTCCCGTTTTATGTTGTCTTGAAGTTCAGGTACGGAGATACCTGAGGAATCCCGGGAATGGAATTTAGCCTGCAGTAGGCAGAAAAAGAGTGTGGTTACAAAGCCACACTGCAGAAGTACTTTGTCTGTTGTAATAATACCTAAAAGCTAAGGAGGGCTGTAGGTGTTATACTAGGGAAGTTTTGTATAAATGTGGAGTGACTGAAATAGCAGAGGGTCCGCTTCCGAAACTCTAGCCTTATCCCAAGAGAGTAACAAGACCCCTTTTCACACCAAAAAGTCCTGTTGTGAAATCTTGGTCTTCTCCCTAGAAGAGTAATAGGTCCACCTGTAGCTTGTGTGAAGAGTAAAATAGCGATGTTCGTTATTAGGACTCATAGTGAAGTGAACTCTCAGAAAAAATGAAACTATCTCTTTATTTAGTGGAACTGACAAGGTAGCATTGTTTTTGTGTTGTTACTAACAGAAAATTTTGAATAAGAAAACATTGCTGTATTATTTTGTGAAGGGAGGGTTAGGAGAACGAGTAATACTGACGTCAGAAAAAGCCACGCTGGCATTTGTGAGGCAGCAGGTGTGATTCGAGCTCTGATAGGTTAGTTAATGTGAGTCGCGCTAGCATAGGTCGAGATTTTGCTTACGTAGCAGTGCTCTGATTGGTTGTTTGGTGTGAGATGCTCTAATATAGGACAAGAACTGACAAATAGAACAGTGGGATACATTAGTGTGAAGGATTGGAAAATGAAGCTGCTAAAGAAAAGAATGGGAAGTGGAGGAGTTTGAAAGAGAGAAATACAGAGGAGGTAACGGAAGATACAGGAGATGGAGACATGGATATCCTTTTGAGAGTAGATAAGAAAAGTTGAAAAGATGGAGGAGAACTGTGGTAGCTGAAGGGTTTTATCCAGTTTTAGTTGCTGATGAACAGACAGGAGGAAAATGCAAAGAGAAAAAGAAGAATATAGAGACTTCTAGTTTTAGGGATGATCCTAATAATTCTGAGGATGATGATTTGTTGGAAGACATGATGACTAAAAGACCCCCGCCATATGAAGAAAGTTTAGGAGAAATAACCCTGTGTGCTCCACAGATGGGAACCCCTCCCCAGGTTACAGAGATAGCTAGAGTAGTGAGAGAAAATGAAACAAATTTGTTGAATAAGGCCAGGTTGGAGCAGGTTCAGAAAATAAATCAGTTATGCCTGAATGCGGAAGCATTGACAGTACAAGTAACAATTGGTCCTGTATTTCCCTTATATGGGGAAAGACAGAATTTGACAAAAGTACATTCCTTAACTGTCCCAAGTATTGGAAGTAGAGGTGAAGTAGTGACGGCATTGAATGAGAATAGTCAAATTGATCAGAATACCACATTGCTAGATCTTCCCGTATGTAAACTAATAACAGAGACCCCTCAAACAGGTATTCAATTAGATCCAAGGAGAATATGGCCAAATGTCACTCCAATAGCAGGTCATTTGATAAAAAGAAATGACAAAGCCAAAAACACACAGCCCCAGAGTATTAATGTGAGTCAATTAAAAGTAGATTTGGAAATAATAATTATTGGAAGAGTAAGTCCAGATAGGTTAGGACTTATCGGGATGATGAATTGCTGTTTTTGTGTAAAAGTATTACTTGGAGAGCAAAGAATTTACATGAAAAGATAACAGGCAGCTAGTGAGTATGGAGTAGACATAGAAAAATTGAAAGTGTTGCAAAAGTCATACAGATTGGCTTTCACAGACAAAGATCTAGAGAGTTTGAATGCGTCTGGAAAAAGATTGTAGATAAAGGAATTGATGAACATTTTGAAGAAATGGGGAGGCGTTGATCGATGGAAAACTAGATGGGCAAAAAAGAAGGAAGACGCAGCTAGTAAAGGAACATTTATGCTTCCGTTAAAAGACACAGAGCAGGCTGAAAGGGTGTGTCCAATGAGAGAAGTACCTGGTGGTGGATATATTCATGTCAATGGTCACGACAGGACATATTGTATTTCACGAATGATTTTTCTCGGTTGAGAGAGAAATCGGTCAAATGGTATAAACAAGCAGAAAGGTTTGTGAAGGTCTCAAAGGTTTTGTTAAAGGATTTAGATGAATTGTTTGAAATTGCCGTTCAAGCAGATTTATGGACAGAAGGCCCAATTCACAGAATGAACTTAAGGCTATAGAATTAAGCACGATCCTCCCTGCTGCATGCCCTGGACCCCGCATCCGTCTCACCCCACTGGAGGAGGATATGCTCACAATACACCCCCACTCCCACTTGTTCCATGGGCTGCCTGTCAGTGACGTCCGCTACGTGGTACCAGGTAAATGGAATGAAAAGAAAAAGTGCATGAAAAGATTGTCTGTGTTACACTGTCATTGTGATTATAGAACTTGTCCAAAGTGTATATAAAAATATAGTCATTCAGAGACTCATGTGTCACCCTCTACGTAGCACCACAAGTCCCAGAATCCTTTGCATCAGAAAAGGCTAATCCCTCCCCCCCCTATTAAAAACATGGGCACAGTACTGCTGCCATGCATCCACAACCCTGCTAATTCAATAACTGTTCATATTGACTGAAAATGTGCGATGATATATGGAAATGCTAAATAAAGTTTAAAAAAAAGGAGCAATTGACAAATATTAACAGGGAAGCGCCAGTACTAATGTGACATGCAATTCAACCCTTGTGCAAACACAGATGCGTCGCGTTTACATGGTGGTGCACTGTGGCGCATGAATAGACAGATGTGTGTTGAATTTGATGGTGTGTAGGGAGGGCTTTGCTGGAGTCGTGTCGCAAGAGCGATGCAACTCCAATAATGTCCATGCACTGCCCATACCTAACGTGCTGAGCCACTCCTTCCGTCTGCTTCAAGTAGGCGTAAGGTTGCGTCGCAGCGGCCTCTGAAAAGTGACTCTGTGAAATCTTGTAGATTTCACTGAACCACTTGTACGCGGCATATCCCAAAGGAATGCCCACCCAGCCTACATCAAAGCTGACGCAGGTTCAATGTTGCGCAGGGCCACACATCGTGACGCTTTACCATAGAAGCGTCATGTTGCGAGTAATTCTAAATATGTTGTCTCTTGTACACCACTGTTGTGTCACAGAAGGGATGCAACAGCAGTGTAAATCTTATTCAAGGGGCTTGTAAACACCTGCCACAAATTCTCCAAGAAGTACATCACCCTGTGCCAGCCTAAATCACAAAGCAGAAGGTGAGACTATCATCAGATCTAAATATGTCATGCACATATTCTGTTGTCCATTTTCCACTCTGCCACGCCATTACATCCCCAACACACCACTGCTCCTACCTGCCCCGTCTGCGGCAGTACTTCACAACACTGTTAGCACGCAGAAGATATGGGCAAATCCCCGAAAAGTACCACAAGCACATTTCCCATTTGTTTACTTTTCTCTCTTCTCACCATTGACACATCCAGCCAGAGCACAGACAACTGCAGTAGCAGAGGTCACCGCTTATAATGAGAGGAATCGGCAACGTACAGAGGAAGGTATGACAACCACACTAACTGGTAAGTCAAACTGGCCAGGAGATGGTCAAAATGCATACATTGTCAGGAGACGACAGAGGGACAAATAGTGTCCACATATGTAAGTCAACCAGTGATGCTAAATTTGCTTCATTACAATTGGAGTTGTTAATGGACATTCACCTTTACCATATGACAATTGTGAACAGCAAAAGACAAAATATAAAATGTCTTGGCGCATCATACCTTTGTAATTGTGGTACACAACATGTATATCACCAACAGTCCCAGACCGGGGAAACCAATCCTGTAATCGAGGGTCTCAACTAGTCAAAAGGGTGTGCCCACTATATTGTAATAGTGTCTGTAGACCTTATCAAGAAATTGTATTTGCACAGATATGGAAATGATGAACAAACAGTGAGATACCAGTCTCTGTGGTTTTGACAATGCATACACTGTCCAACTTCAAATCTTTCCAATATACATTAAATTGCACAGTCCACACAGCTGGTCATGTACTGCGTACATTGGATTGATTCTTTTCTGGGCATCAACAAAGCACAATAGTGGACCTTACCTCTGGATTTGTAGGCATGTCATTGTGATATAGGTACCTGCAAACACAACAATGATGGACAGAATGTGGATCAATGTCACACATTCACCCCAGTCCAAAGATCTGGGCCCAAATCCATCGTTTTTCCACTCCACACCACCCTGGGTTAGACAATGGCGATATGCAAATCAGCGCTGACCCTGTGCCCCATGGGAACAGTCCAGTCCGAACTACAAAAGCCATGTCCTTCCCAGAACGGAAACAAGCATCCGAGGACCGGCCCGGTTTCGAGGTAACACCTCTCATCAGCCCGGCTAGCTTGATTCCAGTGGAGTGCCTGGGACTCACGTCTGAGCATCCCCAGTACACTTAGAGCGGTACCTGCAAACACAACAATGATGGACAGAATGTGGATCAATGAAACACATTCACCCCAGTCCAAAGATCTGGGCCCAAATCCATCGTTTTTCCACTCCACACCACCCTGGGTTAGACAATGGCGATATGCAAATCAGCGCTGACCCTGTGCCCCATGGGAACAGTCCAGTCCGAACTACAAAAGCCATGTCCTTCCCAGAACGGAAACAAGCATCCGAGGACCGGCCCGGTTTCGAGGTAACACCTCTCATCAGCCCGGCTAGCTTGATTCCAGTGGTGTGGAGTGCCTGAGACTCACGTCTGAGCATCCCCAGTAAACTTAGAGCGGTACCTGCAAACACAACAATGATGGACAGAATGTGGATCAATGTCACACATTCACCCCAGTCCAAAGATCTGGGCCCAAATCCATCGTTTTTCCACTCCACACCACCCTGGGTTAGACAATGGCGATATGCAAATCAGCGCTGACCCTGTGCCCCATGGGAACAGTCCAGTCCGAACTACAAAAGCCATGTCCTTCCCAGAACGGAAACAAGCATCCGAGGACCGGCCCGGTTTCGAGGTAACACCTCTCATCAGCCCGGCTAGCTTGATTCCAGTGGTGTGGAGTGCCTGGGACTCACGTCTGAGCATCCCCAGTACACTTAGAGCGGTACCTGCAAACACAACAATGATGGACAGAATGTGGATCAATGTCACACATTCACCCCAGTCCAAAGATCTGGGCCCAAATCCATCGTTTTTCCACTCCACACCACCCTGGGTTAGACAATGGCGATATGCAAATCAGCGCTGACCCTGTGCCCCATGGGAACAGTCCAGTCCGAACTACAAAAGCCATGTCCTTCCCAGAACTGAAACAAGCATAGGAGGACCGGCCCGGTTTCGAGGTAACACCTCTCATCAGCCCGGCTTCGAGGTAACACCTCTCATCAGCCCGGCTAGCTTGATTCCAGTGGTGTGGAGTGCCTGGGACTCACGTCTGAGCATCCCCAGTACACTTAGAGCGGTACCTGCAAACACAACAATGATGGACAGAATGTGGATCAATGTCACACATTCACCCCAGTCCAAAGATCTGGGCCCAAATCCATCGTTTTTCCACTCCACACCACCCTGGGTTAGACAATGGCGATATGCAAATCAGCGCTGACCCTGTGCCCCATGGGAACAGTCCAGTCCGAACTACAAAAGCCATGTCCTTCCCAGAACGGAAACAAGCATCCGAGGACCGGCCCGGTTTCGAGGTAACACCTCTCATCAGCCCGGCTAGCTTGATTCCAGTGGTGTGGAGTGCCTGGGACTCACGTCTGAGCATCCCCAGTACACTTAGAGCGGTACCTGCAAACACAACAATGATGGACAGAATGTGGATCAATGTCACACATTCACCCCAGTCCAAAGATCTGGGCCCAAATCCATCGTTTTTCCACTCCACACCACCCTGGGTTAGACAATGGCGATATGCAAATCAGCGCTGACCCTGTGCCCCATGGGAACAGTCCAGTCCGAACTACAAAAGCCATGTCCTTCCCAGAACGGAAACAAGCATCCGAGGACCGGCCCGGTTTCGAGGTAACACCTCTCATCAGCCCGGCTAGCTTGATTCCAGTGGTGTGGAGTGCCTGGGACTCACGTCTGAGCATCCCCAGTACACTTAGAGCGGTACCTGCAAACACAACAATGATGGACAGAATGTGGATCAATGTCACACATTCACCCCAGTCCAAAGATCTGGGCCCAAATCCATCGTTTTTCCACTCCACACCACCCTGAGTTAGACAATGGCGATATGCAAATCAGTCCCAGGCACTCCACACCACTGGAATCAAGCTAGCCGGGCTGATGAGAGGTGTTACCTCGAAACCGGGCCGGTCCTCGGATGCTTGTTTCCGTTCTGGGAAGGACATGGCTTTTGTAGTTCGGACTGGACTGTTCCCATGGGGCACAGGGTCAGCGCTGATTTGCATATCGCCATTGTCTAACCCAGGGTGGTGTGGAGTGGAAAAACAATGGATTTGGGCCCAGATCTTTGGACTGGGGTGAATGTGTGACATTGATCCACATTCTGTCCATCATTGTTGTGTTTGCAGGTACCGCTCTAAGTGTACTGGGGATGCTCAGACGTGAGTCCCAGGCACTCCACACCACTGGAATCAAGCTAGCCGGGCTGATGAGAGGTGTTACCTCGAAACCGGGCCGGTCCTCGGATGCTTGTTTCCGTTCTGGGAAGGACATGGCTTTTGTAGTTCGGACTGGACTGATCCCATGGGGCACAGGGTCAGCGCTGATTTGCATATCGCCATTGTCTAACCCAGGGTGGTGTGGAGTGGAAAAACAATGGATTTGGGCCCAGATCTTTGGACTGGGGTGAATGTGTGACATTGATCCACATTCTGTCCATCATTGTTGTGTTTGCAGGTACCGCTCTAAGTGTACTGGGGATGCTCAGACGTGAGTCCCAGGCACTCCACACCACTGGAATCAAGCTAGCCGGGCTGATGAGAGGTGTTACCTCGAAACCGGGCCGGTCCTCGGATGCTTGTTTCCGTTCTGGGAAGGACATGGCTTTTGTAGTTCGGACTGGACTGTTCCCATGGGGCACAGGGTCAGCGCTGATTTGCATATCGCCATTGTCTAACCCAGGGTGGTGTGGAGTGGAAAAACGATGGATTTGGGCCCAGATCTTTGGACTGGGGTGAATGTGTGACATTGATCCACATTCTGTCCATCATTGTTGTGTTTGCAGGTACCGCTCTAAGTGTACTGGGGATGCTCAGACGTGAGTCCCAGGCACTCCACACCACTGGAATCAAGCTAGCCGGGCTGATGAGAGGTGTTACCTCGAAACCGGGCCGGTCCTCGGATGCTTGTTTCCGTTCTGGGAAGGACATGGCTTTTGTAGTTCGGACTGGACTGTTCCCATGGGGCACAGGGTCAGCGCTGATTTGCATATCGCCATTGTCTAACCCAGGGTGGTGTGGAGTGGAAAAACGATGGATTTGGGCCCAGATCTTTGGACTGGGGTGAATGTGTGACATTGATCCACATTCTGTCCATCATTGTTGTGTTTGCAGGTACCGCTCTAAGTGTACTGGGGATGCTCAGACGTGAGTCCCAGGCACTCCACACCACTGGAATCAAGCTAGCCGGGCTGATGAGAGGTGTTACCTCGAAACCGGGCCGGTCCTCGGATGCTTGTTTCCGTTCTGGGAAGGACATGGCTTTTGTAGTTCGGACTGGACTGTTCCCATGGGGCACAGGGTCAGCGCTGATTTGCATATCGCCATTGTCTAACCCAGGGTGGTGTGGAGTGGAAAAACGATGGATTTGGGCCCAGATCTTTGGACTGGGGTGAATGTGTGACATTGATCCACATTCTGTCCATCATTGTTGTGTTTGCAGGTACCGCTCTAAGTGTACTGGGGATGCTCAGACGTGAGTCCCAGGCACTCCACACCACTGGAATCAAGCTAGCCGGGCTGATGAGAGGTGTTACCTCGAAACCGGGCCGGTCCTCGGATGCTTGTTTCCGTTCTGGGAAGGACATGGCTTTTGTAGTTCGGACTGGACTGTTCCCATGGGGCACAGGGTCAGCGCTGATTTGCATATCGCCATTGTCTAACCCAGGGTGGTGTGGAGTGGAAAAACGATGGATTTGGGCCAGATCTTTGGACTGGGGTGAATGTGTGACATTGATCCACATTCTGTCCATCATTGTTGTGTTTGCAGGTACCGCTCTAAGTGTACTGGGGATGCTCAGACGTGAGTCCCAGGCACTCCACACCACTGGAATCAAGCTAGCCGGGCTGATGAGGGGTGTTACCTCGAAACCGGGCCGGTCCTCGGATGCTTGTTTCCGTTCTGGGAAGGACATGGCTTTTGTAGTTCGGACTGGACTGTTCCCATGGGGCACAGGGTCAGCGCTGATTTGCATATCGCCATTGTCTAACCCAGGGTGGTGTGGAGTGGAAAAACGATGGATTTGGGCCCAGATCTTTGGACTGGGGTGAATGTGTGACATTGATCCACATTCTGTCCATCATTGTTGTGTTTGCAGGTACCGCTCTAAGTGTACTGGGGATGCTCAGACGTGAGTCCCAGGCACTCCACACCACTGGAATCAAGCTAGCCGGGCTGATGAGAGGTGTTACCTCGAAACCAGGCCGGTCCTCGGATGCTTGTTTCCGTTCTGGGAAGGACATGGCTTTTGTAGTTCGGACTGGACTGTTCCCATGGGGCACAGGGTCAGCGCTGATTTGCATATCGCCATTGTCTAACCCAGGGTGGTGTGGAGTGGAAAAACGATGGATTTGGGCCCAGATCTTTGGACTGGGGTGAATGTGTGACATTGATCCACATTCTGTCCATCATTGTTGTGTTTGCAGGTACCGCTCTAAGTGTACTGGGGATGCTCAGACGTGAGTCCCAGGCACTCCACACCACTGGAATCAAGCTAGCCGGGCTGATGAGAAGTGTTACCTCGAAACCGGGCCGGTCCTCGGATGCTTGTTTCCGTTCTGGGAAGGACATGGCTTTTGTAGTTCGGACTGGACTGTTCCCATGGGGCACAGGGTCAGCGCTGATTTGCATATCGCCATTGTCTAACCCAGGGTGGTGTGGAGTGGAAAAACGATGGATTTGGGCCCAGATCTTTGGACTGGGGTGAATGTGTGACATTGATCCACATTCTGTCCATCATTGTTGTGTTTGCAGGTACCGCTCTAAGTGTACTGGGGATGCTCAGACGTGAGTCCCAGGCACTCCACACCACTGGAATCAAGCTAGCCGGGCTGATGAGAGGTGTTACCTCGAAACCGGGCCGGTCCTCGGATGCTTGTTTCCGTTCTGGGAAGGACATGGCTTTTGTAGTTCGGACTGGTTTGTTCCCATGGGGCACAGGGTCAGCGCTGATTTGCATATCGCCATTGTCTAACCCAGGGTGGTGTGGAGTGGAAAAACGATGGATTTGGGCCCAGATCTTTGGACTGGGGTGAATGTGTGACATTGATCCACATTCTGTCCATCATTGTTGTGTTTGCAGGTACCGCTCTAAGTGTACTGGGGATGCTCAGACGTGAGTCCCAGGCACTCCACACCACTGGAATCAAGCTAGCCGGGCTGATGAGAGGTGTTACCTCGAAACCGGGCCGGTCCTCGGATGCTTGTTTCCGTTCTGGGAAGGACATGGCTTTTGTAGTTCGGACTGGACTGTTCCCATGGGGCACAGGGTCAGCGCTGATTTGCATATCGCCATTGTCTAACCCAGGGTGGTGTGGAGTGGAAAAACGATGGATTTGGGCCCAGATCTTTGGACTGGGGTGAATGTGTGACATTGATCCACATTCTGTCCATCATTGTTGTGTTTGCAGGTACCGCTCTAAGTGTACTGGGGATGCTCAGACGTGAGTCCCAGGCACTCCACACCACTGGAATCAAGCTAGCCGGGCTGATGAGAGGTGTTACCTCGAAACCGGGCCGGTCCTCGGATGCTTGTTTCCGTTCTGGGAAGGACATGGCTTTTGTAGTTCGGACTGGACTGTTCCCATGGGGCACAGGGTAAGCGCTGATTTGCATATCGCCATTGTCTAACCCAGGGTGGTGTGGAGTGGAAAAACGATGGATTTGGGCCCAGATCTTTGGACTGGGGTGAATGTGTGACATTGATCCACATTCTGTCCATCATTGTTGTGTTTGCAGGTACCGCTCTAAGTGTACTGGGGATGCTCAGACGTGAGTCCCAGGCACTCCACACCACTGGAATCAAGCTAGCCGGGCTGATGAGAGGTGTTACCTCGAAACCGGGCCGGTCCTCGGATGCTTGTTTCCGTTCTGGGAAGGACATGGCTTTTGTAGTTCGGACTGGACTGTTCCCATGGGGCACAGGGTCAGCGCTGATTTGCATATCGCCATTGTCTAACCCAGGGTGGTGTGGAGTGGAAAAACGATGGATTTGGGCCCAGATCTTTGGACTGGGGTGAATGTGTGACATTGATCCACATTCTGTCCATCATTGTTGTGTTTGCAGGTACCGCTCTAAGTGTACTGGGGATGCTCAGACGTGAGTCCCAGGCACTCCACACCACTGGAATCAAGCTAGCCGGGCTGATGAGGGGTGTTACCTCGAAACCGGGCCGGTCCTCGGATGCTTGTTTCCGTTCTGGGAAGGACATGGCTTTTGTAGTTCGGACTGGACTGTTCCCATGGGGCACAGGGTCAGCGCTGATTTTCATATCGCCATTGTCTAACCCAGGGTGGTGTGGAGTGGAAAAACGATGGATTTGGGCCCAGATCTTTGGACTGGGGTGAATGTGTGACATTGATCCACATTCTGTCCATCATTGTTGTGTTTGCAGGTACCGCTCTAAGTGTACTGGGGATGCTCAGACGTGAGTCCCAGGCACTCCACACCACTGGAATCAAGCTAGCCGGGCTGATGAGAGGTGTTACCTCGAAACCGGGCCGGTCCTCGGATGCTTGTTTCCGTTCTGGGAAGGACATGGCTTTTGTAGTTCGGACTGGACTGTTCCCATGGGGCACAGGGTCAGCGCTGATTTGCATATCGCCATTGTCTAACCCAGGGTGGTGTGGAGTGGAAAAACGATGGATTTGGGCCCAGATCTTTGGACTGGGGTGAATGTGTGACATTGATCCACATTCTGTCTATCATTGTTGTGTTTGCAGGTACCGCTCTAAGTGTACTGGGGATGCTCAGACGTGAGTCCCAGGCACTCCACATCACTGGAATCAAGCTAGCCGGGCTGATGAGAGGTGTTACCTCGAAACCGGGCCGGTCCTCGGATGCTTGTTTCCGTTCTGGGAAGGACATGGCTTTTGGAGTTCGGACTGGACTGTTCCCATGGGGCACAGGGTCAGCGCTGATTTGCATATCGCCATTGTCTAACCCAGGGTGGTGTGGAGTGGAAAAACGATGGATTTGGGCCCAGATCTTTGGACTGGGGTGAATGTGTGACATTGATCCACATTCTGTCCATCATTGTTGTGTTTGCAGGTACCGCTCTAAGTGTACTGGGGATGCTCAGACGTGAGTCCCAGGCACTCCACACCACTGGAATCAAGCTAGCCGGGCTGATGAGAGGTGTTACCTCGAAACCGGGCCGGTCCTCGGATGCTTGTTTCCGTTCTGGGAAGGACATGGCTTTTGTAGTTCGGACTGGACTGTTCCCATGGGGCACAGGGTCAGCGCTGATTTGCATATGCCATTGTCTAACCCAGGGTGGTGTGGAGTGGAAAAACGATGGATTTGGGCCCAGATCTTTGGACTGGGGTGAATGTGTGACATTGATCCACATTCTGTCCATCATTGTTGTGTTTGCAGGTACCGCTCATTGTGATATAGGTAGCATCAAGGTAGTGGGCCCATTGTAAGTTATATGTGGGATCACTCATTACATTATGTATGACACACTTCTGCAACGGTGGTGCCCACAACTGCTTGTGCTCGTCCTCTGTGCCAGAAATTGAGTGCATCACATATGGCAGCAGAAATGTAAAGCTGCAAAACACACTTATCATTGTAGGTACAATGCGGTCCTCCCAGAATCAAAACGCACACTGACTTCTGCTACTAAGTTTGACTTGCCATCTGTCCAGGGACCACACACTGCTCCGGTGCTGGGCCAAGGTAAGTCAACCTGGCTGAATGCTCATTAATTGTGCCTTTCCCCTCCACCGTATGTGTTGTACAACACTGTCGTCCTGCATCACAATATGCTCACATAGGGCATTTGAACACATGGCTGAACAGACCCTGGTGGCAAATGAGAGGCTGACACAAAATGCATGCCAGGTGTGTGCAGAATGGACATACAATAGAATAATGCGTCATATGAACTGACCAAAATACAACAGGCTTGCAATTCAGTGATAGGATAAATCCCTAGCAAAATGTACATGGTTAAATCAAAATGAAATTGGTATGGCTGAGGCACACACTGGTGCCAGTTGTGTACCTTTGAGATGGGTGTAGGGGCTGCTAAGGTGACTCTTCATGCAGTTACACCTGCAAAATGCATTTGGCAGAAGAGCAACACGATAATCCAGTGCAGGCGGGAAGCCTCAAAGCTTCTCACCTCATCTGCAAAGGCTGATCATAACCAAATGTTGTTTTCTGCTTGCCTCCCTTCTATCATATTCACATGTATAGGTGAGTGTTTGACATATGAGGTTTGGATGTCTGCTGCACAAGACACCATCCGTTGTCATGTAAGTAGTACAATGATGTTGGAAATGGATTATGGGAACAGAGAACACTCAAAGGATGGACATTAGTAATCTGTGTTCTCTCATTCAAAAAAGAGCTGTGTCACCTCATGGGGAGGGAAGCACAAATGGGCAACATCATGTCCCTGACAACTGCACATCTCACACATGAACTCCTTTCTGACTTGTTAACAGACAACATTACACCCATGAAAAAAGTTAGTCTCAATGGTAAAGGTGAAATCAGTGTGATGCAGATGAGTCTGGGTCATTTATCCCCTTCCTTGAAATATCAGTAACCTTCTCATATAAGTTTGTCAGTTGATGTGTCATCTCATTGATGTCAGTGCTGCATGGATGTAATAGCTGGCAAATGCTGCTTGTGAGCAGGTGCCCATATATAAAGTCAATGAGGTAAACATGCTGCACATCGTCCTTGAATATCCGCAAATGGTTAATGAGAATGACATGTTGGCTCACAGCTACAATCTGTTGTACTAAAATATGGACATGTTTTTCTCATCTTAGGTGCTGACAGGATGAGACCACTGCCGCGGACACCATCCCGGGGGCTGCATGACATCCTGGCTGCAGCTGTGAAACCCTCGCGCACCTGTCCTTCAGGTAAATCGGGCATTAGTTGTGTCACCAGCTTAGATTACTAGCCATTACAGAGATCGAGATTCCCTCCTGCATGGAATCAACAGTTGTTGTTTACAAAGTGAAATACAAACCAGGAGTGTCACATATGCCTGTCTGTCAATTGGTGATGCAGATCAATGAGAATGTTGTTTCTACCCTCTACAGCTATGTCTACAACAACTATGAGGAGTCAGGTGCAGCAGGATACACTAGGGGGGAACACGAAGGAACAGGGAGTTGTGGCTGGAGCTGGTGAGTTTGCTGGTATCATGTACATCTCTGTTTCACACCTCAGTGCTATGGTGTGAGCGGTCATTTGTAGTGGTACCATAACCAGATCACATGATCCTCATCTGCTGATGCAAAATATAGTTAATACAACCCTGGTGTTGCAGCACATGTAATACCTGGTCAATCACTAATACGGTTGCAACCTATGTGTTTCAGATGATGCTGAGGGAGAGGATGAGAGAACGACGACCAGTGATGGTCGCCGGGGAATCAGAGGGGAGAATCCCCTGATCCTCCAGGCAGTAATGTCGGCAGCAAGTCAGTCTCAAGAGGAGGATCAAGATCATGAGGACGTTGACTTTGAGGAGGATGATGACCACATATCCATTACTCCGTGGATGACGATACTGATGTCACGGCATCACATCCTCTGACAAGCAACGCTCGTCTGCCTCCTCTCAATCAAACAATACCATGTCCTCAGCATAGATCAAACCAGCCACGGCTCCCACACATCCACTCACAGACATCACTCACTCACAGCCCTCACGTCCGGGACCGACATGGTGGCTCCCCTACCCGCTCTTCCCTACGCAGTGTATCCCTGCCATTCACTCCATCATATGTGGGAAGTACCAGCCCTGTTGTGGTGCAGGTATCCCCTGGGCACCCTTCTCCTGCCCACAGGCTTCCACCTGCCGCCACCCCTGTTGTAGGACCTGCTCATCTTATCCCTGGCAGACACCTGCAGTGGGGGCCTGCACGTGGTGATGGTGGACAGTGGAGCAGGACTCCAACCAACAGCAGGCAGATGTGAGGCAGGACTTTCGTGCCATAGGGGCTACCCTGTCAGACATGTCTGGGTCCCTACAGGACATGGTCCAATTCCCTCAGGTGGTGGACAGGGTGTGTCAAGCTTTGGATAGGATGGATAGCACTTGGCAGGAAATGTCCAGGAATATGACAGACCTGATATCCATCCAAAGGGAAGAGAGTGCAAGACACCATGCCTTGGTCATGAAGGGGATGGTGAGAGTGATCCAAAGTCTCCCTTTACGACCAACGCAGGGAGGGGAACAATCATATCGATCTGCAGGACAGCACATCCACACACCTGTAACACCAACTGTACAGCACCACAGCAAACGTACACAGACACACAGGCACCCTGAACAGGCACCGACACCACCCCCACCATCTGCACAAACACCACCAACCTCTGGACAGTCACTTCCACCACCCCCACCACCTGCACAAACACCACCAACCTCTGGACAGTCATTCCCACCACCCCCACCACCTGCACAAACACCAACAACGTCTATACAGTCACTTCCACCACCTGCACAACCAGCCCTTGCCCAGGCACAGACACCAAATGTGCAGACACCATCTGCACCTGCACCTCTTGATCACCCTGTACAACACCCACATACACAAAGGCGACAAGCTCAACCTGACCCCTCACCGCAATCATCACCCCCACTATTGCGGAGACGCAATCGCCAGTGACATTCAGTTGGCCAATTTGTCTTGGGGTCCTTAGGTGTATAGTGAAAATAAAGATCTACAAAAGTAATATCCTGTTGTGTCTCATGTCCTGTCCAACGATGTAGGCATGTGTGTGTGTGTGAGACAGTCACAAGTGTAACACATCATAGCAACACGCTATTATGTGCATAGAATTTGAATCACAAAATATAGGTCCATATTTGGAAACAGACATTCAAAATGAAGTCAAACAAGTTAAACAAAGTAAATTTCCTCAAAGATATTAATGTAGGAACAAAAACTAACCGTCCGTTTGGAAGGTAAAAAGGAAAACAAATGATCTTAATGCAGAAGGAGAAGGGAACTTGGATTGGGGTGGGGCAAAACAAATATAATACGTCAGGGAGCGTCAGGGAAACCAGTCTATTAACAAGGGGGAAAAGAAATCTTTGTCCAGAACAATGTCGCAGTCCAGGAGTCAAGTGTCCTTCTGGTCATCCTCCAGGACCACAATGTCTAGATCCTCAGGGTCGGACACATCCACATGGCTGGCTGGTGCAGGAACAGGCACCACATGGGTACGTGGCACACGAGGAGTACGGGGGGAAACAGTGTGGGGCAATGGACAGGGGGACACATTGCCGGTGGTATGGGAAGGGATATGGGAGGCAAAAGACGACATGCCTGTTCTCAGGGACTGGATGTGGGTGCCAAGGTTGTCCATAGATCGGACAAGGTCTGCTCGCATCGTGCGTATCTCAAGACACACTTGTAGCAAGATGCGAGCGGACATGTCAGGTCAACACTCGACCATTCAACTCAAGTCCCCTGGCACAGCCACAGGAGGAACAACACCGGGAGGGGTCAGGGGGGACAGAAGGGATGTGGTGCCTCTGGTCCTGAGCTGATGTGTTCGGCTTGACGGCTACGAGGAGGGGGACAGGTTTCAGGGGATCGAGCTGGAACCCCCGATGGCATGGGGGACTGTAGAGGTAGGGAGGGGCAGATGGCAGGCCCAGATAGAATGTTGCAAATGGGGGTAGGGTCGCACACTACTCACACACCGGCGGTGTCGCCACTAAGGACTCTGGTCAATGTAGTAAAGTGTTCGCGATGCATCATCTTTCGATCTTCTGCTATCTTCGCTGTCATCGCCATCCCTGGACACGTGTTTCGGGGTATCACCCCTCGTCAGCAGGGATAGGCCGTGTACTGGGGTTGCCGATGGCTGCCAATATCTGCCAGGTATAGTACCACTCAGGCGCGTAGGTGTGGGATCCCAGGCTCGTCAGCCCACTGCTCACGGGAGCTTTAAAGTTACAAATGGGGGTGGGGTCGCACACTACTCACACACCGGCAGTGTTGCCCCTAAGGACTCTGGTCAATGTAGTAAAGTGTTCGCGATGCATCATCTTTCGATCTTCTGCTATCTTCGCTGTCTTCGCCATCCCTGGACACGTGTTTCGGGGTATCACCGCTCATCAGCAGGGATAGGCCGTGTACTGGGGTTGCCGATGGCTGCCAATATCTGCCAGGTATAGTACCACTCAGGCGCGTAGGTGCGGGATTCCAGGCTCGTCAGCCCACTGCTCACGGGAGCTTTAAAGTTACAAATGGGGGTGGGGTCGCACACTACTCACACACCGGCGGTGTCGCCCCTAAGGACTCTGATCAATGTAGTAAAGTGTTCGCGATGCATCATCTTTCGATCTTCTGCTATCTTCGCTGTCTTCGCCATCCCTGGACACGTGTTTCGGGGTATCACCCCTCGTCAGCAGGGATAGGCCGTGTACTGGGGTTGCCGATGGCTGCCAATATCTGCCAGGTATAGTACCACTCAGGCGCGTAGGTGCGGGATCCCAGGCTCGTCAGCCCACTGCTCACAGGAGCTTTAAAGTTACAAATGGGGGTGGGGTCGCACACTACATACACACCGGCGGTGTCGCCCCTAAGGACTCTGGTCAATGTAGTAAAGTGTTCGCGATGCATCATCTTTCGATCTTCTGCTATCTTCGCTGTCTTCGCCATCCCTGGACACTTGTTTCGGGGTATCACCCCCTCGTCAGCAGGGATAGGCCGTGTACTGGGGTTGCAGATGGCTGCCAATATCTGCCAGGTATAGTACCACTCAGGCGCGTAGGTGCGGGATCCCAGGCTCGTCAGCCCACTGCTCACGGGAGCTTTAAAGTTACAAATGGGGGTGGGGTCGCACACTACTCACACACCGGCGGTGTCGCCCCTAAGGACTCTGGTCAATGTAGTAAAGTGTTCGCGATGCATCATCTTCCGATCTTCTGCTATCTTCGCTGTCTTCGCCATCCCTGGACACGTGTTTCGGGGTATCACCCCTCGTCAGCAGGGATAGGCCGTGTACTGGGGTTGCCGATGGCTGCCAATATCTGCCAGGTATAGTACCACTCAGGCGCGTAGGTGCGGGATCCCAGGCTCGTCAGCCCACTGCTCACGGGAGCTTAAAGTTACAAATGGGGGTGGGGTCGCACACTACTCACACACCGGCAGTGTCGCCCCTAAGGACTCTGGTCAATGTAGTAAAGTGTTCGCGATGCATCATCTTTCGATTTTCTGCTATCTTCGCCATCCCTGGACACGTGTTTCGGGGTATCACCCCTCGTCAGCAGGGATAGGCCGTGTACTGGGGTTGCCGATGGCTGCCAATATCTGCCAGGTATAGTACCACTCAGGCGCGTAGGTGCGGGATCCCAGGCTCGTCAGCCCCCTGCTCACAGGAGCTTTAAAGTTACAAATGGGGGTGGGGTCGCACACTACTCACACACCGGTGGTGTCGCCCCTAAGGACTCTGGTCAATGTAGTAAAGTGTTCGCGATGCATCATCTTTCGATCTTCTGCTATCTTCGCTGTCTTCGCCATCCCTGGACACGTGTTTCGGGGTATCACCCCTCGTCAGCAGGGATAGGCCGTGTACTGGGGTTGCCGATGGCTGCCAATATTTGCCAGGTATAGTACCACTCAGGCGCGTAGGTGCGGGATCCCAGGCTCGTCAGCCCACTGCTCACGGGAGCTTTAAAGTTACAAATGGGGGTGAAGTCGCACACTACTCACACACCGGCAGTGTCGCCCCTAAGGACTCTGGTCAATGTAGTAAAGTGTTCGCGATGCATCATCTTTCGATCTTCTGCTATCTTCGCTGTCTTCGCCATCCCTGGACACGTGTTTCGGGGTATCACCCCTCGTCAGCAGGGATAGGCCGTGTACTGGGGTTGCCGATGGCTGCCAATATCTGCCAGGTATAGTACCACTCAGGCGCGTAGGTGTGGGATCCCAGGCTCGTCAGCCCACTGCTCACGGGAGCTTTAAAGTTACAAATGGGGGTGGGGTCGCACACTACTCACACACCGGCAGTGTTGCCCCTAAGGACTCTGGTCAATGTAGTAAAGTGTTCGCGATGCATCATCTTTCGATCTTCTGCTATCTTCGCTGTCTTCGCCATCCCTGGACACGTGTTTCGGGGTATCACCGCTCATCAGCAGGGATAGGCCGTGTACTGGGGTTGCCGATGGCTGCCAATATCTGCCAGGTATAGTACCACTCAGGCGCGTAGGTGCGGGATTCCAGGCTCGTCAGCCCACTGCTCACGGGAGCTTTAAAGTTACAAATGGGGGTGGGGTCGCACACTACTCACACACCGGCGGTGTCGCCCCTAAGGACTCTGATCAATGTAGTAAAGTGTTCGCGATGCATCATCTTTCGATCTTCTGCTATCTTCGCTGTCTTCGCCATCCCTGGACACGTGTTTCGGGGTATCACCCCTCGTCAGCAGGGATAGGCTGTGTACTGGGGTTGCCGATGGCTGCCAATATCTGCCAGGTATAGTACCACTCAGGCGCGTAGGTGCGGGATCTCAGGCTCGTCAGCCCACTGCTTACGGGAGCTTTAAAGTTACAAATGGGGATGGGGTCGCACACTACTCACACACCGGCGGTGTCGCCCCTAAGGACTCTGGTCAATGTAGTAAAGTGTTTGCGATGCATCATCTTTCGATCTTCTGCTATCTTCGCTGTCTTCGCCATCCCTGGACACGTGTTTCGGGGTATCACCCCTCGTCAGCAGGGATAGGCCGTGTACTGGGGTTGCCGATGGCTGCCAATATTTGCCAGGTATAGTACCACTCAGGCGCGTAGGTGCGGGATCCCAGGCTCGTCAGCCCACTGCTCACGGGAGCTTTAAAGTTACAAATGGGGTGAAGTCGCACACTACTCACACACCGGCGGTGTCGCCCCTAAGGACTCTGGTCAATGTAGTAAAGTGTTCACGATGCATCATCTTTCGATCTTCTGCTATCTTCGCTGTCTTCGCCATCCCTGGACACGTGTTTCGGGGTATCACCCCTCGTCAGCAGGGATAGGCCGTGTACTGGGGTTGCCGATGGCTGCCAATATCTGCCAGGTATAGTACCACTCAGGCGCGTAGGTGCGGGATCTCAGGCTCGTCAGCCCACTGTTCTGGGGGGCTTTAAAGTTACAAATGGGGTGGGGTCGCACACTACTCACACACCGGCGGTGTCGCCCCTAAGGACTCTGGTCAATGTAGTAAAGTGTTCGCCATGCATCATCTTTCGATCTTCTGCTATCTTCGCTGTCTTCGCCATCCCTGGACACGTGTTTTGGGGTATCACCCCTCGTCAGCAGGGATAGGCCGTGTACTGGGGTTGCCGATGGCTGCCAATATCTGCCAGGTATAGTACCACTCAGGCGCGTAGGTGCGGGATCCCAGGCTCGTCAGCCCACTGCTCACGGGAGCTTTAAAGTTACAAATGGGGGTGGGGTCGCACACTACTCACACACCGGCGGTGTCACCCCTAAGGACTCTGGTCAATGTAGTAAAGTGTTTGCGATGCATCATCTTTCGATCTTCTGCTATCTTCGCTGTCTTCGCCATCCCTGGACATGTGTTTCGGGGTATCACCCCTCGTCAGCAGGGATAGGCCGTGTACTGGGGTTGCCGATGGCTGCCAATATTTGCCAGGTATAGTACCACTCAGGCGCGTAGGTGCGGGATCCCAGGCTCGTCAGCCCACTGCTCAAGGGAGCTTTAAAGTTACAAATGGGGGTGGGGTCGCACACTACTCACACACCGGCGGTGTCGCCCCCAAGGACTCTGGTCAATGTAGTAAAGTGTTCGCGATGCATCATCTTTCGATCTTCTGCTATCTTCGCTGTCTTCACCATCCCTGGACACGTGTTTCGGGATATCACCCCTCGTCAGCAGGGATAGGCCGTGTACTGGGGTTGCCGATGGCTGCCAATATCTGCCAGGTATAGTACCACTCAGGCGCGTAGGTGCGGGATCCCAGGCTCGTTAGCCCACTCTCTCACGGGAGCTTTAAAGTTACAAATGGGGGTGGGGTCGCACACTACTCACGCACCGGCGGTGTCGCCCCTAAGGACTCTGGTCAATGTAGTAAAGTGTTCGCGATGCATCATCTTTCGATCTTCTGCTATCTTCGCTGTAGGCAGCCATCGGCAACCCCAGTATGCGGCCTATCCCTGCTGACGAGGGGTGATACCCCGAAACACGTGTCCAGGGATGGCGAAGACAGCGAAGATAGCAGAAGATCGAAAGATGATGCATCGCGAACACTTTACTACATTGACCAGAGTCCTTAGGGGCGACACCGCTGGTGTGTGAGTAGTGTGCGACCCCACCCCCTTTTGTAACCAGATAGAATGTTGGCCTGTCCCAGGACACCTCTTCGTGACCCACTGGTGATGAGTGTGTGGGTGAGTGGCTCTCCAACACATCATGGTCCGAGGTGCCGGTCCTTCCCCCCCTACAATGTCCTCAGCCTCCACCCGGGACGTAGTAAAAGAGTCGTGTTCTTCCTCATCCCGGGTGGGCGCAACCCCCTGGCCTGCAGATGTTGAGGTCCCCTCCTCTTCTTCCTCCCTGGTGGAAAGAGGGTGTAGCCGCCGGCGAACTGATGTCCTCCTGCTCCGGACTTGTTCCTGCGTGTCTTCTGTCTCACCAGCTGTGCCTGCAGGAGTGTAAGCAAAATACTGATGTGGTGGTTGTCTCATGCAGGACGATGCACATACATAGATGAGCCAAGGTCAGATTTTGTTTTCCTCTGATCACACTCTACAGTTGTCAGTGGCCGATTTACAACTTCTGGTGCATCTCTGCTAATCAGCAGAGGTGTGCCAGATGAGTTGCAACGCATCTACCCAACCGTGCGCCACCCCTGATGTGCCGCATTTACAATGTGGCACACCGTGACGCTTGGGTGGGCAGATGCGTGACTCATCCCCGGTGGAATAGTGGCGCTTTGCTGGAGTGGCTTGGCAAGTGCGACCCTGCTCCAGCAAGGCTCGGGGCTGCACGATCGCTGACATGCTGCGTCAATCCTGCGCCTGCTTCAAGCAGGCGCAGTTTTGACGCAGCATGGCCCTAAAAAGAACTGAGTGAAATCTTGCAGTTTTCACTCAGCCACTTTAGGAGGCACTCCTGCACCGGATGCGTCACGTTGTAATAACCCAGCAGCATGGCGCTTTGTTTGCTCTGCCGCTGCGTCACAAAAGTGACCCAATGGCGGTGTAAAAGATGAGCAAGCGTCTTGTAAATCTGCCCCTCAGTATTTATGAACTTAATGGGGGTTGGGAGCACACTGCCTCAAAGTCCCAGCACTGTTCGCCCCTTTGCATCCTGGTAAATGCAGTACACAGTTCAAACTTTCTTCAAAATCATCTGGGGTTGCTGGAAATGCTGCAAAGTTCCTCTCAGGTCCCAGTACCACTCACAGGCACACAGCAACCCCAGATGATTTATCTTTGCTGTCTAAAACTGCTGCTCTCTACTGATGAAGGGCTCAATCCAGAAAGACGTGTCTAGAGATATACAGCAATGTCTGCACCAACTTTGGTGAAAAACATAAGATGATTTTGAAGTAAGTTTGAACTGTGTACTGCATTTACCAGGATGCAAAGGGGCAAACTGTGCTGGGACTGTAAGGCAGTGTGCTCCCAACCCCCATTCTGTTTATGAACTTACATTACATGTATGTTCACTGTCATATACTGATTAAGTTTGACATGGACATCTCATGTGTATTATTGTGGCTTACGCAACTGTATTGGCCAAACCTCAACCTTGGCATTCTTGTGATCTGTGTGTCCTGTCACTGCTACATGTGCCAGTTCAAAAACCAGTCCACCAAAGGAGAACATGAAGAGTCCATATTTAATAGATTTTGGCCATTGATATGGATTTGCAGCTATTTAACGTCTGGACAAGTGTAATCTGCTTTGTAGCATTGTATGGGACAAGCCGAATGAGGGTCACACATCCACATAGGGTCTGGACTACTCCTCTAGCTACATTGTGAGTGTAGCCTTTTACCATCCCCACACATCATCGGACAATCCTGAGCCACATATTGGCTTTGTTGACGTAAAAGGTAGTGCAGTACACCGGTGAACAGTGGTGGGTGGTTGTGACAGCTACCTGTACATGTAAAATGTCATACAGGCCACTGAGGGTGAGACGTCTGTCAGTGGACACACCTTGCAAATGTAGGAAAACTTAAGAGGGATGCAAGGATCTCAAAGTGTGTCTTGACTACATGGCACATGATGATCTGTCTCAATCGGAACCCAACTCTACAAATGCAATGCAAGTCACAACATCCAATACCCTATGGCCTGCCATGCGCACACTGGACAGTCTCTGTACCATTGCTCATCCAATGCACACATCAGTTATGATTTAGTTGGTTCAATGGTAGTGGTGCTGGCAGAGCAGAATTCAATGTGAATGCATGAGTGTGACTCATTTAGGCAGTTGTCATGAGGAAACTACAACTCCCAAAATGCACTCTGCCCTGTACAGTCCATATGCCACAGTGTGCTTTTTTAATCTTGGTGACTGCTGCTTGGACACGGAATTGGTGAATGGAGGCATGGGACACACAATGGTACAGCACTGTTTCACTCACCTCATACTCACAGACACATATTGCATATGATGCACTTACTAGGTCCTTGCTGCTCATGCTCCTCCAGCTGAGCATGGAGGGTCGGCCAAACTGCTTGCAGGACCCTCCTATACAGTGGGGAGAGGTGAGGACACTGCACATGGTGCTGGGAAGACAGGCCAGCCAGCTCTGTAGCCTTGTGACGGGCCCAGCGCTTTAGGTCCTCCAAGCGCTTGCGGCATTCTCTAGCACTCCTGGTGGACACTCCCACTGTACTGCAGCGCTCGGCGATGTTGGCCCATAGCCTGGCCTGGGCTGCAGTGCTCAGCTGGTGCTCAGGGTCCCCATATAGCTGAGGAAATTTTTCCAGCACCCCCTCCACCAGGATGTCGAATTCCCTTTCTGAGAAAGGGGGTGCTCTCTCCTCATACTACTCAGCCATTATGGGGAAATAAGTTTGATGAGAGCAGCAGGATGCCTGAGGATCTGATCAGTGATAGAGGATGACTCAGAATGAACACAAAACTGCTGCCAACTACTTCCTGTGATGTATTTCCTGTCTCCCACTTCCTGTATAACATTGCCTGTATGAAATGATGTGTTCCAGTTTATTTTCGGAATTTGCAGCCCGAAAACGTAGTTTCCGGATCCGGAGAGTCGTTTACACGCACGCGCATTACGCCGCGACACCGGAACTTACAATTTTGGGCCGTAACCTCCGAAAATGACCCGGAACACATTATATCATACAGGAGATGTTATACAGGAAGTGGTAGACAGGAAGTAGTTGGCAGTCATTTTGTATTCATCCTGGTCCATCCACAATCAGTATTCAAATCCACTGCCATCCTGTTGTTCTGTTGTAGGAAAAAGTAAAATGACAGTGCAGGTGTTAATCATGAATATGTAACAAAAAGGGGAACAGACCATGTCATGACATTTCTGCACAGACGGGGGGGATGACATTTCTGCACAGACAGGGGGGGGGCTGACACAACATCAAACCCAGCTTCATTTTCTCATACTTTGCATTATGGGACATGTAGTCCATATTGAGTGCTCAGTATCAGAGTTGTGTGATGTGTTACGTAACATTGGTGTGGAGCAGTGTGGATATGTCGCAGACACATGGGGCAGATTTACAAGCCCTGTATGCCACATTTGCGCCACAGTTGCGTTACTTTTGTGACGGAGCGGCTGCGCAACGCCATGCTGTGGGGTATTTTCAACGTGACGCATCGGGGAAATGTGTCATGTTGTAAAGCCCTGCGCCACAGTTGGGTAGTTATGGAAAACAAGGGTACCCCATTAGTAAAACCTGGGGTTGAAGTATTTATAGGAAAAACAATGGTTTCTGGTGGCCTCAAAAGGTCCTGGTAAAGTAGGGTATGACTATGTTACTAGAATCAATCCTGGGAGAGAGTTTTTTGTAGGGTAACATACAAATAGAATACTTTATTATATTTTTAGTACATGTATATTTTTCAGGTGCTCACATGAGTGACAAAGTGCTTATAGTGACTGAGTGAAAAATTAGAGTAAAACTATATACAAAGTGTCACAAACAAGGGTATTCCCCGCACAAATATATACAGTAGGGTAGGGGAGTTTCCTTGATTGGGTCGACGGCGTTTCGATCTAAACAATTTTAGATCATCATCAGGACGTGGTGAGCTTTCTTAGATGGATGGTTGAATTTAAGTTCCATCAAGTGTACGGATTCGGAATTCAAAGGCTTAGTGAATAATTCCAACGGCTGGGTATATTATTGTCAGAGCTAGACCAATTTAATCACGGTTTAGCTTTCAGTTTCGTCTGGGTATTTCGTTTTCATCACAGTCCATAGTGTTCCGGTATTATTTGAGACAGTAAAGGTAATTTATAGTTTGTGCAGGGTAGATCAATTAATAGTACATGGTCCCGGCTGGAGTGGATCACCGCGGTCTGCGGTTCGAGTATCCCTGCCTCGCTGCTCTGGCGTTCGGCCACAGTTGGGCGTTCCTGCGCAGGGGGGGGCATACCAGCACAGGAACGCCTCCTAAAAGTGGCAGAGTGAAATCTACAAGGTTTCACTCAATCACTTTAATGGCCATGCTGCATCAGAACCCTGTGCCTGCTTGTAGAAGGCGTAAGGATTGACGCAGAATGCTAGGCATAGAGTCACCGCTAGCCTTGCTGGAGCTGTGTTGCGCTTGCGACGCAACTCCAGCAGTGCTTCACCTTTATGGCAGCAGATGCGTCACGCTTCTGTCTATACTTGCCCCATGGCGCGCCGCTTTGTAAATGCGGCGCATCCATGATGGCGCTAGGGGTGTCTGCTGTGAGGCACAATAACTGGGGCAATTCTGCTGATATGCAGGGATGCACCAGTTATTGTAAATCTGCCCATGGGGCATGATTCTCCCATGACATCATCACTCACATTCTGGGCCGATCAATTGTGGGGGAGTCAAATTTGTTGAGGTCACAGGCCTGAGTATGCAACCTTTTGTGGTTTGGTGACCCATCCTTATGAGGTCCAGGTATGTCTCTCAGGACATGTATTGTTTTTCATCAGCGTGAATAGTTGTTTTTAGGGATGTCCACTACACTGATCGCTGACATGGGCACATTACCTGAGGCACACTCCACCTTTTGACTACTGTCAGCGGCTGTGATTTGCATGCAGTTAGTGTGGCTTGCAAAGTCGTCTCAGGGTGGGATTTATTGACACTGTCGTGTATATCCAAGTTTCATCATTGACAACAGACAGCAAACCACATGTTGTCCGTGACACTACAGGTTGCTCATGTGAAAAACGTGGCAACGAGCTGATCACGGACTTGCATGCCCTGACGTCGGTCATGTGCAATGGCCCGGTTTCCCACATTCAGAGCTAGCCGAGGTTCCAGAGGCATGAGGCATGTGTAAGCCATGCGTTAAAGCAATGTTGTGCAAAACACAACAGGCTAATTTGATCTTGTACACGACTTCTGGGGAGTACAGAAGCACACCCACTGTACGGTCGAGACATCTGAGTCGCGACTTCAACAGACCAAAAGTGCGCTCTATGATGGCTCGAGTACGTATGTGTGCCCTATTGTCCCTACGCTGAGGTGCAGTGTTGGCACGCCTGTAAGGGGTGAGGAGATGTGGGGAGAGTGCATACCCAGCGCCGCCTGAGGAGGTAAGAATTGGCAGTTGTTAACATTTCCATCTTTGACTTGCACAGGACATGATCTATACGTTCGTACATGCAGTGTCTGTTGGGCCATGATTCTTATTGTACAATGGTTAGTATTGGGGGGCATTCAGACATTTCACTGACACATATCACTCAATTTTAGTGCTTTGTACTTACCCAGTAGCCACATGTTATCAAATTCTCCAGCAGCCATACGCCGGGCAAGAGGTGACATATGGATTATGAAGCTGTCATGGTACTGCCTGGGAACACTGCATGCACATTGATGAACCTCCCACTGGCATCACAGACAGCTTGCACATTGATGGAATACCATCTGTGTCTGTTGCAGAAGATGTGTACAATGTGGCGGGGTGGCTGAAGGGCCACATGGGTGCAATCAATTGCACCCATCACACGTGGGAATTGAGCAAGGAGATAAAAATCTCTTGCTGCCGTTTGTCTCATGGCCAGTGAATGTGGCATTTGTATGTAGTGGGGGGCTCTAGCAGTGATGCATCTCAGTACCTGATGCAGGCACCATGACTGGCTCGCCTGGGAAATGCCCACATGGTCATTGGAGACCCTTTGGAAGGACCCAGTGGCAAAGAAGTGGAGAGCAGAAAGGATCTTGAGATATGCTGGTATTGCATGTGAGCAGCAGGTCACAGAGTCAAGTTCCTGCTCCCACTCACATACCATATCCAAGATGACTTCTGGAGGGAAACGGTACCTGGCCCTTACATCCTGGCTGGGCATTCCAAATAGATTGATCCTCTGTCTGAAGATCCTCTCTGCTCTCCTCCTCCTCCTCAAGTAGTTTTGCCGCATGGCATGGGGCAGTGCTACAAACACATTCAGTGACATCCAGAAAGGGTTTGTTTGTGTCTGCTCTGCATTCATACATGCTGCAGGGCTGGGATTGGCTGCAGTGTGTCAGCTGATCCATGGTGGGGGATGGTAGGCACTTGGACAGGTGTTTACCCTTGGCTAACATAACCAACTGCCACAATTTGTATCTTCCGGCCCGGAATCATATCTTCTGGCCCGGAATCGTAAATTACGGCGCAGAGCCGTAAATTCCGGCCCGGTGGCGGAAATTACGGCCCGGGTGCGGATGTAAAGTTAGTAGTCGTAAGTCTGTTCTGTGAATACCGAAAGTAGTAAGTTCATTCTGTGAATACCGAAAGTAGTAAGTTCATTCTGTGAATACTGAAAGTAGTAAGTTCATTCTGTGAATACTAAATGGTAGTAAGTTTAGGATTTAGTCTTAAATTCATTCTGTGAATCGGGGCCAGAGTGTAAAACTACTGTTGATTGACTAAAAGATGAATATCCCAGAGACGCTAAAACAGGTGCACCATCTGATGAGGTGATGAAAAAATATAATCAAGTAATCACGTTTCTGAAAGGTAAAATTTCCCCAAAGGTAACAGACTGGGTTAAAATTGACAGAACAACCCAGGAACCAAAAGAGAAGGTACATGCCTACTACGAAAGGTTGTTGTAGGCATTTAAACAATATAGTTGATTTGAAAATATCAGAGACAAAGATATGGAACATTTTGTGTATCGTTTTGTGTTTGGATTAAGCCCAGAAATTAGCAATATGATTCAACAGCATATGATTTGCTGGCAAAGCAAAACGATAGATTAAATTCTGAGATATGCCAAATATTGTAGTGATGGCATTGAATCAAGACATAAAAAGTTAAAAGAGAAAATGATGGGGGCACAGGTGAAAGTGGCGGAGCAGCAAGAGGCGAATAATAGACCTCAAAATAGTAATCAGATGGGTGGCCAGAATCAAAATGAACAAAATACTAGTACAGGAAAAGGAACAGCAAGGATGAATAAAGAGGAGGCTATGAAGACATTTTTACAGGGGTAATCAAAATCTAATTCCACAGATGCAGAATGAGGTGAGTGTAAATCAATAGTGGCAGTAGCAGAAAGTTACTCAACAGTTACAGGTGCCACAAGCTCCCATGCCAGATAATGCGAATGCTCAGGTGCAGAGGTTCAATGTGAGTACTGCATATCAAAGAGTTGACCCGATAGGTAAGAATAAGAGTGTACAATTCGCTCCACAATATTGGTTGCAGTTTAATGAGAATGATTCAGACTCATCTCAATGACGGTGCCTGAGGGGGGAGGAAGAGTGCGTACTTGGCATATCCTTGGTGGTAGACCAGGCAGGTCCATTAGTTGATGGAAAGGTAGAAGGAAATGACATCACATTTTTAGTGGACACTGGTGCTACCTGTTCTACTGTGAGAGCAGCAGAAATTCCAAACCTACCCCTCTCGGGAGAAACTATCTAAGTTGTAGGAGTCTTGAATAAGCATATTACAATGCCAGTTACAAATCGGATTGAAGTTCACATTGGTAACTTCAAAGACATGCATCGGCTTGCGGTATGTGATTCAAGTCCAGTAAATCTCTTGTGAAGAGATGTGTTATGCAAAACGAACTGCACCATCTTTTGTACACCAGATGGAATTGCATTTCAGACACCTGAAGAGGATGTTGAATTTAAAATGATGCTAGCAAAGCAAGGGACAGAAGTAGATGAATGATATTTACTTCTTACAGAAGAGAGATCCTCGAAGAATTCAAAAGTGCAGTGAGATCAGATGTCTGGGATTTTACAGGAAAAGAAATTGGATTAATGACAAATGCAGACCCAATCCAAATTTCAGTTAAGGATGGTGCTGTACACCTCAGTACAAAATGAGTCTAGAAGTAATTGCAGGAGTTACTCCTGTGATAGACCAAATGATTGAACAAGGAATTTTAAAGGAGATAATGAGCAGTCCTTGCAATTCGTCTATCATAGGTATTAAAAAGCCCAGTGGGAAATACAGAATAATGCAGGATTTGCGCAAAATTTATGAAATTGTAGTACCTTGTTGTCCAGTAGTACCATATCCTTCCATGATTCTATATCAGATCGCATGTGATGCTGAATGGTACTCAGTTATTAATTTGTGCCAAGCATTATTCTCAATTCCTTTGCATCCGGAAAGCCAATATTTGTTTGCATTCTGTTTTGGAGACCGTGTCTTGGCCTGGTGCCGAGTTCCACAAGGGTATACAGAGAGTCCCTCAATCTTCAACCAGATCTTGAAAAAATGTCTGAAGACCTTAGTAATGCCAGGAAATTCGGTTTTGGTCCAATACATTGATGACCTGCTGGTGGCATCAAAGACACGAGCGGTATGTGTAATGGACACAGTTGCCCTATTGAACCATTTGGCAGAAGGATGACAAAACTACAAATTTGTAAACAAGAAGTCAAGTTCTTAGGACACAAAATAGAGAAAGGAGTTAGAAAAGTGCCCCCAGAAAGAATAAAAGTGATCAAACAGATGAGTTCAACCACAACACAAAAGGAAGTGCAAATGTTTTTGGGAATGGTTGGATTTTGCAGACAATGGATCAGTGGTTTCTCACTAATTGCAAAACCTATACAGAGGTTAACACGAAAGGATGTGAAAGATCCGATTGTTCTGGATGATGAAAGTATGGAAGCTTTTGTAAAATTGAGAAGAAGTCTGTGTCATGCACCTGCTTTGGGAATGCCAGATTATAATAAGGAAGTTGCGTTGTACTGTTAGGCGAGGGATGGGTGTGCACTCTCAGTCATAACCCATAAACATGGAATGGCACGACGTCCAGTAGCATATTTTCTGGGACTTTTGGTTCAGTGGCTACAGCATTGCCTGGATGTTTGAAAGCAGTAGCAGCTATTTGTATGAGTCTCAAACAAAGTGAACCAATTGTAATGGGATACACAGTCACGGTGTATATGCCACATTCTAATGAGATTCTTTTGACACGTACTTGTACGCAGTATCTTACTTCTAGTCAGCAGACTAAGTATGAAAGAGTGATTCTGGGTGCTAAGAATGTGACTGTGGTAAGGTGCACTACTGTGAACCCGGCAACTCTGTTGCCAAACACTCACTGTGAAGAGGTAAAGGAGGAAGCTGATCATGACTGTATGGATGTGCCATATACTAGAAGGAAATGTGGGGAAGGGGAAAGCTAATTTTGAGTTCTGGAGCACCCTCCCTTTATCGGTAGCGGGGCGTGTGGCACTACTCAAAATGGTGACCCTGCCGCGCTTGCTCTACTTCTTTAGGACTCTCCCGATCTGGATTCTGGCGAGCTACTTTCGGAGACTTCGGGGATTGATCAGTTCCTTTCTGTGGGGTACAGGCAGGCGCAGGGTGGCGCTTGGGACGCTCATGAGACCCCGAGCAGAGGGGGGACTTGTGGTCCCAGACTATGAGGCATACTACCTAGCTGCCCAGCTCCAATAGCTCACGCAATGGGTGGCGAGGGCCACTAGGGAAGAGGGAGAGGCGGGGGAACCGACGGGCCCCTTGCTGGTGCTGTCTAGTATAGTGCTGCGTCTCCCGCTTGGCGATATGCAGCTCACTCAGGAGTTTGCCACAGCACGTAAATGTTGGCACAGATATCTCAGACGAGGGGGTATAGCGATCCCCTATGCGCCTGATATCCCATTAAAATTGTGCAGAGCACTGCCACACGGAGGGACCTGGCGGAAATTGGACGACTGGGAGCAACAGGGTTTAGCGACCATAGGAGACCTATACGAGGACGGTAACCTGCTGCCATTTGATGCCCTCAAAGATCATTTTGAACTGCCCGGGGGAGATTTCCTGGTCCATGCTGCGCTCACGACAGCGATTAGATATCACTGGAAAACGGGCTTGACTGAACCGTCCACCTCTATGGCCTGCCAGTACGTTGTGGTCGCTATGGGCACAGTCAAGGGGGTCTCCTGTTTATATAGGCGCATGACCCACGAAGCTCTAACACCACTGGTAGCTTTGAAGACGAAATGGGAAGCGGACATAGAGATGGATATACCTGAGCCGGCGTGGGGGGGGATAGTGGAGAGAGCTTGGAAGAGTACGCGTAATGCGCGGTTCCAGCTGGTGCATTTTCACATCCTACATAGAGCTTACCTAACACCAGCCCGATTACATAAATACTTTCCAGCCCAGTCCACGGCCTGTCCAAGATGCACACAAGAGGACGCCGATTTTAAACACATGGTGTGGGCGTGTCCGGAGCTCGATTCCTTTTGGCAGGGGGTGACGGCACTGTTGAGGGACATTACTGAGAGGGACATACAACCCACTATGGCCCACTGCATCCTTCATTGGTTTTCCCACACTTTAAAAAACAAAATCACTAGTAAATTTATTGATCTGGGCTTCCTCTTAGCTAAAAGAGCCATAACTTCTCAGTGGAAGGCGAACAAAGGCCCCAATGTAGAAAAATGGAAGCAGGAACTTAGTAAGTGGGCCCGATGTGAGGGGGAGGTCCGACTGCAAATGGCGCATGGAACAGGCAATGAACAGGCATTAGAGAGGGCAAGAGCCTGGGACAGATTGGTCATGGAACTCACACTCCCTGCAGACGAGGATGGAGGGACCCCTGCACATAGCCCTGGGACACACCAACCATAGAAGGTCCAGATGAACCCAAGTAGCCGAGCGCTAATTGGTTGCCCACCGATGCCCCACACTGGGCAGTGAGATACCTCTTACCACATAGTATCTACTGGGCCCATGGCGGGATAGGATTAAAGCAATCAACCCCTTTCAAGCCCAATGGGGATGCACCACGACACGCCTAGGGGGGAGGGGGGTGGGGTGTGTTGAGGGGGGGGAGGGGGGGGCGACGATGGAGAGATTATAGTTGGAGTAGGGAATAGTGGTTGGGGGGAGGGCTTTCGGGGGATTTCAGTTGGACCTGTTGCATTTGGTTACACTGCCACTTTAATGGCTAGGAGCACAGGAGTAATGTGTATACAAACTTCGCCGATGCCTATGGTCGTTAACTGTGTACTAGTCTGGGGGTAGGATGATGTTTACGATTATTCTATGATCTGAATGCATTTTTTTGATGTGCTATCTTTCAATAAAAAAAATGTGTTAAAAAAAAAATACTGTATGGATGTGACAGAACTGTGTACCACGCCCAGGCCAGACATAGAGGTTGCTCCATTAGAAGAATCTGACTGTGAGATATTTGTGGATGGGTCATGTCTGAGAAATGGGAAAGGTGAACTATGTACTGCATATGCTGTTTGTACAATAGAAGTAGTTCTTGAAGCATCCTGTCTAAAAATGGAAAAATTCAGCCCAAATTGCAGAGCTGATAGCTCTAATTAGAGCATGCTAAATTTCCAGAAGTCTGAAAGTAACCATATTTACTGATAGCAAATACGGATTTGGGGTTGTCCATGATTTTGGGCAGCTATGGATGCAGAGGGGATTTCTGTATTCTTCAGGTTCTCCTATCCGTAATGGGACAACTGTAAAGGAATTATTGGATGCTTTACAACTGCCCAAAAGAATTGCAGTGGTCAAATGTTTAGCACATAAATCAGGAGATGATCATGTAACTAAGGGCAACAGATATGCAGACCAAATCGCACGTTTCTGAGCACAAAATTCAATGGCTTTAAACAGATCAATTGAATGAGGAAATACCGATTGCCATCTTTTGTTTACAGCAACATTTGAAACTTGGGAGGAAGTTAGACAAATGCAAGAAGAGGCAAGTGATGAGGAAAAGGAAAGACTGAACAGAACAGGCTACAGCAAAAGAGCAGAAGATGAACTATGGGTCTTTCATGATGGGAGATCAGTGCTACCAAATTCTTTACTCTCACTCTTCAAACAGTCATGGTATAACCCAAAGTCCAGCTAGACAGTTGTTAGTTGGGGACAAATTGGGAGAACAGGAGCACCGTTTCCCGACTCCAACTTGATTTTATTGAACTTCCCCCATGCAATGGGTTGAAGTATGTCATTGTCATTGTCAGTTTGTTTTCTCGCTGAGTAGAAGTCTTTCCCACAAGAAGAAATGACAGCCTTACCGTGGCAAAACTGCTTTTGAAAGAACTAATTCCTAGATTCGGAATTCCAGTCACTTTAGAAACAGATAGAGGAACCCATTTTAGTAATGAGATAATTTGGCTAATTTGTGCAGCATTTCAAATTGAGCAGAATCTGCATTGTGCCTCTTGACCCGAAGCATCTGGAGTGGTTGAGCAACTCAATGGCACAATAAAATCTAGGTTAGGGAAGGTGTGTGCATCCACATCACAGAAATGGCCTGACACTTTACCCCTTGTACTGATGAGTCTAAGAAGCATTTCTGACAAAAAGACGGGATTGAGTCCACAAGATCCTCATGGGAAGAGCAATGAGACAAGCACACATACCAGCCAACAAAATGATGAGTTTGTCTGATGATCTGATACTCAATTATTGTAGAGGACTGGCTGACCTGGTACGTTCTGTGTTTCACCATGTTGGAGAAGATGCCACTACGACACAGCCAAAAAAAGCTCATGATCTGAGTCCAGGCAAATGGGTCTATGTCAAGAAGCAGGTAAGGAAGTTTAGAACCCAGGTGGCATGGGCCATTTCAAGTCATACTGGTGACAACAACGACAGTGAAGTGTGGTAGTTTGCCAAATTTGATCCACGCGAACCACACCAAACGAGCCCTAGTTCCACCTGAACGACAAGAAGAACAGCAACTGGCAAGAGAAGAACAAAAACCAGTGGTTAAAGTGTGTGAAGCTGATGAATCTAGAGTAACAGATTCTAATAATCAACCAGACGATGAACAGCCAAGCACAAGTCAAGGAAAGTGGACACCAAATACTAGTTCTCAAAGGGCTGCTGTTGAACCAGACGAAAGTGAGTTCACTGCTAGTCAAGAGCCAAGCGAGTTCACAGCTGAACAAGAAACCAGTGAAATTGCTGTTGAACCAGAAGGAGGTGATTTCATGGTTGAAAGAGAAGTTACTGTTGAGACAGAAGTACCAAAGGTTGTTGTAAATCAGGAAGAACAACTCAAAGAAAGGCCAAATAAAAGAACTTATGAACCAGACACAGAAGGAGAAAAAGTAGTTCAAACCAAGAAACCCCGAAAAGGTGATAATTGGCCAGGTGGGGTGAAAAGACTGAAATACACCGTAGTGAGAAGAAAGTCAAGAAGAAGGCCAGAACAAAGTAATGAGGTCTCAAGTCAAGCAGAACAAGAAGAATCAGGAGAAGAGCTAGTACGAAAAGAAAAACAAGAGAGTGAGAATCCCAAGCAGAAGATACAAGGCACCAGAATGGACCTACGTGTTTCTGGAAGAAATTGAAAGCTTTGATCCAAGTGAAGAAAAGGACTGTTTTTATATGAGAGAGTTGAGACCACCTTAAAAGAATTTTTGAGAACTAGAGATTGGTGAAAATTTGCTTACTAAAGAAAAACTGAAATGACTCAAAAAAACAAAAGAGAATAATTGAAAGAAGGGGGTAAAGAAGAAAGCTAGTAGGTGTAAAGATTGCACCGATATACTTTTTGTCCTGAATTTTCATTAGCCTTCATAGGAATAGATGTGTATTATTTAGAGTACAAAATGACTAAAGCAGAAGTGACTAAAGGTCAAAAATCCAGTCTAAAATGTAGATGTATTAAAGCTTGCTTATGTAGTGTCTTGATGTTAACGTTTATGTGCATATTACTAGGGGTGGGTGGACATCTCCGTTTCGCCCACGGAATGTGCGGAGATTTGCCCTTGCGCAAAGAAGGCGGAAATGTGCGGCAAATTCCCGCACCTTCGGGGGCGGAACAGAAGTTGGGTGCCCGCCCGCCTCCCGCCCGCCTTATTAAGTTATATGTAAAAGCCTAAAATTAAACTTAAATAAAACTAACCTTACTGCGGCCGCATCCTTTGCTCATCGTGGCTTCATCTGCAAACTGCGCATGCACGGGAGCCTGCGCATGCGCTGTCCTCGCCAGGACTGTGCATGCATTGAGCCATTGGCAGTTTCACTGTACCAGCCGTGTGTACCTTAGCCAATAGGTTTGTATTTCTGTCTCTGTTTCATTTGTGCAAATTATTGAAATGTATTTTATTCCTAAAATCTTTTGTCTCTCCACCTATCCTCTCCATTTGACTTATTGAAAGTATTATTTTGATGAAACTTTTGTCTCCACATCTATTTCTTCCTTCAGGTATTATTCAGTTTTTGCATACTATTTTGCTGAAACTTCTGTCTCTTAAACTATCCACTCTTTCATGCAATATGTCATTGAGTTAGTCTGATGAGCTGAATTTCATTTATGTTGCTAATATGAATCTCATCCTTCGTGGTTTACATTATTTACATTTGTGACTGAAGGCATTTGAGCAAACTGCCATTTACTAAGATTAAGCAAACTAAATTTTACCAAGTGTCTGTGGTTATTTACTCAACTGTAGGGTTAATTAAGGTATGATAATCATTATTATCAACTATTCAACTAATTTGTACATCGACTAAGTAGAATAAAAGTTGATTATTTAAATGAATAGGTATATAAAGACGCTTTACATGATTCAAAAAGGAGAAAGATCGGAGTATGGAAGAAGGGCCTCGATTTCTATGTGGGACTGGAACGCCCAGTCTTCGAGGCTAGGGAATGCCCCAGAAAACATTATAAAATATGGAAGAGATGGGCAGACTACAGAGGACTGTGGCTGGAACCGCCGGTGCAATTATATGTTGATGCAGGACATGTGTGTTTAGATCCAGGGTGAAACGGAGTACACAGACTATTGCTTACATGGATAATGTTTAGGACTAAGTTGACACTGTGCAGAGGGTTAGGGTGGGACCCGGGTTGGGGGAGCTGGTGGGAGTTTGGGAGGGGGGGACTCGGGGTTGTTACTCTGCTCTACATTATTGTATGGATTGCCTATCTATAATTGTTGCTCATATGTGCGCAGTTTCCCCGGTGCCCGGAGAGCTGCGCCTTTTCTTTGCACTCTTTCAATAAAACAATAAAATTTTGTTCTGAAAAAAAAAGGAGAAAGATCATAGAACGAAACAAATTGACACCAGTGCATCAGGGGTTCTGAGTGAATGTGAATGGGTCACTGTAAATGTATGAATTGAGTATTGATCCCTGATCAGGTATTGACCAGGAGCTGGATCACATCATAGGACAAGGGTGGGGCAACTGAGGTACTGAAATTCTGAACCCGTTTCATAAAAGTCGTTGTATCATGACGATTTTGATAACATGAGACCGAAAATGGCGAGTGTAAGGTATACGGGTATTTTCGTCATATTCGAGTGACGAGATCACCGTGAAATCAGAGTTTCCGTTCTGAACCCTCGGGTTCCATTTTGTGTACGGCAGCCATTTTGTGGTTGCCCTCACATAGGCCGATGACAGTGGCCGAACGAGTCTCCAAGCACACGTCCTTTCCCAGTAGCTGATCAGGATTACTGATCAAAACACAAGACACCATAAACCTTTTATTGCACACAGCTATGTCTTATCTTACTCACACCTGTCTCTGCTTCTTTCTTTATGACCTGTTTACGATGAGGAGGTGCCCGTTTTTATTAGGGGTTCGTTCGATCTACCTGATGAAGAATGGTGGGTTTGACTAATAATGGGTTATGGGCTGGACGAACTGAAAAATGAGCTTGTCATCATGATGCTGCATTTGCTTTGTCGTAAAAATATGTGAATGGTCAACTGTAAATAAGGCATGTTTGCCTGAAGCATATTATTTGGTATAAAAGGGACGACTTGCTTTGTAAGTTTGAGCAGTCTCCTGAGAACATACACCGTGTTGTACTTCTAGGATACCTGTTACTGGCTGCAGCCAAAAAATCTGATCTTTGACGTCACCAAGAAGTTTCTGTGTTTCTGTAGTCTGAGACAGGAGAATCCGCAGTCTTCGGGTGTGTCCCCTGGCACCGCTGGGTTCTAAATAACCCGGTACTTCATTTGGTGCCCAACGTGGGGCGATTTCAGCGGTACCGGTCCAAGCCAGAGGTTCGTGAGGAGCTTCATGTGAAAATTCTGGAGGAAGGCCAACCACTTCATCGACCACTGTTTGTCGTCATGGTCCGAAAGTCTTTGCTGCGAGGGTCCCCCCTTTCCGACGGCTACGAAGGACTGCTGCCCTGACTATCACCCTGTCTTGGACCCTTTGATGATTTGTAGAGCGAGACGATAGACGAGTCTTCTGGTGACGTCATCGATACCTCAGTTAAGTATGAGTGGAGCGCCTCCCAGTCCTTAGTTTTTGGGTATCCCCTTGGGATCTTTGATTTGGAACTTGCAAGTACCAAAGCCGAGGGACTCGTGTATTCACGAGACTATCGTTTTTGATAATCTTTTGAAGTTTGAAGCTAGGCTAGTGAGCAAAGATGCCTGGTCTTAGAAGACTTGGAAATTTGTTTTGTTGTGGTTATAATAAGGATTCCCGATTGGAGGACTCGTGTCCGGTTCCTCCAATTGGAACTCCAACCTATGAGCTCTATGTGAAGCATGGCGTGGGCCCCATCGCATATAACGAAGTATGGATTCTTTACACAAAGAAGGACGGTGTCCTACAATGGCCCCGATATGGTAGTTTTGACACGGAAGTTTTAGATAACCTAGAGGTTAGACTTTTTAAGAAGAAAGCCCGGCCGGCGATGTTTGACTCTTTCCGCCTATGGCGAAAGGAAGCCAAACAAAAAGAAATTAAATTAGCAAAGAGGAATAAAAGAGAAAAGGGTATCTCGATAATGCAAGCTGCTATGCAGTATAAAGATGATGAAGAAGAACAAGCGAGTGAGCAGTTGCACAGGCAATGTAAAATGGTGATTGATAAATGCTATCCAGTTTTGCCGCTTCTTCAGCAAGATGCAGCAAAGGAACTTGAGAAAGATCCTTTAATGTCACATTTGTTGGGCTCGCCACCCCCTTATGCGCAGAGTGCCATGGCACCTCCGCAACCTGTAGTTGTAGAACCTCCGGTTGTTTTGCCCCAGGTTCTTCCACAACCGCCAGCTCCCCTTCAGTTGGCTCCTACTGCTATGGCGCAGCCTCCTCAAGGGCCGCCGACTTTGCTACCTGCTCTGCCTTTACTTCCTACGACTCTGCCCCCTGTATTGGCTACCTTTTCCGATGTTCCTTCTGATACTGCCTCCGCGTCTGCTTTGTCTCATTCTGTCTTTCCTCCTGTTCTCTTGTCGACCTCTCCTTCTGTCCGACAGAGAATGACGTACACTGTTACTAGTCTTTTGTCTCCTTTCTTTGGGTCATTAGACACGACCCCCACTTCAGAGCATAAACAGTTGCGTAGCCAACTGCCTGATTCTAGAGAGAAGGCAGTAATGGATCACTTGGCGCATAGATGGGTTACCGACCGTACAAGATATGAGTTAGAGTCTGTTATGGATGTCTTCCGCCAATGGGAAGCACCGAAACAGAGATATGTTTTTAATAAAATGTGTGTTTTTCTTTTTGAAGAATTGGAGGATCGTGATTTGGAACCCAATCCACCTGAGTTGTGTCGTGTACGGTTCGAGTTTGCGAAAGGCACGATTGTGGGTTCCGATGTTGAGAGAGCAGTTGCGACATTGTTGTAATTTAGGAATGAGGCTATTTCTCGATCGTTGTTTGAACCTGATCCCTCTGTTAGGAGAAAGGCGTGACAATATCCAATGAGAGAAGTTCCCCCGTCTGGAAAGAGGGGGATCTAACCGCTAATCCACCTGTTCAGCCTCATTTTCAGCGTGTTTGGGTACATGTTCCATGGAAGCGAGCTGAAGTCCTGCAGGGTATTATAAGGAATTATCACAGACTGCAGACTCATGTGTTATGAATTTAGCTGATATAGACATGTTGTTTGGAAATGTGGTCCCGCAGCCTTTGTGGGGTTTGATTCGTCACACGGATCATGCGCAGGAGTTAGGGGACACATGGGCTAATATTAGTGCGGCAAATGACAGACAAGTAGGCGGTGCTAAACCTGAGCCTTTAGTTGCAGAACTTCCTGGTAGGATCGTTACTTACATGAAGACTTTAATGCCTGCTATGCGAGTAAACTGGGACAAATTTTCTGCGTGTAAGCAGAAGAAAGAGGAAACTGTGTCTGATTTCTTCACTAGGTTTGAAGAGACGTTTATCGACCACAGTGGTCAAGACATGAGTACAGAAGGCGGTCAACGGTTGTTCGTTGACAAATTTGTGCACAATTTGCTTCCCGAGTTGTGTAAGAAATTGAAAGATTCAGAGAGGTCTTGGGCCGTTTCCTCTTCAGCACAGATATTGGCTACTGCACAATACTACAAAAATAGGGATAAGGATGAGAAGGACAGAGCAGACAAGAAAACTAAAGAGTTAAAAACAAAGGTTCTATTACAGCAAGCGTATCCGCCCCGTAGTAACCAGCGTGACTATCAGCAACCTCAGCAATTTCAGAGAAACTTGCAAAGGTTCGAGTCTTCTCAACCACGTTTTCCTGTAGGCCCTAATCAGTGTGCATACTGCAAAGAAGAGGGTCATTTTAAAAGTAGCTGCCCTGTGTTGTTACAGCGTATGAATGGTGTTTCTAGCGCAAGAGGTCGAGGTGTTCCACAAACTCCTAGAGGTAGAGGACGTGGAGGGTTCCCCCAAAATGCACGTTCCTTTCCTCCTCAAAATTCAATGAATAGTTTTGATCAGCAGAATAACGCGTCTGGTAGGACGACTCAGTACTATGCTGACGACTACTATGCAGAAGGCGGGAATATGGAAGGTGACGATTGCTAGGACAGCCATAGACAAAGAGAGGGAGTTGTTTCAGTTCCAGTAGATCAGAGTGGCCCTTATGTTGAGGTGATTACATCAGGTGTGTCAGAGCCGTTTCTGTTGGATACTGGTGCTACGAAGAGTTCTATTATGCACTCTAAACTCCCTGGCGCACCTTTGTCTGGCGAGACGAATGTTTCAGTAGGTTTTTCTGGCGCCCCGGTTAGGAACCCGATTTCTAGTCCTATGTCTCTGTCTGTTGGACCTTGTGAATTCGAAGCACCCCTTATTCTGACGACAGGTTGTGGTGAGAACTTGTTAGGATTGGATCTGTTGAAAAGATTGTATGCAACATTGTATTGTTCTCCTTCAGGAGTACAACTCACATTGGGTAAGAAAGTGGTCTCCCCGATGTATTTGTCGAAGGATAAACTTCCGGCAGAATTGTCATCTCTTCCTGATATTCTGTGGGCTACTGGTCCTAATGATGTGGGTCTTTTAGAAATACCGCCATATGTTGTGACGTTGAAAGCGAACGTTAAAATGCCACGCATTCCCCAATACAAGATCTCTAATGAAGGTGAAAAGGCGTTGCTAGCGATCATTTATGATTTGATTGAGAAAGATGTGATTGAAGAAACGAGAGGTAATGTTTGCAATAGCCCTGTTTTACCTGTCTTGAAACGCACTGACCCTTCTCAGCCACCCGTTTACAGGTTTGTGATCGATCTTAGAAAGGTGAATAAAATCGTTGTGCCACAATTTCCTGTTGTTCCTGATATCACTGCCTTACTAACTATGATTCCAGCTTCCGCCACTTGGTTTTCAGTGATTGATTTGAAGAATGCCTTCTTCAGCATCCCAATTGCCGAGGGGAGTAAGGATATTTTTGGTTTCTCTCTAGGAGGTCGAAGCTTCCGGTTCAAGCGCGCTCCTCAAGGCTATTGTGAGAGTCCGTCAATCTATAGTCAGGCTTTGAAAACACAACTTGATACTATTGTTCTACCTGATGGTGCTGCTCTTATTCAGTACGTCGACGATTTGTTAATCGCTGCAGATACTGAGGAGATTTGTAAAGAAGCCACCTTGTCGTTGTTACGTCATTTGTCTAATTTGCATCATAAAGTGTCTCTTTCAAAATTACAGTATTGTTGACAAGAAGTGACCTACTTAGGTCATTTCTAATCGAAGGAGGGAAGAAGATTGACCCCAGAACGAATTCAAGCAATTGCAAAAATGAGTGTGCCAGTTACACAGAGAGAAGTGCGTGCCTTCTTGGGTATCACGTCATATTGCAGACAATGGATACCGAATTTTTCCCTACTGGCCAAACCTTTGGTGGCATTGACTTGTAAAGATACACCAAATCCCTTTCCGTGGTCCGAAGAGTGTCAGAAAAGTTTTTCCGAATTGCGTGATGCATTGTGTTCGGCTCCTGTGTTGGGTACGCCCGACTACAGCAAGCCCTTTACACTGTATGTCCACGAGAAAGAAGGATGTGCGTTGTCAGTGTTGACACAATCTTTTGGGGACAAGCAGCGTCCATGTGCGTATTTCTCGTCGACTTTGGATCCGGTAGCTAGAGCGTTGCCGAGTTGTCTGAGAGCTACAGCGGCAGCAGCTGTTTCTATTCGACAGTCTGCTGGTTTGGTGATGAATAATACGTTGATTGTAATGGTTCCACATGCAGTGGACACTTTGCTAAATAGGACCAAGACACAGCACTTAACTAGTGCTCGATTGTCAGGTTATGAGCTGACACTTTTAGCGAGCCATGTGCACATAAAGAGATGCAACACGCTGAATCCAGCTACGTTGTTACCGATTGTAGCAAAGACAGATGTTTCTGAACAACATGATTGTTTTCTCAGGACAGAAGAGGAAACGAAAGGGAGAGTAGATCTTAGGGACACTCCTCTTGTGAAGTGTGATGGTACCTTATGGGTGGATGGTTCGTGCTTCAAACTTCCGAATGGAGATACGACTGCGGCATATGCTGTTACGACTTGGCATACGATTGTTGAAGCTGCACGTATACCACATAATTCCGCTGAAGCAGCAGAGTTGATTGCACTTACGAGAGCGTGTGTATTATTAAAAGGAATGAAAGTAACCATATATACTGACAGCCAGTATGCGTTTGGTGTGGCTCATAGTTTTGGACGATTGTGGAAGGAACGTGGGTTCCTCACGTCTCATGGAACTAAGATTCAGCATGGTCAGTTGGTAAATGAGCTCCTTGAGTCACTTACTTTGCCGTTGCAAGTTGCGATTGTGAAATGCAGTGCACATAAGAAGGTTACTGACGACGTTGGTCGCGGTAATGCGTTTGCTGATGAAGTTGCGAATGAAACGGCAAGAGATGTGATGAGTCGAATGTATGTTGCGGGCCCTGCAAGATGGATTGGTGACGTTGGAATGTGTGAAGATACGATAGAGAGTGTGAAGTCTATCCAAGCTGAAGCTACAGAGAAAGAATTGAGTGTGTGGAGAGAGAGTACGGGTAAATTGGATGGGAATGGTTGTTGGGTTGAGTGGTCAGAGCATCAGCGATGGTTGTTACCCGATGCGTACGTGCTTGCAGTAGTTACGATGGTGCATGGAATGGCTCACATCAGTGTGAAAGGGATCTGTAAGTTGTTGGCTCCAGTATGGCAAAATGCTGAAATTCCCAAGTGTGCAGAGAATGTGGTTAAAACTTGTATGGTTTGTCTGAAATACAACCCTGGTAGGGGAACTCCAACTCCAGCTGGTCATTTTGCGCCTCCAACGTATCCGTTCGAGGTTTTGCAGCTAGATTTCATCCACATGGAGAGGTGCAACAACTTGAAATACGTACTCGTTGTTGTTTGTGCCTTTTCGAGATGGGTAGAAGCATATCCCCTAAAAGATAATACTGCCTTGTCCACAGTGAAAGCCCTTCTCAAAGAGTTCTTCCCTAGGTTTGGTTTGCCGAGAATGGTTTGGAGTGATAATGGGAGTGAATTTGTGGGTCAAGTGATGAAGAGAGTGTGTGAAGGGCTAGGAATCCGCCAGAAGTTTCATGCTGCAAATCACCTCCAATCAGCTGGACTAGTAGAGTGCTATAATGGCACTCTTAAACTAAAACTGGCCAAGATACAAGCGAGCTCTGGTCTTAAATGGCCTGATGCGTTGCCATTAGCACTTTTATCGACAAGAATGACTGTACATTCACGAGTGGGACTTAGTCCATATGAGATTGTATTTGGTTGCCCGGCCAACATATGGGGAGTGCCGAGGCCGACGAAATTCAGCGAGATTGAACACCCTGTACTGCTCGACTACTTGTATGATTTGACGGCTAAATTGCGTGTTTTACACCAACAGGTTCACGATATTCTGCCTCAGGCATCTTAAGATCCAGGACACGTCATCGATCCTGGTTCATGGGTTTTGATCAAAAACTTCCAGCGGACAAAGAACGATCAACCTCGCTGGATTGGCCCATACTTGGTACTTTTGTCCACAAGATCTGCAGTGCGAGTGCAAGGAAAAAAGAACTGGATCCACGGCATACACTGTAAGAGCGTCCCTTTGCCTCTGCCGTACGACCGGTGGGTCCAGGAGGGTATTGCAGATTCTGAGACTGTGCCTCGTTTTCTGCCTTTCAGCGATGCACGTTTAATCGGGACAAAGTCTGAGCGCGAAAGCTACGATCTTCTACAAGAAGCCGTGCCACCGTCAGTTCGATTGGACACTACCGGGCCTGAACTCCTATTCCAACACCAGACGTTATCTGGAAAAAGACGTTATAATTTGAGACCAAGAACAATGGACAAATAAAATTTATTTTTACTGTTTTAAAAAAAAAAAAAAAGTTCAGCTCCCCCATCCGAGAAACTGTTTTGACCGATTTTTGTTTTTCGAACCGCCATCCGGGTTCAGCTGTAGGGACGCGGCGTCAAGTCTCTGGAGTGCAAGCCGAAGGCACAAGGTCGACGGTTCTGGTTGGTCCTAGGGCGTTCCCTGGACTGACAGACGCATTCCTTAGCACGGAACACCCTACCTCCGCGAGCAGCAAGGTTAGAGGATGGAGTTTTTCGAGATGGAGAGACCTGCCAAAAAGATGAATTTCAGAGTCAAAATGCGTACAATGATGACTAGAAAAAGTTTTTGATATTATGCATTTTCATGTTGCCTAGTGTAATGATGTTTTTAATAGGATATGCTGTATTCTCTTTTCGAGTGACGTTTGCACCCACCACACAGCCCATACCTCCTTCTACTGTTTCCTCGCATTCTTTTCACCCTCCACCTGAACATGAGTCCGTTAGAAGATTAGAGTTTATCAATAACTCCTTCGTTCAGCTTCTACACCAACACCAATTAGTAGTGAACACGACTAACTGTTGGGTGTGTGGTCTTATGCCTCATACTACTGATAAAGGTATCCCTTATCTGGTCCTGCCATTCAGCTACAATGGTTCTGTATGGGCATACAGAACGATGTTCATCTATGCTCGTGAAGTCCACCCCCTATGTTCTGTGAAGGATAATCCAAAGAATAGTGCTCTAGTCAAGGGAATAGTCGACATGATAAAGGGAGCTAGTTCCTATGAGGCTTATCCCGAAAGATGAGACACTAGCGTATATTGGATGGAACTTGACTGGATATGGAGCGAGTCTGAGTGAGAACCAGCGAGCAAAAAGATCCTCCCCGATGTGGATTGTACCCCATCAGGGTCATCTATGTCTGCAAGGTAATGGCAAGAATCCAAGAGCTCAGTTAGGAAAAAGTATCTGCACTGAGACGTATGTTTTTGCGTCCCGGACTTCCCCATCGTTCCTAGCAGCTAAGGGTTCCTATTTCATCTGTTATGATAGAGCATACACGTGGTTGCCCCCTGACTTCTCGGGCACATGTTTTGTTTCGTTCCTGTTGCCTCCCACCTACACCGCTGCGGCAGATTACCACAAGACAAGGGTAGTTAGAGGTGTCTTCAGTAAGGAAGATACTGCAGGACAAGAATTGAGTGACTTCTTGAAGGGTTTTCTGCCATTTTGGGGACCTATGGTTAACAGCAGGAACATACAGCAATTGACGAGGGTGGTTGAGTCCACCGTAGTTGAAACTGCCGGTGCCCTTAGTAACTTGACTGCTGAGCTCCAGTCGGATCGTCTTATGACACTCCAGAACAGAGTTGCGTTAGATGTCATACTTGCAGACCAAGGTGGGGTATGTAAAGTGATCCAATCAAGTTGCTGTGTTTTCATTCCAGATAATGCTCCGACAGTGTACCAGGCCATTTCCAAACTACATAAAATCTCTGAATCTATACATGTGGATGAAGGGGATTGGTCGTTGATGGGATGGTTCTGGGAACTGTTATCCACATGGGGATGGAAGATTCTGATGGTCATTGGGATGATCTTAGCCATTCTTTTCCTGTTCTGTCTGTGCGTGCAGTGTGCTCCTGCTACATGTGGCCTCTGTGCTACATCGTGTGTAAGGAAACCTGTATCAAGAGACGTGCTAAATAATAGGATGATGCTACAGCAACATCTGGATGACCTGATGAGTATAGACCTGGACTCAGACTGACATGGGTTTAGGTTATTGCCTATGTAAGGGCAAAAGGAGGGTCTGAGGTACTGACCCGTTTAATAAAAGTCGTTGTATCATGACGATTTTGGTAACATGAGACCGAAAATGGCGAGTGTAAGGTATACGGGTATTTTTGTCATATTCGAGTGACGAGATCACCGTGAAATCAGAGTTTCCGTTCTGAACCCTCGGGTTCCATTTTGTGTACGGCAGCCATTTTGTGGTTGCCCTCACATAGGCCGATGACAGTGGCCGAACGAGTCTCCAAGCACACGTACACTTTAGCTGACTTCAGAATGACCTGAGCGAGCGACCCTCTAGCCTGCAGCCAAACTTGTTAAGCCAGTTCCTTTCCCAGTAGCTGATCAAGATTACTGATTAAAACACAAGACACCATAAAACTTTTATTGCACACAGCTATGTCTTATCTTACTCACACCTGTCTCTGCTTCTTTCTTTATGACCTGTTTACGATGAGGAGGTGCCCGTTTTTATTAGGGGTCCGTTCGATCTACCTGATGAAGAATGGTGGGTTTGACTAATAATGGGTTATGGGCTGGACAAACTGAAAAATGAGCTTGTCATAATGATGCTGCATTTGCTTTGTCTTAAAAATATGTGAATGGTCAACTGTAAATAAGGAATGTTTGCCTGAAGCATATTATTTGGTATAAAAGGGACGACTTGCTTTGTAAGTTTGAGCAGTCTCCTGAGAACATACACCGTGTTGTACTTCTAGGATACCTGTTACTGGCTGCAGCCAATAAATCTGATCTTTGACGTCACCAAGAAGTTTCTGTGTTTCTGTAGTCTGAGACAGGAGAATCCGAAGTCTTCGGGTGTGTCCCCTGGCACCGCTGGGTTCTAAATAACCCGGTACTTCATTATGTCAGTTAGATTGGCATTGTAACTTTTACAGCTTCATTACTCTGCTGCCTATCTTGCTTCCTTTCCCTAATTCCCCTAATTATTTTTCTCAACAAAAGGAAATAAGGAGGCTCACGGAGGCAAACACTTTTAGAATAGTTGCATTTTCTCGATAATTGGCTAACTTTTAACTAAACAAATCGAACTCAATTGAATAAGTATTCTCTAACGATAGATGTTTAAAATGTATTTACTCATAGAGACCTTTCTACATAAAAATAGTACATATTTTACAGAGTGTTCCAGAAACCCACATAAAGCAGGGGTATTACATCATTAAAGATCCCATGACAGAGAATTCCCTTGCCATAAGCATCCATTTTGTTAACCGGGTCTGTATTTATTTTATGCTGATAAATCGGAATTACATTACCACACGAAATATTGAAGATTGTGAGTTGGAAATCGGCACAAATTATAATGCACACAGACTTTGTTATTTAAATAAAATACAATTTACATATATTCATTTTGAAACTGTATGGAGCAGCCACAGCTATCTCTCATTAAAGTGCCATAACAAACATATAGGCTACAGATCATAAATAATGGCATCTACAAATTGGCCATGCCAGTATGTTAAACTGTGAGAAAGCAGCCAGCCTCTTCAGATATTCGGCACTTTCATCAAAATAAAACAGAAATTTGTGCTCTTACCTGTTTATTATCTTTCATAAATGAAGTGAAAAAATTCAGAATTATATCCAATAAAAATACAACATCACTACAAATACTGAATCCGATCCAATCAGCGCTCAGTAGCACATAATCAGGAAAGAAGGCGACTCCAAAAGGGGTGATGAGAACATTAAATACAGTCAAAATTGAAGTTGCCAGCAGCCAATAGCTTCTGTAAAAAAATAAAACATACGCTTGAAAGAATATTCTTGAAAACACAATTCCAGTCTAATGAATACATATTAACCCACTTCACTCCCCGGCAACTCACAAGGAAAATACTTATTGCATAATATAATTTACAAACATAATAAACAGTGCCTGTGATTTAACAGTCTCTGGGTTGAACAATTCATTGCAAGCAATAACGCCTTAGCTCTCTCACCTTGAAAAAGGTCAATCATAGGTAGTAAGCACCTGGAGTCATAGTTCTATATTTTGAATTATGGTATTTAACACTTTGATTTTGTCATTATAAATACATAACTACATATCATATTATAGAATGCATAGGAAGATCAGGAATGGATGAGTTACTTGTGTTTATCATGGCTACATTCAGTGCTTAAATTGAGACCATGGTTTCTAGTGCTGTTTGTCTATTTTATTAGAGATGAGCACAACAGTTGTTTATTTATTAAATATACGTTAAAAATTATTAAAACCTGCCGTCCAAGCAAGCCATTTTTTTTTGTCAAATCTGTTTATTAGCATTTTGTGACAGTTCAACGGTATCTGCACAGTAAGCGGGCATGTCAGATGTTCATTAAGAGGCAGTACACCATACATGTAGGCATTCTAGTCTCTGATGAAAATAAGAAGTGAATTTTCCCGCCCATTACTGGCAAAACATAAGTTGTCGGGTAGCCGCCTCATGGCAGGGCCGTGACTGTCCACACGCTAAGCTGGTGTATGTTAGCATAATAGAGGGTGGATCTTCCCCACACCAGGTTTGTGCACATCATTGACATTTATACAACAACTGTGAACCAACAGTAAAGAAAACGCAAAAGAAACAGTAGCGGCTTGATCAATAGCACTGATACCTCATAGTCCTCTCCTCCCCCCAGCAGCTCCCCCCCTCAACCCCCCCGCGCGCACCCATCCAAGCCACTACTAGACCTGCACCCGGGGCCTGTATATCTCTGGTAGAGAGGGACAGTGTTCATCTGAGCGGCTAAACAGGAGATCATTCCACTGCATACCCCACTCCCAAAGGGCGCCGTTTAGCCTTCTACCCCTCCCGCGTCTTCAGCCACGCCCGCCGGCCTCAAGACTCTGAGGAGGAGGAGGTGTGGCGCCGCGGCCAGGGTGACTGACTCCGGAAGCTGGGGATCATGGTTTGATCCCTGGCACCGGCGGCAGATTGGCCCAGCACCATGTGACTCTGGGCAATAGCTTGCTTAATCTTCCCGACGGCCCCCAGCGCCTAGAGACCCTAATGGGTGATTGTGCGCTTTACAAATGTGGATTATATATGCCTTCCCAACGCTCCGCCATTGGTTCCGTATGGAGCCCCACTGTTTCTTCCCTGCAGAGGGCCGCCCACTCTGCCCGGGCCCACGCCTGAAAGAAGGAGGTCCACGCCTGCACACTTGGCGGGTCACTCGCCTTCCAGCGCCTCGTGAGCAGGCGCGTATCCACCACCATCCCTAGGTCCAGGAATCGGGATGAGGCTTTATCTTTAGGCGGCCTCTTGAATTGATGCAGAATGTATTCCGGCCAGTCAAGGGGTATAATGCGCCCAGTACACTTGCGGATCAGCTCGCCGATTACACTCCAGTAGGAGCCCAGCTTGGGGCAGCTCCACAAAAGATGGAGGATCCCCGCATCTAACTCTCCGCATCTGGGACAGGACGCATCCGCGCGATGGAAATATCTGTTAATAAGCGCTGGCGTGAGATAGGCTCTGTGGACAACATAGAGTTGTATCTGGCGGAAGCGCAGATTTCTGGGGATGCGCACTGGACTTTTAAGAACTCTTTCCCACTCCTTATCCGACAATTGCCTGTCCAAGTCACGCTACCATTTATCCCTTAACAGGCCAAAGCTAATCCCTGTGTGTATACTTAATGACCCCGCAAACCACCGGACCTAATGCCTACCCCTCCCCATGACGTGCAAGTATTGTATAGTTAAGTGCTGTGCAGGTTCCAAGGACATGTCCCCCCACTGGGCCGTCATTTTTGCCACTATGGCGCAGTGCAGCAGGAACCCCCCAGGTGGGAGTCCATCTTCTGTAACCAGTGTCTCATACGCCACCAGCGTACCGTCCCTGAAGAGGTCTCCTAACGTCTGGTTATCCGCCTCTTTCCAGCGTTCTAGCATCGGCCGCACGAGGACTCCGTCTCCGCCAAGAAAAGCCTCCAGAGGCACCGCGGGCGTATATGCGAGGACCCGTCGGGTAAGGAAGAGGGCTCTGTGGTAACAGTTGTACGCTACTGCCAGCAGCAGCGGGGTGGGTCTAGCGGGCGCCTCCAAGGGATGAAAAAGCCTAGTGAGTCTCTGCAGTGAATACGGCGGCTCCGCTGTGGCGGTATCCTCTCTACCACTGTCCGCCAACCAGCGAGCAATCCATTGTAGCTGCGTGGCTAGGTAGTAGTGCTCGAAACAGGGAGCGGCCAGCCCGCCATTCTCCGTTGGCAGGAACAGCTTTGCAAGAGCCAGCCGGTGCCGGGACGTGCCCCAGATGAAATCCCGCAACATTGCATGAAGCGACGAGACATAAATAGGCAGGTTAACAAAATATTACAGGAGTCGGGGGAGCATAATCATTTTGGCAAGGGCCACCCGACCCTTTGTGGTAAGCGGAAGGGAGGTCCAAAAATGTGTCTGGGACCCAAGCGCTGCCACCGCCTTACCCAGATTGCCTTAAAAAAGATCAGCTGGCTGCCTGTAGATCTGGATTCCCAGATACTTGAAGGTGTCGGCCTTCCATTGGACCCTCGTGCCGCCGAGGCAGTACCCGACCTCCGCATTGAAGGCATAGAGACCGGATTTGACCGCGTTCGCTCTGAGCCCTGAGACAACCGCAAATTGCTCCAGCAAGTGGGCCAGGGTCTCCGGGATGCACGCCACATCTTTGACGAACACCAGCAGGTCGTCCGCGTAAAGCGAGACCTGGTGAGTCGCGTCTCCCAGGGGTATTCACGCACCCAGAGACTGCTGCATGGCCGTCGCCAACGGTTCCACAGCCAGCGCGAACAACAGCGGGTACAGGGGACAACCCTGACGAGTGCCTCGGCCCACCGCCACCGGCTCAGAAATGTATGGACCCAGTCCCACCCTGACCACAGGGTTCGTGTAGAAGAGCTGAACCATCTGCAGGAAACTCACGCCAAGGTCATAGCGCGAGAGCACCGCAGCTAAGTACCCCCACTCCAGGCAATCAAAGGCTTTTTCAAAGTCTATTATCAGGCACCCCGCCCGAGACCACTCCTTTGCCGCTTCAGCCGCCACCCAAAAGAACCTCCTAAGATTCAGGGATGTGGATCTCGCCGGCACAAACCCATTTTGATCAGGGTGCACTAGATGGGGGACCACTGTCGCAAGCCGTTCCGCGAGGATTTTCGCGAAGATTTTATAGTCCGTGTTGAGCATTGCCAGTGGTCGGTATGATCCTAGAGCCGTGAGGTCTCTGTCCGGTTTGGGTAGGGAGACCAGGAACGCTTCGCGCATGGATGGGGGAACGAGCCTTCGCCAATGGCGGTGTTGTACAGCTGAAGGAGTAGGGGCGCCAGAATGTCCAGGTTCGCCTTATAGTATTCGGCGGGCAGGCCATCCGGCCCAGGGGTTTTGCCAGTCGCCATTTCCCTGATTGCATCGCCCACCTCCTCTAATGTGAGCAGGGCGTTCAGTGAGTCTCCGTACTCCTCAGACACCATAGGCAAGGCGACTGCATCCAGGAACACATCCAGCGCTTGTCGTGGGCCCGTGCCGCGAGATTTGTACAGTTGTTTATAATGGTCCGTCAGAGAACGATGGATCTCCCGTTGCATGTATACCATTTCCCCTCCCACCGTACACAGCGCTCCTATGGGGACTCCGCGCCCATCGCTCTGTAGCAGCCAGACAAGCAGCCGGCCAGCTCTATCCGCTCTGGCGTGTGTCCTGGCCGTGTGTGCCACATAGTTGTGGCATCGCAGCTGCTCCATAAGCGCTGCATGTTTAGCATGCTGGGCGTTGAGCGTACGCGCATGCTCACCCATCCCCTCGCCCTTCCTTTTGTACCGGAGGAGTTCCAACTCCAGTCTTGTCAAAGAGGCCATCAGTGTTTTACGTATGTTCCATGTGGCCCCCATGCAATGCCCGCGGATAGCTGCCTTATGCGCCTCCCACTCCACCAGTGCGCTGCTCGCTGTCTCTGCGTTGGCCTCGAAATAAGCTAATATGGCCATACCCAACGAGGATCGGAACTCAGCGTCTTCAAGCGCAGCAGGTTGCAGCCGCCACGTGTGCACAGGCGGTCGATCGGCCTCCCAGCTGATCTTGAACCATAGGGGATTGTGATCTGAGTGTGTTCGTCCGAAGTACTCTGTCTGGGCTAGAAGCGGAAGTAGCGCCTGGGTGCCTAATATTCGATCCAAGCGGACGTGAAAATCGTGAACTGGGGAGTAGTAGGAGTAGATTCTATCTGTGGGGTGTTGCTCGCGCCAGAGGTCACACACCCCCCAATGTGCAGCCAATCCCTGAACGCTTGCGCTGTGGACGGTACTGTCGCGGCTCGGAGGGGTGGAAAAGACCTGTCCAAATGGGTGTCTAGCACCATGTTAAATTCCCCGCCAACAATCCAGGGGAGTCCAGCGTATGGGTGAAGAATGTGATTCAGGCTCTCTAAGTAGGCGGACTGATCTGTGTTCGGGGCATAAAGGGATCCCAGCAGGAGTTCCTGACCATTTAAGCGCCCCGCACTAGGGTATACCGGCCTGTAGGGTCTACCAGCGCTTCCATACATTTGAAGGGGACACCCGCCCTTACCCAAATCAGTGTGCCGCGTGCATGGCCAGAGAAGGTTGTACCGAATATCTGTCCCCTCCAACGCCTGCGCAGTTTGTCTAACTCAACCAATGTCATGTGCTTCTCCTGGAGAAGGGCAACCCCCACCCCATGGCGTTGTAGGTAGGAGAACACGGAATAACGACGGGACGGGGTGTGCATACCTCGAATATTCCAGGTCACTATGTTAGTGTGCGTCATGTGTCTGGTTAGTTCGCGCACGGGAGCATGGGAGCGCCCCACGGGGGGCCTTATGAGCACCAGCGAGGAAAGGGAGGTCAGTGGGCCGCATTTGAAACATGTGAACGAACACAAACAATAGAACAAGAAGGGCGAGTCCCAGGCGGGGCATACAGATCCACCTCGCAAGAGTGGGTTTAACTCAGCGTGTCTGCTGTCTGGGGACGTGCGCTGCCATCTATCTCATTACTCTGCCACCATAACTTAGTTCGCCTGAGTGCGTGGGAGGTGTTGCGGAGTATCTAGAACCCACGGCTGGGCAGGGGAGCCCGCTATTGAGACAAACGCGCAGCGCCTGCTAGCTTCAGACCAGGAGCTATATCTTCCATCCAGCAGCCCTGTAACACTCCGCAGCAGTGCTAGCATATATGGAGAAAAGCCAACCTATCTCAGCAGTACGTGCAGCAGTAAAATGGGTAGCACCTCCCAAGCAGGTGCCGAGTCAGGGGTGAGTCTCTTAGTTTGCTCGCTGCAGTGCACACTACATAAGGAGATCAGCAGTTTGAGGTGTTACCACAGGCATGACCGTGTCTTCAGAGAGCACAGTTGATGGGGATGATGGGCCACTCATGTCTGGCTCACTGCGTGTCTGCGAGGTCAGTCGGCCCGCATCCTGCGCTGCTCTCAGATTCACAACGGCTTTGAGTGCTTCCTGCCGCTCACGCCGCATGTTCTCCAGGCTGGGTGCTGCTGGGCCGACGCTCTGGCCACGTCGGGCGCCTCGTTTCCTGCGCCTTCTCGACCTTTGCACTTGCCACTCACCATCCCCCTCTGTGTTTCCAGGTCGGGTGCCCTTCCATTTTCCCGTTTCCTCCAATCAGTCCCATACATCTGACGGCGTGTCGAAGAAGCGGGCCCCTTCCTTGGAGATCACTCGAAGTCGAGAGGGGAACAGCAAGGAATATGGCAGTCCCAGTTCCCATAGCTGCTTTTTCAACGCCAGGTATGTGCTCCTCCGTCTCTGCACTGTTGCCGTGTAATCAGTGAAAAACATCACCCGGCTATTCTCCACGTCAGATTGTCCAGCTTCCTTGTTTCGCGCAGCACCACATCCCGATCACGATAGTTGAGTAATTTGAAGAGGAACGGGCGAGGTCGGGCTCCAGGTCGAGGCTTCTGCGCCGGCACCCTGTGCGCTCTTTCCACGACAAAGTGGGAGGACAATACCTCCGGAGGCAGGAGGTCTCTCAGCCAGGATTCTGTGGAGCGCTCCGGGTCCTTCACTTCTTCGCCTTCCGGAAGCCCGACCACGCGAACATTGTTGCGCCGGGAGCGCCCTTCCGCATCTTCCATGCGATCCTCAGGCACATGGACCCTATTGAGGACGTCTTGGAGCGCCGATGTATGTTGATGCACCACCGGCTGCAACTCCTGGAGCGACTGGCGCTGCTCGACGACTGACTCCACCAACTTGCGGTGGTCGGCGTGAAGTAGGGTAAAGTCTGACGTTACCATGTCAATTCGGGCCTCAAGGGATGTTTTCATCAGCTCCAACGTGGTGCCTATGTGCTTCACCGCCGCCAGCACCGAGTCCATCTTGGCCCCAAGGGCCGCTGTCGGGCCCGGACTGTCGCCCTGTACTCCATGCGACGAGCCCAGGCCCTCCGCGACCTGCTGCTTCTGCAGGGATTTATCCCGAAGCCTGCCCATCGCAAGCTGTTGCGCAGAAGGCATCCACTCCTGTTTACAGCCGCCCGTCACCCGGCATCAGGCCCTTACCAAAGTCCCAGTGGAAAAGGCACCCCACCAGTCCAGTGCCACCAGCTGCCGCCAGGGGAGTCACCAATCCGAACCAAGCGCCAGCACAGGCCAGGCCCCAGTGTCCAACAGTCTGCGCTCGCCCCTCAAGTGCTCTCGGCAGCGGACCGACCGGCACCACACGTTCCAGCTGGGGCGTACCCTTTCCGACCTACCAGAGGCTCTTTTCCCTGTCCAAGGGTGTTCAGTGTCCAGAGTCTCCTTTGCCATCGCTCCCTTTCCAAACAATCGACGTTGTTACCCCGCAATGTCTCCGGCGGCGGAGGCCGCAGCAGCACAGCAGGCTTGCCTGTGAGATCCGGGCTCCTGGCGTTGTCCCCTGTCGTGGCGTCAGGCGTGTATCTGGCATAGACCACACAAAGAGCGGCGGCGGCGAAAATGGCGCCAACGCCAACAACAAAATGGCTCCCAGGCCTCGCTGTGTCAGATTGCGGACGCACAGTCGTGCTCCAACGGCAGCAGCCCGGGGTCACTGAGTAGGGTCACCCAGCCGACCACAATCACCGCTCAGCACTGCAGTGTGTGCAATTCAGTGTCTCTCCATCACACCGGCCTGAGTGGCGCACAGCCCCCGACTGTCTCTCACTCCTGCCCTGCAGGCCTCAGCTATCCTCTCAGGCCTCCAGGCCGCGACTCTTCCTCTGGGCTCCGCCTATCCATCCCTGGTCTCGCTCCTCACCTTGTGGGGGATACGCCCAGCAGTCGCTCCGTCAGGCGCCAGCTCTGGAATGTCTCTTTTCGTCCGGCCGCCGCTTCTGGCTCAGAGGGGCCTTACGCAGCTCCCAGGCATCAGATGCCGGCACTAGGCTCCGTCCTGCACCAACCACAGTGGCCACCTCGGCCTCCGGCCGGTTAGTACACGCCGCGGCCAGGTTCGCCTGTCTCACCCTTAGGAGTCCCGGGCTCAGGGCGTTGTCTCCTGGCGCGGCGTCAGGCGTGCACCCGGTGCGGGACACCCAAAGATCGGTGGCAGCAAAAATGACGCCAACGTCAACAACAAAATGTCGCCTAGAACTCGCAGCGCCAGGTTGCAGGCGCTTAGTCTTGCTCCAGTGGTCGTGGCCCGGGGTTATCAAGAATGGCCACCCAGCCGACCATGATCACCAACCGGCACTGCAGTTTATAGCTTATAGTGTCCCTAAATCATGCCGGCCATAATGGCGCCCAGCCCCCGACTGGCCCGGGGCCGCCAGTCACCACAGGACCCCGTCCGGCCTCGCTCCTCAGACTCCGTCAGCACAGCTCCCATTGTCGGCCCCTCGTACAATTCGCCTCTCCCGCTGGTAGCAGGCAGGACCACAGGCGCTGGTTGCGCCCCGCGCCGTCAACACGAGAGCAGCACAATTCAAGAGGCGCTCATAGCCGCTCCCTCCGTCTCTCTCTTGTGTTATGCAGGCCTCAGCTCCCCAATCGGGCTGCCAGGCCACGACTCTTCCTTGGGGCTCCTCTCGTCTACCCCAGGTCCCGCTCTCCACCATGTGGGGGGTGCGCCTAGCAGTTGCTCGAGCAGACGCTAATGTAGGAATGCCTCTCTCTGTCCGGCGGCCACTGCTGACCCAGAGGGGCAGAGAGGCCCTGCACGGCTCTCGTGCACCGAATGGCAGCACCAGGCTCCGTCCTGCACCAACCCCGGAGTCCTCCGTGGCCCCCGGCCGCTTAGTGCACCATGTCAGCCGCCGCGACCTGCCACACCGCCAATCACTACTGGCCGCAGCGCTGATGTCTCCGCTAGACTCGCGGGAAGCCCAGGGCCCAGGACATTGCCCAGCCTCCTTCAGCCGCGGTCGGGTATTTCAGCAGTCGTTGGCGCCCTGCGCGCCACTCCGCCGCGGGCCTCGTTGCTGCCAGTCGCCGTCCGCCTTCTTCACTGCGGCCCCAGAGCGGAATTTGCTGGGCTCCCTAGGCTCCCCACCGCGTCCTCACACCGGTCCCCAGCAGTGCAGACTTGGAGAACACCTCCCGCAGGGAAAATGCCAGGATAATAAGGGGCCTGGTTGCGGAGCTCTACTCGAACGTGTCCGCCATGTTGGCTGGCTGGCTAGCCACAAGTCATTCCTATTAGCTTTAGGGGCCTGGAATAGTCAGAATTGTCACACTTGTTGGAGTAGATGGTTAGTAGTTGTGTTGGTACTGTTACTGCCAGCGCTGGCATGGGCAAAGGGTGATGCAAGCTGCAGTGGCCTCCTGACGATGGCCCTGGCACTTATGTTTTTTTTTACAAATTAAGCATTGGCTATATTGACAGGCTTGACAGCAAAGTGCGTTTGTCTGCAGCATAACTTGATCCTCTGATGGATACTTCTAACCACAGTTTCCTCACCTTGTGAATGATCCCAAAACAGTACCTCCTAAGGTGGTAGCTATACAGAATGGTTACCAAAACGTCTTGCAGGATCGACTAGGCAAAATGCCCTTCCTGTCAGACCTGGCAATCAGAGCAGAAGTGCTTTATGAACATATGAACCCCAAAGTTCAGATAATACCAGAGTGTTGCGAAATTTTTTGAATACAATGGATGCAATATTAACAGCGTCAAATTTTTATTTTAACAAGCTCGAAATACAGGTGGATCTATTAAATACTCCAGCTGTTTATGTGGCGAGTATAGACACAAAATTAAACCAATCTGGTGGTAAGAGCCTAGTCTGATGTCAATAATCAACTAATTAAATGTACGTGTTCACATATTCTAAATAATCTGTCTGAACTCCTGACTATAGTAGGGTCTCTCATTGAAGAAGTTAAGAAATTAGTAGCTAAACGAAACTCAGAATTACCTCTAACTCTCTAAAATGGTTCAAGATTAGAAGTAGCTTGTGCAAGTACAAAGTTCCAACACGCTCAGCGAGAAGTTCCCACTGATTTAATGGGGGGATTAGCAAGTGAAGTTGGGGATTCAAAAGTTATTTTAGGCTCCGCTACTGTAATAGATGATATCCCTATTTTGCAAGGAAACACTAACATAGACAGAAGTCAAGTAACTAATGACAGATTTCCTAGTAACCATAACGGAAAGTTTAAATTCAATTAAGGATGCTGAGGCGAGGATTATGCTGTAACTTCCTTTATTCCTGCAGCCAGCAGTGTTCAACTCAACAATCAACAAACAAACTAGCACTCCCAAGGTGCTCTGGTCAGTCCATAGTGTCCACCAATCAGCATGCCCTGTCATCCCCAAAGGCGTGTGCTTCCTGGGTCACCTCCTCTTTCAAGACTGCAGCCAGAACCAAATACCAAATCGTCACTCATTCTTGGCTCCATCAGATCCTAAAGGAAAGAATCAGAGGCCATGACTCTGCTCTCCAGCCCACAGATAAGCAATATGTCATAACAACAGAAGCAGGATGACTCAGGGCATGCCTGTTAAACTACCAATATATAAAAAAGATATACTTATACCATATGAGGCCTCGCTCACCCAAAGAAAGGCAAAGCTATGAAACTCAATCCCGGGCGGGGACAGGAGTTCGTTAGAGCCCTGGGTGGGAATAATTCTCGCCTCCGCGTCATTAATTGAATTGAAACTTTCCGTCAAGGTTACTAGGAAATTTTTCATTTTATGGCAGGACCAGAGGCGAGGATTATGCTCGTTCAAAGCTTGTCCACCACCAGCGAGGCCATATCGTGACTGGATTAAAATAGAATCTTTTAAACATCGAGTCCGATGACCTGTCAGCCGCATTCAGAATATCCTCCAACCTGGCACCCAGGGAGAAGGTCTTTGACGCCATGGCTCCTCGCACAGAATGGGCCCCAAACTGCGAGACATTGACGCCCGCTACTTTCTTGCATCACCCATCTGATCCAACGTGCAATCGTTGGTGGTGTAACCGCCTTGAAGGGCTTTCGCAATGAAATCAGCAACTGACGTTCACCCGGTGGGCACGTCTCATCAGACATATTTTCATATTCCTTAAGGCATCTGACCTCACAGAGCTTAGGAGAATTATCAAAAGCTGAATAAGAAATGACTCTCAAATCTGATTTCATCCTCCTGACAATGTGGAAAGTAACCCCATGAGGAGTATATACTCTGCCCGAAATGTAGAGGGCCCGCACATCCGAAACCCTGCGACTAGGCATAAAAGCTTTGCTAATTTTGCTAACAACTCCTTTCTGGACAGGTATCTATTAGCCTGCCAGGACTGAAACGGACGAAGGACTTTGTTAACGTCCCACAAAGAAGAATATCTGGGTTCCAGAGGGAGCGTCAAGCGAACACCCCTCAGCAATTTGTAAACCATCGGGTGTTCTCCCACGGGTCGACCTTGAACTGGTACATGCCCCGGGGAAATCGCTGAATGATAAGACTTAATCGTTCTAAAAGCAAGGCTTTGTGACGCCAAGAACACCAAGAAATTGAGAATAGTTACCATATCGCATTCCATGATATCCTGGTTGTTCCGAAAACGCCAACAGGCCCATCGAGCCCAGGCCTACCTGTACCGCTTGTTGGTGCTGTCCGCCCATGCTGCCTCCAGTAGCTTTTGAGCATCCTGCGATAGTCCTCCGACTCTCCAGCGATACCTGAAATCCGCCACACCACTAGTGGCATTCTCCCCTGCTGGAGAAGGGGGTGAGGGAGGCCTTGGGGATCCCTCAGAAGAAGAGGCTCTCGGGGTAGTAGGATTGGAGAATCCCAAGAAAGTTCCAGAAGAACTGGAAACCACACTTGAGACTTCCAATACAGGGTAATCAAGACCACCTTCGCTCGCTGCCTGCGTACCTGAGTCGTGAGTCGCATGATCATCGCGAACGGGCGAAAGGCATATCCCGCGTCCGCTGACCAGTCCTGCTTAAAAGCATCCATGGCCGCTGCTAGAGGGTCCGGCTTCCAAATGTAGAACTTCAGCAGTTGATGGTCCAGCCTGGAGGCAAAGAGATTCACCGAAAACAGACCCCATGTGTCGTTGAGGCGGTGACCGCAGGTTGGAGCTGCCAGAGGCTCATGTCTGTCCAGCTCCTGGAACACCAGTCCTCCACCACATTGGAGACTCCCGGAAGGTATTCGGCAGACACTGAGATAATGTGGGACAGGCAAATGGTCCACAGATCCTTGGCCAGGTCTGCCAGTGCCTTGGACTTCGCCCCCCCAGGTAGTTGATATAGCGCACCGCCGATACATTGTCCATTTTCAATAGGACGTTGTACGAAATCTTGTCCTTGGTCCAACAGTGAATGGCGAAGAAACCAGCTATCAATTCCAGGCAATTGATATGTAACTGGCCTTCCGCGGCGGACCACTTTCCTCCTGTAGACGAGTCCCCGTAGCAGGCCCCCCAACCCAGCTTGCTGGCGTCGGACTCTATGACCAAGTCTGGGTCGCATCCAAAATGGCCCTGCCATTCCAGGCCTCCATGTGGTCGAGCCACCATCTCATTTCCCTGTGCGCTTCCTCTATAAGAGGAATTTGGTCCGAGTACTAAAGTCCTCTGCGGAGGTGTGCTGCCTTGAGGCGCTGAAGAGCTCTGTAATGGAGCGGCCCCAGGAAAATCGCCTGGATGGACGAGGACAAGAGACCCACCACCCTCTCTATCTGGCGAAGTGACGTGGAAGGATGGGCCAAGGTGCGTCGGAGCTCCCTTCGGATCTTGACAATCTTCCTGGGGGGAAGACTGAGGGTCCGAGCCACCGAATCTATGGTAAACCCTAGGAAGGTCACTTGATGGGAAGGGACCAGAAGGGACTTCTTGTCGTTGAAAGAGCCCAGGTGCTGCAACAAGTCCGTTGTGTCGTTGAGACGATCGGCCAATCGCTCTAGACACTGTTCCAACAACAAAATATCATCCAAATAGACGATGAAGTACAGACCTTTCCCCCGTAGCATCTCCACTACTAGCTTGAGAACTTTCATGAAGCACCACGGTGCTGACGAGAGTCCGAAGGGAAGGGTTGCAAACTCGTTCACCAGATCCCTCCAGATAAACTGGAGGAAGCGCCTGTGAGGAGGAAACATGGGCACCTTAAGGTACGCGTCTTTCAGATCCAAGTGTACCATCCAATCCCCGGGTTGTAGGAGATCGCGTAAAAGATGGATTCCCTCCATCTTGAAGTGGTGATAGACCAACCACTGGTTGAACTCCTTGAGGTTTATGACGGGCCGTTGACCACCATTGTTCTTGTCCACCACGAAGATGTTGCTTAGAAACCCACGCGGGTGTAAGGAGGCCGGGACTATCGCCCCTTTCCGCAGGAGTTCCATCACCTCTCTGTCTATGAGATTGGCTGTGTCCCGTGTGAAAAGCAGCGGTCGGGGTCGGGTGTCCTGTACCGGGGAACCGTAAAACTCGATCTGGAAACCCCTTACAGTCTGCAATACCCAGGTGTCTGTGGTAATGGACTTCCAATTGCTCACGAAAAGAGCCAGTCTGCCCCCCCACCCCGAATTGTGACAGGGGAAAGGCACTCACCTGAACCGACCACTTGCTGGCCGCATCTTCTGCCACCTCGACCTCTGAAACCCCGGCGAGACAGGAAGAACTCTTGTCGTCCTAGATCCGTGGGTTTCTTTCCACCTCTCTGAGGGCCTTGTGTGTAAAATTTGCCTGCGGGCGGCTCATACCACGGCCGGCTCTGACAAAAACACGTGGGCGGAACTCCTTCTTGATTGAAGTCTGTGCCTTATCTAGCGATGTAAAATTAGAAACAAACTTTGTCAACTACTTTATAAAAGGGTCTCCAAAGAGGCCACCATCTCTATTGTGCCCGCCTCCGAAGAGGCCAAGTCACCGAGCTTGGGGTCCACTTTGAGCAAAAAGGAACTGCGCCTCTCCTAAGAAAACTATCGCACTTTGAGCCCAATTAGAGATGCGTTCAGGGGATAAGGCAGATCCCAAAGCCTTGGCCTCCTCAGCCAATTCTAAAATCTTCGTGAGTGGGCCAGTCAGGTCGAGGAGCTTGTCCTGGCAATTTTTCCAAGACCTGTCAATACCCTTTTTGGGGTCTCTAATATACTTCTGAAGGACAGCTGTAATTTTCCGGTCAACCTCCGGAGTTGTGGCTACCTATTCTGATAGAGCCGGTCAAGGGCACTCAGCCCTAAGGCAGGCCCTAACCTCCTTTTCGAGAGGCTTGCGGAGCCGACTCGCCACAAACGCAGACACCTTCGGCGATGGAAGCCAGGCAGATGATCGAGGATGCACTAGGTCCTCGGGGACCAGCATGTCCGCAGAACCTTCGGGTTGAGCCGAAGGCTCAGATGGGGACGCGTTGGGATACCAAGAGGTGGACGGGCCAGCCTCCTCCAGGAAATCCCCCTCCGAATCGTCGTCCCCTTCACCAACAAAATGCGGCTTTTCTGGTGTTTGCAGGGTCGAATCGTGCTCCAAACGTTGAGTCCTTGCCAGGAATGTGGTCTTCAGACACTCAAACGCCCCTTGTTCAGGCTCTTTAGTCAGCTTTCGCTTCTCAGCGCGCTGGGACTGCTCCGCTTAGATGGCATAAGCGTATTTCATAATGCGTCGTTCGAAAGGCCCCATTGCTGCTTCTACGGCCTTATGGATGGATGAGTCAACCGCTTCGCAAAATTCATCATCCAGAGGAATGACTTGGAGCGTCTCTTCCTCTGAATATTCAGCCTCATCTCTTGGCAGAGTATTGCTGTCACAGGGAAGCTGCAACCCTTTAGTATAACGCCCAGAAGGCAGGGTTATACGGCGCAAAGCGCAGTATTTTATGCCGCCCTGCGGCTGGTCAGACAAAAGGGGGGCGACTCACCCTACAGTCACCGGGTGCCTAAAGTCTGGGCCTGCCCCCACCACAGCCAGCGAGCCTCAGAAACAGATCTCTCACAAAACTGCCTCACAGCAATAAATCCGACCCTTATGGGTGTCCTGCTGTGGAGCTGCTAAAAAAGCTGTCAACTTGCAAGCAGGCGTCACAGTCCCAAACACTATCGCAAACACTCACGGGCGCGCTCGAACTCGATGGTTTCAGTGTTGCTGCGGGTACCAGCTAGATGCCTCCTTGCCCCCCGCGAGGCATCGTTCAACTGCGGTGAAGCAGGGCCGCTAGCGGAGCTTTCCCAATGCTCTTGCGGCCCTCAAACAAAAGAGAGAACAACCCGCACACCGGCGCCGCCTCACAGCGCGAGCCCCGGAGTGACAGGGAAACCACTACTGGCCGACAAGCAGTCCTGAAGCGGGATTCCCTCCCTCCGCGCAATCAATCAATCAATCAATCATAACATTTGTATAGCGCACTACTCACCCGTAAGGGTCTCAAGGCGCTTGGGGGACGGGGTCCGCTATTGCTCGAACAGCCAGGTCTTGAGTTGTCTCCTGAAGGCAAGATGGTCCTGGGTCAGCCGAAGGTGGGTGGGGAGGGAGTTCCAGTCTTGGCCGCCAGGTAGGAGAAGGATCTTCCTCCGGTGGTGGCTCTTCGGAAGCGTGGTACGGCGGCGAGGGCGAGGCTTCCAGAACGTAGCTGGCGGGTGGGCGTGTAGAAGGTCAGGCGGTCGTTGAGGTACTTGGGGCCCAGGTCGTGGAGAGACTTTTGTGCGTGGGTGAGGAGTCTGAACGTGATTCTCTTGCTGACGGGGAGCCAGTGCAGGTCCCTCAGGTGGCCGGAGATGTGGCTGCATCGGGGGATGTCCAGGATGAGTCGGGCGAAGGCGTTCTGGATGCGTTGGAGTCTTTTTTGTAGCTTGGCTGTGGTTCCAGGGTAGAGGGTGTGCCCGTAGTCCAGTCAGCTTGTGACGAGTGCCTGGGTGACCGTCTTCCTGTTTTCGGTCGGGATCCATCGGAAGATCTTGCGGAGCATGCGTAGGGTGTTGAAGCATGATGAGGAGACGGCGCTGACTTGTCTGGTCATCGAGAGGGAGGAGTCCAGGATGAAGCCCAGGTTGCGTGCGTGGTCTGTTGGCTTGGGTGTGGTACCCAGGGAGGGGGGCCACCAGGAGCCGTCCCAGGCGAAGGGCGATGGTCCCAGGATGAGGACTTCCGTCTTGTCTGAGTTCAGTTTCAGGCGGCTGTTCTTCATCCACTCGGCGACGTCTTTCATCCCTTCGTGTAGGCTAGTTCTGGCGGAGGCGGGGTCTCTGGTGAGGGAGAGGATCAGTTGGGTGTCGTCGGCGTAGGAGATGATGTTGAGGTTGTGTTGGCGTGCGATGGCTGCAAGGGGTCTCATGTAGACATTGAAGAGGGTGGGGCTGAGTGATGATCCTTGCGGTACGCCGCAGAGGACTTCGGTGGCCTCGGATCGAAACGGGGGGAGGCGCACACTGACAGAGCCGAGGTGGCGCCCGAAATAAACACCCTTGAGTTGGAAAACAGCACCAAGGATGTACGTGAGAACAGCGCTCTAAATGAAAAAAATCTTACAGCACTCCCATTCAAAGAACTACGCACTCACGTATTACAGTGTGGGAAACCAACAGTCACTAAGCAGAAGCACTGCTAATACCTGCAACTAATGTCCACAAAGTGATCAATAATTACATATACAGCCAAAATTAGCCCACAGACAATTCAAAATATCATAAACGTGAGAGAAGTAGGGAAAATCAACTTAACTGCGTGGCAGCAGGAAAGAAAGAGGAGGTGACCCAGGAAGCACATGCCTTCGGGGATGACAGGGCATGCTGATTGGTGGACAATATGGACTGACCAGAGCACCTTGGGAGTGCTAGTTTTTTTGTTGATTGTTGAGTTGAACACTGCTGGCTGTAGGACTAAAGGAAGTTACAGCATAATCCTCGCCTCCGGTCCTGCCATAGAATTCTATATGCTTAGTTGATAGTTTTAATAGTGATTCTCCGCTAACAAAATGGGCCATGAAAAGGTTGCGTAAGGCTCAGAATAAAGCCAAGAAAACTGTGGTCTCAGGGGCTAAACCCAGGGTCTGCTATTCTATCTTTAAACTTGCCAGTCAGAAACCACAAGGGAATGATTGTTTTTTAAGGGTCCAGTCAAATTATATGAATCTCAAACTGAAGAGTGAGGTACAGCACCTTTTAAGGGGTAGTAAAAATGAGTTTGAGACCCCTACCGATATGGTGACTACCAATATTGTGGGTTCTAACATTGGGGCAGTCTCTAAGCAAAATGGCATTAGGACTCTTAGAGTAAGCAGAATCATGGAAATGTTAATGGAGAAATAGCCTGTTATTCACAAAGACAGAATCAATAATATATAATGAGGCTATACTCTTGACTCAAGATCAGGCAACTCAGATCGAGCTGATGGTAGGAGTCCCTGTGTCAGCCAGAGATCACCACTTTCTAGAAGACACCAAATTACCAATTTAGCCAATTATAGCAATCTAGGCCCAACAATATCTCTAAGGGCTATGTCGGAAAAAAATCTTCTACCAACATGAAACTAGTTTTTCACCCTTTATATGAATCCAGTGGCATCCATGATAGCCTTAATCAGAGCTCAATCTTAAAACGTATTTCAACAATCCCCGATCTATCATTTATTAAAACAACAGTTCAGTTTAAACAAATACATTTTAATTCATCTCCTGAGTCCACCATAACAACCTGGACCACTAATAAAATGGTACATCAAATCTTAGATTCAAGTTCCTATTTTATGGAATGGAGCATCGAGGTTACGAATCGCACTCCTTTAAAATACCCTACTATTCTGGATGCACTAGCTCCAAAAGTGGAAAAAGAAAGATATAAGGTTGAAAGTAAAAAGTCAATCCCATTACTCAGAGATGCAATCGGTCCATTGAACAAATCACCTTGCAATACAGTTCTGTTAATTAATAATACACTAAAAGGTGTCCATACCTGTGAATTGTTATCCAAAAACAAAATGCTACCTGAGGATTGGACATGGCTTCCAGCAACCCTTGCAAATGTGCCTCTAGGAGATGAGAATTTAATTTTACCTGCTGGATGTGGTAAAGATTCACAACTGAAGATTTGTTCTTGGAATGTGCATGGGTTGGCCCGTTTGCTGGCAGATCCAGATAATATTCCATTTTTATATACTTTTGAAATGTTATTGCTCCAAGAAACATAGAGAGAACATTTGCTTGGGTTCAACGAATTTAATCTCCCTGCTGTACGCACTATGTACTTTCATGTTATATTACGACTGAACTAAATCTGACAGTAGAAGTAGTTGATCTACAGTTGGAATGGTTACAATTAGTTTCATTACAGTACAACTGCCATAAGATGATAATATTCAATATTTATTTAAGTGCGAGGAATCCAACTGAATATTATAAGGCCATTAGCTTTTCATTGTTCCATAAACGGAAAGAATAATGGTAGAGCAAAGGAGTGTTGTGACTAACACTGTTAATAGAAAAATCTTTGGGCAAATTTAGGTCAGTTCCACCTTTTAAATAGTCTAAACAGGGTTCAATTATCGATTACACCTTCATTCCAGAAAACTTGAGCCCAAAAATTGTTGCGTATAAGGTGATACCACGACTCAAAAGTGACCATAACGCTCAGGTAGTCATACTACAACTGCCAATAAGTTGTAATCCCAGATCTAATGAGCTTTTTAATATGGTCTATTCTTCATACAATTAGAAAAGATTGGTAAGGCATTCGGACAAACAAGTAGAAATAATAAAGTTTGCCGAAGCAATAAAAAGGATAGTGACCAGTGCAAGGTGGGGACAGGTTCACTGTTAGAAAAATGGAATTATATTTATAAAACTTCCAGCAAGAAATTGAAGAAAAACAAATCCATCATCAATCTACTCTAATAAATGGTATACATTTCAGTTACTTAAATTGAAACGTTTACTCAATAAAGCTGTACAGGAGGTTTTTTCACATGGAAACCAGCAATCTTATTATGCTTTTAAGGATGAAATGACCATTTTAAGAATATCTTACAGACAAGAAGTTTGGTTGGCTTTCAATCAGGGCTATCGCATAGATTGATACATGCCTCTAGACATAATCATATAAAAACGTTTGGGAAATTATCAATGAACTCAAAAGGGGAGACAACAATGCAATACAATGGAAAACGAATGGGTAAAGTTTATTACCAATTTGTATGGTGTGTGCAATCTAGATAAGAATAAGCCAGACGTGTTATAACTGTGATAGAATCAGCAAGCCTAATATAGAGATAGTATGTGGCTCAAATCTGGGTTATGATTTGGATCAAACAAAAAATATCGTGAAAATCTAGTGAGTTGTATATAGAGCAAGTGAGCAGTCCATCTTTGAAGAATGATTTGGACTCTATAAGTACTAATAAAATAGTCATGCTCCTACGTTGTCTTCGATCAAAGGGGGCTCCCGGTCCAAATGGGCTTTCTAATGCCTCATTTTGTGCCAAAACTGAAATGAGTGCAGATGTGTTGACTCCAGTGTTTAATGAGGTAATGGCACTAAATAGTGTCCCTGTATCTTGGCTAGGTAGTATCGTGCAGTCCATCTATAAAAGTGGCCCAATGATTAACCTTGCCAACTATGGTTAATTGCCCTACCTTATGTTGACAGAAGGTTTTTGCCTCCCGTCGACTGATTGATTTGGAAGACTGGGCAGCACAACTAAATATTATTCCAATCAATGAAACAACTTTTTGCAAGGACCAATCTACTATTACCAACCTGCTGGCCCTTACTTTATTACCGGAACAGGCCGTTTAACAAAACCAAAAACTATATATTTCTTTTATAGATTTAAAAGCAGCTTTTGATTCAGTTTCTAGATTGTTATATAGAAAAAAACTGATAGGCTGGGCAATTCAACGAAAATTGCTAGATGCTATTATACTCCTCGATACCAACACTTGGGTCCAGGTCAAGTGAGGTGCCGGTGGAATTTTATCGCAAAAAATGTTAACTTATAATGGTCTTAAGCAAAGTTGAGTTCTTATTCATTGCCTTTTTAATCTATTTTTGTCAGATCTACTTCAGCACCTAGAGTCCGTTAACGCCCATCCTACAAAAATAGGTGAGGAGCATCTTAGTTATTTACAACACGCAGGTGATCCTATCTTGCTGAGTCAAACCAGATAGGCCTACAAAGATTGATTAATGCATTTGATGATTATATCCTGGTAAATGGCTTGGAACTGAATGTCAAAAAAACGGAATAATGGAAATCAGCCTGGCAAAATCTTAGACCGATTCATGGAGGGCCAAAAGAGGCCCAATTGAAGTGGTAAAGACATACAAGTATTTGGGTATTTTATGTGACAATACAGAATCGTTTAAAAGTCATTTTAAATATTTAAGGGCAAAAACTACAACAGTAATTTGTGCTTTTAAATGTTTACATAAAACTTTGAGATGTCAGTCATAAGATCATCCCCTCAAAATCATGAGACAATGACAGACGGCTTGCCTATTACTAGGGGGAAAGATGCAAAACTACTGGACCTATTCATAATTGGGGCCTAAAAATCAATCTTTGGATTCCTAGGTCAATTGGCCCAGCTGAAATCAGACAGGAGTTTAGCCTACAAAGACAGTCCATGGTTTTGCAAGGGTCATTTTTGAAATGCTGGTATTCTATGTTTTCATCTGACCTTGTTTCCCTAGCTAACATATGGTGGCAAGAAATAATTAATTCTGCCTATACAGCCATTTGGCGATCTTATATCTCAATATGTCTCCAGAGTTTTGATCTGCAGATATGGCTCAATGAACTGACAATGCCCAGTTCTAAACAAATCTTTAAAAAACCAAATAAAAATAAACTAATGTAATGCAGACAAAATAGCCTTAGCGGCAAAAACTAGTTCATGGACTGTGATTATATCAGTCTCCAGCCTTATTTGAACACCCATTTTTCGGCCCAAATAAAAGAAACATTTCTAAAAATACGATTGGACATAAACTCAACCAAGAGGGTTCACCAACCTGGATTCAGCAATGGCCAAATACTAGATGTAGACTGCATGGGTGGCCACGTGAAACTTTATTACACAGAGTATGCGCGTGCCCTAAATTGCTTTATTTTCACACCTTTATCCCTTAAGGCAGGGGTAAGATCAGCCAGCTAGGACCTTATTTTATGTTTATAGGTTGAATTAATTCCATTGTATGTCAACTGACAAACTTTTTAGCTAATGCTGAGAAATTATTGGTATTTGCTACCTAAGGGTTGCCTTAAGGAAATACGAATCACATTGGCTGTTTTAAGGTTGCTGACATCTTGAATGATTTAGTGTCCAAATTACCACTGTATTTAGCCCCTACAGGAAATATGTAAAAATACTGATGTACTTTTACTGCTCATTTGCATAATGGAACTTATGGCTAACGTTGGCCTAATGGCTAGGGCGGTCGACCTTGAATCTGGAGAACTGGGTTTGAGTCTTGGCAATGATGCTGAACATCCTGTGATTCTGGGCAAATCACTTAATCTCCCTGTGCCTAACAAAAATGAATGTGACCTCATGTAATGCACCTGGTGCAATGTAAAGCGCTCTGATACCCGATTCGGGTCAAGTTCCCCCTATATAAAACTCTGTAATAAAAATAAAATGGCTTAAAATTCTAGACTTAAGGCAACTTCAGATAACAGGTTTTAATCATACAGCAACACCTTATTGCTCATTGGCACATAATGATTTAGTTGGTGCACATTGGCACTTTATTGCATATTTGCACAATGTAATATAACGATAATTGTTTTTATTCTACGTTTTTGGGAATGTAATGAAAATATGTTATCAATTTTAAGATTATATCATGTTTGTTTAAATGAGATGTTTATATGTGGTATTAGTGGTGTGTTTCGGATTGCAATATTGTTTTTGTTCAGTAACATATTGTGTAAAGAAACTGAGAACTGTGCTTGTTTTTTATCCTTTTATTTTAAGGTTTTCATTGCAGTGACTTTTGTTAATCAAGCAATGAAGAATCAGTACAATATAATGTACATATGAACTGATGTCCAAGTTGCCGCCTGACAGATATTGAAGATAGGTTCACTGAGTGCCAACGCAGTAGTAGCTTCCCTGGTTCCTGGCCAAATAAAGCTCAGGCTTTCAGCAGACTGTTTCTCGGACAATGCATTGCAAATCATATTACAGAGGACTATCTACAGTGATATGGTCCTTTTTTCGACAGCCTCACTCTTCTTTGCACCAGTGAGCCCCACAAACAGCTGATAATTCACCCAATAGTCCCTGGTATGATTGATGTAAAAGCACAAGGCTCTATTGAGGTCAAGCGGTAAACCCTCTCCTTTGACTCCGAGGGGTAAGTTGGAGCAAAGTATGCAGGAAGTGTAATGGATTGTATGACATAGAAAGGCAACATAAAGGCATCACAACTTTGGCAGAAAGGTTGCCGTAGTACGCGATACCAGTTTGTCTGGGAAAATGGTGAGGTACAGTGGATGAACAGCCACATCTTGCAACTCATTCACATGATGAGCTGAAATTATTCCCTTGAAAAACAGTTTTGAGAGTCATTAGGAGCAAAGGACAACTGTGCATCAGCTGAAATGGTTCGACAGATAAGGAAAGTGAGCACCAAATAAGGTCTCACTACCGCATCACAAAAGGCTTGGGTGAAAAAATAAGAACCAGGCCTTTAAGAATACGCATCACAACAGGTGACTTAAATATGAGCGGTAGCTTCCGAAAATGCAAAAAAGGCCAAAGCGGGGGACAAATAACCTTTAATGGTGCCCACGGCAAGTCCTTGCTGGGCACATAAAGGAAAACAACCAAAAACTTTGCCTGTAATGGATCGGTGTTATAGAGTCAACGTTTTTCGTAGATAGACACCTGGCTGGCCACTAGAATGACATCCACTACATAAGAAGTGAGAACAGGCCCTGGTGCAAGCTGGTGCACTGCTGCAGTGACAGAAGGTCCTCCCAAAGCGGCAGCCTGATCTGAGGACAGATGCTCCTGCCCAGACTTTCCATGTCACACACTCTCCAGGCCCAATACAGAGCCTTATGGAAGACTTAGGCCTTGTCGTTTCTGATCTTCTTCAGTAATCTGGGCATGAGAGGATCTTGGGGAGAGGATGCAGCTTTACAGCTAGAGCGGTCAACTTCGAACCTGAGAAACTGGGTTTGAGTCTTGGCAACGGCGTTCAACATCCTATGATTCTGGGCAAATCACTTAGTCTCCTGTGCTTAACAAAAATGAATGTGTCCACCTGTAACGAAACTGGTGCTAATGTAAAGCGATCTGATACCCGATTTCTCGGGTCTAGTTCACGCTACACAAAACTCAAAACAAAAAAAAGAAATGAGAGTCCGAGAAGGGAAGCCATACAATAGAGGTGCGCGCTTACCACCATCAGTCAGGTGCGGCCCATTACATTGGTTCCCTCACTCGTACAAGAATACAATCACGAGCAAGTTCCTAGATATGGGGCTGCTCCTGGCCAAGTGAGATATCACCATGCACTGGAAGGTGAAGAAGGGCTCAAGTGTAGCACGGTGGAAAGCGGAGCTCCTCAAATGGGCAGAATATGAAGGTGGGATTAGGCTGCAGATAGCTAAAAGGACAAGTAGTGAGAGGCACTGGAGGCGGCAGGAGCTTGGGAAGGGTTAGTTGCAGAGCTTAAATCCCTCAAAGACACTGAGGACAAAGACGTCATGGGTACACCCCCCGGAAGCATTAGTTTTAGCTGCAGACAACTGTAGGTACCTTGGGGCCTGGAGAGTTGCTAACAAGTACGGCATGTTGCCACCTGGAATGGTTGTGATCCCCTAGGGTGCTAACCCAGTCCACGTAAACACACAAACTGGGAAGCTGATCTATTGTACATTAATGTCTTGTATGCAAGTGACACGCCTGGGAGGGAGGGAAGGGGGGTAGAAGTGGGAAGGGAGTTCCATACCTGGGACTGCATACCTGTAAGGGAGCAATACTGTGAGTGAATACTGGGCTATTTGAATATACTGGCCGGCCACTATTCTGTATGTCACTTGTGGCCCAAATTGTATCCCACGATGGCTAATGATTATGTTACTGAACAGCGGAATTAGGGCATAATGCCCTCATGTCACCTTGGTGAAACTTAATAAAGTTTGCTTACAAAAATGAAAATCAGTCAGGTACGGCCCATGCAGGTAAGAATCGTGGGGCGGGGTGGGGGGATTTAACAGACAACGCCGAGGGAAAATGAATTATTTATTTAATTTTGCCTCTGTTGTGTCTGTCGAATTCCCCCCTCTACCCCACCCCACCGCTCGTTCCTGCACTGGCCGCTCTTGCTATCACATCTGGGTGCGTACGGAAAGGGCTCCTCCACTGTACCAATTGTGGTCGAGCAGCTATCACTGCAGGTTTTTGTGGACTTCTCCGAACCCCCTTGGTGCTCAGCCCACTAAGAATTCAGATTTCACTAGAAAGTCTGAATGGCCTGCTTGCGGACTTTTCAATCAGGGTGCAGGAGGCCAAGAAGTGTCAGGGCCACTCTCCCAAATGTCCCAGACTTGTTGAACCAAAGAGAAGGCCCAAAACTAAACAGTATCCAGGATGACCCTGAGGAACGTGATCCTCGGTGAAGGAGTCAGGTGTGACTTCCTTACACTGAATAGAGAGCCCCAAAGATGTTAGGTAGTTCCCAATCACCTGAAGATGGTTGACGTCTTACTGTGGCGAGCCCACCTTCAACAGCCACTCGGCCAGGTAGGGAAAGACTGGTATTCCCACACTCTGAAGATGTACTGCAACCACTGTCATAACTTTTGAGAACAACCAAGGGGAACAGATAAGGGCGGAAGGGAGTGTGGAAAATTGAAAATGCTCCAGGCCCACATTGAACCGCAGGTAATGCATGCAATACTGCAGGACGCAAATGTGAAAATAGGCATCCAGCAGGACCAGCACTAACATCCAGTCTCCTAGATCCAGAGCAGATAGTACTCAGGCTAACTTAACCATCATGAGTTTGTGCTTTTTAAGGAGGAAGTTCAAAAAACAAAGATGTAAAATTCAACAAGGGATCCCTGCCCTTCTTCGGCACTAGAAAGTAACAGATGAACCATTCAGTCCTGATTTCTGATGCTGGGATCCTCTCTGTGGCTACTTTGTCCAAAAGTGCCTAAACCTCCTTCCGCAAAATGAACAAATCGTCCTCTGACAGCTGCTCTGATTTAGGTGGAACATGCAGCGGTTCGGAGAGGAATGGCAGGGTATATCATAGCTGTATGATTTGGAGCACCCATCTGTCCGATGACTCTGCCACCGATGGAAGCAAAAGGGTGTTGGAAAGTATGGGTCTTACAGGGTATTCAATGGGTCATACTGGATGCTATTGGCATGTTAGCTGCAATACTATCGCCGCTAACGCGCTGATCCATGCTATCGCGTGAATTCCTATCACGGGTTAGCGGGAGTTTTCGCATCCTTTCCCAGAAACTATCGCATGTTACCAACGTGTTGATAATACGTTGAAAACAATGCGAAAAGTATCCGGGAAACTATGCAATACATAAAATGATTATAGCTTGCGCAGGCAAGCTTTATCACCATTGCTAGATAATATGCCTCTATATTTAATAGTTGTTAAAAATCCATTTCAATGGTGAAATCATATTACATTAAAGTAGCTTTGTTTCCTTTGCACTGCTTTAAACTCCTAGAAGCTAAATCTCCGATTGGTTCTCCCACTTCGGCCAGCCAGTATTTAATTAGGTGTGATAAAGTGTGAACTTGTTCCTGGCAGTAAAACAATGGACTGACTTAAATGAGCACATATGACCCCTGTGAACCTGAGAAAATCTGTAAGCGGTTGGCTATGAAGATCCTTTTTGAAATTAAAGTGACAACTCTTGAATGAATGTCACATCTTGCTTGAAGTGCCTGCTAGGGCTTTTCATATGACATTTAGGACGCATTTCAATGAGCCATCCACTGTGAAAGGTAAATGTTAGCGGACACTTGATCATGACACTACTCTTGCATTCTCAGCCAGTCTGGGCCCAATCACAGTGGACCTCTGTTGGCATTACCATGTCACAGCATATTTGCCAGGTCTATTAGGTTTACATTTAACAATTTGGGGTGCACTATAAAGGAAGGAAAAAGAATGCCACAATACTTTATGGGTATCCACTGTCTAGTTGCTAAAATCACAGGTTTGTTATAACAGGCTTCTATCAATGAGATTTCCGAGGGTACAGGGACTGCATCAAACTGGATTGTGGTGTTAGATCTGGGAGGAGACAGGAATTGCCATATTACATCCCCAACAAACACGCCCAGCACCATCTTGAAAATGGTCAAAAAAGGCTGAGTTATTCATGTGAACCTTTACCTCATTACTCAGCGCATTTCAGGCACCATTCCCACTCACCTGTACTAAGCATAAATATGTGGCACTTCCAGACACCCTTGAGAGAGCACTCCTGGGCCTGTGGAAGATTGAAAGAGCAGTGAACATGCTGTCCTAGACTCAAAACAAGCTTAGAAGAATGAGCCAGTTCTTCCTCTTGGACCCAGGACAAAGAGGTGGACTCCAACGGCCATAAGGCTGACCTCCTGTTCAAGCTACACGTATATAACAAGCTACAAGAGGGCTTTTCTGCAAATGCCCAGTTGATCAGTGGCAACTGGACCTGGACTGGACCCTGCCTGCCACCCTGTTAGCCTCTAAGTGCTTCGCTTGAGATCCCATTTGTACTCGTGGGGGATTGGGATTTAAGGGACTAAAGTCAGAAGTTAAAATCTTTGACCTGTACGAGCCCGGTTAGAGTATGCAACCGCGCTCAATTGCAGTCAGTGTCAAATTGCGCATAAGTCTTTCTCTACTGCAACCATTGACTATTATTTGCACTTTTCTGCTTCCTGGAGCTATTTCTACTTAAAACTCAAACAGTTCTTTGGTTCCCCTTATTGTTTCTTTCTCATTTAGGTGTCAACTTGTTTATTGAGTTCTATGTCAGAACTGGAGGGAAGGATTATGCCTTCTTTCTTCATTTTATTCAAATAGCATCTCATTTAAAAGATGACATGAACCCCTGGTAAAAGGTAGTTTAGAAAAACTCATAAGAACAGCCAATCATGGCATAGCAACACTATCCAGTCAGGAGGCTCATGGCCCCAACATAGTCCTCTCTCACTGGCCCCTCACGCTCATTCTCCGCTGCGACGCAACCGAGATAAATACCCTTCAGTTGTTTTCACTGTGTGGTGCTTAATTTATGCGTATATTGTGCTGTATTGAGCTTGTTTTATATCATGATTGCTTGGTTTAATTGCATGTTATACTGCTGATTTCAATGTGCACGTGTCACTGTGTCTTTTCCGTGTTGCTGTTGCTCTGTGTAATGCGCTTTATCTGCGCAGCGCTCGGTGCTTTGTTGTGGCATAAATTTCCCCTTTTTAGGTTTCGCTGGAGGGCGGAGCTCTTAGCTCCGCCTCCAGAGAAATCTCTTGATTTCCAGTAAGGAGAATGGAATACGCCCCCCTGTCCCATTGGCTAGCTCCATAAATGGAGGCTAGCCATTGGAACAGAGATCTGTCCGTCAAGGCCGGACCAGATTCGGGGGCGTTCCCGAGATTTTTTCCCAGGGCGGAGTTACGTTTTTTCCCGTTCCCTCCCCTTTCACTGAAAGTCTGTCCATTCCCGCCCCCTCCGTGTGCCTTTCCGCCCCCCCCTCGCTGTCCTGTGCACGTTTCCCGCCGTCCGTGTCCTCTCCCGCCCCCTCCCGTCGTCCGTGTCCTCTCCCGCCCCCTCCCGCGGTCCGTGTCCTCTCCCGCCCCCTCCCGCCGTCCGTGATTCAGATTTGCTGTCCATTCCCGCCTCCTCCCGCCCCCTCCCGCCGTCCGTGTCCACTCCCGCCCCCTCCCGCCGTCCGTGATTCAGATTTGCTGTCCATTCCCGCCTCCTCCCGCCCCCTCCCGCCGTCCGTGATTCAGATTTGCTGTCCATTCCCGCCTCCTCCCGCTCCCTCCCGCCGTCCGTGTCCACTCCCGCCCCCTCCCGCCGTCCGTGTCCACTCCCGCCCCCTCCCGCCGTCCGTGTCCTCTCCCGCCCTGCAGAAGACACGCAGACATGTTGCTTCAAACGATCGGTCTGCCTTTCACAAATGTGCTGCCCTGGGGCAATCGTGATGCACAGCTGTGCTGGAGGCTGCGTAATCACTGTAATACGAAACACTGATTGGTCTGCGCCCAGCACCCGCATTTAACGGTAAGTTGTGACAAAGACCATGGCAGTGCACCCTATCTATAATATAGGCCCATGAAGTTAATCATTTTAGAAATGCTTGGGCAATGAGCGAGTGAACTCATCATCGCATGCACCCCTACGTAAATGAGATGGACAGACGAGTAGGTCTCGTGTGCCTGTGGCGTCCATGGTACAGCTTGTCCAGGGCCACTGAGATTTAAAAATTCAGTTTCGCCCGCGTTTTTCACATTATTACGGAACGGCTGTTTTTGCCACATGAGCCACCCTCTACTACTTAATTTTGCACATTAACAAAATGTTTCTTGCTCAAACGGATCAAAATGGACTCCTCAAAAAAACAAAAACACACAGGATGCCGCACAGTGTGCAAATTCTAACTAGTCACCTTACAGTTGCTAATTGCTGTTGTAATCAGTTGCTATACTAGAACTAATGAGGTGCAATCTTTGAGCAGACAATATTAATGTGAGCTAAAAGGACAAAAAAGCTAAATAATACTGCACACATTGTGCTGCATTATGCCTCATAATTTAGTCAACCATGTTAATTTGGTCCTGTACTACCATATAATTCCGGTGACACTGCCTATGTGCGAATTCTGAAAGTACAAATACACCATCATTGTTTGTACACGTAGGATTCTCACGCATACAGTCATGCCAGTATGATATGGTCTGGCATTTAAACAATTAATCCCATTAAATGAGGCTCTTCTTTCTACAGTCTACAGATGTAGGGCTGGGACGAGACTGTCTCACATCATATAGCAACAGTCCAAGCTATTTGCATATATCATTCAACACAGTTATTTAGACAGCCAATGACTTAGTACAATATTTCCAACCCCTCCACTCCAGAAATACAGACCCAAACACTGTGCATAGGACGGCAAATAATTAAATCAGCCAGGCACGTGCTAACCCTTTCTAAATGGATTTTATTTTGGGAGGAAGGGTGACCGCCTCCCTCCAGGTCATCTTGTACTCTAGTTGGTGTCCTGGATTTACGTAGGATAGACTAATGCATCCAGCTTGTAGTCTTGTTTTGCTTCGACTGAACCAATGAGACTAACACATCTGAAATCAATTACTTGTAGCTGCAAAGTTTAGAACTGGAGACAGCGTTCAAAATGACCTAGAAAAAGGTGGTCACACTATTGGTAGGGTTTGCCACAGTTTGATCTGCAGCCTTTTAGTTGTTTTTTTTTTACCGTCCAAGGACTCTAAATCTTTAGCTCGGGTCTTTGGTTCAAGATAAACTCCTTCTTTTCTCACCTGTTGGTTTTTGCGGCTCTTACCCTCTCTTTCTGTGTAGAAGATCTTAGCAGGGCACCACATCTGCCATGATGTATCAGTGAGAGCTCTACTCTCAAAGTAGAAGCAGGTGAGGCATTTTTAAACACATCAGACAAATGGAAGGTGGCTTGCATCTATAAGCCCGGCCCCATCTGCTTCGAAGGCTTCCGCTTTACAGCAGCAACACGAGTGGAGCACCACACAGAGACACCCAACACTTGCCACACTGCAAACATGCATTTTCTACCCCTACAAAACAGACTTGGTATCCTCTCACCTGACCGGCCAGGGGGTCGCTTTAGGTTCATGAAAGTGGTATAGAGGGGCAATACAAGTGCTACTTTATTATTTATTTTTTGTTAGAGTTTTATATAGCGCAAACTAGACCCGAGACATTGGGTATCAGAGCGCTTTACATAGCACCAGTTTCGTTACAGAAGGACACATTCATTTTTGTTAGGCATGGGGAGATTAATGATTTGCCCAGAATCAGGAGTAATGGTGCGGTTTCTCATGTTGTTTGAACGTCTTGCAAGTATCTAAAGCAGCTCGTGAATGGCACCGGGGTCCTTAGGAACCATCAACAAATAACAGAAAAAAATACGACCCCAGCATAGAGCAACAAGCATTTACAATGCAACGGTTTCGCCTTTGGAAAAGTTAGAGCGATTGGCAATGTAAAGGACAATGCCATTTATTTATCTGTTTTCAAAACCAACACAAATACAAATGTTGTCATTTACAATGCCAATAGCTCAAACTTTTCCAAAGGCGAAACCGTTGCATTGTAAATGCTTGTTTCTGTTATATTTCTACCGCGGGAGCGTTTCTCGCTCCAACGCGGCGGTTGCTGGTGATTTGCTTGCAGCACTGACCTCCCACCGCCAGGGAGCGTGGAAGGCGATGCGGAATTCAGCAAGATGTTTGAATTCCTCACATTCTTTGGAATTCTGTCAGTGCACGCATTCCTCCTGAAGCGGCCGTCTGAGGCGAGACGCCCTGCTGGGTCAATACGTGATCGGGCAGCTTTCCAAAGAACAGCCGATCGCCTGAATTATTAAATTAACGCTCTGCTGCCCAGTGGAATTGGGAGCAGAGTCTGTACCTTGCATTTGCTTACGACCTGAAGTGGGGTCTGTACTCAAGGCCTAGAGGCCTATGAGGACACTGCCCGGACCGGCTCCCTTGTGACAGGGGTAATTTTCCACTTTTAAAATTAATTACACCAGCAAGAGTGTCCCAAGGGGTTAGAAAACCCCATCTAAATTGCAAGACGTTCTCACCAAAGGACAGGCTGATACCCAGCCCTTAAAATATAGTGCCTACCTCAAGGCCTGGGGTACTGCTACCCAGACACCCCTAATTGGTCCCTGACCCTATAGTGACCTGACCATGGAGTACCAAGAGGACTACCAGGACATGGAGGACCCTCTGGCTAACCTCCTTTGGGGTGATGACTTTTATGAGGCAGTTGACACCTCAATTTATCGTGCAGTGATGGAGGCCATGACTCCATTAGAGGAGAGACTCTCCCGCCAGATTGCCCAAGCCTTTGAGAGGCTAAATCCCCACCCCACCACACCTGTTCTCCCCCCTTCAACCCCGGAGGGAACACAACAAGGGGAACAATCCCCTCCACCAACCACATGGTCCCACGACTGGGGGTGGATCTGGATGCACTTGCCAGTCCACCTGTTCTACCTACAGTAAAATCCCCATCTCCTCCGCCAGTTGAGCCTAACACTGATCTAAACGCGGTAGGAGACGCAGACGATGAACCAGGCCCATCAAGGCCTTGGCTTACGTCCCCCCCTTCCCAGTCTACCCAGAAGGCATCAGAAATGCTTGACCCTGATGATATTATACACCCACAATCCCCTGAATGGGCCCCGGCTGACAAGGTTGCTAATTAGGTGGCGGGTCGCATTCGTAGTCCACTGAAAAAGGAGGCCCATAATTGCCTCCGGGCGGACTTCCCCCACCTTTCATTTGAGGGAAGGGCAAGATAGACCCCGGAAATTGACCCTTGCATGGCCACCTTATTACAGAAGCTCATTAGGAACCCTAGGAAGGGCATTGACAGGTCACGGTGGGCATGCCAGGATAAGCTCCTGGATGCCTTAGGCTCCATTAAAAAAATCTTAGATATAGCAGAGGAGACCAAAGAATCCGGTTCCATAATTTCCATGGATACTTTGTCAGGGTGGGCCCAGAGAGCCATAAACTTTTTGGGCAATGCTAATTGCGCCCTGTCCACCGAGCACTGCCGCTCCCTCCTCATTAAACTTGGCCCTAAATTGGGGGACCTGGCGTACTCTGAGGTGGCGCCATTGCCCAAGGAGGCGTCTTCGGAGAGCCTTTTGTTAAAGAACTTGGCAAATTTGTCAATGCTTTCACGTCACTGGACAAAGCCCAGACAACTATAAAAAGGGTGTTCCCTCGTATTTTTCATGGGGCCTCCCACCAGAGTTACCAAAGGGGACAAGGCGCCAGACATGGCCAGTATCAAGATCAGTCCAGATTCGGGAATTTCTACCCCATGAGAGGACGTTGTGGCAAGAACAGAGGTTTCTGAGGAGCAGCAGCTGCCTCAAGTCCCGATGAGTTTTCTCCCTTCTTCCCAACTAAAAATAAGGAGGTGGCTGGCGAATTTTTCCCAGGCTTGTAATTCCATCACGCGAGATGCGTGGGTCCTTCAGATGGTGCAGGTGTTCCACATAGATTATCTTGGGGAACCTGTCCAGCAGTCCAGACCCTGTCCCATTCAGGTATCACTCCAAGAAGCCGCCCTGGTAGACGAGGAAGTTACATCCCTCCTCAACAAGGGTGCCATTTCCCTTTCCTCACTACATCCCGGGTTTTTTTTGTGTTTTTTTAAAAATGTTATTAGGTATTTATCCCATTTTATACAAGACAAGCAGAGCAGATGTCAATGTAAGTAACACAGGAAAGATAGCACATTATTATACATTGGTATATAGAAGATATATAAAAGAAAAACCAGAAGATACACAAATCAAAAATAGGATTCTGCAGTTTACGCTTGGATCCAGTCCATTACAGGTCCCCATATCTTCATTCCCATTGACCTTTTCTTTCGACCCTTTGTTCTATATATAGCCAATTCCAAATTAAACATAGCAAGTAGCCCAGCCCGCCAAGTCTCAAAAGAGGGGGGAGCATTGCTGATCCACTCTCGCGTAATGCACGATCGTGTTAGCGCCATACAGATAAACAGAAATGTTTTCCTATCTTCAGAAAGTATATCTGCCGTAACACCAATCAGTACCATTTCCCCCGTTATAACCACTGTCGACCCAAATAGTATGGTCAAAAAATGTTCTATCGAAGAAAATAAACCTTTCAGTTTTGGGCAAGAAAAAAACATATGTAGGGCATCTGCTGCATATTCCCCACATCTACTACAAGTTATGCCCGCCGTTGTCCCCCATTTTGATATCTTCCCAGGCGTGTAATAAAGATCAAATAAAACCATATAATGTTGTGAACGGGATCTCCTTGTAATTAAATTTTTATTTGCTAGTCTAATTGATTCCTCTATATTAACTGAATCCCGATCTAACTTCACTGCCCATTTACTTTGATACACTCCAATATCATCAGGACATGATTCCATAAGGATTTTGTAATATCCTCCAATTAACGTTTTCCTAAACATACTATCAATGAGAGAGATTCTCTTTAACTGTGACTCCGGGTGGGCTCCTAATTTATTAATATAGCTATGAATTTGCACATACTTAAAAAAAATCAGTGCCTGGTAAATTAAACTTTTCTTGTAGGTCAGAAAAGGGGAGAAGACAGCCATTATTAATTATATCACCTAAATATTGGATGCCCTTCATACGCCATCTATTCATCAAACGATCATAACAGATTGGGGGGAGGATACCTGGTGCAGAAAAAGGTGTATAAACAGTGATTTTTGAGATTTCTATATGCAGCTTAATTAATCTCCATGCAACATAGGCTGATTTTAATGTCTTAAATCTATTTTTTTTAAAGTAACTAGGCTCAATCATTTAAATCAAACACCCCCGACATTCCTCCCCCAATGCAAACTCATAAATAGATGGCAAGTGACTCGGCAACAACCTTGCACTTTCGCCAATCACTAAAGGGTGTAATAAATTGTAGAACAGAGGCCAAATATTAATACAGAAAATACGGTATTCCCCAGCCACCCCTTTCTTTAGGTAATATCATTTTTTTATACGCACGCCTATGCCATAAAAACCTTGCTGACATTCTATCTAGTTGTTTAAAGCAGCTAGAAGGAAATTCACGCGGTATAGCGCGGAACATATATAAAAACTTGGGAACAACCGACATTTTTAAAACATTAGCCCGCCCTAATAATGATAAATAATGATAAATGCAAATTATCTGTTCTTTCCAGCATTGAATTTACCTTTTTCAAAACCACATTCAAATTTTATTCCGGAATACTAGATAATGGTAATGCTATTTTAATGCCTAGATATGTGCCCTCTGACACTGTTGTTATTTGTGAGGGTGGGGAAGAATCTTGGGATAGATATAATGTTTGTGTTTTCGATATATTCAATTTATATCCTGAAAAGGATCCGAATTGAGTTGCTAAATCTTCTATTGTTGGGATTGCTCTCTGAATATCTGTCGTTACTACTACTACATCATCCGCAGATGCGAATGGCCTGTAGTTCATCCGAGAAACTTGAACTGGCTCAGCAGTATTCAGTTTATTTAAAAAAATATCAATATAAAGAGCAAATAATAACGGGGAACAAGGACATCCTTGCCTTGTTCCACGAAAAATCGGAAAAGACGCGGATTCCTGCCCTGCTATTTTAATAGATATTGTTGGAGAGACATATAGAGCTTTTAATGCCGATATCATCTTTGGACCAAAGCCTTTCTGATACATCACATCCCAAAGATACGGCCATGCTACCCTGTCGAATGCCTTCTCGGCATCCAACAGGGTAATTCCCATAGCCGTCTTGGTCACCTGAGCCCAGTCCATAAGAGCAATGAGACGTCTAATATGATCTGTAGTATCTCGGTTGGGTATGAATCCATGCTGGAAATTCGAGACAATAGATGTCATTATGCTAGATATCCTAGTAGCTAAAATCTTCGAGTAAATCTTACTATCGGCATTAATTAAAGATATTGGTCTATAGGAGTCCGGTAAAGAGGGTGACTTATCTTTCTTGAGAAAGGCCATAATGATTGAATGTCTCCATGACTCAGGTGCCCTACCTTTCTGTGCTTTTAAAAGTGTCAACAGGAAGTCTTGCTTCAATAGATGTCGGAATATCCTAAAAAATTCTAATGGGATACCATCAGGTCCCATGGCCTTTCCTAATGCAAGAGAAAGAATTGCAGCTTCCGTTTCTTCCCAAGTTATTTCTTTCTCCAGAGATGTAGCCTGGTCTGAGGTTAGCTTGGATATTGTTCCATTATCATTAAACTCCAGAAAGCAATCATCTGATGAATAATTAGTTATTTCATCCTTGTATAGTTTACTATAATATTGCCTAAAGACTTCCAAGATCTCATCTGGTTTTTCAACACTTTGTCCTATCTCGTCCTGAATACTATTTATACAGTTAATAACTTCCTTTTGACAATTTCTTTTGGCTAGAACTCGACCTGTGTTCTCCCCCACCTCGTAAACTTGCTCCCGATGAACTGCTATCTGCCCAGCTAATTTCCTTGCGAACTCTTCATATAGCCTTGATTTATGAATTGCTAAATCTGTCATTATCTGTTCTGTGTCTTGAGAAAGCCTTATAGCTGTTATAAGCTTATGTTCACATTCCTATAGTATCTTAAACTGAGCTGCTATGGGATCACGTGATTTCCTTTGATTATTTATTGTATAAGACAACGTCTCTCCACGTACCCCCAACTTAAAGGCATCCCAAACCATCTGTGGTGAAGCAGACCCACGATTACATTCTAAAAAGTCCTTAATCCACTTTCCCATATGTTCTATGTAACGTGTATCTGCTAACAATTTGCGTTCAAACGTCCATAAATTTCGTGTAGGAACACCTCTTGACTCAACCGCAAGCTCTGCTATAATTGGATTGTGATCCGATATTATTTTGGGATAAATATAATAATTGAAATCTTTAAACGCACTAGCAGTTATAAAAAAATAATCTAACCGAACAAATTTCTGGTGGGGGGGCTGAAAAAAACGTATAACGAGGGGTACCCAAGCCTTTAGCATGACCGACATTCAATAATCCAAATTCCCTAGCCAATCCTCTCAGAGCTTTATAAACCTTGATTTTCCTGCCTAAATATGGTGAATCGTTGGTTATATCATATTGTCCCTCTAAATGGATGTTAAAATCTCCGCATAATATTAGAGGAGCAGGCCATCCGCCAAGCTCAACACTAAGGAAGTTTAGAATTTCTGGATCGTCCAAATTAGAACCGTATATGGCACAAATCGTCCAGGAATTATCCCTTATCCAGATCTCACTAATCACCCATCTTCCATAAGGTCAGTTTTTAAACATTTACATGCCCCGCTCCCCCTCTTCTTCAGTATTGCCATGCCTCTTATATTAGTGCTTTGTCGGGTGCATCCTACAACCTCCAGACCCAGATCATTAAGCAAGTGTCTATTGCTCCACAATAAGTGGGTTTCTTGTAGACAAAGAATATCACACTTCATAGATAGCCTGTATTATTTGTGCGGCTATCCCTCTTTTATTTTTGTCATTTAATCCACAGATATTCCATGAACATATCCTTAATTTAACCATTATGAGAAATCAAATAATTTAACAAAGATGATCCATAACATGCGACCTTTCCTCCAGAAATCATAATGCTAGTCTTCATGATACATATATGTTTACTCAACATCTTAAAACAATTTCTTGTCTTCATAGGTTCTGCTCTGCTCTTGCTTGTCCCCTTCTCCCCCCCACCACCCTCAACCCACCCTCACCCCCCCTAGCTCCCACCCACAAAAGGCAAAGGGACAAAATAGTCCCTCTAAGTGATGGATGGAGAAGCAATATGTGTCTCTCTGTTCGCACCCAATCCTCCGATGGCGGAAAAAATATAATAATCAGAAATTGAAGAGCCCCTAACTCATAGGATACTATACAACCCCAATCCTCCAAAAGAGAAAAATGCAATACTTCTGAAGTTAAACGAGCCTCGGTGACCCATAACTTATTATGACTGCAAATAGAAATATAGAATAGAGCAGAATGGGTCTATATAGTTAATTCAGTCTAACAGTTATCTAAATAGACGCTAGGAACTCCTTAGCACTGCTCTCCGAAGTTGAAAATGCGTTTTCTCCTTAAAGATAACCTTGAGTTTAGCAGGATTAAGCAAATATGCCTGCGCGCCTTTGGCTTGAAAGAGAGATATGAGCTGACGAAGTTGCCACCTCTGTTGTACTATCACCTGGCAATAATCAGGTCTCACAAAAAATTCTAGCCCTTTCCCCTTTCGCTTGCGATCAGGCCTAGCTAGGTCATACAATGCTTCACGCGCAAGAACCTTATTCAGACATATCAAGATAGCTCTTGGCTTAACATTCGAGGTTCCTTTAGTATCTTTTTGATGAAAAGGAAATCGATGAGCCCTTTGGACGGATGTATGACATTACAACGCATGCTTTTACCACGCATGCTTTTACATCGCAAATTTTACAACGCATGCCTTTACAACGCATAGTGCTTTGGGGCGCTGGATAGTGAATTATTTAATTTACTATTCCAACTCCAGTCCCCGTGGATAGTAGGGAAGGTGTTGGATAGTAAATTAAATATATTCCCTATCCTAGAGCGCCCCCCAGCGAAATGCGTTGTAATGGTTTGCGTTGTAAAAGTTGCGATGTAAAAGAATTGCGTGGTAAAGTTGCGTTGTAAGTGATGTTTCCCCTTTGGACTTCTATATCCCACTGCCACTGGGTTAACTCAGGAAATGCTTCTGAGAAAAGTTCCGTGATATATTGGCGAGCATTTTTTCCCTCACTCCCCTCCGGAATACCCAGGACACGTAGATTATTTCTTCTGGATCTGTTCTCTAAATCAACGAGTTTCCAATCAATGTATTCGCGTATTGTCATTAGAGAAGAGATCTGAGTTTTATACTGGTTCATTTCGTCTTCAATCGGTGATATTCTTTCTTCTGCCTCTACTACCCTGGACACCAGTTCGTTACATGTCTTGGCTACTCTTCGGACAGTATTTTGAAGTCTACGAACCGCACCTTGTGTTCGCACATTTTCCACCTTGTATCTTCCCGGTGTTGTAGCATTAGATGATAAATAGTATCCAAATTGATTTCAGAATCTAAATGTTCCTCGGCCATGTTATTATTTTTAGAAGGTTCTGCAATATAATTCAAAGTTGATGATCCTATATTCCCGCCGCTGTTTTCAGAAGGAGGGAGAAGACGGGGCTAGGTCTACCATTATCACCTAGGATTTTAAGCACCGTGCCTTCCTCGGGGGTCCATTGCTCTCTTCTTAATGGTGTAGTATCTGGAAAAGGAGGCCCATAATTGCCTCCGGGCGAACTGCCGCCGCCTTTCCTTTGAGGGAAGGGCAAGATAGGCCACGGAAATTGACCCTTGCATGGCCACCTTCTTACAGAAGTTCATTAGGAACCCTAGGAAGGGCATTGACGGGTCACGGTGGGCATGCCAGGACAAGCTCCTGGATGCCTTAGGCTCTATTAAAAAAATCTTAGATATAGCAGAGGAGGCCAAAGAATCCGGTTCAATAATTTCCATGGATACTTCGTCAGGGTGGGCCCAGAGAGCCATAAACTTTTTGGGCAATGCTAATCGCGCCCTGTCCACCGAGCGCTGCCGCTCCCTCCTCATTACAGTTGGCCCAAAATTGGGGGACCTGGCGGACTCTGAGGTGGCCACAAAGTAATGTACAAAGGACTCTGAGGTGGCGCCATTGCCCAAGGAGGCCTCTTCGGAAAACCTTTTGTTAAAGAACTTGGCAAATTTGTCAATACTTTCACGTCACTGGACAAAGCCCAGACAACTATAAAAAGGGTTTCCCTCGTGTTTTTCATGGGGCCTCCCAACAGAGTTACCAAAGGGGACAAGGCGCCAGACATGGCCAGTATCAAGATCAGTCCAGATTCGGGAATGTCTACCCCATGAGAGGACGTTGTGGCAAGAACAGAGGTTTCTGAGGAGCAGCAGCTGCCTCAAGTCCCGATGAGTTTTCTCCCTTCTTCCCAACTAAAAATAAGGGGGTGGCTGGCAAATTTTTCCCAGGCTTGTAATTCCATCGCGCGAGATGCGTGGGTCCTTCAGACGGTGCAGGTGTTCCACATAGATTATCTTGGGGAACCTGTCCAGCATTCCAGACCCCGTCCCATTCAGTTTTCACTCCAAGAAGCCGCCCTGGTAGACGAGGAAGTTACATCCCTCCTCAACAAGGGTGCCATTTCCCTTTCCTCACTACATCCCGGGGGTTTATTAGCAACATATTCTTGTTCGACAAGACCGACGGTCGCCGGAGGCCAGTTATAAATCTAAGCGAATTCAACGAGTGACTGGTTTACCGCCATTTCAAGATGGAAGGTATTCACCTCCTCAGAGACTTCCTCTGAATTGGATGGTGCATCTAGATTTCAAAGATGCCTATCTGGTAATCCCAATTTCTCCTCCTCGCCTACGATTCCTCGAGTTCCTCTGGCATCATCAAACTTATGAATTCACTGCTCTTCCATTCGGCCTGTCCTCAGCACCTAGGTGCTTCACCAAGGTTCTCAACACGGTTGTGGAGTTCCTGAGAGCTCGAGGCATACGGATGATTTTGTATCTAGACGATCTCCTTCTAGTGGGTTCCTGCCCTCGCCAGCTGTCAGCCCATCTCCAGATGGCAGGGGATCTGCTTCAGAGCTTAGGCTTTGTGGTCAACGAGACAAAATCACTGTTAAAGCCCTCTCCGTCCGAGAACTTTTTTGAGGTTCGTAATAGACTCCACCTCCTCCACTCTAAGCCTTCCTTTCAGGAAGGTGGCGAATATGCGGCAGGAGCTAAGACGTACCCTTTCCAGACAACAGGTATATCTCCGCCACCTGGCTTGGGTGGTGGGTCTCCTTTGGGCATCGATTCAAGCCATCTTCCTGGGAACGCTCCACTATCGTGCCCTACAGTGCCTGAAGGCTAATTTCCTTCAAAAGGGTTATCTGTTCCGTCACCACTTACCAGTAAACCCAACACTGCAGGAGCAAAGTAGGTCCCATTCACTACCCTGCCTTAATTACTACTGTCCATGTACATATATCAGAGCAGCAATAAAAGAAGACACAGAGAGGAGATGTGGGGGGAAACAAGGGAAAGGAAAGAAACAAGATGTGGACCCTCAATACGATGTTCCCCGCCTCCACTGGCCGATGAATCACTGATTAAGAAAGAAAGAAACTTTATTGCATGATTTAAAAAACCTTTGCACAATACAAAAGATAAAACGTTTTGATACTTATTTAATTGATAAAATTATAGATAAAAATGTGACACTTATTGGGTTGGATAGGCAGGATCCTGGTAACAGTAATGAAAGAATGCCCAGCCCTCCATGTGTCCAAACTCTCTTATTTGTGCCCTGCACCTTTGAAGACAATCCCTTCAGAATAATTGTGGCCAGGATTGTGTTTTACTGACTAAAGGTGTCCAGCCTGTAAGCACAGCCCTTTATTTATGTTGATTGTACTTTTCCAGTTCCAACGGGTTTGCCCACAGGGCAGTAATTCTCATTGTTCTGGAGGTCCAAGCATCTGCACGTCTGGCTGAGGTAGCAATCGGCATCTCCCCTTCCCTGTTTTTTTTACTTTTTACTGCACAGTCCATAAATCTCACCAATGCGCAATTTAAATATGTGTGCCGTGGGTCGAAGCAGGCCAATACTGCGGATCTGCATGATTTAACTTCCTTGTTATTCCAGGCCCTCCGTAGGAGGAACCTTCTTTCTTTCAGGAGGCTGGGGCACAGGCACACAACATGAATTATATCTTGCCTATGCTTGCCGCAAAATCGAATTGTCTTCGGTGCTTGTTCTCTTTTCCATTTGGGAAGGTGGCAAGACAAGTTTATCACCCCCAATCTTAATTTTAGAAAACTGAGTTTAGCTCGTGCATTGAAAGTACAAGGTAAATAGCTCTGAGGTGTCAGCTGATCGTATGAGATGAGAGTAATCCAACCATGACTTCTTCTTGCAAGGCTCGCCTTGTCCTCCATTGAGGAGAGCTTTTTTGTGCTCTTTTTTGCTAGCCTTTTAAACTCATTTTGGTTGACATGTAAGTCCCATGCATCGCTCTTGCCAAAGGTTTTTAGCCCACTTGGCAGTTGCATCCATAAGTCTTTGTAAGCCCACCTTTGTGCTACTTAGGAGAACCAAGTTATTTTTTACTGCATATAAAAGATTTGACAGTTGTAAGCTGCCTAGTTTAGGAGCATGAGAATTTACTGTGTTAAGGGCTTCCGGGAGATTTGCTAAAAATAAATTAAAATTTTTGATGTGAAAATTGGTCTTGACAGTCTGGAGCCGTCACCAATCTTAATCCTGATCCATGTGTCCTGAAGCAGTAGTTGTAAGGCTCTTAGTAAACCATCTGGGATGTTCAGAGCGAGAAGCTTCTGCCACAACTTTTCCCTATTGACTTTGTCGAATGCTCGCCTAAAATCTATGAATCCCATGTAAAACGATCTGGTACTAAGCTCCGCCTGATCTATCAGACACGAGAGAGCCATGAGGTTAACCATAGTGCCCGTTCCGCTTATAAAACCAGTTTGGTTTAGCGGGATTATTGAGTGTTCCTCGGCCCAGTCCCGTAATGAATCCAGCAAAATCCCTGAAAAGTACTTGGCTTCATTATCAATGAGCGCAACTAACCGATAATTGCTAGGGGATTTTTTGTCCCCTCCTTTAAAGATTGGAACAAGGATCGATCCTCGCCAAGAAGGTGGAATGTTGTTCTTTGCTAAAATGGAAGTGAAAAGTGGAACTAGTTTGGATGCCCAGAAAGCTGGGTCCTCCTTGAACAGAGCCAAAAGAATTCCGCCTGGTCCTGGGGCCACGTCTTTCCAACCCTTTTTTATCTGCCTTTTGATTTGGTCCTCCGAAACTGTACTGTACTCAATGCAGTTATCATGATTTTGTCTCTCTGATTCCTTTTTGGTTTTTGTACTTTTGTGGGAAAGCTCATCCAATGTTGACCCTGTTCGAAAGTGGTTTAAAAGTATGTTCGTCTCTGTCGAATTGTTGGTGCTCTTTGTGCCAGTGACCTGATTCAGGGTGTGGTCTTGTCGGTTGCTGAAATGGCTGTGCAGAATGAAGTACCATTCGGACTCCAGTATGTTTGATGAGGCAGCTTTCGGGACACAACCCCCAAGACTATTTACAGTATGCCAGAATCTCGCAGAGTTGTTTGACCTTATATCTTGATATAGTTTGGCCCAGAAGGAGTTCCAGTGTGCCCTACGATGTTCTCTTTTTGCTGCCTTCAGGTGTCTATGAGCTCCTCTCAGTTTGGTTATAATTATTGTGTCCATTGGCTTTGCTTTTAATTCCCGCCATAGCCGGTTTATGCCTTTTTTCGCCGATCGTATTACTGGATCCCATGAGATCGACTGTTGGGACCCCGTCGCTTTTCCATGCGTTATTGCTTTGCATATCTGGCTGCCATCTTACTTGTAAAGCTAGACCAATTGGCAATTTGATCTTCAATTACCTCACCAGTGATCTCTATCATGTGCTTTGCCTCCTTTGATACCAGCTGTAGGTTGTTAACTGAGCACTTTATACGTTTTAAGTTGATCGTAAAGTTTTCAAATGCTAGTGTTCCCGCCTCATCATGTTGCACCATTCTGGTGCTAAACAATATTTCTGGAGGCCTGTGATCGCTTTCAGGTCTGTCGCCAAACCCGAAGGTAATTACTTGATTCAGGAGAGAAAGATAGACAAAAGTATAGTCGATTAGAGATGCACCGGTGTTTGATAAGAATGAGAGGCCAGGTCGCTTGTCCGGAGTGAAGTGCCATTGAGCGCTCTTAGGCCAAGATGTTCTAGGTTTCCTTGTAGGATGCGTCCTTTCTGGTCTTCCTTGCGCAATCCGGGGTGGTCCTGTGGTGGTATAGCCCAAACACTTTCCTGTGATTTAATGACCTCGTTTTTTTGGAGGTCCAACATTAGCCACATATTAAAATCTCCAGAAAGTACAATATCCGCATTCGGAAACCATGATCTCATTCTTAGCACTGTCGCTATCAACTCTTCTGAGACTTTTTGCCTGGACGCAGTATTTGGACGAATGTACACATTCAGTAAGATTACGGTTCTGGGCTGGCCTTGGGGGGAATTGAAGGAGATTCCCACAGACTGGAAAGAGTAGGAAGAACTTGCGAGATCCCATGATGTAATTGCATTATTTGTTGATATAAAAATAGCTAGACCTCTGCTGCCTCGTCCCGATGATTTCACTTTGATGGCAGGTGTGTGGTGAGTTTTAAACCCTTCAAAGTGCTGCGACTCTACCAGCCATGTCTCTTGTAATAGTATGATCTCGAATGACCGTAGGTAAGCGATCATGGATTATTCTCCCAGTTTGTTCGATAGTCCGTTGATATTCCAAGAACAGACCCTTAGTAGGCAGGCTCCTTGTTCCTTTTGGTTGCTGATTTGTCAGCATAGCAGCCGGGTTGAATTTAGTGAGTCCGCAAACCATGACCATGAGCAGGTCTGTTCTATTCCCCTTTTTGATTCATGCTGGCCATCTCTTGCCTTTTGGTCTTCCGAGTCGGGGACGGGAGTCCTGTCCCGGGCACTCCTCAGGAACGAGTAGACTTTTCTTTGTTCAGCTCGTGGGTGGTCAATGGGTCGGATTTTTTGGTACGACATGCGGGTATCCTAGTTCCCTGCTGGGGAGTATAGTGATGCCCCACTGATTAAAGGTTTCAGTGTGGCTTAAAATCTTATTCATCATTACCTCACTCGAGCACCAGGCGACCTTCGTGGTTTCATTTGTTTGCCCCTGTCCTGGTGCTATAAATTCAATCAAGATGATATCTTGTGAGGTTATAGCATTAGACAAACCGATGGCTTCTATCAGGATCACTGATTAGGGACAGCAGAGAAACATCAAGTACTGAAGAGAACAACTGTAGAACTCTATTAAGCAACAGTTATGGCAGGGTTATTTTACTTCTTACCACGTCTTGAAAACACTGCGTCAAAAAGGGGGCAGGCAGATAGGTGAATCCATATACATACAAATATTTTCCAAGTCCAAAGAGGATTGAAATCCTCCCCTTCTCAATTGCAGGATAAAAAGCCACTCCAGCAAAAACCTGCTAATACAGAAGCAAAAATAAGGGATCTCTTCTTTCCCGTTGCGGTCTCTGTACGCTTTGTGAAAGCGTCCAAGAAACCCACAACAAAGGGAACTGGTTACAAAATATATGCAGAATTGCCGTAAAAAAAACAAAAAGGAACAACAAACGAACAGTCCTGTACTTCATCAGCAATTTCCAATAGCAGTTCCACAAGAGCTAAGTCAAACGCCCGTCCAGCACTCCAGGGAATACAAAACACGTTCCCGCAGAAGCCAAGATCCAAAGCGCAGGACCAGAACAATGGCAGCTGGCATTCCGGCAAAGCTGTGGGCGAAGTCCTTCCGGTGACCTGAACCTGAATTGAAACCAAGCTTGGCAACGAAGGCATGCATTGTATTTATGACCGCTCAGAGTACGGGAACCACTGCACCCACACCATTACTCTCACAGTACCCAAGAGAAAGGATAGACAAAAGGTAAGGGAAACATGCCCCTACTTATACTTGGGACCTAACAGTATTCTTATTCACACAAGGTTTCCCTGTCCAGGAAGGCTCAAGAGGAGATCCAACGGTGGTTGGGCCACATGGAGGCCTGGAATGGCTGCTCAATTTTCGGTTCAGCGCCGGATCTAGTCATAGTATGATGCCAGCTGATAAGGCTGGGGCGCCAGGTGCGGGGATCTCTCTACGGGAGGATTGTGGTTTCAAGACAAACAGAAGTTGCATATAAATTGCTTAGAACTTCTGGCGGGATCCTTTGCTATCCACTGCTGGATGAGGGACTCAGTGCAGTCATGCGTCCTTCTCAAGGTAGACAACATTTCGGCGGTCAGACATATTAACGACCTGGGAGGCACCAGATTCAAAGCCCTTTCGGATTAGCCCTGAGTTTTGGCAGTACTGCCTAAACAGCCAGGTTTCGGTCACAGCAGAATACTTACCAGGATGAGAGAATCAGGAAGCAGATTTTCAGTCCCGCAATTTCAGGGATTCCAGTCTCTGGAAGCTCGATCCGGGCATATTTGCGATGTTGAACGATCGCTGGGGCCCCTTCTCGGTGGACTTGTTTGCCTCGAGCTTGGACCAACAGCCTCCCCACTTCTTCAGCTGGAGACCAGATCCCCTGGCAGTGGCCACTGATGCCTACCTCCAGGACTGGAGCTCAGAGAAAGGGTACGCCTTTCCTCCCTTCGCGATGAACACAAGAACGACTTCTCAGGTCCCACAACAGTTGGTGGATTTAGTCATAATCCCCCCTTCTGGAGGTCACAAGTCTGGTTTCCAGTTCTTCTGGTGCTTTCCTGGGATTATCCAATCCTACTCCCCCCACTTTCCGACCCTCCTCTTAAGTCCTGACAAGGCTCTGCATCCTCTGGAGCAGCCAAACTTGCTTTGGCTCATAGCGTGGTGGACTTCAGGGGACAATGGGAGGTCCCAGGCCATTCGCAGGAGGCTGAAACCTTCATGTCCAAGGATTGGGCGGACAGCACTGTCAAGAGGTACAGATCCGCTTGGGGCAAATGGTCCTGTTGGTGTATGAGAATGGGATTTTGATCCCCTGGTCGCAGACGTAGTGCGTGTTGTCAATTTCTTGGCATAACTGGCTTCTAATGGCACAGCGTACAGGTTGATAAGTACCTTTCAGGCAGCCATATCTTCAGGGCATATGCTGATTAATGACACATCTGTGGGCGAACACCCGATGGTGTGCAGGTTGTTACGAGGTATTCGGATCTCTTTACCTCCACAGCCTCGCTACTCCGATCTTTGGGACGTTAAACAAGTGCTTAACTTGTTTCTGTCCTGGCAACTGAACCATTTTCTCTCAGGAAAGAGTTATCGGCTAAGCTGGCAATACTCCTTTGCCTCATCTCCTGCAGGCGTGTCTCCAATGTCAGAGCATTAGACGTCACAGGTATGATGTTTACTCCTAATGGAGTGACGTTCGCTCTTTTCAGAAGAACAAAGTCTCATAGTAGGGTTATTTCCTACCCAGAATTTCCAGACTCTCCGAAACTGTGTGTAGGTAGATGTCTCAAGGCATATGAAGAGATAACAGAAGAGGTTCGTCCCTCAGGGGAACGTCAACTACTCATTGCACTCCGGAAGCCTTTTAAGGCGGTCTCGTCACCTACCATTGCTAGATGGGTCCGATGGGTGATGCAAGAAGCAGGCATTAGCCTCCGTCACATTGGAGCCCATTCGGCATGGGGGGCAATGGCCTCTAAAACATTAGACTTGGGTGCACGTTTAGAGGATATCCTCAATGCAGCAGATTGGTCTTTGGACTCCACCTTTAAAAGGTTCTCTTTCAAGCCGGTGCTGGACATGGCTCACTTCGTTGTGAGCAAGCTTTGAAATAGCATAATCCTCGCCTCCAGAAATACTGGACTGTACTGAAATAGAATGAAAAATCTCCTACCTAGTGTAACGGAAATTTTTAATTCTATTAAGGACTCAGAGGCTAGGATTATCCCACCCTAAGGTCCAAGGAACGATATCCCTCCCAGTATTTGAGTAAGTAATCTTGCTTGTCTAAAAGGGTTTGGTGGGACAAGTTTGTTCTATTGTGCACTAACTGTATTTGCTACTTAGTTTCGCAGGCTTTGTAGTTTGTGCTCAGATGGTAATATTTCTTTGTCTTGTTAGGTTCTGATGCAAACAAACAGGATGCATGAAGGTAATCCGACAGCTGGCTTCGCGCAATGAAAGATGGCGAGGGGCCAGTGAGAGAGGGCTATGTTGGGGCCATGAGCCTCCTGACTGGACATTGTTGCTATGCCATCATTGCGTGCCCATGTGAGCAGGTCGCAGCCAACCAACATCACGCATGCAGCACCTTGCCCACATCTCTGCACCTCTCCACAATGGTATCTGAGAACCGGTGAATAGTTAATTACATCCTAGAAGGTTCTTGTGCATCCTGTTGGTGTTGGAATATAACACATCATGTGTATTCCAACACCAACAGGATGCACAAGAACCTTCTAGGAGGTGGACCTTTGTGATTATCAATACCTTGACAAGAGGAGGACGTGCCCACCTCGGTGCCTACCAGCACCACCTCTTCTATCCCCCTTTTTTTTGATTTCTTCTAGTTAATTACATCCCCATGCACATTTGAGAAAGCATCGGGGTCCTTCTACATCAACACTGCCATTTAAATGTGCTAAAAAGCCAATAGTTTTGAAAGGGCAGTCATAAAATATTTTATCACTTTCATATAGTCTGCTTAGAGGGAGGCAACAGGTAGGGTATGCAAAGAAATGCACTGTCCCTTAGCTTTTGGTTTGAAGTCTCTAATTGTGAGCCTTTAGTGCAAATAAAAGAGAACTCCATATATATATATATATATATATATATATATATATATTACCTACTGGCGGTCGCCAGTAGGTATATATAGTTAGGATTTTTTCTCTATGGGTTTTTTGAAAATTCTATGTCTAATAACTTTGCCGTTTGTGGACGGAATTGGCTGAAATTTTCAGGAAAATGGCACATTTTGTTTCTGAGCAGCCTTTGAAAATTTGGGGGGGGTTCGTCAAGGGGGGGCCGAGAAAAAAGGGGGGTCCCAAAACGTGTTTTTAACATTGAGTTTTCCATAGGGCGGTTGGCCTCACTTTTAGCCCGAACGGCTGAATGGATTTGCACGAAACTTGGCAAAATTGTAGGGACTGGTAGCCCGATGTGCCTTTTGTAGGTCTCAATATATGTGCTCCAGTGGATTTTGAGAAATTAACGTTTAAAAAAAGATATATATCTGTAACAGCGGACCGGGCAGCGTCCCAGGACGCGTACTTTTCGCGCAACGGAGCTTTGTGAAGCGAAGCTGATTGGTTCTCTGGCGTCTGTCAACATTCCAAAAAGTCCGTAGCGGCCGCCATCTTGTCTCTCGGTAGGATCGAGAGACAAGAGGAGGCCAAAGCGAAGGGGCAAATGACCATAAGGGGGAATAGTAGATCCTCGCTGACCCCCTACGTTTGATGTGGAGGTTTTAAAAGGGCCCCGCGGGGCAAAAAAAAACCAAAATAATAATAATCGAACGGCTGAATGGATTTGCACGAAACTTGGCAAAATATTAGGGACTGGTAGCCCGATGTGCCTTTGCTAGGTCTCAATATATGTGCTCCAGTGGATTTTGAGAAATTAACGTTAAAAAAAAGATATATATCTGTAACAGCGCACCGCTTCGCGTACTTTTCGCGTTACGGAGCTTTGCGAAGCGAAGCTGATTGGCTCTCCGGTGTCTGTAAACATTCCAAACAGTACGTAGCGGCTGCCATCTTGTCTCTCGGTAGGATCGAGAGACAAGAGGAGGCCAAAGCGAAGGGGCAAATGACCATAAGGGGGCATAGTAGATCCTCGCTGACCCCCTAGGTTTGATGTGGAGGTTTTAAAAGGGCCCCGCGGGGCAAAAAAAAATAATAATAATAATAATCGAACGGCTGAATGGATTTGCACGAAACTTGGTAAAATATTAGGGACTGGTAGCCCGATGTGCCTTTGCTATGTCTCAATATATGTGCTTCAGTGCATTTTGAGAAATTAACGTTCAAAAACAAGATATATATCTGTAACAGCGCTCCGCTTCGCGGAGATAAAATTATATCTGTATTACCTAGCTGTTGCTAACACCAGTTAGCGACGGCTAGTAGGAGATAGCGACCATCTTGGGTCCCACTTTGCATGTGAGTGATATTTATCACTAATGACATGCAAAGTGGGCATGCCAAGATGTTAGCGACTGGAAACAGTCGCTAACATCGCTATCTCCTATTATCAACTTTTGGAAATATTCGAGATAAGCGCGAATATCTCCAAAAAGTAACAGCTGCCCTGAGCAGTTCTTAGCCATGTTATCCAATGGGAGGTGGATAACATGGCTAAGAGCATTAGCTCGGTAATGCATGAATATCGCTGAGTTTTCAGCGATATTAATGCATTGCGGTCGTTTTTTATCGTATTTGCGATAAACCTTGATAATAGCAAGGTTTATCTGCGATAATTTCTGACGGTAAAAAAATCTTTGCAATGCATCGTTAGGGATAAATATCGCTTAACTTTGGTAATATGCCCCAACGTCTGTTAACGTTCGATTCGAAGGAAATCAGGAAGTGTTGAAAAACATTGTCTGCGCCATCTTGTCTTTTTTCAAATGCCACACTTTTGTCGTGCACGGCAGCCATTTTAGATGCCTTGACCAGACCCACTCTGTGCACGCTGTCGATCCTTAGCATGGCTCCCCACCCTCGCAAGCATCTCACCCAGGCAGTGGTCACCCCCGCTCTCTGTCTTATGCATGGGTAATAAACCTCCCCCCATCTGCGCTGCTCTTCCCTGAGAATCACACCCTGTGCCCGCCCGACACCTCCCTTTCGCCCTATTCACTACCGCACCCTCTGACACTCCTTTTCCTCTGTGTCCGATTGTCCAGGCCGGTCCTAGGCTATCAGCTAGCCCTGCAGATGTAGTTTATGGCCACAGCTGTAAAGAATCACCCCTCTTCAAAGGAGTTATAGTAGATCAAGGCCCACATTCGATGAGATCCGTCACAGCAGAAGCGTTGCTATTATCTGAAAACCATCCTGTATTGTGATTGGGGAGGGGACCGAGCGTGAAGCGGAAGATTCCAGGGATGACTCTTTGTACATCAAAGTTTTTACAATTATATGTCACATTAAAAATATATAGCACTCCGACAAAGTAGTAAGATTATAAAACTTTAATAATTTATAAATATATACAAGAAAACAAAAATAGTAATAACATATAAACATTTTTAGGGAAAAACAACGAAGTAGCGGTCGGCTGTGCGAATAGTCCCAACGCAGCACAACGTCCAGATTTCCGGCGGGGGGTGGGTCATCAGTAGCAAACTGTTGTGCGAATAGTTCCAAGGCAGCAGAACGCGCCGAAATCTAGATGACACGAAAGTGATGTCTAGTAAGTTGCCACCCAGCAAATAACGGCGTGGGGCGTCGCGGGGGGTGGGTCATCAGTAGCAAACTGTTGTGCGAATAGTTCCAAGGCAGCAGAACGATGGCACCAAGGTGATGTCCAGTAAGTTGCCGCACTGGTTTTGGTATCCTACAATGCTGCTCCGAATAACGGCGTGGGGCGCCCCGGGGGAGGCGGCGTGAACGGGCCTCTCCAGGTGGAGTCTCATCTGTTTTAGTGGGGCGCCCCTTTACCGTTTCAGTTGCCATTCCGTCCGCTTTTGGTCCACTGTGTCAAAATCCGCCATTCAGCTGAGTTGCGCCCACTCTTGCGGTGCAGCGATAGGCGGCTGCCACAGGACTCTCAAAATGGCGGCAGGCTCTTTCCTTTTTGGGCGTGGTCCACTGAAATGGCCCTGGGACACCTTGGAAATCGGACGCTTGTCTGCTAGGTCTTGGACCCCATTCTCGAAAGCGTCCCCTCCGCCTTGAGAATTCATCAAAAGTTTTGGGGGCCCCGACTCCTGCAGGCTTCTGGTGGGGAGCGGCTGCCATGATTGCTCGCGGAATGACCACGACGGAGCTACGAGATGGTGGTGCTCTCATGCTGACGCCAGTTTAGTCTGAAACATCCAGAAACAAGGTGGGGCTTTCATCGTTTGGGGGAAAAAAAAAGTTTTCATCCAATGAAAAGTGTTGTTTTTAGGTCATATGATCAAGCCTTCCATCATTAGGAAACCAAAAGTAAAATGAACCAATGAAAAGTTTTATAAACAAGTCACATGACCTGTTATGCGGCATAGGGTATAAAATGCGGAGAAAATACGTTGGCACGTGAGGCGGCGTCAGTAGCGGACTGATGTGCGAATAGGCCGAAGGCAATACAACGCGCCAAGATCCGGATGGCACCGAGGTGGTGTCCAGCAAGTTGCAGCACTGGTGTGGCCATCCTACAATGCTGAAAGTCGGCGTGGGGCGCCCCGTTGGCCTGTGAGTTTGCGTCAGTAGTGGACCGATGTGCGAATAGGCCGAAGGCAGCACAACGCGCCAAGATCCGGATGGCACCGAGGTGGTGTCTAGTAAGTTGTCGCACTTCTGTGGCCATCCTACAATGTTGAAAGTCGGCGTGGGGCGCCCCGTTGGCCTGTGAGATGGCGTCAGTAGCGGACCGATGTGCGAATGGGGCCAAAGGCAGCGCAACAATATTGTCTGACTGACACCACAAGGCGCTGAGATGCCAAGATCCGGATGGCACCGAGGTGATGTCTAAGTTGCGGACTGATGTGCGAATGGGGCCAAAGGCAGCGTAACAATATTTTTTGTATGGAAGATACCACTAGGCGTTGAGATGCCAAGATTCGGATGGCACTGAGGTGATGTCTAGCAAGTTGCTGTACTGGTGTGGTCATCCTACAATGCTGAAACTCGGCGTGGGTCGCCCCATTAGCCTGTGAGATGGCGTCAGTAGCGGACCGATGTGCGAATAGGCCGAAGGCAGCACAACGCGCCAAGATCCGGATGTCACCGTGGTGGTTTCATAGTTGAGAGGCACTTCATCTGCAGTGGGGCGCCGAGATCCGGATGGCACCGAGGTGATGTCTAGCAAGTTGCTGTACTGGTGTGGTCATCCTACAATGCTGAAACTCGGCGTGGGTCGCCCCATTAGCCTGTGAGATGGCGTCAGTAGCGGACCGATGTGCGAATAGGCCGAAGGCAGCACAACGCGCCAAGATCTGGATGTCACCGTGGTGGTTTCATAGTTGAGAGGCACTTCATCTGCAGTGGGGCGCCGAGATCCGGATGGCACCGAGGTGATGTCTAGCAAGTTGCTGTACTGGTGTGGTTATTCTACAATGCTGAAAGTCGGCGTGGGGCGCCCCATTAGCCTGTGAGATGGCGTCAGTAGCGGACTGATGTGCGAATGGGGCCAAAGGCAGCGCAATAATATTTTCTGAAGAGAAGACACCAAAAGGTGCTGACATTCCAAGATACGGATGGCACCGAGGTGGTGTCTAAGTTGCGGACTGATGTGCGAATGGGGCCAAAGGCAGCGTAACAATATTTTTTGTATGGAAGATACCACTAGGCGTTGAGATGCCAAGATTCGGATGGCACTGAGGTGATGTCTAGCAAGTTGCTGTACTGGTGTGGTCATCCTACAATGCTGAAACTCGGCGTGGGTCGCCCCATTAGCCTGTGAGATGGCGTCAGTAGCGGACCGATGTGCGAATAGGCCGAAGGCAGCACAACGCGCCAAGATCCGGATGTCACCGTGGTGGGTTCATAGTTGAGAGGCACTTCATCTGCAGTGGGGCGCCGAGATCCGGATGGCACCGAGGTGATGTCTAGCAAGTTGCTGTACTGGTGTGGTCATCCTACAATGCTGAAACTCGGCGTGGGTCGCCCCATTAGCCTGTGAGATGGCGTCAGTAGCGGACCGATGTGCGAATAGGCCGAAGGCAGCACAACGCGCCAAGATCCGGATATCACCGTGGTGGTTTCATAGTTGAGAGGCACTTCATCTGCAGTGGGGCGCCGAGATCCGGATGGCACCGAGGTGATGTCTAGCAAGTTGCTGTACTGGTGTGGTTATTCTACAATGCTGAAAGTCGGCGTGGGGCGCCCCATTAGCCTGTGAGATGGCGTCAGTAGCGGACTGATGTGCGAATGGGGCCAAAGGCAGCGCAATAATATTTTCTGAAGAGAAGACACCAAAAGGTGCTGACATTCCAAGATCCGGATGGCACCGAGGTGGTGTCTAGCAAGCTATGCAGTTGAGTTGTGTGCGCACTTGCGGCGAATAGGTCGAAGGCAGCATAACAATGTTTTCTGAATAGGAGACACCACAAGGCGTTGAGATTCGGTTACCACCGAGGTGATGTCTAGCAAGTTGCCGCACTGGTGTGGCCATCCTACAATACTGCTCCGAATAACGGCGTGGGGTGCCCGAAGGGGGGGGGAGCCGGCGTGAATGGGCCTTCCTAGGTGGAGGCTCGTCTGCTGTAGTGGGGCGCCCCTTTACCGTTTCAGTTGCCATTCAGCTGAGTTTCGGCTGCTCTTGATGCTACAGCGACAGGCGGCTGCAAGAGGACTCTCAAAATGGCGGCCTGTTCTTTGGATTTGGGCCTGGTCCACTAAAATGGCCCTGGGACACCTTAGAACTCGGACGCTCGATTTTTTTTTCCTTTCCTGTACATGCAAAAAAAGGTAAATGCCCGGTACGTTACACGCTTCATCTGCCACGATGAACTCTCCAGAGGAACCGAAAAAAAATATAGTTGTGGTAACTATACCATGCATCGTCATATGGAGAGGTGGCACCAATTAATTATAGTGCTGCATAAAAGAGAGATTTGGAGGAGAACCCCTGACCTGCTAGTACATTCATCAAAGAAGTGGCACTGAGAGCTTCAGAGGCAAGGGAAACGGTCCCAAATATTTAGAAGAACTTTGGAAAGATTAAAATGACATGTTTAGATTGTGGCAAATTAATTTCATGTGGACAGATGAGTGTTACTCTAATAAATACAGCATATGAACATCATCATAGTCGATGGTTGGTAGAGACATTTTGACTATATCCTGGACCTGCCCGTCCTCGCCCAAAATGGCGCCGGAATAAATGGGACTCGTAACTCCTTGTTGTGTACTGGTTGCAGAACCTTGAAATCACGAGATACGTATGCAGTTTTGAAGCACATGGCGGGCGGGGACGAGAATTGATTGAATATTTCGACATCCCTATTGATATTAAGTTCTGATGTGTTATTGATTACTGTACTGTTGAAAGTTCGAATTAACGTCACCCATGGTACTTGCCCGCAAATGTATATCTAGATAATTTTATTGTAACTGGCCCTGTCGTATTTTAATTATAAAATGTACGTCCACCGATTCCGTAACTGTTAGACACCTTAGTTCTTGCAACCTAATGGCTCGCCCGTTACGTTCCTCTACAGTGTAAATGTCTATTCATCATATACGATTACAGTTTGCTCTGTGGCAGGCCCACGTGGTTATAGGCTCGTATTTGTATAATGAAATTTTCACAATAAAGGTTTTTAAAAGAAAACATGGTAGTAGTATATACATTGGTAAAGTTTTTAATAATAGTGACTGTTTTAGAATCATTAAAAGGCAAGTGAAATAAAGCAGACCAATTACATGAAGGGTAAAAGGTATAATACGAAGGAACGCAGTAAAGATAAATGGTCAAGGGCTGTTGTGTTTTCTATTCCTGCAACATAAAGTGATCGATAAGAATCTCATATTCAGGCTTATCGGCGACTAAGACAGCAGGTCGACCCTCTTTTGCTCAACGGCTCCGTCATGGGACGAAGAAACGCTCTTTTTCTCGAAAAAAGAATATATTTTACTTGCAGGACAGTTGTAAAATTTCCGGGAAAGTACATTAGCCTGGAACATTATAACATATATTTAAGAAAAAATAATGTTCGGAAGTAATGAAAAGCGTAATTTTTAGGTCATATGACCAAGCCTTTCATCATTACAATAAGAAAAGTAAAATGAACCAATGAAAAGTTTTATTAACAAGTCACATGACTTGTTATGCTTACGTTACGCGCTGCGCGCCCCGGATGACTTCCGGATGCGCTAACGCGGCGCGTCATATGACGCATTACGCGACAACGCAGGTACAGAATATAGTCAAAATGTCTCCAGCAACCAGCGGTCGGAACACAACCCCTTTCAGCAGGCTAAATAGTTCTGTTAAATGACAACAGAAGGGACAGGCAACAAGAACCATCAGTCAAAGAGGGGAGGGCTAGTTCTTCTCTACCGGGTTACATTGGGGCGCTACCGGAACTGATCGAATTGGTAGTCTACAGTGTTTCTGGATGTTTCAGACTGAAGCTGGGGTTAGCATGAGAGCAGCACCATTTCGTAGCTCCGTCGTGGTCATTCCGCAACCAATCATGGCAGCCGTTCTTTATCGTTATTTTGGGCGGGGTGGGTGGCGGAGCCGAGCTGTTTTGCAGCCATCATTGTGTGGAGTTCAGTTCATCTCACTAGTTTTGTATTTGTCATGAGGGGTTGTTCCTAATGTTTCTATTTTAGCGAGGTCAAAAAGAAATCCCATTAGTGGCCTACTGATTTTGCTCGATTCCTTTTCTTTTTTTTTACACGATTTTTCGTTATCTGCAAAGACTAAACAGAGTATTGCGACTCTGTGTTTGTTTGTAAATAGAGAATGAACCAAAGAGAACTAATTCTAAAACAGTAAATACTTGGATAACAATCAATCAAATGGAGAGAGAAGCAGGCACGACGGATTACAATGGGGGCAAAGGCCTGCGTTAACTACCTTTCACTATCTGCAAAGAGAGAGTACTCCTAATAGAAATGAGGGGGGGGGGCACCATTCAAAGCAGATCAGTGTGCATAAACACGAAAATGTTTTCACTTACCACGTACTTGACATTCGACAGCTTATGATATTTGCTATTAAAAAACCATTGAAATTCACTGAAAAAACCATAGGTTATAGACCATATATAGTTAGGAATTAGCATTTACAAAACCTTGAAAATTCACTGAAAAAACCATAGGTTATAGACCATATATAGTTAGGAATTAGCATTTAAAAATCCTTATTTTACTCACACAAAACCATTGAAATTCCATATATAGTTAGTTGCACTAACTATATATCGCGCACCCGCAATCCACTGCTGATCATGTCACATATTACATCATTCATGACATGGTCAGTGACATCACTGATGACATCACTGATGACATCTCAAATGACATCACTGATGACATCACTGATGACATCTCAAATGACATCACTGATGACATCACTGATGACATCTCAAATGACATCACTGATGACATCACTGATGACATCATCCAGTGACTGTGTGTTTCTGTAAAGTTTAAATATGTTTGATATATTGAAGAATGAGTGGATGTATAAGTGTCTGGATGAAGGATTTAGTAGGTGCGTGACTGACTGTGAGTGAGTGAATAAATGTGTCGTACTAAATGCATGGGTTAGTGACTAAACAGTCTGAATGTGTGCATCAGTATGTCTGTTGTGATGTAAACTGCTGCATGTGTTGATCATTAGCTATACGAGAGGCTATATGTGTTATTGATTGGTTGCCCAAGTATTTGTATGGGAGATTGAGTTTGTGTGGGGGTGGCTGGGAGGTGTGTGACTCTGTGCATAGATGTGTCAGCAGTTGATTCACTAGGTGTATGAGTTCAAGAGTGCATGTGGAAACAGCTACATGGGCAGTTGACTGTGTGCATGAGTGTATTGATGAGTGAATGGATATCTCAATGCTACATGTCATAGTAAGTACATATGTAAAACACAGTACATGTGAGAGTTGGCATATATAATTAACTGTGCATGAGAGCCACTGAATGTGTGAGTGGCTGTATGGATCATTGTGAACTTGTATCAGGGATTGTGTAAGAGAGTAAATATGTGTTAGTATATGCTTGAATAAGTAAGGTGTGTATAACTGTATAGTTAAGGAAATGGAGGTGAGATTGTTTCTTTGCATGACTGACTAGGTGTGTGAGTAACTCCATGGATGAGTGACAGTGTGTGAGTGTCTGTATACACTGAGTGTATCTAAGGTTATATTAGAGTCTGAAGAGGTTTATCGTATTAGCACAAGAATGATGTCAAATGAGATGTCATCAGTGATGTCATCAGTGATGTCATTTGAGATGTCATCAGTGATGTCATCAGTGATGTCACTGACCATGTCATGAATGATGTAATATGTGACATGATCAGCAGTGGATTGCGGGTGCGCGATATATAGTTAGTGCAACTAACTATATATGGAATTTCAATGGTTTTGTGTGAGTAAAATAAGGTTTTTTAAATGCTAATTCCTAACTATATATGGTCTATAACCTATGGTTTTTTCAGTGAATTTTCAAGGTTTTGTAAATGCTAATTCCTAACTATATATGGTCTATAACCTATGGTTTTTTCAGTGAATATATATATATATATATATTCATTGAAAAAAACATAGGTTTCACACCAGTTATAGTTAGCTGGACATTTTACTCATACAAAACCATTGAAGTTCCCACGTTATAGTTAGTTGGACTCACTATAACTCGCGCGCCCGCAATCCACTGCTGATGATGTCACATATTACATCATTCATGACATGGTCAGTGACATCACTGATGACATCACTGATGACATCTCAAATGACATCACTGATGACATCATCCAGTGAATGTGTGTTTCTGAAAAGTAAAAATATGTTTTATATATTGAAGAATGAGTGTATGTATGAGTGTCTGGATGAAGGATTTAGTAGGTGCGTGACTGACTGTATGAGTGAGTGATTAAATGTGTCTTATTGAATGCATTGGTTAGTAACTAAACTATCTGAATGTGTGCATCAGTATGTCTGTTGTTATGTAAGCTGCTGCATGTGTTGATCAGTAGCTATAGGAGTGGTTATATGGGTTATTGATTGGTTGCCCAAATATTTGTATGTGAGGGTGAGTGTGTGCGTGGGTGGCTAGGAGGTGTGTGACTCTGTGCATATATGTGTGAGCAGTTGATTCACTTGGTATATGGGTTCAAGAGTGCATGTGGAAAGTGCTGTATGGGTGGTTGACTGTGTGCATGGGTGTTTTGGTGAGTGAATTGCTATCGCAGTGCTCCATGTCCAAGTAAGTACATATGTAAAACACAGTGCATGTGAGAGTTGGCATATATAATTGACTATACATGAGAGCCTGTGATTGCGTAAGTGACTGTATGGATCAATGTGTACTTGTATCAGTGATTGTAAAAGAGAGTAAGTATGTGTTAGTATATGTTTGATTAAGTAAGGTTTAGTGAGTAAAACTGTGTAGTTAAGAAAATGGGAGTGGGATTGATTCTTTGCATAACTGACTAGGTGTGTGAGTAACTCTGTGGATGAGTGTCAGAGTGTGAGTGTCTGTATAGGTGTATGAGTGGATATGATAGTGTTCTATTGATGAGTGACTGTATGTATGAGTGATTGTATGGGTGAATGAGTGGATGTGTGTGTAGACCTAGAAATCAGTGAGTGCGTATGTAGTTACTGGTATTGGTGTGTCAATAATTTCAGGAATGGTAGTTTGTATTTAACACTGGGTGTATCAAAGGTTAGATTAGAGTCTAAGGAGGTGCATCGTATTATCACATGGATGATGTCATCAGTGATGTCATCAGTGATGTCATTTGAGATGTCATCAGTGATGTCATTTGAGATGTCATCAGTGATGTCATCAGTGATGTCACTGACCATGTCATGAATGATGTAATATGTGACATCATCAGCAGTGGATTGCGGGCGCGCGAGTTATAGTGAGTCCAACTAACTATAACGTGGGAATTTCATTGGTTTTGTATGAGTAAAATGTCCAGCTAACTATAACTGGTGTGAAACCTATGGTTTTTTCAATGAATTTCAAAGGTTTTTTAAATGCTAATTCCTAACTATAACGAGTGTTAAACCTATGGTTTTTTCAGTGAATTTCAAAGGTTTTTTAAATGCTAATTCGTAACTATAACGTTTGTGAAACGTATGGTTTTTTCAGTGAATTTCATAGTTTTTTTAAAAGCTAATTCCTTTGTATATCGACTTTGTAACCTACGTTTTTTTTTTATTAGCTGTTTTTTACAACAATTAAATATATATATATATATATATTTTTTAAATATTTGTTCAATCTATATATATTTTTTTAACATTTTTTCCTGGTGCGCTCAGGGTGCGCGCACCGGTAAGCTTACCCATATCATTTTGTCTTGGAGCGCTCAGGGTGCGGGTACCGGAGCGCGCACCTGGGAGCGCACCCAGCGCTTACCCCGTGAAATTTAAAAAAAAAAAAATAATTCTGCCCTTAAGAATCCTTCTAGGCCCCTAAGGGGTCAGGGGGTGTCTACTCTGCCCCCTTTTAATTATTTCCCCCTATCTTTTTCACCTCTTGTGTCTCGATTCTACCGAGACACAAGATGGGGAACTCTCCAGACTGTTTAGAATGTTGACAGACACCCGACAACCAATCAGCTTTCCGCACATTCACTGGATGATGTCATCAGTGATGTCATCAGTGAAGTCATTTGAGATGTCATCAGTGATGTCACTGACCATGTCATGAATGATGTAATATGTGACATCATCAGCAGTGGATTGCGGGTGCGCGATATATACTTAGTACAACTAACTATATAGGAGCAATTTCAATGGTTTTGTATGAGTAAATTGTCCAGCTAACTATAACACCACTAAAACTTATAGTTTTTTGAGTGAATTTCAAAGGTTTTGTAAAAGCTAATTCCTAACTATATAACTCCTGAAACCTATGGTTTTTTCAGTGAATTTCAAAGGTTTTTTTAAATGCTAATTCCTAACTATATAAGGCCTGAAACCTATGTTTTTTTCAGTGAATTTCAAAGGTTTTTTTAAATGCTAATTCCTAACTATATAAGGTCTGAAACCTATGTTTTTTTCAGTGAATTTCAAAGGTTTTTTAAATGCTAATTCCTAACTATATAAGGCCTGAAACCTATGTTTTTTTCAGTGAATTTCAAAGGTTTTTTAAATGCTAATTCTATTAGTGGATAACGTTTAAATATATTAATATCCTAGTGGGACCACCTGAGCAGCAGCCCTGGGGGGTCAGAGTGTTCCAACCCTGCCCCCTTTTTGTGTTCTACACGTTTGTTTTTCTGCTTTCTTGTGCCTAATTCCTAACTATATAAAGCCTGAAACCTATGTTTTTTTCAGTGAATTTGCAAGGTTTTTTAAATGCTAATTCCTAACTATATAAGGCCTGAAACCTATGGTTTTTTCAGTGAATTTCAAAGGTGTGCGTGTGTGTGTGTGTGGGGGGGGGAGGTGTGTGTGTGGGATGTGTGAGGTGTGTCTGTGAGGTATCTGTGTGTGTGTGTGTGTGTGTGTTGGGGGGGTGAGGTGTGTGTGTGAGTGAGTGTGTGTGGGATGTGTGGGTGTGGGTGTGGATGTGTAAGGTGGGGGTGTGGGGTGTTTGGGTGTGGGTGTGCGTGTGTGAGGTGTGTGTGTGTGGGGAAGGGGTGAGGTGTGTGTGGGGGATGTGTAGGGTGTGTCTGTGAGGTGTGTGTGTGTGTGTGTCTGAGGGGGGATGAGGTGTATAGGTGTGTGTAGGTGTGTGGGGTATGTGGGTGTGGGTGGGGATGTGGATGTGTAAGGTGTGTGTGTGGGTGTGTGGGGTGTTAGGGTGTAGGTGGGGGTGTGGGTGTGCGAGGTGTGAGTGGGGTGTGTGTGGGTGTGGCTGGTATGTGTGTAGGATGTGTGTATATGTGTGGGTGTGTCTGGGAGGTGTGCGTGGTTTTGTGTGTGTGGGGGGCGAGGTGTGTGTGTGGGATGTGTGAGGTGTGTCTGTGAGGTATCTGTGTGTGTGTGTGTGTGTGTTGGGGGGGTGAGGTGTGTGTGTGAGTGAGTGTGTGTGGGATGTGTGGGTGTGGGTGTGGATGTGTAAGGTGTCGGTGTGGGGGTGTGGGGTGTTTGGGTGTGGGTGTGCGTGTGTGAGGTGTGTGTGGGGAGTGTGTGGGTGTGGAGGTGTGGGGTTGTGTGCGTGTGGGTGTGTGTGGGACGTACTTGTAGGTACCTAAAACAGCCACAGAACCAAAAGCTCTTTTCAGAGCTACCCTACCTCTAATCACTCAAAATGATTATTTTATTATTTATTATTATGATTATATAATTTTTTCACTATTTTTCCCCATAGTACGCTCCCCGGTACGCTCCCCGGTGCGCGTACCGGGCGCTCCCCCCGCGGGATCCTTTAATGGCCCCCACATCAAACCTAGGGGGTCAGGGGGGTCTACCCTGCCCCCTTTTGGTCATTTCCCCCTTTGATTTTTGCCATCTCTTGTGTCTCAATCCTACCGAGACACAAGATGGCGGCCGCTGCGGACTGTTTCAAATGTTTACAGACACCCGAGAACCAATCAGCTTCCCGTGCGCAAGTCGTGCGGCGCGCCCGGAGCGCTCCCCGGTGCGCGTACCGGGGCGCGGCCATAGATATATAAATTTTTTTGAACCTAAATTACTCAAAATCCTCTGGAGCACATATCTTGAGACATAGCAAAGGCACACCAGGGTACCAGTCCCTACAATTTTGCCACGTTTGGTGAAAATCCATTCAGCCGTTCGAGCTAAAAGTGCGACAGACCGCCCTATGGAAATTAACATGGGGAAAACACGTTTGGGACCCCCCTTTTATCTCGGCCCCCGCTTGACGAATCCCCCCCAAACTTTCAGGGAAGGACCGGAGCGCCGCGAGGCAAAGTTGCTGAAAAATTCAGGCAGATTCCTCAACTGGCGCCAAAGTTATTTCCAATAGAATGTTGCGATTTCCCTACGGAAATCAATCCTAACTATATATACCTACTGGCGACCGCCAGTAGGTAATATATATATATATATATATATATATATATATATATATATATATATATATATTCAAACTGTGTTTGCCCCCAGGGCCTCCCGGGTCCAAACCAAAAGAAGCCGCCACTCCAGTCAATATGTTTTAGCAGAAACTGGTAGATTTATTGTTCAAATCTCTACAGCATGTTTCACAGCGACAAACCAACGCGTTTCGTGAGCTCCCTACTCACTTGATCACGGTTGTTACAAACACTGTTTGCTGAGAATAATTTAAAACGGGAGTCCCTCCCCCCATCGGTCACATGATTCCAACCATATGTTTTTTTGACACTATGGCCTTCTGGGACTCGTAGTTTTTACATTACAAAATGTTATTTCATGTTATTCTCACAGAAAAAACAAGTTGTGCACCCCTTCCCTGCTGATTGACAGTTTTTGAATCATATATTCCTTTCGTGATATTTACATTAAGGATTTTTTGTGTGCCGGAAAACCACAATCATTATTCTAGGCAATTAAGATTAGAATCGATTTTTCAGTAAAATAAAAGCCCTCCAGTGGGCTGACTCAGTCATGTGGTACCTTAAAAGAAGAGGGGTTCCTTATAATTTGATTAAGGTTCATTATACCTTACATAAGGAAGGATGGTTGGTATTTCCAGCACTTTAAATTCAATAATTTTCAACATATAATTTTTCAATAATAAACAAACAATAGGGTATTTTTATACCGGTCTTTTTCCATTAGACCTACTTAGAGCCCTCTAGTGGGCTGACATTTACCAGGGTGTTAAATACTAACTCAAAATTTAATACATTTGAAATTTCGCCCAGATTTTGGCTTTCATGTATACTGTGCCGTGGTTTTGTGGAGGGAAAAGTTAATTATGGAGTACATCAATGGAGGCTTTCATTGTTATCAAATGTGTACATAAAGTTCTTCGGACTGGTTCAGACCATAAGGGGTCATTGTTCGAAAGTTCAAGATGTGGCGTGATTCCTTTTGGCGCAGCAATTTTTCTCGGTGTCCCCCCCTTTCCGTTGGGGCCAATGTTTCCAATCCCAGAAATTTCAAAAGTCGCCAATTGCCATCATGATTTGTCTCCATGTGTCTGGCCACTGCATTACCTCTATCTTTATTAGTTGTGGCCCTGGTATGTTCCAAGATGCGCTTCTTGAGCTCACAAATTGTGCTTCCTATATAGCGCAGCTTGCACGGACATTCAATTAGGTACACTGTATACTGGGTTTTGCTAGTAATTAGTTCTTTAATCTTCCAAGTTTTTCCATTCGTCATTTCGATTTGTTTCGTTGGTTTGGCTATCTCGCAAACTTTGCAGTTGTAGCATTTGTTGAATCCAACTGTTTTGAGCCAAAATGTTTTTTTACGGTTCATGAAATGACTATGGATCAATTGGTCCTTCAGATTTTTTGTTCTGCGGTATGTGACCACTGGGTGATCCCCCATTTTCTGACCAATTGTTGGATCCAGTTTCAACAATTTCCAGTTTTTTCTGAGAATCTGGACAACTTCTTTTGCTTCTTTGCTATAATCCAGTATTAGTCTTATAGGTTCTTCCATTTCTTTTTCTTTGATTTGTGGTTTCAAACAGTCTGCCCTCGATTTTTCGTTGGCTCTTTCCCAACATTTTTTCGTCAGGTTTTTTCCATATTTTCTCTTACGGAATCTCTCCATTGTTGTTGCACTGTGCTTCTCCCATTCTGTTTTTTCGCTACAAATTCGTTTAACACGGAGGAATTCACCGTATGGTATACTTGATATTAGGGCAGGTTGATGAAAGCTTGTGGCTTCCAATGTCGAATTTGTGGCCGTTTTCTTCCTGTGTAAGGTAGTCTCCACTTTGTTATTTTGGATATATACTTCTGTATCCAAAAAGGATATCGATTGTCTGCTTTTTGTGTAGGTGAATTTCAGACCTCTTGTACTATTGTTCAAAAGTTCAAAGTATTCTTCGAATTCACTCTCACTTCCCCCCCACACTATAAATAAATCGTCAATAAATCTCTTCCATTGTACGATGTGTTGGGTGTGTTTGACATTTCGTTGGTTCCAGGCTATCTCTTCCTCCCACCAACCCATTGCTATGCAAGCAATCAATGAAATTCCCCATTGGTTCCATCAGAAAGTACTTTCTGCCTAAAATCCACAAAAACCCCACGAAACCACCAGGAAGACCGATAGTGTCAGCAAACGGTTCATTGATGGAACCAATGGGGAATTTCATTGATTTCTTTCTAAGACCTTATGTGGAAAATTTAAAATCATATTTGAAAGACACTACAGACTTTTTGTGTACAATATCTGAGTTGGTTTGGCAGGATAACTATTTGCTAATATCCATGGATGTTATCGGACTATACACAAATATTGACAATGATTTGGGATTGATGGCTTGCAAATACTTCCTGGAAAAACGAAACATACATTATAAGGAACATAATGATATGTTGTATGAAATGATCAGATTATTACTCTCAAACAACATCTTCTTTTTTGGAGAACAACTCTATCGTCAGCGCAATGGCGCGGCAATGGGATTCTCATTCAGCCCAAGCTATGCTTGCATAGCAATGGGTTGGTGGGAGGAAGAGATAGCCTGGAACCAACGAAATGTCAAACACACCCAACACATCGTACAATGGAAGAGATTTATTGACGATTTATTTATAGTGTGGGGGGGAAGTGAGAGTGAATTCGAAGAATACTTTGAACTTTTGAACAATAGTACAAGAGGTCTGAAATTCACCTACACAAAAAGCAGACAATCGATATCCTTTTTGGATACAGAAGTATATATCCAAAATAACAAAGTGGAGACTACCTTACACAGGAAGAAAACGGCCACAAATTCGACATTGGAAGCCACAAGCTTTCATCAACCTGCCCTAATATCAAGTATACCATACGGTGAATTCCTCCGTGTTAAACGAATTTGTAGCGAAAAAACAGAATGGGAGAAGCACAGTGCAACAACAATGGAGAGATTCCGTAAGAGAAAATATGGAAAAAACCTGACGAAAAAATGTTGGGAAAGAGCCAACGAAAAATCGAGGGCAGACTGTTTGAAACCACAAATCAAAGAAAAAGAAATGGAAGAACCTATAAGACTAATACTGGATTATAGCAAAGAAGCAAAAGAAGTTGTCCAGATTCTCAGAAAAAACTGGAAATTGTTGAAACTGGATCCAACAATTGGTCAGAAAATGGGGGATCACCCAGTGGTCACATACCGCAGAACAAAAAATCTGAAGGACCAATTGATCCATAGTCATTTCATGAACCGTAAAAAAACATTTTGGCTCAAAACAGTTGGATTCAACAAATGCTACAACTGCAAAGTTTGCGAGATAGCCAAACCAACGAAACAAATCGAAATGACGAATGGAAAAACTTGGAAGATTAAAGAACTAATTACTTGCAAAACCCAGTATACAGTGTACCTAATTGAATGTCCGTGCAAGCTGCGCTATATAGGAAGCACAATTTGTGAGCTCAAGAAGCGCATCTTGGAACATACCAGGGCCACAACTAATAAAGATAGAGGTAATGCAGTGGCCAGACACATGGAGACAAATCATGATGGCAATTGGCGACTTTTGAAATTTCTGGGATTGGAAACATTGGCCCCAACGGAAAGGGGGGGACACCGAGAAAAATTGCTGCGCCAAAAGGAATCACGCCACATCTTGAACTTTCGAACAATGACCCCTTATGGTCTGAACCAGTCCGAAGAACTTTATGTACACATTTGATAACAATGAAAGCCTCCATTGATGTACTCCATAATTAACTTTTCCCTCCACAAAACCACGGCACAGTATACATGAAAGCCAAAATCTGGGCGAAATTTCAAATGTATTAAATTTTGAGTTAGTATTTAACACCCTGGTAAATGTCAGCCCACTAGAGGGCTCTAAGTAGGTCTAATGGAAAAAGACCGGTATAAAAAATACCCTATTGTTTGTTTATTATTGAAAAATTATATGTTGAAAATTATTAAATTTAAAGTGCTGGAAATACCAACCATCCTTCCTTATGTAAGGTATAATGAACCTTAATCAAATTATAAGGAACCCCTCTTCTTTTAAGGTACCACATGACTGAGTCAGCCCACTGGAAGGCTTTTATTTTACTGAAAAATCGATTCTAATCTTAATTGCCTAGAATAATGATTGTGGTTTTCCGGCACACAAAAAATCCTTAATGTAAATATCACGAAAGGAATATATGATTCAAAAACTGTCAATCAGCAGGGAAGGGGTGCACAACTTGTTTTTTCTGTGAGAATAACATGAAATAACATTTTGTAATGTAAAAACTACGAGTCCCAGAAGGCCATAGTGTCAAAAAAACATATGGTTGGAATGATGTGACCGATGGGGGGAGGGACTCCCGTTTTAAATTATTCTCAGCAAACAGTGTTTGTAACAACCGTGATCAAGTGAGTAGGGAGCTCACGAAACGCGTTGGTTTGTCGCTGTGAAACATGCTGTAGAGATTTGAACAATAAATCTACCAGTTTCTGATAAAACATATTGACTGGAGTGGCGGCTTCTTTTGGTTTGGACCCGGGAGGCCCTGGGGGCAAACACAGTTTGAATACATTGCGGTTTGGTTCTACCGCGTGAAGCAACGCACTTGCCAGCAGCGCCACAGGCAAGAGGAGAGCGGAACCATCCTTGGATTATATATATATATATATATATATATATATATATATATATATTACCTACTGGCGGTCGCCAGTAGGTATATATAGTTAGGATTTTTTCTCTATGGGATTTTTGAAAATTCTATGTCTAATAACTTTGGCGTTTGTGGACGGAATTGGCTGAAATTTTCAGGAAGTTTCTGAGCAGCCCCTGAAAATTTGGGGGGGTTTCGTCAAGGGGGGGCCGAGAAAAAAGGGGGGTCCCAAAACGTGTTTTTAACATTGAGTTTCCCATAGGGCGGTTGGCCTCACTTTTAGCCCGAACGGCTGAATGGATTTGCACGAAACTTGGCAAAATTGTAGGGACTGGTAGCCCGATGTGCCTTTGCTAGGTCTCAATATATGTGCTTCAGTGGATTTTGAGAAATTAACGTTCAAAAAAAGATATATATCTGTAACAGCGGACCGGGCAGCGCTCCGGTTCGCGGATTTTTCGCAGTACGGAGCTTTGTGAAGCGAAGCTGATTGGTTCTCCGGCGTCTGTGAACATTCCAAACAGTCCGTAGCGGCCGCCATCTTGTCTCTCGGTAGGATCGAGAGACAAGAGGAGGCCAAAGCGAAGGGGCAAATGACCATAAGGGGGCATAGTAGATCCTCGCTGACCCCCTAGGTTTGATGTGGAGGTTTTAAAAGGGCCCCGCGGGGCAAAAAAAAAAAATAATAATAATAATCGAACGGCTGAATGGATTTGCACGAAACTTGGCAAAATATTAGGGACTGGTAGCCCGATGTGCCTTTGCTAGGTCTCAATATATGTGCTCCAGTGGATTTTGAGAAATTAACGTTCAAAAAAAGATATATATCTGTAACAGCGCTCCGCTTCGCGTACTTTTCGCGTTACGGAGCTTTGCGAAGCTGATTGGTTCTCCGGCGTCTGTAAACATTCCAAACAGTCCGTAGCGGCCGCCATCTTGTCTCTCGGTAGGATCGAGAGACAAGAGGAGGCCAAAGCGAAGGGGCAAATGACCATAAGGGGGCATAGTAGATCCTTCCTGACCTCTTAGGTTTGATGTACCATTTTGCCAAGTTTGGTGTAATTCTGTTCAGCCATTCAGGCTGTAGACGTATGTAAATGTCCTATGGAAAATTGCATGGGGAAAACAAATTTGAAAGTGTTGAAATTTAGAACCAATTAAAATGTTAGTTTGGTTTTGTATTTGTGTGTGATGAAAGTTAATTGGTTATGTATATATCTCAAATGAGAGGAAACCACAGCCATTTTGTGATACTACTGTCTGAGGTACATTTGTGAGGAATTTTTGGTGGTGAATTTCTGGTGTTTGATTTACACAGTACTAACACTTCTCCTACTTTTAAAAAGGTGAGTTGTTAATTTGTAAGGGGAACTATGTTGTACACTTGAAGATAATTTGAAAAATGTTTTCTGTTATTTATTTGCAGTCCTTCTGTTATACTAAATACTTGATAAAGTTAGTTTTATATTATGTATTACTAAAAACGATAAATGAAAGTGATTATTTTTTTCTGCAATTTACAGCAAGCAATTTCAAAATAAAATGGCTCACAATGAAGAGACCGTGGCAATTTCTTTTGAATTGTCCACTACATTGATTGAAATTGACAGCACCAATAATGAAATATTGTCACAAGGAGGAGATGACTTGAATGATTCCACTACATTGATTGAAATTGACAGCACCAATAATGAAATATTGTCACAAGGAGGAGATGACTTGAATGATTTTTTTGATCAATCTGTTGATGGCGAATTTATCGAATGTTTGGAGACCATAGAGTTACAAGAATCATCATTGCAGACTTTTAATGAGGAGATTCCAGATGAGATGATTGAAGAGGAAATTACTGATGAGGACATGTTACTAGTTCTTTCAAATTTAGAAAATTCAGAAGAATAAATTTATATTTAGAAATCAAAAATTGTTTGAGACATTATTCATTTTTATTTTTAATTTATGAGGTTGTAGCGAAGTGATTGTAGTATAAAATGAGACTTATAGTATAGAGTGCAACATTTTTATGTTACATGGTAAGTTTACTCATATTTACTTCCCTTCTCCCACTATATTATCTCCAATGTGTATTTGACATCTCTTCTTCATCTCCGGCCTCCTTTCTCTCACTGTGTGTCTCTGATGCATCTTATCGCTGCTATTTTGTGTAATTACAGAAGAGAGTAAAATAAAATAGTTCGGAACGTGAAAAGGGGGCAAAGTAGAGTACCCCTCACCCCCTAGGCCTTCTCAGGCGGTCCCAAAAGGATCAGTTTCTGCTTTCCTGAGAGATTATGGTATGAGTTCCATATACCACAATAATTTGCATTACAACATGCAAGATATATATCTCCTATTACCAACTTTTGGAGATATTCGCGCTAAGCGCGAATATCTCCAAAAACTAACACCTGCCCTGAGCAGTTCTTAGCCATGTTATCCAATGGGAGGTGGATAACATGGCTAAGAGCATTAGCTCGGTAATGCATGAATATCGCTGAGTTTTCAGCGATATTAATGCATTGCGGTCTTTTTTATCGCATTTGCGATAAACCTTGATAATAGCAAGGTTTATCTTCGATAATTTCTGACGATGCTTAGCGGTAAAAAATTCGTTGGTAAGCATCGTTAGCGATAAATATCGCTTAACTTTGGTAATATGCACCAACGTCTGTTAACGTTCGATTCGAAGGAAATGAGGAAGTGTTGAAAAACATTGTTTGCGCCATCTTGCCTTTTTTGAAATGCCACACTTATGTCTTGCACGGCAGCCCTTTTAGATGCCTTGACCAGACCCACTCTCTGCACGCTGTCGATTCGTAGCATGGCTCCCCACCCTCGCAAGCATCTTCCCCAGGCACTGGTCACCCCCGCTCTCTGTGTTATGCATGGGCAATAAACCTCTCCCCATCTGCGCTGCTCTTCCCTGAGAATCACACTCTGTGCCCGCCCGACACCTCCCTTTCGCCCTATTCACTACCGCACCCTCTGACACTCCTCTTCCTCTGTGTCCGATTGTCCAGGCTATCAGCTAGCCCTGCAGATGTAGTTTATGGCCCCAGCTGTAAAGAATCACCCCTCTTCAAAGGAGTTATAGTAGATCAAGGCCCACACCCGATGAGATCCGTCACACCACACGTGTTCCTACTATCTGAAAACCATCCTGTATTGTGATTGGGGAGAGGACCGAGCCTGAAGCGGAAGATTCCAGGGATGACTCTTTGTACATCAAAGTTTTTACATTTATGTGTCACATTAAAAATATATAGCACTCCAACAAAGTAGTAGGATTATAAAACTTTAATAACTTATAAATATATACAACAAAACAAAAACAGTAAAAACATTTAAACAACGAAGAGACCGTGGCAATTTCTTTTGAATTATCCAATACATTTATTGAAATTGACAGCACCAATAATGAAATTTTCTCACAAGGAGGAGATGACTTGAATGATTTTTTTGATCAATCTCTTGATGGCGAATTTATCGAATGTTTGGAGACCATAGAGTTACAAGAATCATCATTGCAGACTTTTCATGAGGAAATTCCTGATGAGGACATGTTACTAGTTCTTTCAAATTATGAAAATTCAGAAGATGTTGCCTGGGGGTGGGTCGTCAGTAGCAGTCTGTTGTGTGAATAGTTCCAAGGCAGCAGAACGCGCTGAAATCTAGATGGCACGAAGGTGATGTCTAGTAAGTTGCCGCCCAGCAAATAACGGCGTGGGGCGCCGCGGGGGTGAGTGAGTCCAGTAGGCACCACAGGTATTCTTACCGGCATTGCAGAATTACTGCTGGGGACAATGCCTGTGCTGTAGCAGGGTCACAGCAGAAACAAAAAGGATTCTGTTGAAGATGTTGTTGGTTTTCAATTTGAAAACAGTTCTGGTGTCAACTGCTATGCTAATGTAGTGGTTAATGTTTTGTTTTCTCTAGAAAATGTAAAAGAGGGGGAGGCAGTCCAAAGTTCTGGTAAAAGGGCAAAGGAAAGGATCGGTGGTTTGAACTATCAGTCAAAAAGGGGAGGGGGTGCAACAATTTTTCCTACCGGTTCACAGTGTGCTTTCACCGGAACTGAGGTTTGCAGGATTCTAGTAATTCAAAGTGAGGCTGGCGCCAGCATGGGAGCGCCGACGTCCCGCGGATACAGTTTCGTCACTCCACGGGCGATCATGGCAGTCATTCCCCATCGGGGGTGTCTGCGGGGGTCGGAGACTCCCGCGGCTCCTCTAGAATCTTCAAGGTCGTGGAGGACTACTGTGGTGGAGTCAACCAGTGACCGGGCCATTTCTTTATGCTGGGCCCGCTCTTGCCAGGTCGATCGCCATTTTGAGAGTTCGGTAGCTACTGGCGATCGCGGGGTCAAATGAGCGGACGGGCTCCACCCTGCCGGGCGAGACGTTGCAGCATCGCCACAGTGGAAGAACCCTTTTCCGGGCGCCTGGAGCGCTGAGGGTGCAGGTGGGAAGCCTCCACTGGTGAGGCGGGAGAGGCCTGTTCGCACCGTCTCTCCCTCCCAGTGCACCCCACGGCGTCTCGCTTGAGATTTGTTATGGCCGGACCAGGCGATAAGGACGAGGGGGGGGGGGGTCGGAGGCATGTGCAAGACATCCCCCCCAGTGTTGTCAAAGCCATTATTCAAGAAAGAAGAAGTGTCCCGTCCGTCTTCGGGCCGGGCTTCCGGTGGATGTCGGCCGGACGCCCCTTGCTCTGGCCCCATGAACGGGTTCCTTGGTTTATCGGCTGCAGCCGGATCCCATCGGCCCCGGCCGTTGGTGGCCGGACTGGTAGAGAATGTGGCGGGACTACCTGAAACTGTCAAGGGCCACCGCGGCCGGACTGGGAGAGAGAGGGGAGGGTCGAGGACACGGACATTCCCCCCCATGCAACTCTCCAGCGTTGTCAATCCCCCTGGCCGGGTCCCGCTGGCCTCGGCCTCGGCCTCTCCTCCGGCTACACCCTATGTGATGATCTCCGAGGCGTGGCAGCAGGACCCGCCTTATATGTGTTGCTTCCGGCTGGGCGTAGCCGAAAACCTGTTGCCCTTTGGAAGTTTCTAGAATGGGGCGGATGTCTGCTGACTTCTATCTTTCCCAGTTTGCCGTTATTTGGCCGTGGCAGGCGGTGGGACAGACACGTTTTGGGGCAGTGAGGGGCGATGTTTTCAGGTTTCTTATTACGGGCTTACTTCTAACGTTTCTTGTTTCTAGGACAATAATAGGTTTTATCATTACGTATTGTTATCGTTTCTTTGTTTGTTATTTAATAAAAAGTTCATCAGTGGCCTACTGATTTTCGTTTTCCTATTCTTTTCTTTCCAGGTTGTTTCATGCTAAAGTTTCTGTTAACAGGATACAGTGATCACTTTGTTATTATTGCATATGTCCTTTTCACTAGGGGTGCTCTCTTGTTGGGCCAGATATCTCTAGTAAATGGTCCGGGTGAAACAGGTGCATCAATCAGTGGGGAGTAGATAGGCATGACAGATTACAACGGGGGAGAAAGGTCCGCATTACCTACCCTTTCACTACTTGCAAAGATTTTCCTACGTTTATTTGCAAACAGGGAATACCTCCAAAAAGAACTAATTCCCAAACAGTCAATGTTCGGACAATCAATCAATCGATGAGGAATGAAATAGGTACGACGTGTTAAAGGCTTGCGTTACCTACCCTTCACTATCTGCAAAGGGAGAGAGAATATTCCTATTCTTCCTTGTTTGCAGGCAGAGAAGATCCTTAAGAGAACCAACTTCGAACAATTCAATGCTCGATTCAAACAATCAACAAGGGGTACTGTGAACACAAATGAACGCCGCTTATGTACATACACATTGCTATTTTCAACAGGTTGTTCCTAATGTTTCTATTTTAGCGAGGTCAAAAAGAGATCCCATTAGTGGCCTACTGATTTTGCTCGATTCCTTTTGTTTTTTTACACGATTTTTCGCTATCTGCAAAGACTAAACAGAGTATTGCGACTCTGTGCTTGTTTGTAAATAGAGAATGAACCAAAGAGAACAATCAATCAAATGGAGAGAGAAGCAGGCACGACGGATTACAACTGGGGGAAAGGCCTGCGTTAACTACCCTTCACTATCTGCAAAGAGAGAGTACTCCTAATAAAAATGAGGGGTGGGGCAGGGGTGGGGGAATCATATCGCCCGACGCCCGAGCCATGTTGATTTTTACCACGGGCAAGAAGATTTAATGTCAATTTTGTCCGATGGACAAGTAGACATCAAACCGCATACATAATACAGGCTGTCGGCACTCTGGGCCTCGCAGCCAATCAGAAAGGCTGCCAGAGAGCTGGAGACGCTTTTGAGGCCTGTGATTGGCTAGCATCTCATGACTGGGCTCTAGCCAGTGATTGGCTGGGCAACTGAAACGTCAGGCGCAACAAGCGGCAGTCTCAGCAATCCGGTGTGTTGCTTTCTCAGGCTCAATGGGGTGGACATGCAGAACCACGAGGAAGCTGCCTCAATTTTAACACGAGGGTAGCAGAAATATCTCGGTGCTGGTGGCGCGACCCGAGACAGGTGAGGAGAAAGGGTGGCATTAATGTTACCAGTTTAATGCCGAGTGAGCTTGCGGCACCAGGGGGCGGGCCGGGAGTACAGTTAACTTTATCCTCTCTGCTCGCGAAGGAAAGAAGAAATGCAAAGATCCTGCTGAGAGCTCAACAGATTGCAGTCAAAATAACGCATTATGCTAGTGCTCAGTTCAGACTCCAGGAGAGAAAACAGAGCGCGCTAATTTGAGGTTTGGAGCGGACTGTTCTGCAAGTGGAGCTCTGCTATGCAACGGCTCATTTATACTAAATGTGGCATTAAAGAATTTTACCAGGTTGTAAAGATTTCAAATTCCCGTGATCAGTATCTCAGCTACACCACACGGTAGCATTAAAGCAAATGAACAATGTTTGTTTTCCCTCGTATTGCCCGTAACAGCTGGTGGATTTTAAAAGTGATGGGGCGGATGGGTGATTTATATTAATTTAATTTAGTGACAGAAGCTGCTATCTGTTACCTGCAAAGTGCCTGATCGAAGTCTTCTACTTTTTGCCCGAATGAGAATTGAGGTGGTAAACAGTGAGCCGCTGTATGCTGTTACATAATATATGTAAAGACGAAACCCTGTTGAAATTACAGTGTCCTGAATCAGTCACATATCTTAGAAACTCATTAATTGGTGGGGTAATAGAGTGTGCGCCTTACATTGCACACACTGTGACATGAGTTAACACTATCGGTCTCATTCACGCTCCCTCGTCTTATTTCTCTCTCATGTATCTGTTTAACTACATTCTGAAATAACTGCTTGGCCCGTGAGGATCGCGAGTGCTGCCTGCAGCCACGTGCTGCAAGCGCATCGGCCCTGTCTCTTCCTCCCCAAAGCCCCCTCCTAAGATGTTTCTCCCACCTCATTACTTACAGTTTAACTGTTTGACTTGTATTGTTCAAACCACATTAGTTCGATCAGACGACGCCTGGCACCCTCCCCCTTTTGCACACTACGTGTTGCGTGTTCGGAGGAACACATTGTCTGCTTTCTTCCAGGAGGCTACAAAAAAACATGTTTCCAACTAGTGCTCTAACGTCAATTGTGTGTATTTACGAACTACGACGGAATCGGTGGAATTCATTTCATTGCACTGAAAATTGGGTAATTTCTCCTAACACTCACCTGGCACAGAATGTCCTTTCTGTGGGCTGCACCGGAGACATGCAGAATGTGCAAGAGACACCCTAGCACTCTGGAGTATGATAGTGAAATGTACTCCTTTCAGTCTTGGAACCCACAAACCTTGGTTATGTTCTGATTTTAACAGGTGCAATTGTGCTCTAAAACGACTCTCTCCTTGGTGCTCAGACTGTGTGTGTCATAAAAAAATGAACTGTATAAAAATGAACAGTACATGAGTGCACAACCCAGTAATACCCCACTAACTACGAGTCCTTGCACCGTTTTCACAGACTCCATGCACACAATTCGGTTCTTGCTAAAGCACCTCAACGTAGGGTGCTTCTGCTGTTATATAAATGTTCTCTAATACCCCCTGTTGACCCAGGGAATTAGACTATATCAACTACTAAACGTGCAATAAAGATACCAACGACTCCACACTTCCTTGCACTAATACAGGCTAACATGCAGTCTATTTTTCACATTCTCCCCATCTCCCTCTCCAGCAGGTGCATCAACCCTTCAAACTAGCGTACTGGCTTTGGAGCCTGAGACAGGCACATTGCAAACAGATCACTGAAGAAAACACTGACCCTGATGATCTAACCCACTGTAGTCGGAGCAGGGGAACTGCAGGTGTCCCTTTACCTTGAATGTGATAGCAGGTTCAAAAGCCCACCAAATTACCATACTCATATCTATATATGGCACGTAGGTTATAAACCAATCGCTGCAGCAGACTCTCGACTTCCTGAGCTGTCCTCCTATCGGGAATGGAGGCTGTAATCAGAAAGTGTCGCAGTTTGACTTTCATGCGATCACTTTTCTCAAGCTATCTTTAGGCAAAGAGCCCTGAATGCTTGGGTACAATTAGAGGTACATTAAGAATGTTTAGACTGTTGTCCTCCCCCTATGGCTTGCTGCTCCTGAACCTCATGCCCAGCCCAAAATCCCTCTCTATGCTTGCACTCGCCCATCCACATTATTTTTTATTCTGACTATAGAAATGATTTTTAGGGGACCTCAGGGCCATGACCCCACATTGTCACTGGTTCAACGTCACTACGAGGTGGCATCAAAGCCTCCAGAATAGGTCCCTGCGGATAAAGAGCGGTTTCATTGCCCCTTTCATCTGCGGTGACCAGAAACTCCTTCAGCAGAGACCCTGTGTATATGCATCTCACAGCCTCCATGTCTACCCCAAGTAAGCACGGGCTGGCCCGGCTCTTTTGACAGTTTGTCTCTGGTGGAGTTCAGTGTCCTGCAAGATGGATGCTTGTGGCTAGCATCAGAACTCTGTAGCAAAACCTGCACAGTCACCACAGCATAGGGCTGCATGTGCAGTCTGCACATGTGGGTGCCAGTGTCTAGGACGGTCTGTCGAGATTCCTGCCTGCTCTGTTAAATGTTAATGGGTTGGTCAGTGCATGAACTAATAGAGATTTTATAATACTAGGGGAGAGGAGTTGGCCTAAGAGCCAGGGCGGTCTACCTTGAATCTGGGGAACTGGGTTCGAGTCTCGGCAATGACACTGAATATCCTGTGATTCTGGGCAAATCACTTAATCTCCCCGTGCCTAACAAAAATGAATGTGTCCTCATGTAATGCAACTGGTGCTATGTAAATCGCTCTGATACCCGATTAGGGTCAAGTTCACGCTATATAAAACTCTGTAAAATAAACAAAATCCCACTGATTAACATAACTTTATTTTCATCTAAAGCTGTCCATTAATATACATGTATTCACCTGAAGGTGAAAGACCACAAAAAGTTAGAAAAGATTTGGGGACTTTTTAGCCACTACTTTGACCCCACCCCAGACTCTCTAACCCTGCCTCCTAAGTTTCGTGTAGCATCACATTTCCCATGCTTTTTTCTAATGCACTTCAGCCACTGAGCAGACAGTTTGCAGGCTATGCCTTCTACCACTGCTGCACTCACACTGCCCTCTGAATACAGTATTCAGGACTTGCTGCCATGGGGTTTGGAGAGCAGGGCAGGAGAAGAGTAAGGCTGAGGGCATCCTGTCATAGACCCCAGACTGAGTGAAGGGAGCAAAGAGTCCCCTTATTTTAAAGAGAGTGGGGCTGCCCCACCATTTTACTAACCACCATCCCTATGCCCTTCACACACACATACACACCCAGCTCCGAACTCCCCAGTTACAGCCACAGCTGCCGACTTTGAACCTTGGGGACCAGGTTCAAGTCTCAGCTTTGCTAAACGTCCTGTGATTCTGGGCTGATCACTTTTTCTGCTCTGGTCTAAATAAAAATTCGCACTATATAATAAAAACTGCAAAAATACACCAGGCTCACATGACAAGCATGGTGCTTTCCTTTCACAGATAAAGCAGATTCTGAAGCTTTCCCAGTTTTAAAGGTGAAAGGAAAGAATCCTGAACTCGGACGTTACCATGATCGGTGAAAGAGGTGCAGGGAAAGTGCCTCCGTGTTTAGGCCTGTTTCCTGGCTTGATAATCTATTGTGCATTTTTAAAGTGCATGTTCACCCAGAAGGGTATCTTGGCTCTGAATAACATATGTTTATTGTTACCCAACTCAATGTTACTCGTTTTATCGACCTCATTAGGATGAAAGGCTGAGTGGACCCAGCAGGATTTGAACCTGTGACCATGAGGTCAAACACCGAGCCCAACACTGGACGCATAAGTCCACTAAGCCTCCAGTCCCGATATGTCATGAGAGGGAAGTAAAGTAGTTGCGCTTTTGGGTGTTTGTTCAGCTATTATTGGATCTAAATCAGCTGAAGAATAAACAAACTTCATTCACCAGATAGCATTTGACTATCCAAGAGGGCAGGACAGGGTTTCCAACTCTACTGTGACTGAGCTTAGGTGTCCTTGGTAGGTGTGACATGACATTTTGAGTGGTTGCAGTTACTCACTAGCCCCCGTCTCAATGATGCTCAGCTCTGCACTTCTGGATTTACTGTCTTTTCAAAGTACACTCCTTCCCTTTGCTGTGATACTAACAGTGCTTTTCAGATGTGGGAGTATAAAGATTTTACGCCTGCTACATGTCCTACATATCTAAGAGAGACAAACTTGAACATCAATTGTTGAGCTGCACTTTTTCATGTTACGGTAGATTACTCAGCTGTTGCCATTACTATATGCAAGTGAGAACCCTGTACTGCTACTGCCAGTGCTGCATATGCTCTTTGTGTGGGAGAAGAATGTAGAGATGTAGCGGTGAGTGCGCAAATGATATAAACACACCACACCTGACCAGAAGTATAAAAGGAGAGATTGATTTAACTGCCTATTACTGCCTCTTGTGTATTTGTTCTTGCGTATACTGCCTCAGCACATCTGCTACGTGATTATGCTGCCCCATGAACTGTTCATAAGCTCTGCCAAGAAGTGCAGTTATTCCCATTCACAAGTTTATCAGAGCATCACATCTGAGTATTTTTGAAGCTGGACAGCTATGAGTTCGCCCTATGATGGAGAACATCCTTCTATCCTACAGGCTCATATTTCGACAAAGTCTTGTCAGTGCCAAAAACACTTCAAGAAATGTAGTCAATTATAAGTCTGCACTCTGCCTCTAGGTACTATTTCTCTTCATATGAAAATGTGTTACATGCACATTGGTTCATAATTGGGTGAAGTGCACACTGACACATCTGCACGCATGCTGTACAACCACCCACTACAACAGTTGCATTTAAGAGTGCATGACCATGCATTGCATAATTGGACTTACACTTGAAATATATATATTGCATAGTATGTTGCACTGATTGCAGTGCAGGTTCTCTTCGTGCAGACCTCCCGTAGTAATTTATGGAATAGGCGGAGCAAGCAGTTACCTTCCCAGGACAAGTAGATTTGGGTTACATTTTGTCCCTTGGCCAAGTAGATTTTAAAAAAATTTTCACACCCCTGGGTGGGGGGCAGCATTCAAAGCAGATCAGTGTGCATAAACACGAAAATGTTTTTACTTACCACGTACTTGACATTCGACAGCTTATGATATTTGCTATTAAAAAACCATTGAAATTCACTGAAAAAACCATAGGTTATAGACCATATATAGTTAGGAATTAGCATTTACAAAACCTTGAAAATTCACTGAAAAAAACATAGGTTATAGACCATATATAGTTAGGAATTAGCATTTACAAAACCTTGAAAATTCACTGAAAAAACCATAGGTTAGAGACCATATATAGTTAGCTGGACATTTTATTGACATAAAACCAATGAAATTCCATATATAGTTAGTTGCACTAACTATATATCGCGCACCCGCAATCCACTGCTGATGATGTCACATATTACATCATTCATGACATGGTCAGTGACATCACTGATGACATCACTGATGACATCTCAAATGACATCACTGATGACATCACTGATGACATCTCATTTGACATCAATGACCACATCACTGATGATATCATTCATGTGACAATACAATGCATCTCCTCACATTTTAATATAACCTCTGTTTCACCCAGTGTTAAATACAAAGTATAATTTTTGAAACCATTGACACACCAATACTAGTTACTACGTACGCACTCACTGATTGCTACGTCTACACACACCTTCACTCATTCACCCATACAATCATTCATACATACAATCACTCATCTTTACAACACTATCATATGCACTCATACACCTATACAGACACTCACAGTCTGCCACTCATCCATGGAGTTACTCACACACCTAGTCAGTCCTGTAAAGAATCAATGACACTTCCATTTTCTTGTCTATACAGTTAAACATAGAGCACCTTACATTTTCAAACATATACTAACACATACTTACCTTCTTATACAATCATTGATACAAGTACACATTGATCTGCACAGAGTCACACACCTCCCAGCTAGCCAAACACACACTCAGTCTCCCATACAAATACTTGGGCAATCAATCAATAACCCATATAGTTACTCATATAGCTACTGATCAACACATGCAGCAGTTTACAGAACAACAGACATAATGATGCACAAATTAAGACAGTTTAGTCACTAACCCATGCACTCAGTGAGACACATTTAATCACTCACTCATACAGTCAGTCATGCACCTACTAAATCCTTCGTCCAGACACTTACACATCCACTCATTCTTCAATATGTAAGACATATTTAAACTTTACAGAAACAAAAAATCACTGGATGTTGTTATCAGTGATGTCATCAGTGATGTCATTTGAGATGTCATCAGTGATGTCATCAGTGATGTCACTGACCATGTCATGAATGATGTAATATGTGACATCATCAGCAGTGGATTGCGGGTGCGCGATATATAGTTAGTGCAACTAACTATATATGGAATTTCATTGGTTTTATGTCAATAAAATGTCCAGCTAACTATATATGGTCTCTAACCTATGGTTTTTTCAGTGAATTTTCAAGGTTTTGTAAATGCTAATTCCTAACTATATATGGTCTATAACCTATGGTTTTTTCAGTGAATTTTCAAGGTTTTGTAAATGCTAATTCCTAACTATATATGGTCTATAACCTATGGTTTTTTCAGTGAATATATATATATATATCTGATATCTTTAAATATTTATTTTCTCTTATTACATTAAAACATATGGAAACATTACAATAACAACGTTACATAACACCCTCATTTACACACATTGTACATCTGAATATTTAAGCATTCTCCACCACATCTCATGGTCTCTTGTAGTGCTATCCAAATACTGTGTCTGTGAGCCTTGCTCAGTCACCTGGCACAGCCCTCTCAAATCTCTTGGTGTGTTCGCCCAGGTATTAAAGTCATCAGCTAACTTATCACCTGCCCAGAAAATTCTTGAGTATCCTTTGCCAGTGTCCATTCAGTTGTGTCCTTGACCCAAAAAAGTCATAGAGGGACTTCCAGTCCCCAGCCCACCTATGGATATGCGTCTCTTCACCAGGATCAGTGTGAGATCCAAGAATCTACTGCATTTTCTTCTTTTTTGGGGTTTTTTCACTATAATGTCCAGAAGACATTTTTGCAGGGCGAGCTCCAATGCCATACCTGTTGACCAATGTGTCAAGCTCCTGTTACAGGACCATGTAAGGTGCATGAAAGAGGCCCCATCCAGCCTAAACTCACAGAGTCCATCAATTTACCTGGATACATTCTGCTCAAATTAACAGGGGTCAGGTATGCGTGATGCACATAATTGAAATGAATCAGTTTCAGTCTCCCACTAGTAGCGGGGAGAGATCCCATTAAAATCTGCCCAAATATCTCCAGTTCAGGATCAAGAGAAGGCCACATCACTAACCAAAAGAAGATCCAGCTGACTAAAAGTGTTATGTATTAATGAGTAATAAAAACAAGGTGATGGATGGAATGCTTTTTATTAATCCCAGCCACTGGCTCAAGACTGCATTCCAATCCATCATTTTGCCCCACCATGCCACCCCAGTTTGGACTCAGCCATATGCAAATGAGCCTTGACCCTGCTCCAATGGGAACAGTGCAGCTCATAAGTCCTCCCTGAACCGAAACACCACATCTTAGGGCCAGTTTTGCACTTAATAAGGCCTATCAGCCAGTTACAGCATGGTTTCAGTTGCATGTTGAGCACGGGACTCACATCTGGACATACCTGTCACACTTAGGGGAAGAAAAATAAGGTGATGGATATAATGCTTGAATTAATCTCAGCTACTGGCAAATGCTCGTGGCTGCACCCAAACCATCGTTTTTCGCCCACCGTGCCAGCTCAGTTTGACCCAGCCATGTGCAAATTAGTCTTGACCGTGCAAAATGGGAGCAGTCCAGGCTGAACTGCCAGACCAGCTCCTTCCTAAATCAGAACGCAAGCAACCCAGTACCGGTTTTGCCCTGATTAGGGCTCATCAGCCAGTTATAGCTTTGTTTCAGTGGCACAGGGTGCACGGGGCCAATGTCTGGGCATACCCGTCCCACTTGAGGTGACACACTAAAATATTTTTTTTAAGCGATGGATGGGATGCTTGAATTAATCTCAGTTACTGGCAATTACTCTGGGCTGCATCCCTGACATCTCAGTTTGGACCCAGTCATACACAAATCAGACTTGACCTTGCTACAATGGGAATAGTCCAGCCCCAACTGCCAAGTCAGGACCTCCTGAACTGGAACACAAGCAGCCTAGGACCAGTTTATCATCAGCCAGGTATAGCTTTGTTCCAGTGACTCAATGAGCACAGGACCAACGTCTCGGTATACCTTTCACACTTAGCGCAAGAAAAACTAGGTGATGGATGGAATGTTTGATCTCAGTTTCTGGCAATCCCTCGAGGCTGCATCCCAATCCATTGTTTTCCGCCCACCATGCTACCTCAGTTTGGACCCACCCATATGCCTAATCAGTCTTGATCTTGCTCCAATAATAATGTGAAAGAAATAACTTGATAAGTTTTTATATATGAGAAAAAAACGTGAAATATATTAAAAATGTACTTTAAAAAAAGTATTTTTGGTTTTGGCTTCGGATTGGTTTAAGCTTAGATTATTTAGTGAGGTTTCCCAATATATGAAAGAAATTAGTAGTTGGCAAGTTATATTTTGTAATATATTTGTAACTCCCCTGTCCCTCATTCCTATAATTTTATATTTGCTGTTTAGAAAGAACAAATAATTGTGGAATGCTTCTTCCACTGTTTTCTCCAACATAATATGCAAGTTCTCTTCACAGTTCGGGGTGAACACCAACTACATTTAACAGCTTATCGGCGGTTTCGTCCACTGCCTGGTTTTTAATTGCCCACTAGATGTCCTGGGGTCAGTGGTGTGAGGGTTTTCTCAGGAAATGTCTAGTGAGAACAGACAAAAACAGTCTCAGGTGCTAGTCTTTTCGTGCTCCCCACCTTCCCGACGTGCTTGTTTCCTAAACAGCTGCCCCCGTCCAGTCAGCACTCACCCGCTCCGCCGCAACTCTCCTGAGTTGCGGCTGCACTTCCGCATCCCCCAGTGGACACCACCACTCCTCGCTCTAGCTCGCAGATTCTTCCTCTGTTCCACCTTCCTCTTATGTTCCCTCCTCTGGATTTCTTGGGACTTCAGCTTCTGTCGAGTTGCCTCCGTCTCCTTTCCATGATTCCGGGTCTCTCCACGTTGTCACCGGATCGTCCGTTTTCTCACTCTCCACAAGTCTTTTGGGGTTAGCTCCGCCTGCAGGTGTAGGGTTCAACCAACCCGTCTCATCCTGTGAAGACACCTGACAGGGAGGGGTCATTTCCTGGAAGTGGATGGGATCCTTGTTTTGATTTCGGGTCACGTCCTGCCTCCAGTCATCGGAGCGCGGACCCTCATCCGGTTGTGCAGGTATGTTTTGGGGGCTGGGATGGGTTTCCTCACAGAGAATGCTTAGAGGGTCCAGTTAGAGGTTGAAAAGGATAGGAGAGAGGATGAAGCTTTGGTGGTACTCATTGTGAAGGAGCTGTGTTTGTAGAGGTGGATTTCTTTTATACCTTTGATATTTATTAATTTCGGAATCACCCCAAAGTGGTATCTCTGCTCTTCGGACAGTTTACTGTGGCCAGAACCAAGTGATTTAGAAAAGGAAGGTTTCTAAAAGCTTCCTGAATTGAGGGAGGCTGTGGCAATCTCGAAGCTGGAGGGGCAGTTTGTTACAGAAAGTTGGGGCACGATGCGTAAATGCTTTGCCACCCTTGTGAGCCTTTTTAATTCTCGGAGTGCAAAGAAGTAACATGGATCCTGATCAGAAGGACCGGGGGGGGGAGTGTACTTGGTAAGTTTGTCAGACAAGTAGGAAGGCCCTTAACCATTAAGGGCTTTATAAAAAATGCAGCCAATCCTGAATTTCACCCGCTTTCTCACAGAGAGCCAGTGGAGTTTGTTAAGAAGTGGAATAGAAGCCGCTCTGGGGGTGGTGTTTGCTACTAGTCGGGCAACCGTATTCTGTACAACTTGTAACTTGTTAAAGGAAGCCTCATTAGTCGAGGCTAACATCGCGTTACAATAGTCCAGACGGCTTAAAACTAGGGTTTGCATCAATGTTTTTTTCATACATTGAAAGGGGTTAAGTAGATAGTAGCACAGTCAATTCAGCCCCATTCTGATTTACAGAATTTGTAAAAGAGTAAGGTGATTCGATTTACTGTGTCAAATGCCAATAAGAGGTCAAAAAAGGAGAGAAGGCAAGATTCTCCTTTATCTAACATGTTGAGAGCATCATTGGCAATGGGCAAGATAGCTGTTTCGGTACCGCAATACATTCTGAAACCAGACTGAGTGTGGTCTACTCGATCGTTGTCATGGATGTTTTGGTTTAGTTGGGATTCCACACAGTTTTCAAGGGTTTTAGTTAAGATAGGTCAACTTCAGGACTTGGCGGTAGTTGTTTAGGTTTTCTGGGTCAGGTCCTTGCTTTTTCATAATGGGGTAACCTGCCTGATTTTAAGAGCATTTGGTTTAGTGGCTGGCAATAGCATAGCATTGATAAGTATTGCCCAGAATGGCTTCGGCCCAGACCTTTGGTGTTTCATGACAGAACTAGCAATGAGATCTGAGAAATCAGAAGAGATTTTTCATTTGGACATGGTTTCTCACAGATATGTTTATGAAATTTCTTTCAATTCAGACTAGGAAGCAGTGCATGTTTAGGTGAGTTCATAACTGGGGAATGAGGGTGAAGAGTTGATAATGGACTGTTCAATATCTTCGGTTATGTTTTTGAAAAGTTATGCTAAATTATTACTTATTTCGTCCAGGTTGCCTTTTGTCAGGGAGACTGGAGAGGGCATTGTAGATTGTCTAACTATTTCAATAGTTTTTTAGCTTTATTTTTGACGCAAAATAATTTTTGGTCAAATGAACAGGGCTTTAACTTTAAATATGCTTTTCCTGTATTTTTTCTTTCCATTTGGAGGTTCTCTAAGTTGTTTACAGTGGGATGTTATCTCCATCTTCTTTCCGCTAGACTAACAATCTTTCTGTTGATGTATTGTTGCTTGTTAAACCATTTTGATCCAGTTATGGACTTGAGCCATTTAAATTTTCAATTTTAAGAAAGACAGCCTCCTCATTGACGATTGTAGTTATGGAGTTAATTTAGTTACTTGTCGTCAGGACCAGCTTCCGAGAGTTGTCTTGCAGATATCCGCTATTGCTCCTTGGCAGAGGAGTAGTAGCAAATTTGCTCCTAGTGTAGTGAAATCTAGGTTTGCCGGAAAAATGGCTGTTAGTTTTTTTATAACAAATAAAACACAAGAAGCTATTCATCTCAAGGTGAAATGTCTGGCATAATCACTATCACCAGATATATCAGTCAAACTAACCCACCAACATGGATGGCAATCACAATTCCTTAAATATGGAAGCTTGGAATCAATATGATACTCAAATAGCCACACATTACCACAAAAACAGCTTGGAGGGTCCTCTTCTCCAAGGTTAGAAGAATAACATTCAGTCAACAGACTTTAAGGAAAGTCTAACTGGAACACAGAGATTAGGGAGACATTTACAGTCCATTCAAAACAAGAACAGAGTCAGGTGGCCAACATATCCATGGAATACCTACCTGGCATTGTTCATCAGACCAGGTTAAAGATGGTCTCTAATTACTAGTATTTGCAGTGGGGCCAGAACAGTAATTTAGACTCATCAGGAGCACAATCTAGCATTCCTAGATTATTAAAATGGCTTATATTGGGAAAATGTTGAGGTACCAAATCTAGTGCTGGAAGAAAGACTATGTCAAAGGGAAAGGCTGGGCTCTATAGCCACAGCACAAGCAGAAGCTCTTGAGGCCCCATTAACACTACAAGAGGTGAGAAACCAATATATCTGAATTGGGCATAACTCAAGGGGCTATCAGTGGAATTTTAAGCAACATATCTGGCCCTAATAATTCTTAGACTGCTTGACATGGAAATACCAACACCAGAGAAGTAGCTTCAAGAGAAGTGGAGAAGTGTGGCTCACTGGTTAGAGGCGGCAGACCCGTAAGCAGAGAACGGCCCGGGACCAGGGTTCGATTCCCGACGCGGCAGGGTCATGGACCAGGGTCAGCGGACTCGATAATTCTCGCCTCGGTGCCTACTCTAGTCAGAAACCACACTCGGCAACTCTGGGCATCAGCTTGCCTCATCTTCACAACGGCCCCCCCAGACCGCCGGGGATGCTTGGTCGCACCTTAGAGATACCCATCAGGGACCATCTCTCAGGGTGAGCCAGGACGGGTTCCCCAGCGGTCGAAGCGTGGAGATACTCCTCCGGGAGTCGATTCCTAGCGCTATATAAACCCGCAATAATAATAATAATAATAATAATAATAAGATATTCTACCATAAAGGGACATGAAAAGTTGCTCAAAGCTGCCAACTTCCTGAAAGCCATGAACTGCATACATTTCTCCCATACTTCTCATCCATTACACTAGTAAGCACAGTTATAGTCCAGATAATAATGTGGTAAATAATATTTTACGACAATAGAAGGGGGGGGCGTGGCTAACCAGCAGATATGGGAGCTGCACATTGATGGAGCTCCGAGATCGGACCCGCTTATCCTGCTACAGACACCGGACCAGGGGAACATCTAACCCTGATCTCCCCCGCTACAGTTGCAGGATCGCAGCGCCATCGCACTGGGCCAGTGAAGCAATTCTCACAGTGCAATACCGCCTGAGAGCGTATCCCCGTGCTCCGGGGCCGGCCTGGAACTGGTACGGACTGCGAGATGTGTGGGACGCTACACTGGCAAAGACAGTACAAAGAAGCGAGGACTAAACAACCACATCACAACCCCCAAGACCTTCGTAAGGAGTCCTTGCCGGTGATTGCGGGGAGAAGTGGACCCGTAAAGAAAAGCTGATCGCACTCCTCTGGCCTGACAAGGACGCTGGGTGGGGCAGTTACACATATAGAGGCCGCGGCAGAGGCGGCCTGGGGGACTGCTGATGTCCTGTCAGGGGCTCTCCCACACCACCTGTATTCTCCACTGACGGCTTTTGGAGTGAACCAGAGGGACCTGCACCCTGTTACGCAGCTTCCGCGGCAGGAGCGCAGCCACAAGCTACACCCTTCACCAGAGGGCGCTGGGCGGCTGGCAGGCTGAGCTCCTTGTCGATGAGGCGGTCTTCTGAGGCGGATTGAAAATGCGACCCCTTCTGCGACGCGGCTGCAGGGAGCTGCTGGCATGTAAAGTTTAGCCTGATCCCTGCGAGTACTGGTCGCGGCCCCTCTGGACCAAGACTAGACGACGTTGGATGAACGGTGAGTGCAGGTGAGTGCCCCTGTCCTTATGTGGCTGCTGAGAAGGAGCTCTGGCTGCCTCCCGCGTGCCATCCATTGTAGTCCTGCTGTGCTCCAGGCATTTGGTGGTGTATATGACTGAGGCCCGCTGTTAGGGTGTAGGTCCATGCATGAGGCCTGGTGTTGCTGCTAAGGGCACTGCATAGAGTACGGCTGTGGATGGGGACAAGCGCATGAGGCGCAATTACAGTGAACAACACGGAAGGTACTTTGATTGCTCCTCTTTCAGTCCCTTGTTCACTTGGCCACTGGAATCAAGATAGCCTGGCTGATGAGGATTATGAATCCGAAACCGGTCCCAGGATGCTTGTTCCCGGTCCAGGGAAGACATGGCTTGGCAGTTCGGGCTGTACTGTTCCCATGAGGCACAGGGTCAGACTGATTTGCATATAGCCATGTCTGAACTGGGGTGGCTGAGTGAACTAAAGAATGGTGATGGATTAAACCCAGATCAGTTGACTGGGGGTGAGTGTTTGATTTGCTCAAACGCTCCGTCCATCATCCCCTTTTGTATCGCTTTGTTCGCCCTAAGTGTGGCAGGGTATGCTCAGACGTGAGTCCCTTGTTCACTTGGCCACTGGAATCAAGATAGCCTGGCTGATGAGGATTATGAATCCGAAACCGGTCCCAGGATGCTTGTTCCCGGTCCAGGGAAGACATGGCTTGGCAGTTCGGGCTGTACTGTTCCCATGAGGCACAGGGTCAGACTGATTTGCGTATAGCCATGTCTGAACTTGGGTGGCTGAGTGAACTAAAGAATGGTGATGGATTAAACCCAGATCAGTTGACTGGGGGTGAGTGTTTGATTTGCTCAAACGCTCCGTCCATCATCCCCTTTTGTATCGCTTTGTTCGCCCTAAGTGTGGCAGGGTATGCTCAGACGTGAGTCCCTTGTTCACTTGGCCACTGGAATCAAGATAGCCTGGCTGATGAGGATTATGAATCCGATACCGGTCCCAGGATGCTTGTTCCCGGTCCAGGGAAGACATGGCTTGGCAGTTCGGGCTGTACTGTTCCCATGAGGCACAGGGTCAGACTGATTTGCATATAGCCATGTCTGAACTGGGGTGGCTGAGTGAACTAAAGAATGGTGATGGATTAAACCCAGATCAGTTGACTGGGGGTGAGTGTTTGATTTGCTCAAACGCTCCGTCCATCATCCCCTTTTGTATCGCTTTGCTCCTCTTTCATGCCATGAGTCAGTGCTCCTATAGGGCCACCTGAGACTGTTGCAAGCAGTAAATTGAGCGCCTAATAAGGCCTGCTAGGACCGCGCGTCGGGTGTGGTCGTGGGGAGGCCTAAACCCCCAGCCTGGAGCAGTGGCCTAGCAACGGACTACTGTGCTGCCTTATGGACATTGGAGACTGGGGTCTTGTGCACTCACAAAGATAACCCCGCCTGCAACACTCTTGGATATCAAGCCTGCAAAGTGCATCCCTAAGTCTATCTCCATTATACAGTCAGATGCAGAGGACCTGTGGTGAGGTCTGAGTCTCCAACTAATCTGGCTCACTGGGACCGCCACAGGGCGCCCCCTTTTGTAACCCTTTTTCTTTCCCCCAAACAATTTTGCAGAGTTCAGCATACAGTATAAATCCTGCGGAATATCACCTACGCCATCATGGGGCGAACAAAAGGCAAGACATCTGGGTTGCCGCGTGTTGAACAGCAGACCATGGGAGTCTCAGAGATAGCTTCACAATCATCCTCAACAAGCTGTGTCCCACCGACCAATGATGAACCCCCCAAGATAAGCTGGACTTAATTTTGCAGGAGATCCGGGACTCACGTAAATCTATTGAACAACAAATAGGTTCCCTAACTACCAGCTTTACTCTTCTAAAGGCGGATCACGAGAAACTATCAGATACAGTCAAAAGAAAATAACAGACCTTGTTGGAATTACTACCACAACACAAAGAACATTCTGAACACATAGCCCAAATACAGAAACAATTGGCTAGCCTGCAGGAAAGGGCGGAGGACGCTGAAGGAGGGCTCGATGCAATAATGTACATGTGCTGGGATTGCCGGAACAGTCAGAGGGCCCGAATGCAACACAGTTCACGGAGCAGTGGCTATGAGACCAGATAGCCCCAGAAGTATTGTTACCCTTCGTCTGCGTGGAGAGAGTGCACCGGATACAACCGGATAGACCGACAGCGGGTGCACCATCAAGAACGATAATTGCCCGTATCCTCAACTACAAAGACCACAACCTCCTCCTCCAGAGGGCCAGGCAGAATGCACCCCTCCAATATGAGAACCACCGGATCTCCCTATACCCTGACTACACAGTTCTGGTTCAAAGACAATGTACTTCTTATCTGTCTTTGAAGAAGAATCTCCAAGTATTAAATCTTAAGTACGCCCTACTGTTTCCGGCTCAATTGAAAATTCTACATGAGCAAAAGTCCCACTTTTTTGACAGCCTGGAGTAGGCGAACGATTGGCTGGAAACCACTCTTCCCCCCAAGCTCTGGCCGAGCTAGAGCAGAAGACGCGAAAAGACTCACGAGACGGAGACGGAGAACGCGTCGGACCAAATCGACCTGCAGCGGCCATGCGAGAAACCAATCTGTCATCCTCATCGGAAAAATCTGACGATATTATAAACCCTCAGACTCTGGCAGCAACGACCAGTTGTTTCCATTGATCACCCCGCAAATAGTGCAGAGATTATTTGTCTGATAATGTTCAGAAACAGTAGATGATGCCCAGTGCACTTTTCCAGGTGTCCAGGTTGGAGGGAAGTAAGAATGTGCTAATGTACACTGTATCGTTTTGCTCCCCGCAGGTGTCACACATACATATACACGTAACAAGGGTCCTGTCATATGGGTAGCTTCGTCTTGTAAGAAAGTACCATGTTTAGTACAGGAACCACCCCCCCTGCAGCTAATGCATTGTTTAGCCTATTGTACCTTCAGATTGTTTTGTTTAATGTTTGGAACAGCAACGTTCTAGTGCTAGTCCTAGTATTGGGAGTCATAATTAAGTTGATTCTTCTGGGGTTATGGCTCACTCCATGCTGTGAAACACACAATACATGTTATACATCTTTGGGCTGATGCAACATAAACAGACAAATCTACGCATGGCTGTGTTGGGCAAATATAAAATGATAAGGTGGAATGTTAGAGGGATGGGCTCAGAACACAAAGGACATCGGATTCATGCCCAACTAAATAGACAAAAAATACAAATAGCCCTTCTCCAGGAAACCCATCTTACTGACTCTGAGGTAGTTAAGCTAAGTAAGAAATGGAGAGGCCAGATACTTACTGCATAATTTTCCGCTTTTGCGAGAGTGACACTCATATGGGTGAGACATGGGATCCCGTTCGTGAGTATACAACAACGAATAGATGCACAGGGCAGGTATACGATAGTATATGGAATGCTTGACGATGTACACATAGTTATAGGTAGTGTATATGCTCCAAATTACGAACAGGACAAATTTCTTACCAACCTGAGCACAATACTAGTTTACTGGGCAGATATCCCGTGGACACTGGGCGGGGACTATAACTCAACCCTTGATACACACCTTGACCGATCTCACCCACCGGTTAGAGGAGCAGCCTCCACCAAACAAGCAGAGTTCTTGAGGTCCTGGGCGGAAGGGTGGTCGATTAAAGACGTATGGCGCCTCCAAAATCCTACTGCCCGTGAATACTCTTTCTATTCTCCACCTCACCAACTTCACACTAGACTGGACAGAATATTCTGTTCCTCATCCATTACACCCCAAATATCTCAAACTACATACCTGGGCAAAACCCTATCCGACCACAATCCACTCTAAATTATTCTAGAATGGGAGAAAATACCCACCTCTGTGCCAACTTGGAGATTATGGCCACAGATGCTAGAAGACGCGGTATTCCGAGATAAATTAGGCACGACTTTTACCAATTATTTTAACAAAAATGTGAACTCGGCCTCTTCTCGCCTAATAGAATGGGATGCATTTAAAACAGTAATACGCGGTGCATCAATAGGAACAATGGTCGGGCCCATCAGGAAAATAACAAGACTCTTACAATACTTGAGACCACCCTACAGGAGCTGGCGCGGGAAACAAGTAGAGACCCCTCCAAACAAGAGCAATTACAAGAAGGGAGAATTCGACATGCCAAACTCCTTGAGGACCTACGCCTCATTGATTACCAGTGTGGTTCTGAAAATCTGGATTCGTGTAATCGTTCTGGACTCGAGAATTAAAACTTCGTCGAAACATGACGAATTTGGTATCAAGAGACCGAGAATGACGAGTACATCATGTACATATATTTTCAGCATATTCAAGTGACGATTTCACCTCGAAATCGTCATTTGCGTTCTGAACCCTTGGCTTCCATTTATGTGTTGCCCTTTATATAGGCCTTAATCCAGTTGAATTCAATCCCGCAAGGACACATACTCCTTAATCGACTTTTCCATGACCTGTGCAAGTTGGAACCATTGCCCCAGGCCGAACTCGTTAGGTCAGTTCTCCTCCCAGTGGCCGAGCAAGATAGCATCAAGGCTCAACAAGCCATAAAACCATTTCAGCGCGCACACCTGCCGTATCTTGCTCACATCTGTCTCTACTCTTTTGCTTCACTTACTTTATGATGGGGAGGTGCCTGTTTTATTGGGGGTCCACCGATATCTGATGAAATGTTGGGCCTTGCCAGGTGATTTGCTATGGGCAGCACGACGTGAAATATGTACATGTCATCATGACTCTGCTTTTCTTTTGTAAACCAATAACTGTAAATGACATACTACAAATTCGAAGAATGTTTGCCTGAAGCTGAATATTCTGTATAAAGAGAGAAACCCGACTTTGTAAATGGCAGCAGTCTCCTGAGAATATACTTCCCCGTGTTGTACTTCTAGGACACTTGTTACCTTGGTTGCAGCCAATAAACTAATCTTTGACTTCACCTAGAAGACTCTGAGTTTCTGTGGTCTGGATCAGGAAGAACCCGAGGTCTCTGGGTGTACCCTGACACCGCTGGGTTACCGGTTCTGTGCCGGTTCTTAAAAACCCAGTACCTCAGCTGGCGCCCAACGTTTGGGGCGATTCCAGTGGTACTAGTCAGCCAGAAGATCGTGAGGAGCTTCGTGTGAAAATTCCGGAGGACGGCCAACCACCTCATCGACCCCTGCATGTCGACGTGGTCCGAAGGTCTTTGCTGCGAGGTTCCCCGCTTCCCGACGACTACAAGGACTGCTGCCCTGGCTATCGCCCTGATTTGGACCCTTGAAGTTTGGTAGAGCGAAACACTAAGACGAGTCTTCTGGTGACGTCATCGATATTTCAGTTAAGTATAAGTGGAGCGTCTCCCAGTCCTTAGTTGGTCTTAGTCTTGAGTATCCTTTGGGATAATTTGTTGGTACTTGCAAGCACCAAAACCGAAGGACTCGTGTATTCACGAGAAATATCGTAATCGATAATCCTTTGAAGTTTGGAACTAGACTAGAGAGCAAAAGATGCGTAGTCTTAGACTTGGAAATTTGTTTTGTCTTGGTTATAATAATAGGGACTCCCGATTGGAGGACTCATGTCCGGTTCCTCCAGTTGGAACTCCGACTTACGAGCTATATGTGAAACATGGGGTAGGCCCCATCACCTACAACGAAGTATGGATTAAATACACCAGGAAAGATGGTGTTCTAAAATGGCCCCAATATGGTAGCTTGGATACCGAAATCTTAGATAACCTTGAAGTTAAACTGTTCAAAAAGAAAGCCCGGCCGGCAATGTTCGACTCTTTCCGTCTATGGCGTAAGGAGGCCAAACAAAAAGAAATTAAATTAGCTAAGAAGAATAAAAGAGAAGAGGGAATTTCAGTAATACAAGCTGCTATGCAGTTTAAAGACAATGAAGACGAACAAATGAGTGAGCAGTTGCACAGGCAACGTAAAATGGCAATAGATAAATGTTATCCAGTTTTGCCGTCTCTTCAGCAAGAGGCAGCAAAAGAGCGTGAAAAATACCCATTAATGTCGCATTTACTAAATTCGCCACCCCCCTATGCGCAGAATGCCACGGCACCCCCGCAACCTTTAGTTGCGCAAACTATGCCTCCTGTTCCTCCACAGCACCCACCAACTGTTCCTCAGCTGGCTCCTACTCCTTTGGTGCAGCCTCCTCCAGGCCCACCGACCACCTCTGTTTCACCTGTGTTTTCTACGATTTTGCCTACTGTACTTTTTACGTCTCCTAATGCTCCCTCTACGATTTTTCCTAGTGCCCCCTCTATTTCCCCTGATACCTCTTCTGCTATCTCTGCCCCTGCCTTATCTCACCCCAATTTTCCATCCGTTCTTCATTCAGTTTCACCTTCCATTCGGCAGAAAATGGCCAGCACTGTTACTAACCTTCTTTTACCTCTTTTCGGGTCGCCTACTACAACCCCTAACATGGGAAGAAGACAGTTGCGAAGTCGACTGCCTGATTATCAAGAGAGAGACTCACTGAATAGTTTAGCACGGAAATGGGTCATGGACACTGTAAAATATGATGTACAGTCTGTCATGGAAGTCTTCCATCAATGGGAAGCAGCGACACAGAGATATGTTTTCGAACAGATGTGTGATTTCCTTTGCGAGGATTTAGAAGACAATGATCTGGAATGCATCCCACAAGAGATGTGTCGTGTACGGTTTAAGTTCGGAGAGGGTATGATTGTAGGTCCAGATGTGGAGAAAGCAGTTGAAATGTTGTTATCATATCGGAGTAAGGGGAGCGGTTCTGGGTCACAATCTGAGCCTAGTACATCTAGTAGGAAAAAGGCGCGACAATACCCTATGAGAGAAGTTCCCCCACAATGGAGAGAGGGTGACACGACTGCTGTCCCACCTATTCTGCCACACTTTCAGCGTGTATGGGTACATGTCCCATGGAAGCGAGCTGAAGTTTTAGCACTCAAACAAACATTACCCGAGCCGCGTAAAAATCCTGCAGGGTATTACAAAGAGTTGTCGCAAACTGCTGGGTCATGTATAATGAATTTAGCCGATATCGATATGTTATTTGGGAATGTTGTTCCACAGCCTTTATGGGGTAAAATTCGGCATATAGATCATGATCAGGAATTAGGTGACTCATGGGCTAATATTACTGCTGCAGATGCCCGACAAGTTGGTGGTGCCAAGCCTGAGCCTTTGATAGCAGAACTCCCTGGTAAAATAGTAGATTACATGAAAACGATAATGCCTGCAATACGTGTAAATTGGGATAAGTTGTCTGCATGCAAGCAGAAGAAAGAAGAAACAGTCTCAGATTTCTTCACCAGATTTGAAGAAACATTCGTTGACCACAGCGGTCAAGATATGACCACAGAAGGTGGTCAGAGATTGTTTGTCGATAAATTCGTGCACAATTTGCTTCCAGAATTGTGTAAAAAATTAAAGGATTCAGAAAGTTCTTGGGCAGTCTCATCTTCAGCCCAGATATTGGCTACTGCACAATATTACGAGAATAGAGACAAAGAGGAGAAAGATAGAGCAGAAAAGAAAACTAAAGAGTTGAAAACGAAGGTTTTCCTACAGCAAGCCTATCGGCCACGTGGTGGTGGTAATCAAAATAATAATGGTCAAAATCACTACCAAAATACTTTTCAGCAGCCTCAACTGTATCAGAGGAACTCGCAAAGGGTCGAGTATGCTCAACCCCGTGTACCTGTAGGCCCCAACCAGTGTTCATATTGCAGACAAGAGGGTCATTTCAAGTATAATTGTCCTATTCTATTACAACGTGCAAATGGAGTTTCTGGTGTGAAAGGTCGTGGCAGTCAGCAAGCACCTAGAGGTAGAGGGCGTGGAAACGCCCCTCAGAACGCACGTCCCCTTCCACCACAAAACTCTATGAACAGGTTTGATCAGCAAAATAACGTATCTGACAGGACAGCTCAATACTACGTTGATGATTACTATACAGAAGATGAGTATTTGGAGAATAATGATTGCTAGGACAGCCATAGACAAAGAGAGGGAGTTGTTTCAGTTCCAATAGATCAGAGTGGACCTTACGTTGAGGTGATTACATCAGGTGTGTCAGAGCCTTTTCTGTTGGATACTGGTGCTACAAAGAGTTCTATTATGCACTCCAAACTCCCTGGCGCACCTTTGTCTGGCGAAATGAACGTTTCTGTAGGTTTTTCTGGCGCCCCAGTTAGAAATCCGATTTCTGACCCTTTGTCTCTTTCTGTTGGTCCTTGTGAATTCGAAGCACCCCTCATTCTGACAACAGGTTGTGGTGAAAACTTGCTAGGATTGGATTTGTTAAAGAGATTGTATGCAACTTTGTACTGTTCTCCGTCAGATGTCCAACTTACTTTAGGTAAGAAAGTAGTTTCTCCCATGTATTTGTCGAGAGATGCACTTCCAGCAGAATTGTCGTTTCTCCCAGATATTCTTTGGGCTACTGGTCCTAATGATGTAGGTCTTTTAGAAATTCCACCATATGTTGTAACATTGAAAGCCAACGTTAAAATGCCACGAATTCCCCAATACAAAATCTCGAGTGAAGGTGAAAAAGCTTTACTAGCTATCGTTTACGAATTGATTAAAAAAGATGTAATTGAAGAAACATGAGGAAATGTTTGCAATAGTCCTGTTCTGCCTGTTTTAAAACGGACTGACCCTTCTAAGCCACCTGTGTACAGATTCGTGATTGACCTTAGATAGGTGAATAAAATAGTTGTGCCTCAATTTCCAGTTGTCCCCTACATTACCACATTATTAACTATGATTCCAGCCTCTGCCTCTTGGTTTTCGGTGATTGATCTGAAGAATGCTTTCTTCAGTATCCCGATTGCTGAGGAGAGCAGGGATATTTTTTCCTTCAGTTTAGGAGGTCGCAGTTTCCGCTTTAAACGCGCTCCTCAGGGCTACTGTGAAAGTCCATCAATATACAGTCAAGCTCTAAAAACACAGCTTGATACGATTGTTTTACCTAAAGGTGCTACTCTTGTACAATATGTGGACAATTTGCTCATTGCTGCAGACACTGAGAAAATTTGTAAAAAGGCCACGCTGTCATTGTTACATCATTTGTGTGATCTTCATCACAAGGTGTCACTTTCCAAACTGCAATATTGCAGACAAGAAGTGACCTACTTAGGTCACCTCTTATCGAAGGAGGGAAGGAAACTGACCCCAGAACGAATTCAGGCAATAGCGAAATTGAATGTGCCAAGAACACAGAGAGAAGTGCGTGCTTTCTTGGGCATTACATCGTACTGTAGACAGTGGATTCCAAATTTTTCGTTATTGGGCAAACCCTTGGTGGCATTAACGTGTAAAAATACACCCAATCCCATTCCTTGGTCTGAAGAGTGTCAGAAAAGTTTTCTCGAATTACGCACAGCATTATGTTCGGCTCCTGTGTTAGGTACCCCCAACTACAGTAAGCCTTTCACATTGTATGTCCACGAGAAGGAGGGCTGTGCATTGTCTGTGTTGACTCAGTTATTTGGAGGTAGGCAGCGCCCATGCGCCTATTTCTCGTCAACTTTGGATCTGGTAGCTAAAGCATTACCAAGTTGTTTAAGGGCCACAGCAGCAGCAGCTGTTTCTATTCTACAGTCTGCTGGTCTAGTAATGAATAATACACTAATCGTGATGGTCCCGCATGCAGTAGACACATTGTTAAATAGGACCAAGACACAGCACTTAACTAGTGCTCGACTGTCCAGTTACGAATTGACACTGCTAGCGAGCCATGTGCACATAAAAAGGTGCAGTACCTTAAATCTAGCCACGTTGTTACCAATTGCAGAGGAATCAGATGCTTTAGAACAGCACGATTGTTTTCTCACAACAGAGGAAGAGACAAAAGGGAGAGTGGATTTATCTGACACTCCTCTTGCTGAATGTGATGGTACATTATGGGTGGATGGTTCATGCTTCAAGCTCCCAAATGGTAACGTGACTGCAGCATATGCTGTCACGACTTTGCACACAGTTGTTGAAACTGCACCAGTACCACATGGTTCAGCTCAAGCTGCAGAATTAGTTGCACTCACGAGAGCATGTGTATTGTCTAAAGGAATGAAAGTGACTGTCTACACTGATAGTCAGTATGCGTTTGGAGTGGCTCACAGTTTCGGACGATTGTGGAGAGAACGTGGGTTCCTGACTTCGCATGGAGCTAAGATTCAGCATGGTCAGTTGGTGAATGAGCTTCTTGAATCACTGACCTTGCCTCTGCAAATGGCGATTGTGAAATGTAGTGCTCACAAGAAGGTGACTGATGATGTTGGTCGTGGGAATGCATTTGCTGATGAGACCGCTAAAGAAACGGCAAAGAATGTGATGAGCCGAATGTATGTTGCAGGCCCTGAAAGATGGACTGGTGATGTCGGAATATGTGAGGACACGATAGAGAGTGTGAAGTCCATCCAAGCTGAGGCCACAGAGAAAGAGTTGAGCACGTGGAGAGAGAGTACAGGTAGAATGGATGCAAATGGTTGTTGGATTGATTTGACAGAGCATCAGAGATGGTTGTTACCCGATGCATATGTGCTTGCAGTGGTTACAATGGCTCATGGGATGGCTCATATCAGCGTGAAAGGGATTTGCGAGTTGTTGGCCCCAGTGTGGAAGAATTCAGGGATTCCCAAGTGTGCAGAGAATGTTGTCAAGAATTGCATGGTATGTCTGAAGCACAATCCCGGTAGGGGAACCCCAACTCCAGCTGGTCATTTTGCACCTCCTACGTATCCGTTCGAGGTTTTGCAGCTAGATTTCATACACATGGAGAGGTGCAACAACTTAAAATACGTGCTCGTTGTTGTTTGTGCTTTCTCAAGATGGGTAGAAGCATATCCCCTGAAAGACAATACTGCCTTGTCCACAGCAAAAGCCCTTGTGAAAGAGTACTTCCCCAGGTTTGGAATGCCTAGAATGGTCTGGTCTGATAATGGAAGTGAATTTGTGGGTCGTGTGATGAAAAGAGTGTGTGAAGGGCTAGGTATTAGGCAGAAGTTCCACGCTGCAAATCACCCCCAATCAGCTGGATTAGTAGAATGTTACAATGGCACTTTAAAACTTAAATTGGCCAAAATCCAAGCAAGCACAGGTCTTAAATGGCCTGACGCTCTACCCTTAGCACTCCTATCCACCAGAATGACTGTGCATTCACGAGTGAAACTCAGCCCTTATGAGATTGTCTTTGGCCGGCCAGCCAACATATGGGGAGTGCCTAGGCCCACGAAGTTCAGCGAGCTAGAACACCCTATTCGGCTTGATTACCTGTATGAATTGACGGCTAAATTGCGTGTTTTACATCAACAGGTACATGACTCCCTGCCTCCGGCCTCTGATACTCCAGGACACCCCATAAACCCTGGATCCTGGGTGTTGATAAAGAATTTCCAAAGGACTAAAAACGACCAGCCCAGGTGGACGGGACCATACCTCGTCCTTCTCTCTACCAGATCGGCAGTTCGAGTGGAAGGGAAGAAGGCCTGGATCCACGGGGCCCACTGTAAAAGAGTACCCTTACCTCTGCCCTATGACCGATGGGTCCAGGAGGGTGTCGCTGACCCAGAACCTGATGCCGTGCCAAATACCGTCCCTTTTAATGATTCGCATGTAAAAGGAACTGACTCTGAACAAGAAAACGAAAACATTTTGCACAAGGCTGTGCCACCATCCAAGCGAGTGAACATTACAGAGCCTGACCTTTTGTTCCCGGATCAGACAATACCTGGGAAACGACGGTATAATTTGAGACCGAGAAAAACGAACTAATAAAATCATTTCTTTTGCAATTTGAGACTAAAGATCCATGGACAAATAAAAAGATATTTTCTTTTTCCCCAAGTACTATTTTTGAAAGTGCAGCTCTCCCATCTAAGAAACTTGCTCATTTTTGTTTTTCGAACCGCCATTCGGGTTCCGCTGCTAGGGCCGCGGTTGATTAAAGTCTTTGGGGTGCAGCTGACGACGTTAGGTCGGTAGTTCTGGTTGGTCCAAGGGAGTTGCCCTAGACTCACGGAAGCATCCCTTAGCAGAGGCAACCTCCCACCGCGGGCAGCACTTTAGAGAGGATGGAGTTTCCCGATGTGGAGAGACCTGCCAAACAAATGAACTTTAAGCAGAGACTGTGTAACACGATGACAAAGAAAAGTTTTATAATATTGTGTATTTTTATGCTATTCAGCGTAATGATCTTTTTGATAAGTTATGTTTTATTCTCTTTCCATGTAACATTTGCGCCCACTGCATCACCCATACCTCCTCCTACTGTTTCCTCTCATTCTTTCCACCCTCTGCCTGACCACGAATCAAATAGGAGATTGGAGTTAGTTAATAACTCCTTTGTTCAGTTGTTACACCAACACCAACTTGTAATGAACACAACTAACTGTTGGGTGTGCGGTCTTATGCCTCACACAACGGATAAAGGTATCCCCTATTTGGTCCTGCCATTTAGTCACAATGGTTCTGTATGGGCATATAGGACAATGTTCATATATGCACACGAAATCTACCCCCTACGTTCTGTAACAGACAATCCTAGAAAAAGTGCTCTAGTCAAAGGTATAGTTGACATGATTAAGGAAGGTATTTCTTATGAGACTATCCCTAGAGATGAGACACTATTATACATAGGATGGAACATGACTGGATATGGAGCTGCCTTAAGTGAGAAACAGCAAGCCAAGAGGTCGTCCCCGATTTGGATTGTACCCCATCAGGGTCATCTATGTCTGCAAGGTAATGGCACGAATCCCAGGGCTCAGTTAGGGAAGAGTGTCTGTACTGAAACGTATATGTTTGGATCTCAGACTTCCCCTGCATTTTTAGCAGCTAAGGGTACTTATTTCATCTGCCACGATAGAGCCTATACATGGTTGCCCCCTGACTTTTCGGGCTCATGTTTTGTTTCCTTCCTGTTGCCCCCCACCTACACAGCAGCGGCAGACTACCACAGGACAAGGATAGTTAGAGGTGTTTTGAGTGAAGAAGACACTACAGGTCAAGAATTTGGAGACTTTGCAAAGGGTTTTCTGCCATTCTGGGGATCCATGGCTAACAGCAGGAACATTAGGCAATTGACAAGGGTAGTTGAGTCCACTGTGATTGAAACTACTGGTGCCCTTAGTAACTTGACTGCTGAGCTCCAGTCGGATCGACTTATGACCCTTCAGAACCGGGTCGCTTTAGATGTCATACTTGCAGACCGAGGTGGGGTATGCAGACTGATCCAATCTAGTTGCTGCATCTTCATCCCTGATAACGCTCCAACAGTGTACCAGGCCATCTCCAAACTACATAAGATTTCCGAATCTATTCATGTGAATAAAGGAGATTGGTCATTGATGGGATGGGTCTGGGAACTGATATCCGCCTGGGGATGGAAAATTCTAATGGTCATTGGGATGGTCTTAGCCATTCTTTTCCTGTTCTGCCTATGCATACAGTGTGCTCCTGCAATATGTGGCCTCTGTGTTACCTCATGTGTAAGGAAACCTGTGTCAAGAGATGAACTAAGTGCTAAAATGATGTTACAGCAACATCTCAAGGACTTTAGGAATATAGATCTGGATTCAGACTAACATGAGGATAGATTAATTGCCTATGTAAGGGCAAAAGGAGGGATTGTGGTTCTGAAAATCTGGATTCGTGTAATCGTTCTGGACTCGAGAATTAAAACTTCGTCGAAACATGACGAATTTGGTATCAAAAGACCGAGAATGACGAGTACATCATGTACATATATTTTCAGCATATTCGAGTGACGATTTCACCTCGAAATCGTCATTTGCGTTCTGAACCCTTGGCTTCCATTTATGTGTTGCCCTTTACATAGGCCTTAATCCAGTTGAATTCAATCCCGCAAGGACACATACTCCTTAATCGACTTTTCCATGACCTGTGCAAGTTGGAACAATTGCCCCAGGCCGAACTCGTTAGGTCAGTTCTCCTCCCAGTGGCCGAGCAAGATAGCATAAAGGCTCAACAAGCCATAAAACCATTTCAGCGCGCACACCTGCCGTATCTTGCTCACATCTGTCTCTACTCTTTTGCTTCACTTACTTTATGATGGGGAGGTGCCTGTTTTATTGGGGGTCCACCGATATCTGATGAAATGTTGGGCCTTGCCAGGTGATTTGTTATGGGCAGCACGTGGTGAAATATGTACATGTCATCATGACTCTGCTATTCTTTTGTAAACCAATAACTTTAAATGACATACTACAAATTCGAAGAATGTTTGCCTGAAGCTGAATATTCTGTATAAAGAGAGAAACCCGACTTTGTAAATGGCAGCAGTCTCCTGAGAATATACTTCCCCGTGTTGTACTTCTAGGACACTTGTTACCTTGGTTGCAGCCAATAAACTAATCTTTGACTTCACCTAGAAGACTCTGAGTTTCTGTGGTCTGGATCAGGAAGAACCCGAGGTCTCTGGGTGTACCCTGACACCGCTGGGTTACCGGTTCTGTGCCGGTTCTTAAAAACCCAGTACCTCACCAGGCATACACCCAACATACACATGCAGAAGCAGATACATCTCTCTGGCACTCTATTGGCCCAACTCCTATGAGACACACACCCCCAATGCCAATATCGGAAGTGGCACTACCAGATGGCACTGTAGTGAATACTCAGGCAGACATTAACACTGCATTTAGTAAATACAATGAGATGCTATACGGCGCCCCAATAAATACAATGCCGGACCAAATTGAAGCATTCTTAGCTGGCTTGATATACCCTAATCTAACAGAGAACGCCCAGGAGGAGTTGGATGACCTCATCACTAGGGCTGAAATTTAAGAGGCCATCAGAAAACTCCCACGTAATAAGACCCCTGGTTTAGACAGACTGCCAGCAGAATTCTATACTACTTTGGCAGACAACCTAACTCCGCAGTTTGAATGCTTATATAATTCAGCACAAAAGCCTATTCCCTCCCACTAACTACCATGCAAGCTCTAGTCATATCCCTTCCTAAGCCGAACAGAGACCCGCAAGACATGGCAGAATTTCGCCCTCTCTCCCTATTATCTACCGAATATAAGATACTTAGCAAAATTCTAGCCCGTCGGCTCCTACCCTATCTGCCAAGACTCATACAAATAGATCAATGTGGCTTTGTTCCAGGTCGAAATACGTCCCTGAATATAAGGTGCCTGCATTACGTCATGGATGCCACATCCAAGATCTCCTCAAAGACGGGCTGTATCTCTCTTGATCTCCAACAGGCGTTTGATACCCTAAACTAGGACTACATGTTTGCAGTTATGGGAAAATTCTGTATACCACCTGGCTATATGAAGTGGGTCAAACTTCTCTACACCGCTCCTACTGCTCGAGTCCGCACTGGATCCCACATATCTCACCCCTATCCGGAGGCAAGAGGAACAAGGCAAGGCTGTCCTCTGTCACCAATATTATTTGTACTGGCACTAGAACCACTACGCATTAAACTGCGGAGTGATGCTGCACACAATGGGATCCCACTGGACGGGACAACACACATAGTATAAGCGTATGCTGACGACCTTATCTTATATATTCAAGACCTAACGGAAGACCTGGAGCCCATTCCTACTATATTCCGACGATTTGAATATATCTCAGTGCTGGCAATTAATGCTACAAACTCACATGCTTTCTTTATGCAATATAGGGAAGACCCAGAACCTGTCCACTTTTGCCAAACTGCCCTGATGGTTGCACCACAATCCTTCACATATGTGGGTATACAAATATATAGAACACTTCGGGATCTCCTAGAAGAAAACCTGATGAAAGCAATTATATTGCAACAGGCCCAGGTCTCCTTCTGGACATCATTACCTCTTTCTACCTCTCTCGGTAATGGTTAGAATAGCCATCTCCAAGATGATATTGCTCCCAAGATTATTATACTACTTTACTAATATGCCAATTCCGATCCCTGCCAGTGTCTTCCGAATACTAGACACCCTACTTATGGAACGGATATGGGGTAAAGGACGTAGAAGGGAAAGCCTAGCAAAACTACAATTGAAACCGGAAGAGAGGGGGATTAGGGTTCCTGACTTCCGTGCGTACTGCATGGCTAGCCAACTGCAATGGTTGTTGTATTGCCTGGCTGGATGCAATCTAAATGAAATAGGATACACAACACAAAAACTAGATCAAGGGACGATACATACACAATCACTGCCTTACTCTAAAATACCACCTACAACTCCCCCTTTGCTCAAAACAGCCCTCCTGTATTGGAGACAGACATTACAATATACCAGATGGTCTTCCCCATAGTCACCTAATATTCCATTACTTGGAATTCCCACTACCACAGGGCTAATTACAAAAAGGAGAATTGCGCAATGGCCACAAAAGGGAGTGACAATGGTAGGAACGTTGTTTACAGATGGCATTTTAGCTGATCATGACAATTTCACCCACACTCAGGGAGTTCCACAAACACTATTCATATTACATGCTATCATAGTTCACTATGTCAAGAACCACTGGTCCCCGAACGATAATGAACCCTCCATGCATGGATTGGTGCACGCAGTTTATTTAATGGGTGAGGGACGTCACCTGAACCGCTGGCTGTACAGAGGCACGAGAACACATGTGGGGGCCTCTCTGGTGCCCTTACGGGAAAAATATGTGAGGGACTTTGGTAGAGACATAACAGATAAGGGGTGGGTTTACACCCAAGAGTTCCCCAAAAAAGTGTCCCGGAATGCTAAATTTAAGTATATTCAATACATGATTCTATATAGGGCGTACCTTACCCCACACCGTCTCAGCTGTATATACCCAGAGGCACAAGCCTGTTGCCCTAGGTGTAAGACGTTGGATATTGATATACTACATATGCTTTGGGAATGCCCACGTCTGAGGGGATTCTGGTCAACGATAGGTGGGGTAATTCAGGAAACGACAGGTACCTCCGTCTGGGATACAGCAGATAGCTGCCTACTAGGACTACACCCTTGCTCAAAAAAGCCAGAGAATACAGTATACGTTTGCAGATATGGCTATCCTCATAGCGAAGCGGGCCATCAGAATGAGGTGGAAATCAACTTTTCCCCCACCATTAAACACTAGGCACACGGAGATGGGGAGGGGCGGAGAGCACCATTATCAGAAGAGAGGAAATACCTGGTGTGAGCAAAACACCCATTTCCATGGAATGGGACCAGATGTTGGAAACACTGAAGGCCAAGGACCTGAGGGAGCCCTCTAGGCCCTAGTGAGTGTCGCCCTCTCGCACACAAGACATTGAGCCCATGCAGCATTGTCTCCTATATAACATTGTTCACTAAGAAACGGGGTAGCATGCATACCGGTTAAGATGCAGTACCGCGAAGGGAAAATGTGTGACTGGACCATATGACGGCACGTAACGGAGTAAGCCAGTTGGGGGGTAGAGGTGGGACAATAGAGAGTTGAGGAAGGTTACTTTTTATTTATTTATTTTGGTAAGCCAAAAACATTCAATAAACATTTACAGAAGCTGTGTTTACACACACATAGCAAATCAGGAGGAATCACAATATGCATGTCATTACAGTACATTACAAAATACACAAGAAAGCAAGAAGGTCATTACATATCCAATCTGCCTAACAGCAAATCAAATTCAATCAAGGGGCGAAACCAATATGATACTCATATTGGGTCGCCAAACCTTAGAGCCAACCAAATCCTAAAACCAAGACATACAAAACATAGAAGTTAGGCTAAGTCATGATTATTTTAAATATTCAGTGATCGTCCCCCATATCTTTATGCCTAACCTGCGCTTATGAAGCCCCTTTAGGGCATACAAACTATGTTCTAAATTATATATAGTGTAAAGTCGGCCCCTCCACATTTCAAAAGATGGTGGCTCTTTCTCCCTCCATAATGACGCAATTCATAATCTGGCTACTGCTACAAATAAGATATCTATATTGTTACCCCTGTGAATCATCCAGTACTCCCAACATCATCCCCCTTCGGGTAATCAAGATCTGTTCCCCTGTCACCTCTGTCAAAAAGACATCCATTTTGTGTATCAATTGCTTCAACTCTGGGCATTCATAAAACATGTGAATTCTATCAGCTTGCTCTATCCCACATCGCGTGCATCTACCCTCATTTAGCCCCCCCCACCGTGCTATTTTGGTGGGCGTATAGTACAAATTAAATAAGGCTTTGTAATATTATGATTTAAGGCTAAAGGATACCAGAAGTTTATCAGCCATCGCAATTGATTCCTGCAGGATATCCCCTTCCTGTTTCAGTTTATTATTCCATTTAAAGTTCTGTACTTCGATGTCATCCCTTTGTAATTCAATAAGGCTTTGAAATAAGTTACCAATCCTACCATGCTTTCTCAATATCTCCAGCAAATTACTTTTCCTAGCCAAATTCATTACATCTACTCGTCTTGTTAAGTAGTCCCGAATTTGGAAATATTTAAAAAAATCAGCTTGAGGGAGATCAAATTCAGACACAAACGAGGAGTAAGCCTTGATAACACCATTATTAATTAAATCCCCATGGTCATAAGACCCTTTCTCCACCATCTGGCCATGACAACGTCAGAAAAGATTAAGGGACTTAGTGCTAGGGAGGAAGTGGGTGTGTAAAAATTGAGTTTACCAATCTTCAACATATTACGAATCTGTAACCATGCGTTATTGGCAGCTTGAAGCACCTTAAATCGAATTTTTTTGTAGTAACTAGGCTCTAAATTTTGAAACAAATTCCTCTCTGTTTTTGAGCCCAACAAGATTTTATAGATATTCGGGGACTCCTCTACTTTTCCCTCACCTTCTCCAATCAGCAATATACCCATTTGTTGTAATAAACACACCCAATAGTAAATCAAGAAATTAGGAATAGCCCATCCCCTTCGAAGTCGTGGTAAAGTCATGTACCTCCTTGCCCGGGAGTTGGGGAAGGTTACAATGTTCCTGATTGGACTTCTTAGATACAGAGTCATCAAGATTGTATTTAGATACAACATCAATAATTATGGAAATAAAAATACATGTAATTTTGGTGAATTACAGTACCTAAAACAAGCAATTCTATAACTATGAACATATTATTGGAAGACAAAATGTGTATACTAGATGACCTCTGAAATGTAGGATAATGTCGTAACAGATTGTATTGCATATAACAAGAAACCCAATAAAACTGTTTAATAAAATTAATTCTTACCACAATATTGAGGCCTAAATAGCTTATACCAAAATATTGAAGAGTAATGTACATATAAGTATTGTTTTACTATTCTTAAATTCATCTCTACATACCTGGAAATGTATTTATTGACAAGTTAAATATATTGTGTATTCAACATTTAGGCCTGAATATTATAATAAAACTATATTTACCAGGTGATATTTTTATTGACACCTCTAAGCGTTATTCCCCATGTCGCAATCACCACGGCACAGTGCTCTTCACACACAACATGGAAACACTTAAACACTTCTCAAATAGGATCAATGTAATAATAACCCACTTTCCACTACATACCCTACATGGTCTATCATGCTGCACACATAGGCATGGGCACCAGCAATCCATACAGGGACGCTAAATATATTTGGTGTTCGCAAGAGGGGAGATCTACGGTCTGTAACTGTTTCAGAAAGAGAGCATTATGGTAGATGCAGGGAACCCGACCACCAGTTCTGCTAGCTCTATCTAGTCTAATAATGTAGTGACTAGGGAGGAATAGTAAATCTAGTATTGGAGCCGAGGCATCATTAAGCCATGTTTCTGTGAGGATAATGAAGTCGAGCTCATGTGTGATGATGAGGTCAACAATTTCTGTCTTTTAGCCTATCTGCAGTTGTGACGCATGCATTTCAGGTGAGTAGTGGTGTTCACTGAGAGAGACTGTGTGATGTTACTACACTTAAGATTGGTTCTGTGTACGGCTCTGGTGTTGAGTCTAGGTTCTGTGTGTGGACTAGCAGGAATAGTTGGGATTGGGCCAAGAGTGTCCAAGTCAGTTTTGTTAGTAGTGCTATAAGTAAGAAGGGAGGCGAGAATGTCACTGTCAGCAAGTTGCTCACTGAATCTCCTGGGCCAAGAGGGAGCATTAAGGCAGGGAATAGTTTTCCAAATCTAGTGAGGAAAGTAAGAGAGGTGGAAAGACAGCCTAGAGCAGAAGTTAGCGATTTGGGTGTGGGTACGAGATAAAGTTAATCGGAAACCTATAGGGCCTCTGAATGATCACCAACTCTTTGGTGATATATGTGAGTCTGTAGTTCTGCCTTGAGTTGAAGAAGGGAAAAAAAGAGCTTGTCTATTCTGGATTCCAGGGATGCGTGGAACCAAGTAGTCATAGTGTGGAGGAGAAGGCCAGGTGGTTAAGGAAAGCCTTGGGATGTTGTGTGGGAGCTTTGCTGATCAAGGAGATCCAGCAGAGGGTAGGTATGGGTGAGGATGGAGTTAGGTGGGAGCGGGGGAAGAGAGGAGTTTGGGTGTTGAATAAGGGTCATATGAGACAAGTTGCTAGTCAAATTAGGGAATTCGGGCTCCAATACTGTTAACAAATGGGTCATGGGGGAGACGTGGGAGTGGAAGTGTGACCCGCGGGGTTGAATTCATTAGATCGGGGTATAGTCATGGGGGAGGTATTCGAAACAGGATTATGTAACTCTGTGCTCCCTGTTCTAGAGACGAAGTGTGCATGTAGTCTGATTTGGCAAGTTAAGAGGTGAGACTTAGTCCAAGCAGAATGTGTTGTATCTAAGGTATTACAGGCAGGGGTCGAGGTAGGGGAGCAGGGGCGGGTGATGGGTAAGGGGCTGGGTGTGGGTAGGACAAGAGTGATTGCTATTAGGGGTTTCTGAGAGATGCCAGAGGAGCTAGTGCCACCTTGGGAGGGGGCAGAATCCTTATTGGTCACAGCAGGCTTGATGGCGAAGACTTCATTCAGGTTTTCCAAGTTGCTCTTTGACAAATGCATGAGGATGATCCCATTTCTAGATAGGGATATGGTAGCATCTGCTCTGCAGAACGGTGAGGGGGCTATCGATAGTCGCTGATCATGTGGTGTTTTCCTGGAGTTAGTGATCATGAGCATGGAGTATAGGTCTTTCTGCCATTGCACTCGTCTTCGACAACAGAGGCACAAAGAGAGATTTCTGCACCTGGCTATCATCAGTCCAACTGAAGGAGTAATCAGGGAAACACAAAAGGGACAGGCCTCACCTAAAGACTTTTTTGCCTTTCATAACAAAGACTGCTATCCCACCTTTCAACCCTACCATCCACCAAATAAAAATGTTGAAGTAGACTAATGAGCAGCTTCTTGCTAACTAAATGCTAACAGAATTATCTGTGGGCAGCACTCGTTCCACACCCTTTACTTTGGTGGCTGGGTCTCCTGCTGTCAGCAGCAAGATTGTAAGTAATACACTTCCACTATCGGGAAGCAAAGCCCTTATCCTCCATCATGTGCTAGGCAACTACAAGGGTACACATAATGGATACCACTGGCCTACATTGCTCTGGCTCACTCACACACCATGCAAGTTCTAAACGGAGTCTGCCACAGTAATGGCGGCTACACCCACAAACATACTTACCAGATACACAGGATTTTGTGAAAGGGTTGACACCGTTGGACCAGCAGGTCTCACCCCAAGTGACACAGATTAAAAAGTATGGTACGCTGCAGAGTTCTCTTAATAATTGTATGCTGTAACTGCTGCTTTATGGTCTAAACCCACTATAGGGTCAGAAATCCACTGTCAGCATTGAGAGAACATGTAGTGCGCCCCCAAGGTCACAAGACAGGCCATGATACGTCATGGTCATGGACAAACCCAAGCACCTACATTCATGTTTAAATTAGAGTGACACCAGGGCCAAAAGAAAAAGTTAGGATACACACTAAACTCAGCAGGAAAACACACCTGTATATCATGCAGGGGACAATCCTGTCTCAACATGTGACAACAGTTTAGATACTCTATGGCGATAGATGCCTTCTTCTGTGAAATCATATTCTTACGTGACCTCCTTACCTGACAACCTTCCCTCACATTTGCTATATTCACTGGGGGCAACAGTGAAATAAGGCCACGTGAAAGTGATTGTATAACAAGCAGCAGATATACAATAATAACCTGTAATATAGAAAATAACAGAAACAAAAGATCTTTCCCCCAACAGTTTATTTTCATTTGAATTTGGTTTTATTTTTGGATGAAGTTTAATTTGCAGCTACGTATTAATAGAATATTTAACTCCCATTCATTGAAGCTAGTGAGAGTCTTATTGAATGTACTGTAGGCTCTAATCATTATGAGGTGACACCATTAATGGTGATGGGTAATTCAAGGCATTAGACTGGCCTGACAGAGCACATGCACCTAAAGTTAAATGACTTGAAAACAATGTAATATTATGATAATATATCCCAGGTAAGCAAGGGTACCATTCGCTATTACAAATTTAAACAATTATGGCATGGAGGATGCATTCAAATGTTGAGTTGTTCACTGTACTATGAACAAATGTATAACAGATTTATTATTACGCATAAAAACCAATAAATCATGGTAAAAAATCCCTTGGAATCCCTTGAAGAATCAGGATTACTGTTGCACGTATGTGCCAGTCGGGTGGAGAGAACAAAGCGACCCTCTGCTGTTGTTGGCCGGGAAGATGTGTGCTGTCGCAAGGCTCACTCTAGAGCAGAATGTGAGTAGTATGCCAAGATTCCAGGAGGCGTCACAAAGCTGATCCAAAGATTTTAGGCATGTTTGGTCTGGAACACAATTCTTCTCTCTCCCTTAAATGGAGCAGGTGGCAGTATAAGGTGAGGCATGATAGGCCGCGCAATGAATGGGGACCTAATTTTGAAGGGAAACCATTTGGTTGATGGAGGGCTGTGGTAAGAATAAGAGGGGGTTGCTAATCCCATTGTCCCTCACCAATAAAGTGTTGTTGAGTGGCAGCACGGCATACAGACATAATACTGTTTTACTGGTTAATGCGCCTGCTTTCGAGGACGTGGTTGAGCCTGGAGAACTCTTTATTTTACAGCAACATCATGGAGCAGACCAAACTAGCTCAGAGTTAGAGGGGTCAACTCCTGGGCAATGTGAAATCTCCCACACTAACGCAACAGGAGGTTAAGATTATATTAAAGTCAAATAGGTGAAATTTAAGATGTCACTTCTTTAATGAAAAATATAGAGCAAAGAAATCAAATTAAAAATACCACCCACGATAGACAATTGTTTTAAACATAAATCCTAGAAATACTAGCTGTGAGAAGTTGGCCTGGTACATGCTGTCCACTAATTAACTGGGCACCTTTCACCAGTCCACACCACCCTTATGGTGATTTAAGAGATCAAAGATAACCTTAGAAAGCTATCAAAGTGGGAGCTGTGGAGAGCAGCCTTCAGGCTTAGTCTTGAAGGAATGTAAAGCAGCTTGTTTTACCAGAGTGCAATCTTATGATATTGGTTAAATGAAAGGAGAACCACACAGTAGTGAAGTTTACGTTTACCTTATCCCTCCTGACAAAGAAATATTTTCTGAGATTCATTTCAAATCGGCGAAAAGCATAACCTCAAAAATTAAACAAATTATGAAAAAAATCATCTACTGCCGCCATCTGAAGAACCTTAGAATCTTTGAATTCAGCCAAGCACCAAAGAGATTCACCTAGAAAGGGAGACTGAAACACCAATGGTTTCGCTAATCGTTACTGTCTTTCTGGACCAGTGAACACCACTCCAATAGTAAATAGCAAACCTTGAAGATACTCCTCCTGCAACTCTATGCCTACATCTAGACAGAAATGCCAAAACTCCATGGCTGAATCTGAAAGGATGTGTCCCACCCAATTTGCTTTGCACTTTGCTGCTAATACACTGTCCACACGCAAATGAAGACAACAACTTACTTTGTCTTACACCAAAAAAATTTAAGTCAAGAATGGGAGACCTATTTTCAAATGAAGCTATGCTTCTCTATCAACTTGAATCCCTGAACTGGGTAAAAATAGAAAAGGATTCACCAATCTATTGTAATTGCAGGAAAAAAATTGTTTGCAATGGCAGCAGTATTGGTTTTTTCTAGTTGATAAACAGCTGAAGAAGACACGTTACAATACTGATCTGAATAATCCCCTGTTGTGAGACAAGATGAACATGTCTGCCAGCGACATCACCATGTGAATTCCAAGGTATCTGAAACAAGCATTAAAAATGCAATAGGTCTCGCCTTCCATTAAGTTAAACTATTTGCTTTGCTATTCAATACCATTAGCAAAGCAAATGGCTTTAACTTAGTGATAGGCGAGACCTATTGCATTTTCAATCCTTCTCATAAGTTGAACCTAGCACGTAGACAGAAAAGTTAGGGCTTGCTAAATGTTTGTTCAATGATGATGTGTGTGTGTTTTTTATCCATTTATAAGGAGGTAAAATGCATCATTTCGTTCTACTAATGGTCCAGTTTGAACTTACATTAAGAATTCCTGGCAGGATTGCCAAGAAAACAATTTAGTAGACTTAAGTTAAATGAATAAAAATCTAGCTACTTTTAGATGTAAAAAATAATGGGAATTTTTCATTATGATTCACATAGGACATTTTGGATACAACTATAGTTACTGTCACCCATTCAAAAGTATTACTCATTTTATCAACCTAGGAACGATGAAAGACTAGTCAACCCTGCTGGGATTCAAACCATTGTCCTACACAACTCTCAGCAGCAAACATTTAAGTCACATGTATGTTATTTGCTTATGTATAGGGCATTAATCACCCTGTACGCCTGCACCCCTGTAATCTACCTTAACAGAAAGCCTAAGTGATATATAAAACTGGGTGGTTGAATTGCGCCTAGTTGGCCATCTGCCGAGATCAGACTGCGTTTCATATTATCACATCCGAGTTTGCTTTAAAACTTTTCATTTTGGAGCTGAACTTGGGCAAATTGTTCTAATGTTCATACCGCTCCTTCAGGCGAATGCAAAATGCCTTCTTCCTTCCCTGTTTTAAAGACTCTTTCGGTTTCACTTTCGCATCTATCCAGGAACCAGTAACCCTAACGACTTCCAGGCCTTCATTTTGACAATAAGAGAGAGCAGCTTTCCAGAGGAGTGAAAATTGGGTTCGGGAGAAGTATGTATATATCTTGCCTCAGTGCGGTTCATGTCAGTACCTAGACTGACCCCTTTCGGCGATTTTATGTCCACCTTTGATGAGGCTGCTGGGTGTGAAATAACTCATGTAATTGGACTTACAGCACTTGCTGCGCTCAAGCGCTATTAATAAAATGTAAAGCACATTTTTAACATGCCTTTCGCTCGCCTGATCTGTTAGCGCTTTCCAATGACCAACAGACCTTTCGCTAGTTGAGTGCTGCGTGTTATTTATAAGGAGGCATCTGGTTTTCCGGAGGTCTGGAGACACAAAGTTATCATTGGGGCGGTATGGCCTACTGGAAAGCCCTGCTCCGGGTGCAGGCCTTATTAATTACAACACCTCGGCCAGCACGCCTCCTCGTAGCCGGGCAATTACAAGTAAAGGAAAGGTGACAGGACATGAGCGATGAGCTGTTTAAGAAACAAAAACAGGCCCGCACTTCCTGAGTTAATTATACAGTACTGGCCAGTGCTATCAGTCAGAACAAGTATGCACGTTAATCAAAGCAGAGATAAAGGGAAGAAGTTAAACAAGCATGGCGTGACCCGAAACAAATGCCCCCTGCGCGCCTCCTCGTAGCCGGGCAATTACAAGTAAACACGCCAGCAGAAAAAAAGAAACTCTTTGAGGCGAACTAAAAACGCCCCACGCACTTTGGAAAGGCACTCCCAAAAAAGTAACAAGTATGCGCGTTAATCAAAGCAGAAATAAAGGGAACAAGTTAAACAAGCGTGGCATGACCTGAAACAAATGCCCCCTGGACGCTGCAGTCTCCTTAAAGCAGAGAAACTGCTTTAAGGAGACTTTAACTTTATGTTAAGATGTGTGGGCTGATTCTCCATGGGGCGGAAAGGTGACAGGACAGAGCGATGAGCTGTTTAAGAAACAAAAATGGGCCCGCACTTCCTGAGTTAATTATACAGTGCTGGCCAGTGCTATCAGTCAGAACAAGTATGCACGTTAATCAAAGCAGAGATAAAGGGAACAAGTTAAACAAGCATGGCGTGACCCGAAACAAATGCCCCCTGCGCGCTGGTGCTAATTAAAACAAGTGCGAGCGGACGAAAACTGTAGTTAGGCGCTGCTGCTTCCGGACTACATGGAAGTACTATGGGATCAACAGCCAACAGAAAGCAAGATAAGAAAAGCAATGCAACAGTTAAATGAATCGCAAGTGGTATGACAAATTACACAGAGTTTCACCCAACATCCAGATTACTTTATGTCTCGCTGAGACAGCGCATGCAGCGCATGTGCTGCAAAGGCGTGACTAAAAAGACAACACTGGCTTGACTTTGGCACAAGACAATAGCCTGCAATGAAGGGTCTAACTGAAAAGTCTTGTCCTGACAACAAAACTGAAGAAACTGACTGTGAGAAACAACAGTAAATCAGTAAGTATGCATATTTTAACTCCACTTCACCATCCAGTCCCCATCTGAAGGGAATCACTTAGGAAATGAAGCCCTCCATCTTAACATGTCTGTAAACAGTAAAACTGTTTAACAGTCTGAAATTTATAACAGGACAAAACCCTTTGTCCTTCTTTAGATTCAGGAAAGAATTACGGGCAAAACCTCTAGTGTGATTTGTAACCACCCAAGCTGATCCCTTACACAACAAATATGCCACCTTCTACCTCACTAACTTCCTCTCATTAATCAAGAACACCTCCACACTGGGAATATCAATGGCTAATGATTGAAAGTAAAACTGTAACCAGTACACCTGAACTGATCTGTATAAGTCAAAGATCTTAAGTAAGTAACTCCCATTGGCAGAGAAAAAGAAAAAAATCAACCATCCAACTTTATTGAACTAAAATAATTGATAATGCATGACGTTTTGTAGTGGCATGACTAACCTCAGCCTCGCTGAATTCTTCTCCTTCGCAGATCTCCATTTTGAGGGAAGAAGGGGCATAAGTTTTGCTGTTGTTGAAAGATTCTGAATGACCTCCAGTGGGGAACAGAATAAAGGTTTGCTGTCCAGGAAGTAAACAAGACAAAGAACGGCCTTGTTCAGTCTTCCCAAAAAGCCCTAAGACTGCACACTTTTCTCAAACTTCAGTTGTGACGTGAAAGTCTGCATATAGGCTGAAATTTCTTTCTCAAACATGTTCCTAAACAAATTTCAATGCGCATCTGCACCAAGTTCCTTGCTTGACACATCTGCTAACTTGTGGTCAGCACTCATGAGGGGAGACTTAATGGTACTTTGCTGTCAGAGCTTTCAAGTCATTACCCAAAAATCTGATTCGATGCTGTGCACAACCTTTCACAACAGTGAAATTTACCTCAACTTCTGAAAATAGCCTCTCCTCACGCATCTTAATCACCTGGGTAATGGGTTCAAGTATAGTGAGTAATTTAACTTGCCACGTTTCGATGGGACTAGTCAATTCTATTACAGGACCAGAGGCTTCGGATTACGCTTTCTTTTTCTTTACTCAATGTTTACAGCAGCCAATGAAAAAACATTTCAAAAACAATAAACTACATTTCCCACAATGCTTAATAGCACCACCAAGAACCATAGAGACTGTCCCTGTATAAGACACTCTTCGACATGAGAACTTCCTCTTTCTTTGCTACTCGAAGCTGAGATAAGTGCTCCTTCTTTGTTTCCTCATGTCTAATTTTTTGCTTATGGGTGTAAACTCATTGTTTATAAGCGCGTTGCCAGCATTATTGCATTACTGTATGCTGTGTATTTAGTGAAATGACTGAGTGTTTGTCACAAGAGGACATGCAGTCGCGCGCGCTCCTGCGGGGATCCTCGGCTTGTTTGTTAAGGAGTTGGCTTGCGGCGTGAACGGAGGCAGCTCAGGTGCACCTTCTGGCCCACCACAAGCCCAGATGTACCTCAGGAGGTGCGCCTCCATCTAATACAGCAGCTGTGTCCCCCCCTCGTCGGGCCCGCACCTACGAGAGAGGCAGTTGTCGCATATCCCATTTGGGCTTCTTTTGGGCTAGTTTGGGCTACGCAACGCCCAAAAATAAACGAGGGGAAGTTCAAATAGCTTCACAAAGCCGTGAAGTTGCCCAGGCAGTGCCGTTTTTCTGTCAGGACTTATGCCCCTCCTTGGCTGAAATAAATTGGAAGGCCCAGGCCAGGTGCAGGCCAAGTATTCCAGATATATCAAGCTTGGCTATCTCTTATGCCCTGCCAGGCTGGAATAACAGTTGACTGCAGCTGGGATGAGAAACCTGTGAAGTTGTGCATGGTGGGTGGCTTCCCTTCTGCAATTCCTTTATTTGAATAACTGAGTTGTACACATTCTAACTGCGCTTCCTCATGAAAAACTCTATGATGGAATGACTGGGTTGCTTTTGAAGATGATAATTACTCATACTATGAGGAGCAGCAGGGTCCCCTTTTAGAGGACAGGTTGGTGGATGCCCTTGATGCATCAGTGCAACAGTCCATGAACCGAGCTATTAAAACTGCAGTTGTCAAACGGCGAACCAGGCGTTAGCAGTGGCCTATAAGCCTATCACTACTCGACGGAAAAATGTGCAAAGAAGCATGGTTTCCAGGCCCCTGATACTGCAGGCCCAGCGCATAAATCATCGGACAGCATGGGCAAGGCCAAAGCCCCCTCATGGCCTCATGCACAGGCCTTGGTCACCCTTCCCCAGACCTCCATAAAGGATCATCAGTATTCCGTGCAAGCTTCAGCGCCGTCCGCGCCCACTAAACCCCAAGATACAGATGCATGTACAGACATGGATTCCTCGGCCCAAAAGACTCCTCCTAGGAAGAAGAAGGCCAAGAGGGCCCATGTAAACTTCCCCCCCCGATCCCGCCTCATTCCAAGTCCTTTTGATTTTAATCCCCTGGACATTGTCGGACTGGGCTCTGGCTCCAGAGGTCTCAGAAAATTTCCACCAGAATCTTTTGATAAGGAGGTACGTAGTATACTGCGGTCCGAGTGACCCCGTCTCGAAATACCGAATAATGTGGCCGACACGCCAGATAATGACCCCAGCATGCTAGCGTTCTTAAAGAAATTCCCAAAAGACCCCAAAAAAGGGATAGATTGCGCCTGGCTGGATGCGACAGGGACTCTGGCCAAGATTCTTCAGATAGTGTTAGTGGCCAGGGAGACCGGAGTCCTGGTGGACCCTGATATTTTGGCAGGATGGACACAGAGAAGTATTTGTTTTGTGGGCCATGTGAATTGCGCCATTTCGGCAGAGTGGCGCAAATCGTTATTACTTTGTATGGACACCAACGTGATGGAGTTGGCCTCCGCAGAGGAGAGGACGTTGGAGGAAGCTCTGGTCTCTGAGGCCCAATTTGTAAAGGGCATGACGAGATACATGGGTTTCTTCACGTAGTTGGACAAGGCCCAGACAAACATTAAAAGGGTATTCCTGTTTGGATGGGCCGGGTGAGGCAGGGGCCGCTCGCCTGGTCTCCAATACCATCAAGGCCCTCCTGGAGGCGGTTGCGGTCACGGTAGTGGGGACTGGAATGATTCCACCAGGGGCGGTTCCTTCTACCTGCCCAGAAGATTCTCCCGTCACTTCTGTCACAGAGGCAACTTCCAGCCCCAAATTACCTCAGGTAAGCATGCTTAGTCTAACCTCTTGCAGGTCAAATCCGTTTGTTTCTATACAATTTGTCAGCACATATTCGGGATGCATGGGTCTGACAAACCGTCCAGGGTTCTCACATAAGAGTTTTTCCAGACCCCAGCACAAGAGTTCATCTCACAGCGGTTGTTTTTCCCAACAAGACAGAAATTTTATAGCACACGAAATTGCAGACTTGCTGGAGAAACGCGCTGTGGCTTACTGCGACAGCAGTCCCATGGACTTCTGCAGCAATGTCTTCCTGGTGCAAAAATTGGGAGGTGAACACAGGCTGGCTTTAAATATTAAGGAGTTCAACCGATTTGTCCAATACAGATATTTCAAAATGGAGAGTATCCATTTATTGACAGACATTCTGAGACAAGGGGTTTGGATGGTCCGTCTGGACCTCAAGGATGCCTATTTAACTGTGCCGATATTTCCTCCCCACTGTCGCTTCTTGCAGTTCCAGTGGCAGGACAGATGGCTGGAATATTTGGTCCTGCCTTTCGGGATTTCTTCACCTCCTTGGTGTTTCACCAAGGTGATGAAGCCAGTGGCCGCACACCTCTGGGAACAGGGCTTTCATCTGATAATTTACCTAGACGACATACTCATTATGGCAGCAACCCCCTACCTAGCAGCCAAACATCTTCAGATGGCAATTCAACTTTTCGAGAATCTAGGCTTTGTGATCAGATCAACGCCTCCAAGTCAATCCTATTCCCGAGTCAGTAGAGTTTGTGGGATTTGTAATCAATTCTCAGACAGCCCAACTTCAATTGCCCAAATCCAAATTGAGAGATCTGAAGAAAGAGTAGAAAGCGACAGTGAACAAGCAAGTCATGTCTTTGAGAGCTATAGCTCAACTGTTAGGGCTTCTAGCCTCATCAATACAGGCAATTGTTTCCGGGCTTGCTAGATTAGGGGTCCTTCAGCAGCTAAAGATACAGCACCTTCAGAAGGGACTCTCATGCTCTGATCAAGTTCCCCTTTCAGAGGAGGCCAGGGAAGAGCTCAAGTGGTAGCTAGTCCAGGTGGATGCCTGGAACGGCTGAGCCATATTCGGCTCTTGCCCGAAGTAGTGATAGAATCAGATGCCAACCGATGGACAACAAATCAGCGGTGAGATACATCAACAAGCTAGGAGGGATAAGTTCCCGGATGTTGGCAAAGTAAAGTCCACATTTGTAAAGCGCACAATCACCCGTAAGGGTCTCTAGGCGCTGGGGGCCGTCGGGAAGATTAAGCGAGCTATTGCCCAGAGTCACATGGTGCTGGGCTAACCTGCCGCCGGAGCCGGGGATCGAACCGTGGTCCCCAGATTCCAGCGTCAGTCGCCCTGGCCGCGGCGCCACACCTCTTCCCCCAGAAGCAGAGATCGCCAAGAACTTTTGGCATTATTGCCTGGCTCACCAGCTTACGGTGATAGCGGAGTACCTTTCGGGTCAGGACAATAAAATAGCGGACTGCAATTCAAGTCACTTGAGGGACTACAACGACTGGCAACTCCACCCCTTGCTTTTTCACATGATCCATTCCATATGGGGTCCCTGCGAGATAGACCTCTTTGCCTCCAGACTTAGTCGTTAATTGGAGTCCTTTTTCAGTTGGAGACCAGATCCTCTAGCCAAGGCACCGGATGCCTTTACTCAGGACTGGTCGTAGTCGCTGAGTTATGCGTTTCCCCCCTTCGTCCTCATTCCCAGGGTAGCAAACCAAGTAGTTCACCAACAGAGATACTCTTAATCACTCCAGTGTGGAAAGCACAACTATGGTTTCCTTTTCTATTGGAGCTAGCATGGGACTTGCCGCTTTTCCTGCTATGCTCTCCGACGATGCTCCGGGGCCGTCAGGGGGAACTGTACTCACTAGTCACTGCGGGCAGTTGTCCCTGATGGCCTGGAGGCTTTCAGGCAACTTTGGACGTTGCCAGGAATTTCGAAAGTAGCTTCAGAGTTCATACAGCAGGCCGGGCTCCCTCTACCAGGAAAAGATATTCCTAAGCAGGGCGAGCATGGTTGGGTTGGTGCTTGAAGAAAGACGTGGATCCCGTGGAGTCAGATCTCTCACAAGTATTGAATTTTCTCTCTGAGAAACGGTCTGAGGGGTTTTCTTACAGGTCAGTTAACAACTTTCGATCTGCCATTTCGGCTGGGCATTCTCGGGTCGATGGTAGACCGGTAGGTATGCATCCTATGGTATGCAGACTTCTCAAGGGAATAGGAGTGGCAAATCCCCCTAAGGCTAAGAATTCCATTTTATGGGATGTTTCTAAAGTACTGAATTTATTTGACAGTTGGCCAGATAATTGGGAGTGGAGCTTGCCTAACAGCTAGGGCGGTCGACCTCGAATCTGGGGAACTGGGTTTGAGTCTTGGCAATGACGCTGAACATCTTGTGAGTCTGGGCAAATCACTTAATCTCCCCTTGCCTAACAAAAATGAATGTGTCCTCATGTAATGCAACTGGTGCTATGTAAAGTGCTCTGATACCCGATTCGGGTCAAGTTTGCGCTACATAAAACTCTGTAAAAAAGAAAATAATTCAAGTTTATCTAAAAAACAATTAACAGCTAAGTTGGCTATGCTTTTATGTTTATCCGCCTGCTGGCGTGTTTCTGATGTCAGAGTGCTGGACCTAACAGGTAGAGTTTTCACCCCTGAAGGGGTTTCATTTATGATCTCTGCAAGAACAAATACTTTTTCTCGTTCTATTGACTTATTGCTTTCCTGCTAACGATAAATAGTGTGTGGTCAAATGCCCTAAAGTGTATTGAGAAAGTACCCAACCACTCAGGCCAAGAGGTTGTTCAAGGTTGGTAGTTGCATTGTAAAGATCTTTTAAACCTGTTACCTCTGCCATCATTGCCAGAGGGCTGAGATACATCATGAATGAAGCTGGTATTAATACTGAAATATTTTGTGCTCACTCAGTGAGAGGCACGATGGCGTCAAACTCCTTTATACTAGGTTCCAATGTGCAGGATATAATGAGAGCAGCGGATTGGTCATCCGACTCTACATTTAAACAGTTTTATTATAAATCTGTGGGCAATATATCTGCTGTTGTTCTTGAAAAGAGTTAAACTAGCATAATCCAAAGCCTCTGGTCCTGTAATAGAATAAACAATTGGCTAGCATTCGCACAAAGAATTTTCAATTCTATTAAGAACACAGAGTCAATGATTATCCGGCCCAGGGTATGTTTATACCGCCCAGGGTATGATGTATGTTATGACTGTTATTTTACCTACCCTGATACGCTCTCCCATCACGGTTGTTACGATTTATTATTTCTGTTTCAGGAGCTGAGCAGAAAGGTGAATAAGCGATCGCCTATTTTGATGTCGTGGACGGCTGCTTCCGCATCTGTAATATATATGGATTTCTGATGAATCGGTTATGTGAAGTGGTTTCCAGTTTTGCTTCAACAAGGTCTGCCATCATTGGAACAAGTTGCGTATTTACATGGACGTTGCTTGTTTAAAGCAAAGAAAGAGGAAGTGCTCATGTCGAAGTGTGGACAGTCTCCATGGTTGTTGGTGATACTAGTAAGCATTGTGGGAAATGCAGTTTATTGTATTTGAAACGTTTGCTCATTGTCTGCTGTTAAAATTCAGTAAAGTAACCCTCACCTCCGAGCCCTTAATAGAATTGAAAATTCTTGGCACGTTTGCTAGCAATTTTTTTTAGCCCCTTCTTAGGGTCCTTCCCTTTTTTACACTAAAAAAACCATAGCTGGATCAGCTTCTGGGGTAGTAGCTAATGTGTTGAACAAGATAAATCTAGGTAATCTGTAATGTATTTTTTTCAAGTTACATTTCTCCATTTGAAAATCAAAAATACATCCTGTAAATCTTGAACTCCACGATGGAAATCGATGGTGTTAAATCTCCAGACCTCAGAACAGAAATCATATCAGAGTCAAAATATGGGTTACCCACGGCTTCCAGAATCGCTTCACTTATCTCCCACTCCCCTCTGAAACAACAGATGCTAAATTAACAGGGGATATTCCTGTACCATCATTAGTCTGACTCAATAAATCTACAAACTGCACTTTGTTTCTAGGAATTTCCATGTGGCACAATCCCAGCTCTGGAAATACAAAACTGTGTCATGGGTCGGAACTGCTTCACTCCGTTATTGAATACAAAATGAAATTACGAATCATGCGCAATATGCTGAAACTAACCACAGGGAAGTAAACATTTTAAGTATGTGCACAATAGTTACCATAAATGTAAATTTTACAAGTGAAAATACACATTTCTTCTACAGCAGCAATAAAGGGTTAGCATGCAGCCTTAGTGAGTTCATTAACAGTTCTGAATTTGATTTGTGATATCTTTATGAGGTTTTAAGGACTGGAGACTAATCTGTCTGTCTGTTGATTTACATGTTAAACAAGCACCCATGTTAGATGCTAATTTCATGTTTATCTCTTGGCTGCTATAGATTTTAGAGGTAAAGAAGAGAAGTCAAATGAGGCACCGGTGTTGTTGCAGAATTCAACACTGCAGCACTTCTGTAATGTCTGGCAAGCGAAGAACTTATACCAGCCTTAACGTTTTATTTTTCATGATTAAGCACAAAAGATGCGATCGCATCTGCAGTAAATTTAGGTTAAAAGCCCAAAAATCCTTATTCGTGTACATTGAACTGTGCACTCACAATTAAAGTAATGGTTCGGTGCAAATACTCTTTAAAATAGTAAATATGTAATTGTGACATTCAATTGACAATCATTGTTGTAATCACATCTGTAGCGTGTGTATGCTTTTTCATAACCACTGCCATGCCTCCCACACAGTCAGTGAGGGCAGGGCGTCTTCCTGCAATAGAGCTTGTCAATAGCGACTCTTACTTTTCTCTAGCTTCTATTTAGGAAGAAGCTGCACCCGCCCCTCGGAAATCTACCTGAAAGAAGAGTACGGGTGGATGAGGAACTTGCCGGCCTCTTTAATACGCCACCTCTCACGAAAGATGGCCCGGCGGCTACGGTACAAGGCTAGCGTGGCCTTCCCCACCACTGGCAGGAACACTCTCGGCGGAATGTGCCAGAATCCCATAGCCGCCATCAAGTGGGACTCTTGCTCCAGCTCCTGCGGGTCAGGGCCTGTCACCATGCCCCTGAACCACGGCACGTCCCGGATCTCTGTCATTTGCCTCCTTTTGGCTGTGAACCTGCGTTTCGCCCGTAATTCGTCCCCAGGATTTTTGCCACGGGGAAGTCTTGTTTCCACGGGCGGTTCTGTGCCTCGAGTGTATGTTGAGCCTCCATAAGTGGCTCCATGGTATTCTGTTCCCCGAGAGAATCCCGAGTCCATAGAGTCTGCGGTGCCATCATCAAAAGATACATGCCCGGCGTCCCTGCTGCTCTTTCTCGTGCCCTTTGGTGCTTTTCTCATGGCGGGATTCCAGGTACAATTGTCGACTCCAGCTTCAGGCGGCACCTCTAGTGAACACTTAACTTCCGTTAGAGCGTAGGACTGGTGCGTTCCACAAACGGAAACTATTTAACTGCAACCGTTGGGGATTCAAAGAATGTTCAGGAAACAGGGTCGTTGCGCAGCAGCAAAAAACGGTTGGTTTTACCAATAGAGGCGGCGAGTGTATGCTCTTTATTACAAAGGCTAATTAAAAAACGTAGCATAATATATAGGCTACATAAGCCAACAAGTAGAATTTAATCGAAGTTAAAATAGTGAGATTGAAGTGGAAGAAGGCTCGGAATTAAAATTCATTATAGTCAGAGAGCAAAACGTGCAATCACACTGATAGTGCAGAACGAGTCCAAATTTTAACCCTTTTGCTGCTAGGGATTCTCCCCCTGTGCTAAGCTTTTTTGGGGGTAGTTCGTGCTTAGGCCCCTGAGACTTTTTGTTCACATAAGGTATCCATGCCAAATTTGCAACCTTTTCTTCCAACATCATAGGGATTTTAACCCCTTGAATGCTCGTGGAATTCCCCTGCGGTGTGGGCAAATTCCACGCATACGCCGGCCGTCCGACGCACACACCCACCGTGACGTCGAGAGGCCGTCCGACGCATGGAAAGGGTTCAAGATACACAGGGTTTGTGGATTCCCCTGGAGGAGACCCAGAAATTAGCCAAAATACAGCTATTTTTTTGAGTGGGGGGGGGGGAATGGGGATAAAGTGCTGCAGAAGAAAGCATCTATTTTTTCTCTGCAAATGGTATCAACAAAGGGTGTGTGGTGCTGATCATCTTCCCAGCCTTCAGGGACAAGCAGACTTTTGTCAGAAAACCAAAATTATCATATACAGTTTTGGCATTTTACTGGGCCATAGCGGGGCGGGGAGGGGCAGACACTGAGGTTCTGTGATTTTTGACTTTGCTTCGTAGTCAGCCGCCATTTTGTGACAGCCGCCATTTTATGTTGCCTTCACTCAGGCGACACGGCGAACATAGTGTTTTTACCTTTTCAGCTGCTCGTCTCTCCTGTTAAAAAGTAACCCTTTGACCTTGTTTATGAAACCGATGTCAGGGTCTGGCCGAGTTAGTTAATCCATGTCTAGACTGATTGATCCTTGTCTTAGTTGACTGTTTGGGTCCCACCATTCTTCCTTTACTTTATCTTATTTGACTGGCCTTCACTATTCTCTCCGTGTACTCTCCTGTTACACAACTATCCTTTGAGGCTCGCAAATACGTCCTGCCACCTGCAAATTGAATTACATGCATTAGCATTGATTAACTTGAGGGGAGGGGAGAATACGGGGTCTGAAAGAAGGGCGTACACAAGATACTCGATAGCTTGTTTTCAAACTTTTCTCATTTGTCAGTTTTGTATGTTTTGGGAGTAGGTATTGTAAATATGTATGGTATAAAAGACTGTGCGCCACGGAATGAAGTGGCAGTCTCCTGAGAACCTACCATTGGTGTACTTCTTGGACAACTGTGCTTAGCTGCAGCTAATAAATCCTGATTTTCTGCGCCTAACAGAGTGTCTCGTGTCTCTGTCAGATAAGGCAGGTGAACCCGGAGATTTTAGGCGTGCCCTGCGCCGCTCAGCCCATAAGGCCCAGTTCTCCAACACAGGGCTGCCTCTTTGATCCCACGAAGCCCCTCAGCAGCCCCGCTGTCTCCGCAGTCTCTCGCCCTCCCCTGGGTGGTGTTACCTTCGTTTGTGGCCTCCGGGAGGCCCTTGCTCCTCAGTCCAGCTCTGGAGCAGATCGGGGGCTCTTGCGCTCCTGGAGACCCATCGCCTGCATGCAAGGACGATCCCTGGCCTCCTGATGTCTCCTCCGGCCCGGGGACCAATCGGAGTGCAGTGGGGCAGAGGCGTGCCCGCAGCCGCCAATCACAGCGCAGCTTGCAGGGGCGCGGCAGCCTCAGCCAATGGCTGCGTTGCGGCTTTTGGGGGCACGGCCTATGACGCGCCCGGCACCCCCGTCGCATGACTGTGGCCACGTCAGCTTCCCAGGCCCAACGTTGCCTTCAGCAATACCGCGGCGGCCCTCCCCTGGCTTCGGGGGCAGCGGCGGTGAACTCGGGCGGCAGGGGGAAAGTGTGGAGACAGGTGCCGGGGCCACGGTGGTGATTCACGGGCCCTAGGCGCACTCTGTAGCAGCACCCAACCGGGATCCACACACGCTGGCGATGCAGGCCGCCTCCGAAACTCACAGCGCCCGGGTCGCAGCGGTGATGGCAAATTGGTGCTTTCAAGGACACAGCGCTCAAGCACAGGTACGAGGCTGCGGCGGTGATGGGCAGGTAGCGCTTTTATGGGCACAGCCCTTTTTAGCACAGCATAGAGGGCACAGTTCTGGCAGCAACAGTTCCTTGCAGTTCTGGGCCAAATAGCGCTTAGGAGTGTCACAGCGCTTTGCAAGCAGAGCCCAGTAGGACCTTGGGGCATCCAGCAGCAACAGCCTTTAGCAGTCCAGCGCTAGGTGAGCACACAGCGCTTTAGGAGCACAGCACAGGGGGCACAGCGCTTGGAGATTACAGCGCCAGCCACACATTTCTATCAGTAAAGCGCTTAAGCGGTACAGCGCTGTTTACCTGGTTGATCCCCCAGCAGTGCTCACAGCGGGCAGTCCCCTCCTTTCTTACAGAGCTTGATGGGCAGAGCACCTTTCTTGCGGGGATGGATGACAGGTCCCAGTGCAGGTTCTTGGGAAAGGAAGGGGGTGTTGAGTTGGTTGGCTTCAGAGGCAGGAGGGTACCTTTTAGCACACTGGAGATGGTTCCCTGGGTTCCCCCTCGCTGGGCTAGATCAGCAGGTTGGCAGAGTCCCTCATCTAACTTAGGAACAGCAGGGCCTAAGCTCAGTCAGTCCCAGTAGTGTAGGTTCCTCCCCTAGGCCCAACCGCCTATACTCCGGCAGTGGTGCCCCAACTGACAGTCAGGTTTCCCTCCTTTACTCTTCTACCCCTAGGTCAGGTGACCCTCCTCTAAAGGCGGCAAAGCATAACCCCTCCCCGGGCTGGAAGGTTCCAGGAGCTTCCACATGTTAGGCTATGGAACAAAAATGCGGAATGGCAGAGATACAGTATCAGGATGTCCCAGCCTGCTCCTGACTACTAGTGCGTGTGTTCAATGGCCACTCCGCAGCAGCAGAGGCCGGACGTCCCGGCGGCCCTGCTGTCGCTCGACGCTCATATGGCCTTCGATAGTATAGAATGGCACTATATTAATGCGGTCTTGGCCAAGATGGGGTTTGGGGACAAATTCTGAGCATGGGTCCGATTGTTATACACTGACCCGCTGGCGAGGGTCAGGGTGAATGGATCCCTGTCCAGGGAGTTCCAACTAAAGCGAGGCACGAGGCAGGGCTGCCCGCTCTCCCCGACTCTCTTTGCCTTGGCCTTGGAGCCCTTGGCGACCTGGGAGCGGGCGCACCCACTGGTGTGGGGAGTAGATTTGGGTGGTGGCTGGGAAGAGCGTATTTCTTCATACGCTTACGACGTCCTGCTATACGTCCAACGTCCTGAGGCTTCTATCCGGGAGATTGTTGGAGATCCTACATGAGTTTGGCACCTTCTCAGGCTACCGGATCAACTGGGGTAAATCCCTGGGCCATGTATTGGCAGGCCCTACGCCGAGTGTGGTGGATGAATGCGCCGGTCTTGTATGGAAAGAGGGTTTTCGGTATCTGGGAATCTGAATATCAAAGACTGAGGCGGAATACATGCGCCTGAACGTGACGGCTCAATTGGAGCATCTGCGGGGTGATGTTGTGCATTGGAGGACCCTCCCGCTGTCCCTAATGGGATGCGCGGTCCTATTCAAGATGATGGCCCTCCCTCACCTACTTTATGCCTTGCAAAGCGCGCCGTTTATGGTGCCGGAGCAGTTCTTTCGAGCGGTTGAGTCGGAACAGCGAGCGTTGTTATGGAGCGGGGGCTGTCCTAGGATAGCTCTTAAGAAGTTACAGAAGGGGGTGTATGAGGGGGGCTTGCGATTCCGGACGTCCGCCTGTACTACTGGGCGTCCCAGCTAGTCAATGTTAATGGTTGGGTGTTCGCACCTGTGGAGGAACCGGCGTACAGGGTGGCCTTTGGAGACGTGACATACCTGGCTGCCCTCTACCATAGAGGCAGATGCCGAGGGACCCTCCCACCTCAGACAAATGCGGTGGGGGAAGTGTGGAGGAGGGCGATGAAATTGCTGGGAGGGGGAGCGAAATTGACCGCTCAGACCCCTTTATGGGCCAGGAACTTTCTCCCGGCAGTGGCCAAACTGAAGGGCCTTCGAGCTTGGAACCTTATCTGAATTGACAGACTGGGGGACGTTTGGAAGAGGGGAGACATGGTGGAATTTGCGGCCCTACAGGTGGAGTTCCGGGTGGGAACTGGAGAGTTCCTGCATTACCAGCAGCTTAGACATGCCATTCGGGACCAGTTGAAGTCCGTTGACCAACTACCGGAGTATGCCCCACTTGAGGACCGGCTGCTAATGGATCCGATGTTAGATAAAGCAATCTCCCTCATTTATAAAAAGCTGATCAACAATCTAACTGACCCCCTGCGCCCCCTGAGGGAAAAGTGAGAGACAGACGTAGGGTTACTGGAAAATGATGACTGGAGAGAAGCGTTGCAAGGTCCAAGGGAGGTGGCGATTCGGGCTTGGTTCAGCATGGTCCAGCTTCGTATACTGCATCGCTCTTACACCCCTCGCACGACACAACACCGGATAGGCTACGCGGATTCGAGGTTTTGCCTCAGAGGGTGCAGGGAAGAGGGCACGTTCTTCCACATTCTGTGGGACTGCACCAAGATCAGGGCCTACTGGTCCAGGCTGTCCGACATCATGGCAGAGGTAGTGGGGGCGGCCGTTCCGCTTGAGGCTCGTTGGCATGTCCTGGGGGTAACGAGTGACATTACTTGGCCGAAGAGCGACAAGATCTGGTTGGTACTAGCAAGTGGGAAAGAGACCTCGATTGGTGCCAAAGGGCGGAAAGGGTCATTTATAAGAGTAGGGGATGCCCCAAGAAATGGGAGAGAGTGTGGGGGCCATGGAGGCGATACAGAGGTGAGACAGTAGACACCCAGGTAGACTCTGAGTCCGAATAGGAAGTGGGAGAGGGCCCCGGGTCCCGCTCCCGTCTTGAGGGGGATGGGGTTGGACGGATGGCGGGGGAGGGAGTAGGTCGGGTTTGGGAGGGGAGGGCACTCTAGTCCGTAGTGCTGCTCATTCGCAGGTCTTTCACCAGTGTGGGCCCCGGATATTCATGGTTAGGGTTGGGAGGGATACGGGGGGTTTGGTTTTTTCCCTGCTGGCTGTGATTTAGACATGCAATAGGTGTGACGATGTCTTTTATGTATCAATGTATTAATACTGCTGGCCGCTATGTGATCTTACTGGAGCATGTTTTACAATAAGAAGATTAAAAAAAAAAAAAGGTGAAAGGGGATGTTAGCTTTTCTGAGTAAGGTTGTGAGTGGTTCCATGTAAATGTTAAAAAGTTGTGTGGAGAGCACTGATCCTTTTTGGGTCTCCCTTGCTAACTTGATGTAGGTCAGACGAGCAGTTTTTGATTTTTATTCTTTGAGTGCGGTTGTGTAGGAAGGAGGAGAACCATTGTAAGACCACCTCATCTAGTCCTGCCCTTTCTTGAAGAGCCTTAATGAGGAGGATGTGATAAACCGTGTCAAAAGCTGCTGATAAATCTAGGAGGAAGAGAAGGCAGCATTTGTCCGCATCCAATGATTTGTGCACGCCATCGATAACATTGAGGATCGCGGTTTCCGTGCTACAACCCTTTCTAAAGCCCGATTGGTGGGGGCATGGCCAAGCAGCATGGCCAACAGGACGTGAGCTCCCTCGGCTCCCTGCCGGCCGCCGCTTACATCCTGCATAAGTATTCCTTACAGCCCACCTCGGAGTGCTGTTTCTGGCTCCTGTGCTCCCCGACCGTGCTGTGCCCCTCCGGTTCTGCCCTGGACGTTGTGGGCACCTGGATTGTTGGTCAGCTCGACTTGACCGGCCAGACGCTGGGCCTGCCTGGGCTCAAGACCGGGAACTGCGGCCTGGCTGATCATCGACGAATCTGGATACCGGGGGGACCCATTGTCATCGGGCTCCCCCCGCAGTTGCCGAGGTGACGGTGTGACACTGGGACCATCGGGGGAAGGGGTGCCCAGGTGGGCCGTCCCTGCAGTCCGGCTCAGGGCCCACGGAGGAGGCGGCGGCTGCCGCAAATTGAGGCCGGGGATCAGGCCTAGCTACGGAGGTGCCGCGGGCTGCATGGAGGGCCCCACCACCATCTGAGACTTTTGCGGTGGCGGCGGCGGTGGGAGGAGCCTGGATTGCCGCACCACCCGGCCTGCGAGACGCGGTGAGAGGCTGCCGGGGCCAGTGGCGGTGCCGGCTGTGACGGATCGAGCGACGTGGAGCGGGAGGAGTCCGCCTGGTCTGGGACTCGCTGCCGCGGCCCGGGAGCCGCCCTGTGTGGTGCATCCTGCTGTCTGGGTCCCGGTCTCTGACTTGGAGCCCCGGCCCTACGGTGCGGGGGTGGCCTGCTTACATCAGGACAGGGCCGAGTGCACTTGGGGCCCGGAGCTGGGCCGGCCCATTGAGACTGCGGGGAAAGGGTCTTCGTGGGTAGTGGCTGCCATCAGGGGCTTTCCCCCTTCCCTACAAGTATTGGTGCACAGTGGGACTGCGGAGGCCTACATCTTCACTGCCCAGGATTAGGGTCACCCGTGCCTGGACTGGAAGTGGCATACTGAGCCCCCTGGAACAGGTCTCTACCTGGGGCATTAGCTTTGGGGCATGGCGTCTGGCTGTCCGGTGGCCTGGAGGAGGAACCCTGGGAGAGTCTGACCTACGGCTACTGGAGGTGGGGCTTTGTGGTGTTCGCCCACTCATAGTGCCGCCCGGGACTGGTTTCGGTGGCTGGGCCTCATCTCTCCTTGTGGTGTGTCGGAACCTGGGACGCGTCCCTGCAGCCTCTCCTGACCTGGCTGGCTCGAGGGCGGGCTAGCTCGGATAGGTGGCCGTGGCCCCACGTGCCGGCCCCTGCGGAACGATCCTTCGGGGGATACGCGGGCCGGAGCTGCGTGTGTGATGCCCCTGGTCAGTGGGGGGCCCAGTTGAGGACATAGTGAGCCTGGTGGCCTGGTGCCTGGCCTAGGTGAGACATCTGGGTGGGCTGCTGTGTGCTGACGGGCTAGCAGATTGGGGATGTTTGGAAGGACCGCCGCCACAATTCATGATGCATAAGGATAGGACACCTCGGGCGGTGCAGCCCAACACCATTACACAATACACTACGCAGAGGCTCCCTTCACAGAGACTTACCCGCCAGTCGGGGCAGGAGGAGGGAGTTCCGGCGCCCGAGGAGCTGTCACGGGCGGAATTGTTGAATGCGATACAGGGGTCCCACTCGGCCTTGAAGCGTCAGATCGAGACTGTGTCCATTGACGTGAACCTCCTGCGGACTGACCTGCGCAAGGTGGCCGATAAAGTCACGGACGCGGAAGGGAATATCACGCAACTGCAGGGGGAAGTGGCGACCCTCAAGAAAACAGTCTTCCAACTTTCGGCCACGACGAAGGCCCTGGAGCGCAGGGCGGAGGACACGGAGGGGAGGGCACGCCGCAGCAACATTCGCGTGCTGGGCATTCCGAAACGGGCGGAGGCGGGCCGCCCGGAGCGCTTCCTTGAGCACTGGATCCGTACGGTATTGTGCCCGAGGGCCTCTCGGACGTATTTGTAATAGAGAGGGAACACAGAGCGTTGGTCCCTCCCCCGAGGCCTGGTGCACCTCCTCGGGCCGCCTTCATCGCCAAAATCCTGAACTACCATGACAGGGACTGCATTCTGCGTGCGGCGAGGGAAACCAAGGATCTTACTTTCGAGAATGCGCGGGTGTCCGTCTTCCCGGACTATACACAGTTGGTTCAGGAACAGCGCAAGTCCTTTTTGGCAGTCAAACAAAAGCTCAGGGAGTTGAACCTGCAATATATGCTGCTCTATCCGGCCAAGCTTAAGGTTATTTCCCAGGGGAAGGCCCACTTTTTCGAGGCTCTTGCGGACGTGTGGGAGTGGCTGGAGATCCGGGGAGATGATCTCCCCCCTGGAGAACGGGCTGGGGCTCGGAGTGCATGGGGGACCAGGCCGCGGAGGCGGCGCAGCCAGAGGCGACGTCGAGGATCCCGTGAGGATGAGAGGGCAGAGAGCAACCGTGTTAGGGTGGGGGATGATGGCTCCCTACACATGGATTTACCGGCGGCGTCTCGACCTACTTCTCCTGAGGACATTCTGGTACCTGATACATTGCTGCCTTCTGCGGAGGAGGTTTCCCCGACCGGTGCAGCGGTCCCGGAAACAGCTGAGGCGCAGGGACAGGAGCCAGATGGATTATCGTGAGGAGGGCCCAAGGCAGACGTTGATTTGCTGAACTTTGACAAAATTGCTGGACACTGTATAGACAGTAAGAGGGCTGTGATAGTTGATGGGGGCCCTGCCTAATGCTGGGGTTTGAGAGTGGGGGGCGCGGGTGGGGGTCGGGGGGTGGTGTGAATGTTGTCCTCCTGTGTTGTCGATACCGAGGTAGAGGTTGATTTTTTGGTCCTGGAGGGCGGCCTGGGGGGGGTCGGGCTGGAGGGGGGTAGTTGATTTTTAGGGTTTCCTTTGCTTCTGAGTTAGTTTTCTGCGGAAGGTTGATGGGGAAGCTATGTACGTCCTGGCACCAGCGGGGGAGGGCATATCGGCAGGTTTAGTTGTTGCTAGTATATTGCTCGTGGATGGGGGTGGGGATGAAGGGGGAATGTTGTTGGGGAAGTTGTTGGCATCGCATGTGTGACACGTTGGGCGCGGGATTGGAGGGACGCTGAGTCTGCTGTGTGGAAGGGTGGTGGTCTGCATCAGGGACAATGGGATACAAATTAGTTAGCTGGAATGTGAGGGGGCTTGGTACCTGTACGAAAAGATATAGAATACTGTCCTGTCTCCGTAGACATAAGGTTTCGATTGCCTGCTTGCAGGAGACTCATCTCACTGAGGAGGGGGCACAGAAATTGGCTAAGAAATGGCGGGGCTAGGTGTTCCATTTCTCTTATTCCTCATACGCCAGAGGGGTCCTGATCTGGGTGGAGCCTGGGGTTCCTTTTGCAGTCCAGTATGTGGAGGCCGATATTCAGGGTAGGTATTTGCTTCTCCGGGCTAGGCTGGACGGTAGGGAGGTCGTCCTTCTGAACTCGTATGACCCGAATCTAGATGACCCGGGCCTTTTCTTAACGCTGCAGGATGTATTGGTAGATGACCTAGCGACACCACTTTTCTGGCTGGGTGACTTTAATTGTGTTTTGGGCTCGGTCCTAGATAGGTCCCCGCCGAGAGAGGGCACGAAACCCCGAATGACGGCACAGCTACGAGCGGTTATGGAGAACATAGGGGCTGTCGATATTTGGCGACAGGCCCATCCGGCGTTGCGGATTTATACCTGGTTTTCTCCGGCTCATAATACCCACAGCCGCCTAGATAGGGTGCTGGTTGCTAACGCGGAGAGCCGCATGTCCATGGAGGTGACACATCAGGCGCGCTATCTGTCCGACCACTCCCCGGTGACCTGCTTGGTCAATTGGGGGGCTTTGGTTTCCCGTCCACATACTTGGAAGTTCCATGAGGATGTCCTTCGTGACTCCGTGGGCAAGGCGCACGTTGAGAAGGCCCTGACGGACTATGTGGATCTCAATTGGGAGGTGGGGGACCTGTTGCTGGCCACTAAATGGGAGGCCCTGAAGGCCGTGGTGTGGGGCGCCTGTATGGGACTGACGTATGGAGTACGTAAACAGCTTGTCAGGGACTTGCAGACGGCAGAGGATGAGCTAGTGCGTTCCCAGTCCGCTGGGTTCCCCGACGACTTCCGGCGAGAGGACGAGCAGGTGGCCCAAGAGAGGGTCCATGATATACTGGATCGACTGGACAAGTACACCCTCGGCCAATACAGGCAGAGACTCCACAGGGAGGGAGACAAATAGGGGCGACTGCGGGCCTGGATCCTCCGTAGGGAGCACACCCCGGAACGTATCTTGGCTCTGAGGGACGCCCATGGCGTGGTGGTTGTGAGAAGTTGGCCTGATATATGATGCTCACTAGTTCTAGTGATCACCTTGTATCAGTCCAAACAACCCTTATGGTGATTGGTTGTAAGTCAACCTTATAGACCAGCTATCCTAATGGTAGCATGGACAAAGCAGTCTTAGGCTAAACTCTTTTGGCATGTGAAGCCAGCTGTTTTACCACAATATAACCCCTTGAATACCAAGTGAAAAGACACCACACAGGTTGTTATGAAAATAAACAGTCTATTTATTAATAACAACACCTCTGAACTCTTTATGAGGTCAGAGGGCTAAGCTGTGTCATTTGCCGGAATGCACTGTTCGAATTGGCTCAAATGCCAGGGTACTATACCCTTATTCTTAAACAAAATTCAACATCCGTATCCAAATATATATACATTCAGTAAATCATCAATGTCTTCATACAACATTTATTATTCAGATGAAAGCCTATATGGTGTTTCCAAAAAGACTTTACTTAATTTGTTCAAAATTCTTCATTTTTGAGTTTTACTTATTAACAAATCATACCATAGTCACAATTCATTTTCATTGTCAACAAAATGCAAATTGATTTGATAACTCAAAACTCATAATACACATCATTTTCAGTTAGCATGATAAATTTATCAAAACTTGCGACGACTCCCTCCCAATGCATTTCGATGCCGAAGCATCTTCGTCAGGGGAATTATTCTATGAAAAAAATATATACATCTCATGTAAGATAACATTAACTTAACTTCACTTATATCATCACCTTCCTTATTCATGCTTCACATGCTTTATCCATGCCTTGCAAATCAGTATCATGCAAATAATAGTGTTCCAATACCACCAAGCCTGCTAGCAACCCAAGCAACATAGTGCAGTTCACGTGGTGTTCCCTATACATGCTATTCAATTTTATGACAAATGCAACCCTTGTTTACTGTCACCTAAAACGTGATCCCATTGTAACAGACTCCAAACCATTATGTGTGAAAATTAACAAAAATAACCTGCTCGTAACGAAATGTAAATACCTGAAAAGCGTTCTGAAAAAACGACTCTCTCTGCAATAACAAATGTACATGACTAATGAATCTTTTCGTTGTATGTATGACCCATAACCCCTCCTATTACCATTACACCCCCGTGCTTACTTGTAAGTAACGTTGCGCTCCACGCAAAAACGGTCTCCTGCTACAGCTATCCGTCTGCAAAACGAAGACAATGTTTGTAACTCTCCCGTCTTAAACACCATTCTCCGTGTACCCTCTTTACTCTAACCCTTACCTAGCTTCTTAGCTCGTTCTTCCTCTCCTCCTCTACGCGCTGCAAGTTTGTTAGGTGACTGCTGCGCATGACCGGACGTATTTTAAACGTCTGTCATCAACGCGGGACCCACGCCCCGCCCGCCCGTTTCAAGCCGTCCCCGTATTCTACGTGCCTGCGGAATCGTGCATAATATAACAGTGTAATCTTGCAGAAACGTATCCTTAATGTCAAAAATATTTTAGTTGCAAAGAATACTAAATTATGCTGAATTCGTACCTAAACAATGCTCTTTACAACCACTAAATATAGAAAAAAGACTATTTAACCTCCAACTCTGCTGTGAACCCTCAGTTCAAACATTATTGAATTCCCATAGCATATCACAGTGAATGCGTACTTGAACACAAAAAAATCAATTCCACAAAAACTCTGCTGTCACAAACCCTTGTGTGCTCATATAACCACAAAAAATGTAGTGCTGTACAAAAATTGGTGCTATACAGAATAATGTGCTATGCAAAAATTGCAGTCCATAAACATTGGTTGCGCTCCTCAAAAAATTAAATCCTGTATTAACAACTAATTTATCACCACGAATACAGATATATACGTAAGTTCTCTCATAAATAACATGAAAATTCAATCTTGTCATTTAGCCCACCGGGTTTAACGGTCTGGAGATACCTCATCCAGAATGTTTCTCTTTGGGCAATTCTTACATTAGGATCCACATGGGGTTCAACCAATACCTGCTCTAGTACAGTGTATCTGAGTTGAGGAATCGTATGTTGCCTCTCTTTCCAGTGTTGTGCAAGACTAGATTTTTCATTGCCTGTCCTGATATTCGACTTATGCTCAGTAATCCTGATTTTGATTTTCCTCATAGTGCGGCCTACGTATACTAGGCCGCACGGACATTTAATGGCATATATTACTGAGCTGGTGTTACAATCTGACGTGTGTCTCAGTGTAATTTGTTTGCCTGTGTGTGGATGCGCAAATATGTTACCTAATAGTACGTTACCACAATGACCACAATTATAACATTTCTGCATTCCTTTGGTTGTTGCTACAACAGGTTTCAGTTGTTTACTCTTTAGCAGCTCTTTGAGGTTCTTAGATCTGGATAAAGCGAAAATTGGGGTTTCAAAGAAGACGGTCTAGCTTTCATTCACAGAGTCTAAAAAACCACTTACCATTCTCACAGTTTATCAGAATCAAAAGGATCAGCAGTGATGAAGTACAAGCAAAAACAGATATAGAGGATGTGGCACAACAATATAGTTGTAGAGGTTATCCGGAGCAAGTTCTAACAGAAGCTAAAAGAAAGGTGTCATTAAAAACACGAGAAACCTTACTTCAAAAAGCAGAGAAATCGACATCAAAAAGAGAGGTGTGCGTTTTGAAACATTCGACAATCGCATCGAAGATTAAGAAATGCATATTGAAGAGATGGGAACTCATCGAGCAAGAGGAAGACTTTAAAACCGTCTTCTTTGAAACCCCAATTTTCGCTTTATCCAGATCTAAGAACCTCAAAGAGCTGCTAAAGAGTAAACAACTGAAACCTGTTGTAGCAACAACCAAAGGAATGCAGAAATGTTATAATTGTGGTCATTGTGGTAACGTACTATTAGGTAACATATTTGCGCATCCACACACAGGCAAACAAATTACACTGAGACACACGTCAGATTGTAACACCAGCTCAGTAATATATGCCATTAAATGTCCGTGCGGCCTAGTATACGTAGGCCGCACTATGAGGAAAATCAAAATCAGGATTACTGAGCATAAGTCGAATATCAGGACAGGCAATGAAAAATCTAGTCTTGCACAACACTGGAAAGAGAGGCAACATACGATTCCTCAACTCAGATACACTGTACTAGAGCAGGTATTGGTTGAACCCCATGTGGATCCTAATGTAAGAATTGCCCAAAGAGAAACATTCTGGATGAGGTATCTCCAGACCGTTAAACCCGGTGGGCTAAATGACAAGATTGAATTTTCATGTTATTTATGAGAGAACTTACGTATATATCTGTATTCGTGGTGATAAATTAGTTGTTAATACAGGATTTAATTTTTTGAGGAGCGCAACCAATGTTTATGGACTGCAATTTTTGCATAGCACATTATTCTGTATAGCACCAATTTTTGTACAGCACTACATTTTTTGTGGTTATATGAGCACACAAGGGTTTGTGACAGCAGAGTTTTTGTGGAATTGATTTTTTTGTGTTCAAGTACGCATTCACTGTGATATGCTATGGGAATTCAATAATGTTTGAACTGAGGGTTCACAGCAGAGTTGGAGGTTAAATAGTCTTTTTTCTATATTTAGTGGTTGTAAAGAGCATTGTTTAGGTACGAATTCAGCATAATTTAGTATTCTTTGCAACTAAAATATTTTTGACATTAAGGATACGTTTCTGCAAGATTACACTGTTATATTATGCACGATTCCGCAGGCACGTAGAATACGGGGACGGCTTGAAACGGGCGGGCGGGGCGTGGGTCCCGCGTTGATGACAGACGTTTAAAATACGTCCGGTCATGTGCAGCAGTCACCTAACAAACTTGCAGCGCGTAGAGGAGGAGAGGAAGAACGAGCTAAGAAGCTAGCTAAGGGTTAGAGTAAAGAGGGTACACGGAGAATGGTGTTTAAGACGGGAGAGTTACAAACATTGTCTTCGTTTTGCAGACGGATAGCTGTAGCAGGAGACCGTTTTTGCGTGGAGCGCAACGTTACTTACAAGTAAGCACGGGGGTGTAATGGTAATAGGAGGGGTTATGGGTCATACATACAACGAAAAGATTCATTAGTCATGTACATTTGTTATTGCAGAGAGAGTCGTTTTTTCAGAACGCTTTTCAGGTATTTACATTTCGTTACGAGCAGGTTATTTTTGTTAATTTTCACACATAATGGTTTGGAGTCTGTTACAATGGGATCACGTTTTAGGTGACAGTAAACAAGGGTTGCACTTGTCATAAAATTGAATAGCATGTATAGGGAACACCACGTGAACTGCACTATGTTGCTTGGGTTGCTAGCAGGCTTGGTGGTATTGGAACACTATTATTTGCATGATACTGATTTGCAAGGCATGGATAAAGCATGTGAAGCATGAATAAGGAAGGTGATGATATAAGTGAAGTTAAGTTAATGTTATCTTACATGAGATGTATATTTTTTTCATAGAATAATTCCCCTGACGAAGATGCTTCGGCATCGAAATGCATTGGGAGGGAGTCGTCGCAAGTTTTGATAAATTTATCATGCTAACTGAAAATGATGTGTATTATGAGTTTTGAGTTATCAAATCAATTTGCATTTTGTTGACAATGAAAATGAATTGTGACTATGGTATGATTTGTTAATAAGTAAAACTCAAAAATGAAGAATTTTGAACAAATTAAGTAAAGTCTTTTTGGAAACACCATATAGGCTTTCATCTGAATAATAAATGTTGTATGAAGACATTGATGATTTACTGAATGTATATATATTTGGATACGGATGTTGAATTTTGTTTAAGAATAAGGGTATAGTACCCTGGCATTTGAGCCAATTCGAACAGTGCATTCCGGCAAATGACACAGTTGTGTCTGTTTTTGCAGTTGTATTAGAACCTGACAGGGGTGAGTCAGGAAGCGGGTCTGCACCGATTACCAACAGGTAGATTAGCATTTTGAATCGAAGTGGTGTGCAGGTCACATAATTATTTTTGTCAGAGGGCTAAGCGCATGACAATCTCTTACGAAAAATACTACAAGTCGCACAAAATTACAATGGTGCCCTAGGGGCACGACAAACCATATACTAAGTAAGTGGAATGTGAAAGTCAATAAAGGAAATGGAGCTGTCCAGAGGCTGTAGGATCGATGGGACCACGCTATACTAACTTCAGGTAAGTAATAGGAGGCCCACGGAACGCGTGTGCAGAGTGTGAACTCACACGCGAGATGCGTAACAACGTCTATGGACAGTACAGTTCAAGTTAAAAGGTGAGGACGGACAATCCTGACTAGATAGGACAACAACGACTGTGGAACTGGACACTAGGACAGTTAAACTACCCTTGAGCACCGAAATGCTCTTGTTACCTCACCCACGGGCCGCGGGTGCATAGGGTTCAAAGTGCGTCGGGTTCTCGCGTTGAAGTCAATGGAGCCTGAAAGAAAAGATGCTGCAGGCGACCAGGAGGAAGATGTCCGGTGCAATCCAAGGGTGGATTGTTGAAGAAGGAGACCTGAAAGCAGAGGGGACAATGTTCACAGTCACTAGCCAGTGACTGGAGTGGAACCAGGAAGAAACCAGATGTCGACGTCGCAATCAGGTGAAGACTGGACGCTTGACTCTGCAGCCACGTGGACCAGGAGGTGTCTTCGACGACCAGGATGGAGGCACGAGCTGTCCCACGCAGGCTTTCGCTGTCGGCCGTGTCGAATCCAGGCTGGGACTCAACAGGCCTTGGCAAAGGCAACCCACGCGGTGAGTGAAGAAAGCGTCTGGTGCGGACTAGGAGAGTTCGGGGTGCCCCTCTTTTGGAAGGGAGCAAGGGCCAGTCTGGAGCAACCAGACCAGCAGTGAAAATTCAAAGGTTTGTCGTCTGGGAGGACACTAGCCAGCCGGCAAGTGACCAGACAATGCGTCGAGCAGGAACCAAGCAGAAGGGCCCCAAGCAGATCTCGTGGATGCTGGCGGGCTGATCTTCGGTGCAGGGGCTGCTCGGGGCTAGGGCTTCTCAGTCCCCAAAGCACCTGGTCGAGTTTACCTCGGAAGTCGTGCTGGAAGCGAAGTGCAGGTTCGTTCAAGATGGCCGGTCCCACGTGTCTCGTCGCACCCACGGGTCTCAGCTTTGCTGTAGATGCAGGTAGAGGTCGGAGAGGTCTGGGAATCCGGGTCTCGTCGGGCTCTGAAGTCTGGATCCTCGAGGGAAGACGACAAAGTGAAGCCGCCGGAAGCTTTGCTGTAGATGCAGGTAGAGGTCGGAGAGGTCTGGGAATCCGGGTCTCGTCGGGCTCTGAAGTCTGGATCCTCGAGGGAAGACGACAAAGTGAAGCCGCCTGATGCTTGATGGTGCCTGCAGTTGCAGGGTGGACACTCCTTGTCCACAAGGGAGATTCTTCAGTCTTCTGTGGAGCAGAACGTCGAAGGCCAGAGTTTCTTCTTGTTGAATAGTTCAGGATAATCTAATCTGGAATGGGACCAGCTCCTACCTTTATTCTCCTAAAGGGGGCTGCACTACTGACTAGGTCCCTTCCCTGGGTGGGACCAGGAAGGGGGGTGGCTACACCCCCTATCCATTGTCCGGTTTCCCGCCAGAGCTGGGGCTGGGATGCCCCAGCAACTGGTTTGAACCGGTGTATGCACAGGGCACCTTGTGTGCCCCAGGCATGTCTCATTCCTTTCAGGCCTCCCTACCTCAATACACAAAATCCTGTCTGGGGTGGTGCTAGCACCTCCCAAGGCAGGAAACCCTTTGTCCAAGCCATCCTCGCTGGAAGGACTCCCAGCAACAGGAGGTCAGACTTGTGTCTGTGGTGGCAGCATCCATTTTGTGATGCTGAGGCTCGAGTTAACTTTAACCGGGGTTCACAGTTACATACATGTCATGTCCTTCTAGAAGGGTGGAATGCTACCCCCGTCGCCAGAATTGGCGAGGGGGTAGTATTCCAATTCGTATGACACCTTACTCGACATGTTTTGATAATGTTATACCAGAGTTGGCATTTAACCGCGAGGTTGATAATGCACTTAAGAGTATATGGTATAGCGTTATCATGGAACAGCTATTAGGACTTGGTTCCGCAAGCTGCAAACGGGCTCAGCTCATGCCAGAGCACCATCTCACATAATTCCAAGCACTCTGCCTGCAGGATTGATAAGGCCTGCCATAGGAGTGACTGATAGGAATATATGTGTCCATTTTAGGGTTAGATATAGGTATACTATATCTACAGCAAAGGGTGTTTACACCACCTTGCCCCAGCTGTCATGCAGCCAGTTGTGTCAGATTTAGATGGCCATCCAGGGGTGGCATAATACATGCTTCAGCCCCTGGTAGGCCCTGGGTACACCTATGCCCTGGGTACAGGGACTGATAAGGTGGCCCAGTACCAATTGGTAAATGCACTTAAAGTACATGGTTGTCAATTTAGAGGGAGAACAGCTAGGCTGTGGGTCTGATTAGCAGGCCCACAGCCAGGGAAAGTCGTAAACCAGTGAAGCAAAAAGCAAAAATCTGGGGTGACCATAGGATTGCAGACCCCACTCTCCTACATAACCCCCCCCACACTTAGGGACATTAAACTAACCTTGACCAGGTGAGTCTTCCTGTTCTAAGTGGAAATACCTGGAGAGACCATCTGCATTGCCATGGTCAGTCCCTGGTCTGTGCTCCACTGTAAAGTCCATCCCCTGTAGGGAAATGGACCACCTAAGAAGTTTGGGGTTTTCACCCTTCATCTGATTTAGCCATAAGAGGGGCTTATGGTCGGTCTGAATCTTGAAGTGAGTTCCAAACAAGTAGGGCCTCAACTTCTTCAGGGCCCAAACCACAGCAAAGGCCTCCCTCTCTATAGCTGACCAACGTTTCTCTGTATGGGTCAGCCTTCTGCTTATAAAAGCAATGGGCTGGTCATGACCATAAATATTCAGTTGAGAAAGAACAGCTCCCACACCCAACTCAGATGCATCTGTTTGGACAATGAAGGTTTTGGAGTAGTCAGGACTCTTGAGAATAGGTGCAGTACACATGGCCTGCTTTAGGTCATCAAATGCCTTCTGACAGCTAACTGTCCACTGAACTTTCTTTGGCATTTTCTTGCTTGTCAAGTCATTAAGTGGTGTCACAATGGACCCATACATTTTGACAAACTTCCTATAGTAACCAGACAGGCCCAAGAAAGCTCTGACCTGTGTCTGGGTGGTTGGAGGAGCCCAGTCCTTTATGGCCTGTATCTTGCTCTCCAATGGTTGAACCTGGCCTCCACCCACAAGGTGGGCCAGGTACACAACCTGACTCTGCCCTATCTGGCACTTAGTAGCCTTGATAGTGAGGCCTGCCTTTTGCAGGTCCTCCAAAACTTTCCTCAGGTGGATCAGGTGATCCTCCCAGGTGGAGCTAAAGACAGCAATATCATCTAGATATGCTGCACAGAAGTCATCCATCCCAGTGAGAACTTGGATCACCAACCTTTGAAAAGTGTCAGGTGCATTCGTCAAACCAAAGGGCATCAACACAAATTGGTAATGACCTCCTGGGGCAGAAAATGCTGTTTTGGCCTTGGCATCCTCAGCTAACCTGATCTGCCAATAACCAGCTGTTAGGTCAAATGTACTTAAGAAAGTTGCAGGAGCCAACTTGTCTATCAGTTCATCTGCCCTAGGTATAGGATGGGCATCTGTCTTAGTGACAGCATTGAGACCCCTGTAGTCTACACAAAACCTCATCTCTCTCTTACCATCTTGGGTGTGAGGTTTAGGCACTAGAACTACAGGACTAGCCCAAGGGCTCTCTGAGGGTTCAATGACTCCCAATTCCAACATCTTTTGGACTTCTTTCTTTATGCAGTCCCTGACGTGGGCAGGTTGCCTGTAGATTTTACTTTTGACAGGCAGACTGTCACCAGTGTCCACCTCATGGGTGCACCAGTTTGTCTGACTGGGGGTCAGTGAAAACATTTGCCTGAAGGATTGAAGAACCTGTTTACAATCCTCTTGTTGATGAGCAGAGAGGCTACTCAGAAAAGACTACACCATCTACTGACCCATCATCAGGGTTCTGAGTGAGCAGGTCTGGGAGAGGGTCACTCTCTTCCTCCTCCCCCTCATCTGTGGCCATAAGCAAGCCCATGTCCTCCCTGTTGACAAATGCTTTGAGCCTGTTTACATGAAGCACCCTGTGGGGGCTCCTGGGAGTTCCCATGTCTACCAAGTAGGTGACTTCTCCCTTTTGCTCAATGATGGTATGGGGTCCAGACCATTTGTCTTGGAGAGCTGCTGGGGCCACTGGCTCCAACACCCACACCTTCTGTCCTGCATGATACACAGTTAGGACAGCCTTTTGGTCATGCCAAGCTTTTTGGAGTTCTTGGCTGGCCTCAAGGTTTTTAGATGCCTTCTCCATGTACTCTGCCATCCTGGAGCGGAGACCAAGTTCATAGTCCACTATGTCAAGCTTAGGCTTTTTGAGAGGTAACTGCCATCCTTCCTTCACAAGACATAGGGGGGGAACAGCGTTTACAACGCAACTTTTACAATGCAGTACCTATACAACGCAACCATTACAACACAAGTCATTACAACGACTTGCGCTGGGGGGCGCTCTAGGATAATGAATAGTTTTAATTTACTATCCAACACCTTCCCTACTATCCACGGGGACTGGAGTTGGAATAGTAAATTAAACTATTCACTATCCAGCGCCCCCCAACGCAAGTCGTTGTAACGACTTGCGTTGTAAAAGTTGCGTCGTAACGGCATGCGTTGTAAAAGCATGCGTTGTAACGACGTACATCCCATAGGGGTCCTCTTACAGGATGCCCAAACAGAAGCTCAAAAGGGCTGTAACCAACCCCCTTCTGCGGGACCTCTCTGTAAGCAAACAGGAGGCAGGGTAAAAGGATATCCCATCTTCGCCTGAGCTTCTCAGGTAATCCTTTTATCATCCCTTTGAGGGTCTTGTTGAATCTCTCAACAAACCCATTGCACTGTGGGTGATAGGGTGTGGTGAATTTATAATTGACACCACATTCCTTCCACATAGCAGTCAAGTATCCTGACATGAAGTTTGCACCTCTGTCAGAGACAACCTCCTTAGGAAACCCCACTCTGGAGAAAACTCCAAGTAGGGCCCTGGCCACAACAGGAGCTGTAGTGGTCCTAAGGGGAATAGCTTCTGGATACCTGGTGGCATGATCCACTACCACCAGTATAAATCTGTGCCCAGATGCTGTTGGGGAGTCCATTGGTCCAACAATGTCAATCCCCACTCTTTCAAAGGGAACCCCCACCATAGGTAGTGGTATAAAGGGGGCCTTTGTTGTGCCACCTGATTTGCCACTGGCTTGACAGGTGACACATGAGCGACAAAACTCTTTTGTGTCTTCAGACATATGAGGCCAGTGAAAGTGTGGGGTAAGCCTGTCCCAAGTCTTGTTCCGGCCTAAGTGACCTACAAGGGGAATCTCATGGGCTAAGGTGAGAAGGAAACCTCTAAGAGACAAGGGGACAACCAGCCTCCTGGTAGCACCAGGCGTGGGGTCTCTTGCCTCAGAGTATAGGAGTCCATCTTCCCAATAAACTTTATGGGCACCTGTAGCATTCCCTGCAGCCTCAGCAGCAGCCTGCTGTCTGAGGGCTTCAAGAGAGGAACAATCTAATTGGGCCTGCCTCAAGTCTGCCCTGGAAGGTCCCCCTGTCCCAAGAAACTCAACCTGTTCAGGTTCAAGCTCTTCTAGAACAGTTCCTTCTGGGGTCTCTGGGTCAGCCTCCTGAGAGGGCTGATCCTCAACCTGAGGCAGGGGGGAAGGCTCTGCCTTAACCCTACCATTCCTTCTCTTAGGTAGTGTCTGGTCCATTCTTCCAGGATCCAGCACTTGTTCAGCTGGGCATTTCTTGGCCTGTGACCTAGTCACAGCAAGGACATGTGAGGAGGGACCTAGCATTTCTACATGAGTCCTGTACTCCACATCTGACCACAGTGAGGATTCCAAATCATTGCCCAAAAGACAATCTACTGGGAGGTCTGAACTAACTACAACCCTTTTGCGACCAGTTACCCCTCCCCAGGAGAAATTAACAATTGCCATACTGTGATTGGTAGTGACATTGCTAGCATCGGTCACTAGGTAATCTGAACCTAGCATGATCTGGTCAGGGTCCACAAATGTTGGTGTCACCATGGTGACACTGGCATATGTATCCCTGTAGGCCTGAGCCATTTTTCCATTTATTAAAGGCGTTGTCTGTATTTGCCCAGAGTACTAGGACTTACAGTAGAGGTCATATCCATGTCCCCAGTACAAACAAGAACTGCCTGAGTAGGAATTCTAACTAAGTCAGAACCCACCTCAGTTCCCAGGGTTAACCCAACTATATCCTTGGGAGGTACACTACCACTACTAACTGTACTAGGGGGTGCAGGTGTCTTAGGGACAGTAGTGGTAGGAGTTTGGCCTTTCTTGGTGCACTCACTAAACCAGTGAGTCTTACTTTTACAGTATTGGCACCATAGTTTCTTAGGACCATCATTCTTCTTCTTTTGGGAAGTTTGGGACCCACCCTCCTTAGGTTGTTGGGGCCCTGTTGAAGACTTCTGGTCATTTTGCTTATTCTCATTGTTACCCTTCTGGTCTGGTCTGCTTTCTTCTGGCTACCACCCTGGTTCTGGTTCTGCTGCTTGACCCTTGTCCATCTGTCTGCCTTCTTTCCCAATTCTTGGGGAAAGGTCAGATCTGAGTCAATCAAGTGCTGATGCAACAACTGGTTCTGACAATTATTTAAGATTTGCTCTCTCATAATTAGATTATACAATCCTGTGTAATCAGTAACTTTACTTCCCAGTAACCAGCCATCCAGAGCCTTAGTGGCACAATCCACAAAGCCAGTCCAATCTTGAGCCTGAGTTTTTCTGGGTATCCCTGAACATCAACCTGTACTGTTCAGTGGTTAAGCCAAACCCATCAATCAGAGCAAGTTTCAAGACTTGGTAATCATTAGCATCCTCATCTCTAACAGTGAGGAGCTTGTCTCTACCTTTACCTTCAAAGGAGAGGCACAATATAGCTGCCCACTGACTCTGGGGTACCTGCTGTACTTTGCAGGCTCTCTCCAAAGCAGTCATCCACTTGTGGATATCATCCCCTGTCTTATAGGGGGGCACTACTTTACTCAGGTGTCTATTATCAAAACTCCTGTCTCTATCCCTAGGGATAGTGCTGCCACCAGTGGGGACTACCCCACTTAACTGTTGCTCTCTAGCAAAGGCAAGCTTTTCTTTGGCAAGGGCAAGTTCTTCCCTCTGGATCCTCAGATTAGCCTGTCTCATTCTTGCTTCATGCTCTCTCCTCTGAGGGGAAGTCATTCTCCTCTGGGGAGAAGTCATTCTCCTCTGAGCAGATGCATGAGAGTGCACAGATCTATTGGAGTCCCTAGAATGAGACCTATCTCTTCTAACTCCAAAGTTAGGCCTGCTCAGGGTCAGTACTGGGGGTACCCCAGATCCTTCCCTATGTAGGTCTAAGTTGCCCCTAGTAAGCCTGCTGACTAACTCAGTATTTAACAACAAGGGGTGGTGATGGACAGAGTTTCTGAATTAAGCAGAATACTCTCACCCAGTCAAGAGATCAGGGCTAGATCCAACACCGTTTTTTAGCTCACTGCACCATCCCAGTTCAGAACCTGGCTATATGCAAATTAGTCTGTTCCTGTCCCAGTGCATGATGGGAACAGGGCAAACCAAACTACCAAGCCAATTCTTACACTGGGAAGGAAACAAGCTTCCGGGGACCGGTTTCTGGCATTTCAGCCGTCGTCGGCCCGGCTTGCTTGAATCCTGATGGTGCAATGAGCAAGGGACTCACATCTGAGTATACCCTTCCACGCTTAGGGTGGACAAAATATTTAACAACAAGGGGTGGTGATGGACAGAGTTTCTGAATTAAGCAGAATACTCTCACCCAGTCAAGAGATCAGGGCTAGATCCAACACCGTTTTTTAGCTCACTGCACCATCCCAGTTCAGACCCTGGCTATATGCAAATTAGTCTGTTCCTGTCCCAGTGCATGATGGGAACAGGGCAAACCAAACTACCAAGCCAATTCTTACACTGGGAAGGAAACAAGCTTCCGGGGACCGGTTTCTGGCATTTCAGCCGTCGTCGGCCCGGCTTGCTTGAATCCTGATGGTGCAATGAGCAAGGGACTCACATCTGAGTATACCCTTCCACGCTTAGGGTGTGTGGTATATAAATAAATAATACCGGATCTAGGTTTTACTGGACATAGCAATAACAGATAGCTCAATAAATAAGAGTCAAGATTCGAGGTAGTAGGAGTTTGCAGGTTTAATACAGCATAAAGGACAGGAACAGGACAACCTGCACGGGAACAGGATGGCAGCTCTGCCGGGGGCAGGATCAGAATCGGCATAACCTTTAATAACAGTGCACAAATATATACACTAAAACAGTTACATTACAATGAATTACAGTAGGCGGAGCAGTGGGTGTGGTCAATAGCAGTCGCGAAAGATAAGGGTGAAAATGGGTGTAACAGGGGCGTATACATAGACATGTGATGTAAACGTAACAGAATATGTCATAAATGGGGCGGAAACATGGAGGGGGCTACCTAAGGAGCCGGGACCTCTAACCTAATGGTGCGCGTAAATTGACAATGACGTGTTACTAGGAGAAGCTGGGGGCTATGAACTCTGTGCTAGGAGCAGAGACTGAAGTCTGGAGAGTCAGGGCGACATGTACCTAAACAGTATCTAGTATCTGATGTTTAGAGAACATGTTGATAGAATCCAAAAGTTATCGGGGTAAAGGCTAACAGACTCTAAGAATGGTGCATGCATTATTCCACATGTAGTGCGTGATGAAGAATATTAAATGACCATTAAATGCAGTATTTCTCTTACATGGAGGCGTAAAGGCTAGACAATGACGGAAACTATTGATGCGATTCAGTAGCTTAGGAATGCAGAGAAGGAGGGCTGGACTGATAACTAGAATCATAACATACTCTTGGCAGACTCGTAGGCAGAGCCAGGCTGAGCCGGGCACTGTGAGGCAGGAAGTAAGTGAAGGGTCGAGGATACAGGTGGGGGCTGTATCGCTCCTCAGCGAGGCTCAGGAGACAGGAGCTGAATCTGGTGGCCGGGCCCTTTTGAGGCCTAGAAACGGGGACTTTACAATGAAATAACGTGCACACTGAGAAACGTGGCAACGTAACTTTACATAGGCCTGATACTCGTAGCTTTCACGAGAACTGGAAACTGGCATACTAGTGATGGACACAACTGTAATTGCGTCTTTAATCAAACATGGGGGATACATATGCATATTTAATCATGCACACATAACATAAGATGGAGGACACGTAGGGACACAGAACATGGCAAAATTTACTTTTCCACATTCCCTCCTTGTCACTACGTTTCCATCAGGAAACATCAATATTCATGATACCATCTATCATTTCATACAGTATCATTTGCTCGTCTCGAGTTTTCTTGGAACTGGATTTAGGACGGGATTTGGGACTAGGAACACATGATGTAGCACAAATGCCGCAAATCGCAGGGCCACATTGTAAACAGAGGCAGCAACTGAATATGATCGCTACTGCAATACCCAGAAATGACAATACTTTCCATCCCCAGGCGGAAATTATATTCCAGAACCAACCGGACCATGTCCAGGTGCCTGGATCTTGGTGTAACATATGGGCAATTTTATGGAGTCTGGTAATAGCTGAATAAACAGACGGTGCGTTATTAGGAATGAAAATGCAGCAACTAGATCCGATGACTCTACATGCCCCGCCCCTATCGGCCAGTATGACGTCAAGGACGAGACGATTCTGGAGCACGACAATTCTCATAAAGGATTGTTCTTCGGTTAAGTTACCTAGAGCAGAAGTAGTCTCAATCACTACTGCTTCAAGTGTTCTGGTTAATCTACGTATCAGTTTACTATTCACGACAGTACCTAAGTAGGGGAAGACACCTTTATTGATATCTATGTATTGTTCTAGAGCAGTTTCAGTATAATCGACAATCGGGAAATTTCTCTTGTGTCTAGTATGTACTAGGTGGGAATTCCTATGATAGTCAGGTGGGGCTAAGAAAACTGGTGGCAGTAGGAAGGCAATGTAACATGTACCATCCCAATCAAGGGGCAGACGAACATATGCGGTCTGACCACAAACAAAATAAGAATGACGTGAAGCTTTGAAAATAGATTTCCTACTGTCACTATACTTGACAATAGTAGTACAATCACTATGGCCTACATGTACGGAACCATTATTTCGGACACATAATTCACCTTTGACTGGTAGTACTGAAATAGCAGGTAAGTCTGGAGTAGAATCAGACTGAACATTCAGGACCATGACATTCGAAGAATAATTACCTAGATTATAAACTTCATTCTCTAGATCTAACCCTGTTCTGTGGGGAAGACCTTGCTTGTCTGGGAAACATGTACTGTTCAGAAAAGACATATCTGTTGAGGATGACGTTAACGTGGACCATGCTCCACACGAACCATTATGTGAAAATGGATAAGGAAAGAGTGGCAGAACTCCCTTCGGTGTCTGGAAAGGGGGGAGTCGACCACACACCCAACAATTTGTGGCATTGCTGGTCTGGTGTGAATAATGTAACATGCGGATAAAGGAGTTATTACGCATAGCAAGACGATATGAGAGTTCATGAGGAGGCAGATCACTAAACGTGTGCTCTACTGTAACATTAGCAGACTTATTTACATGAGAAACTGAAAAATACAAATAAAATGCATAACTGGTGCAGGAAATTATAATGCTGAAATATAGCAGAAAACATAAAATAATAGTGCAACTTCTAGAGTTCTCACTAACTCTCTCTCTGTGGGGGTCTATTATATACATGTCAGAAACCGGTCTAACCGTTTCACCTAGGGGAGGACTTAGACAATCAAACTGGCTGACTTATTTTACTAGACCTTAGTTTAAGCTTATACTCCTGTTGCGGAGTTTTCTCTAACAGGGAAGGGTTCGTAGCAATGTCTTTTGCGGGACAGTCCTTAAGAATAGTACTTTGGCAATCTTTAAGATCCTCGGAAATGTTCTTTGAAACAGGTTTCAATCCAAAAAATCTTTTCACATGTGACAAATGGACCCAGCCCTTCCTGCCTTCCAGCTTGACGGCAGTACGGGTGGCCAGGAGGACCTGTCGGGGTTCCTTCCAGCGAGGCTCCAGCGGACTTGAACGATCAAAGTTCCTGACCAGAACCATGGATCCGGGAACGATTTCATGCGGTGCCACCTCGGTATTGTCTGGAAATGCGGCAGCAACCTGTGAACGACAAGAGTTGAGGGCAGACATCAAGGAAGCTAGGTAATCTGTCAGCATATTACTTGAAACATCGGTAATACTTCGAGGTCTAGGTGTACCCCACATATTAGGGGGGCGGCCGAATACGACCTCATAAGGGGACAGACCTGATCTGGAATGTGCGACCATGCGCATATAAAATAAGGCAACTGGCAGAGCTACTAGCCAGTCCACACCTTTCTCTTTACATACTTTTGCAATTCGGATTTTCAGGGTCTGATTATGTCTCTCTACGAGACCGGCTGCTTCTGGATGGCGTACACAATGGAACTTCCACTGGTACCCTAACAACAGGGAAATATGTTTCATGAGCTCAGATGAGAATGGCTGGCCGTTATCAGAATATACGACTCTAGGGAGTCCGTAGCGGGGGAAGAATTCACGAACCAACTGCTTGGCAGTGGTCGCGGCTGTGTAATCTGGTACTGGATATGCTTCTGTCCACCTGGACAAAGCGCATACAACTACGAGAACATACTTGAAACCTCGACATCGCTCCATCTGAATATAATCCATCTGGAGGACTTCAAAAGGGTGGTCAGGGGGCTGGAATCCACCTTGTTCCACCGGGACACTTTTACCTGGATTAAACTGACAACATATCATACAGGTACGGACTTTCTGCTTGGCTGCAGCTCGTAAATGCTTGTTGAACCAAATGTTCTGGATACTATCTAACATAGCTTTTTCTCCTAAATGTGCTGGACTATGTGCGGTATTGATAATGACTTGAACCATAGAATCGGGGAGAAACCATGTGGCTTTACCCTTCGTCACCCATCCCTGATCTGTCTGGACCCCTCCTTGTTCGGACCATTTCTTGATTTCCTCGGGAGTAGCATGTAACTGGATATCTATGACATCTTGAGTGGGGTCCTTAACTGTCATACAGGTAGTCAGATCTGGAGTGTATGTCGGTGTCTTATTTACTGGAACGTCTGGTGTCTGTGCTGTAAGCTTGGCTGTGCGATCTGCTAGATCATTACCTTGAGAAATAATGTCAGTAACTTTCGTATGTGCTTTGCATTTCATGATAGCAATGGATGTCGGTAAGTGTATGGCATCTAACAGAGCTTGAATAAGGAGACCATGCTGAATCTTGGTTCCATGAGAAGTCATGAAACCTCTCTCCTGCCAGAGCACTCCGAAGTCGTGTACGACTCCAAATGCGTAACGTGAATCTGTGTAAACATTAACTTTCAGGTTCTTGGCGTGTATGCAGGCTTGAGTCAGAGCAACTAGCTCTGCTGCTTGAGCAGACAGGGTGTCAATACGATGTGTTTCAATAACTTCAGTGTCAGTAGTCACTGCATACGCGGCTACTAGTTCTCCTGTACTTGTTCTCATACATGAACCATCCACATAAAGTGTCAGGTCGGGATCTGGTAATGGAATATCTGTCAAGTCTTGTCTTGGCTTAGTCATAATGTTAACTACTTCCACACAGTCATGTGTGGCAGGATTTGAAGTAACTGACGGTAACAGTGTAGCAGGATTTAAAACGTTGCAGCGTCTGATTTCTATGTGTGGCTGGAACAGTGTCAATTCATAACCTGTTAAACGTGCAATTGTCAAGTGCTGAGTCTGTGTTCGGTTTAAAAGAACTTCCACGGAGTGTGGAACTTGTACTGTCAAGGAATGTCTTAATACTATGGAATCACTTTGTCTGATAGCTAGTGCTGTGGCTGCAACTGACTTGAGGCACGCAGGCAGAGCCTGGGCTACAGGATCTAATGTGCTCGAGAAATAAGCACAGGGCTTGTATTGTCCTGCTTGATCTTGTGTGAGAACAGATAATGCTGTACCTTCGCGTTCAGTGACAAAAAGTGTAAAAGGCTTACTGTAGTTCGGTGTTGCTAGAACTGGAGCTTGGCATAGAGCCTTCTTTAACTCATTAAAACTAAATGTATGTTCAGATGTCCAAGGGAGGACAGTCGATACGGCTGCCTCCTGTGTCGTTAACTGTATCAGTGGTTTAGCTAGAAATGCATACTGAGGAATCCATTGTCTGCAGTAAGAAGTAAGGCCGATAAAAGCACGTACCTCCTTCTGGGTCTTGGGCTGAGGAAGACTCGCTATTAACTGGATACGGTCAGGTGTCAACTGCCTACCCCTCTTGGACAGTAAGTGGCCTAAGTAGATCACTTGCTGGACACAGAATTGAAGCTTAGAAGGGGACACCTTGTGCCCCATCTCGGCAAGGAAATACAAGACTGTAAGGGATGCTCGCTCGCAAGCACGTTCAGAACGGGCTGTGATCAGTAGGTCATCGTCATACTGGAGCAGGGCAGTGTCAGTTGGCATGTGAATATTGTCTAGTTGTCTCTTAAGTGCTTGACTGTAAATACTTGGACTTTCTGTGAAACCTTGAGGAGCTCGTGTGAACATATAGCTCCTTCCATTTAAACAAAATCCGAAAAGGAACTGGCTGTCTGGATGAATGGGGACACTAAAAAATGCGTTCTTGAGGTCTATGACTGAAAAAAATGAGGCTTCAGAATCAATGGCTGTCAATAGGGAAGAGATATCTGGGACAACTGGGTACTGGGGAATAATACATTTGTTGAGTTCCCGAAGGTCAATCACTAATCGATATACTGGGGGTGCATTTGGATCAGTACGTTTCATGACTGGAATGATCGGAGAATTACATACATTGGAGTCAGTTTCTACAACTACTCCTTGAGCGATGAGCTCGTCAGTAATTTTGGATAAGGCTGCTACAGCCTCAGGTGGCAATCTGTACTGCCTGATTCGTGGTAACACTACACCTGGCTTGAGAGTCACACGATGGGGTGTGATTTGCATATAGCCAACATCAGTTGGACCTTGCGCCCATAGATGCTGCGGAACATTAGACAATCTCGGATCAAAATCTCATAATACATAGTGACCCTTGAAGTCACGTAGGAACAGTCGTATTCCCTCTGGGGAACAGCATATGACTGCACCTAATTCTTTCAGTGTCTTAATGCCTAACAGATTTTCTGGACATGACTTCGTAAGTAACAGATCAGTAGTGCGGGACAATGGACCTACTTCTAGAGTAACTGGCTGAGATATCTCGTTTACAATAGGCTTTCCTGAAAATCCAAGGGAAACATTTCTAGAGCCTGAGAGCGGAGCCCCTGGAACCTCGGCGTGACTGATGGTGGTCCTACTTGCCCCTGTATCAATCAAAAACTTTCTGTCTTTCCCTAATACTTGACTATGAACATAGGGACCCTCTTGATCTACAGGTATCTCGATGAGAGGCAAGCCTCCCTCCCTCTCTAGGCTGTTTCATGAATATGGCTGATACTCTGGATACTCAGACTGCGCATACTGGTACATCTGCTGTGTAATATGCTGTGTTGCAGCAATAGGCTGCGGTGCTGGAACTGTCTGTTGTGCATTCTGTGGCTGAGAAGTCTGTGAAACTTGTTCTTGTCTAGGCGGACGTGGTCTTTCTTTAGTTTTACCGGTAGCTATATTGTGTTTCAGAACTGCACACTCGTTTATAAAATGACCTGGCTGTTTACAATAATTGCAGGTCCCTTTAACGGGAACTGCAGGATGACTGGCTTGATTCGTACCCCTCTTCTGACTGTCTTGAGGAACAGATTGTGCAACTAGTACTTTCATTTTCGTGTCTTTCATACGTTTCCTTTCATGATCTTGTTCTTCTCTGATTCTATTCTGGTGGTATTGGAGCATCTGTAACATCTGGGACGGGGTATTAGCTTGCCAGGTACTTTCGACTTTCAAAACTCGATTCTTAACTTGTGGACTTGAATTCTCGACTAATTTAGTAACAAAAAGATGAGGGTATGACTCGCTACTTGTCTTGAGGCCACTGTTTATACTAAAACATTTCTCGAATCTAGAATAAAAATCACTAGTGTCTTCGTCTTGTTTCTGTTTACAGGCTGAGATTGCATCCCAGTCTTCCTTTTTAGTGGCTAATAATCTTGGCAAAACTTGTATTAACAGTTCTGGTAATTCTTTACATTTCTCTCCTAGACCGGTACCTGGTACTCGTATCTTATCTTCAGCTTCGAGAACTGCCCAATCGATCTTTTTCTCTCCCACCTCCCATTCTTTTTCCTTGAGTTTCTCGTATACCCCTGCGGGCAACAGGACTTTTAACATTTTAATTATATCTGGATACGTGTATTCTCCCATACGGAGCATGTCTTTTAATTCTCGGTGGAACCCTGCTGGATCTTTATCATGACAGGGAATTAACTTTTTCATCTCTAAGAGTTCCATCTTTGTAATCGGAGTGTAAACAAACACTCGTTGCATTTCACCATCTGTTGTCCTAACTGGGTGTACTTCTCGTAACGGATTCTGTCTGTCTATGTAAAACGGTTTACTTTCTGGAGGTGAGACATGAACAAAATGCGGGTTCAAAAACATACTATATTTGTGGCGCTGTTCTAGAATGACACTAATTAAATCGGTACCTAAACCTTTCCATCTATACTGGAGTAACTCGTTCAGGACATCGTGTAACGGACCTGGATCAGAATGTTGACCCTCATACAAAGTAATGAGGTGCTGGATCATATACATACCCACCAGTCGTTGCTCGGCTGGAGGCAGTTTCAGAAACATTTGTGCCACTATTTCGTCTGGAAAAGTGGTAGAATCAGTAATCCATCGGACTGCTGATCGGGCTAGTTCTTGTTCATGTATAGTACTTAACTCACTGTAACCGATTCGTGATTTCAGAATGTGATCGGTAGCTTGAAATACCTGTTCCAGAGAACCTTGTTCTGGTGCCGGATGATGTAAAACTGACTTGTGTTCTAGGCGCAAATGGCGATCTGGAAATCTAGATTTTCCTACATACGCTATTCTAGTGGGATTCTCGTCGTCTACCTCTTCAGTAGAGTCATTTTCTTTCTCGCTTACTTGTGCTGCTTTACGTTGTTCGTGTAATTTTAGTATTTCCTTACGAATTTTCTTGTACATACTCTCTATACTACTGATAGTCTTGTGTTTACCCTCGGCTATATTATCACTCCACCTTGTCAGGATTTTCATTTCGGCCGGATCTTTAGTCGGGTAATCTTGTTCTCTTATTAGACAATTAATCAGAAACTTTAATATCATGAGCTGGATCTCAGCTTTCCTTTGAGACATGGCTTCGCCAATACTTTCTGGATCATCCCCTGTACGGATGAAACGATATATTCTGTCTAGATCTCCTTTCATATCTGGTAGGGTGTCCAAATACCCGGTCACCCGTCTTACACGGATGGAATATATTACTGTACTATCATCACCTGCAACTGGATCATAGCGGCATTCAGTGAGAGCTCGTCGGATTTCTGCAACGGACTTAAATTTGGGCGTACGCTGTAACGCACATTCATGTAACTCGGCCAACGTTCTACGTTGGTGCGGTGGCGGGGTACCAGGAGGACCTCCTCCTGCGGCCCCTAAACTGGAATCGTCGACTGATACTCTTCGTACCAGCGCGGCGGGAAATTGTAATGTAGGCTGGACCGGGGGTACCGTAGCAGGTACTGCAAGAGGTGCCCCGGTGTCTGGGGGAGCAGGAATTGCCTGATTTACAGGGACTGGCGGAACAGGATTCGCATAACTCGGGACTGTGTCGTCCAAATAGGACGAGATGAAAATATCAGCTGCGGTCGGTTTGTGACGTAGCTTAGTCGGAACTAATGGTGGCGGAAAATTACTGGATGCCTCCGGGGTTGCTTTTGGCAAGCCCTCGGCAAGAAGAGGATACATACCCTTGATGAGGGCATTCCTCTGTCTGTCTGACTGTTCTGTTTTAACTCGTTCACCTATCTCGATTAGTTCCCTTTCTTGGGCTCGTTCTAAGGATTCTCTACTTAGTTCTGACTTTCTGATTTCTTTTTCGGTTCTTTTATGAGATTCTTTGCGCCATAACTCGATGGCATCCTTCTGTGACTGTCTGGCTTTCTTTTTCCATAATGCTTCTTCTACTCTCATGATGCACTCGGCATCCCACGTGCCTGATACAGGCCATCTATACTTTTCTTCTAACTGTTTGGTATACTCTACCCATAAGTCTAGATATAATATGGCACTTATGCCATGCTTCTGATACATAAAATGACCTGGACTGTCCCTAGGCGGGACAGGAACTGCTGCTTCTAGCAGACCTTTTCTAGTTTTTAACTGACGTAATTTCGAGAATAAGGGCATGACTGAACTGTAATCTAGACACAATACAATACACAATGAACACGATAATTACTTCACATTCATACCACGACATTAAAATACATGTAGAATATTTAAAATAACAGTTCGAACAGAATACTACCTGGAATACTGAAAACAGAATACATGAATTTTCTCGAGAACAGAACTGACTAGAACAGAAACTAGATGCACTGCTGAAACAGTACGAAACTTACCGGTCTCATAAAGAGACACGTCAGGACCCGCATCCACCGAAGTGGACACTTCGTTTTGGGTCTGTGTACCACCAACCCACGGACCAGAGTCAATTAGATTGACCCTGTCTAGATACTACCCCAGCAATGGTACTCACCGGGCAGCAAGAACGGAAGGCATCGGACTGGACTGGACTGCTTCGACGCCGGACGGACGAACTTATAACTTCTGTTACGGGTGGGCCTCCGGATACCTCGGACCTTGGACTCTCGGCTTGGGCTCTGGTCGGGACTCGCCGCGTTCCTCCACCGCCTCGTCTGGATGCTGGACCGCCACCTCCGTCTCCTCCGTGGGCCTGAGGGATACTTGAAGCAGAAATATCTGCACGTGCACGGTATGGTTCCGTCACGGCTGCAGAGGGTCAGGGGGCCGGCGTGGCTTCACCGGCGCGTGGGGAAAGGGCAAGTCCCTATTCGGGCGCCATTATGTGGTATATAAATAAATAATACCGGATCTAGGTTTTACTGGACATAGCAATAACAGATAGCTCAATAAATAAGAGTCAAGATTCGAGGTAGTAGGAGTTTGCAGGTTTAATACAGCATAAAGGACAGGAACAGGACAACCTGCACGGGAACAGGATGGCAGCGCTGCCGGGGGCAGGATCAGAATCGGCATAACCTTTAATAACAGTGCACAAATATATATACTAAAACAGTTACATTACAATGAATTACAGTAGGCGGAGCAGTGGGTGTGGTCAATAGCAGTCGCGAAAGATAAGGGTGAAAATGGGTGTAACAGGGGCGTATACATAGACATGTGATGTAAACGTAACAGAATATGTCATAAATGGGGCGGAAACATGGAGGGGGCTACCTAAGGAGCCGGGACCTCTAACCTAATGGTGCGCGTAAACTGACAATGACGTGTTACTAGGAGAAGCTGGGGGCTATGAACTCTGTGCTAGGAGCAGAGACTGAAGTCTGGAGAGTCAGGGCGACATGTACCTAAACAGTATCTAGTATCTGATGTTTAGAGAACATGTTGATAGAATCCAAAAGTTATCGGGGTAAAGGCTAACAGACTCTAAGAATGGTGCATGCATTATTCCACATGTAGTGCGTGATGAAGAATATTAAATGACCATTAAATGCAGTATTTCTCTTACATGGAGGCGTAAAGGCTAGACAATGACGGAAACTATTGATGCGATTCAGTAGCTTAGGAATGCAGAGAAGGAGGGCTGGACTGATAACTAGAATCATAACATACTCTTGGCAGACTCGTAGGCAGAGCCAGGCTGAGCCGGGCACTGTGAGGCAGGAAGTAAGTGAAGGGTCGAGGATACAGGTGGGGGCTGTATCGCTCCTCAGCGAGGCTCAGGAGACAGGAGCTGAATCTGGTGTCCGGGCCCTTTTGAGGCCTAGAAACGGGGACTTTACAATGAAATAACGTGCACACTGAGAAACGTGGCAACGTAACTTTACATAGGCCTGATACTCGTAGCTTTCACGAGAACTGGAAACTGGCATACTAGTGATGGACACAACTGTAATTGCGTCTTTAATCAAACATGGGGGATACATATGCATATTTAATCATGCACACATAACATAAGATGGAGGACACGTAGGGACACAGAACATGGCAAAATTTACTTTTCCACAGGTGGACAAAATATTTAACAACAAGGGGTGGTGATGGACAGAGTTTCTGAATTAAGCAGAATACTCTCACCCAGTCAAGAGATCAGGGCTAGATCCAACACCGTTTTTTAGCTCACTGCACCATCCCAGTTCAGAACCTGGCTATATGCAAATTAGTCTGTTCCTGTCCCAGTGCATGATGGGAACAGGGCAAACCAAACTACCAAGCCAATTCTTACACTGGGAAGGAAACAAGCTTCCGGGGACCGGTTTCTGGCATTTCAGCCGTCGTCGGCCCGGCTTGCTTGAATCCTGATGGTGCAATGAGCAAGGGACTCACATCTGAGTATACCCTTCCACGCTTAGGGTGGACAAAATATTTAACAACAAGGGGTGGTGATGGACAGAGTTTCTGAATTAAGCAGAATACTCTCACCCAGTCAAGAGATCAGGGCTAGATCCAACACCGTTTTTTAGCTCACTGCACCATCCCAGTTCAGAACCTCGCTATATGCAAATTAGTCTGTTCATGTCCCAGTGCATGATGGGAACAGGGCAAACCAAACTACCAAGCCAATTCTTACACTGGGAAGGAAACAAGCTTCCGGGGACCGGTTTCTGGCATTTCAGCCGTCGTCGGCCCGGCTTGCTTGAATCCTGATGGTGCAATGAGCAAGGGACTCACATCTGAGTATACCCTTCCACGCTTAGGGTGGACAAAATATTTAACAACAAGGGGTGGTGATGGACAGAGTTTCTGAATTAAGCAGAATACTCTCACCCAGTCAAGAGATCAGGGCTAGATCCAACACCGTTTTTTAGCTCACTGCACCATCCCAGTTCAGAACCTGGCTATATGCAAATTAGTCTGTTCCTGTCCCAGTGCATGATGGGAACAGGGCAAACCAAACTACCAAGCCAATTCTTACACTGGGAAGGAAACAAGCTTCCGGGGACCGGTTTCTGGCATTTCAGCCGTCGTCGGCCCGGCTTGCTTGAATCCTGATGGTGCAATGAGCAAGGGACTCACATCTGAGTATACCCTTCCACGCTTAGGGTGGACAAAATATTTAACAACAAGGGGTGGTGATGGACAGAGTTTCTGAATTAAGCAGAATACTCTCACCCAGTCAAGAGATCAGGGCTAGATCCAACACCGTTTTTTAGCTCACTGCACCATCCCAGTTCAGAACCTGGCTATATGCAAATTAGTCTGTTCCTGTCCCAGTGCATGATGGGAACAGGGCAAACCAAACTACCAAGCCAATTCTTACACTGGGAAGGAAACAAGCTTCCGGTGACCGGTTTCTGGCATTTCAGCCGTCGTCGGCCCGGCTTGCTTGAATCCTGATGGTGCAATGAGCAAGGGACTCACATCTGAGTATACCCTTCCACGCTTAGGGTGGACAAAATATTTAACAACAAGGGGTGGTGATGGACAGAGTTTCTGAATTAAGCAGAATACTCTCACCCAGTCAAGAGATCAGGGCTAGATCCAACACCGTTTTTTAGCTCACTGCACCATCCCAGTTCAGAACCTGGCTATATGCAAATTAGTCTGTTCCTGTCCCAGTGCATGATGGGAACAGGGCAAACCAAACTACCAAGCCAATTCTTACACTGGGAAGGAAATAAGCTTCCGGGGACCGGTTTCTGGCATTTCAGCCGTCGTCGGCCCGGCTTGCTTGAATCCTGATGGTGCAATGAGCAAGGGACTCACATCTGAGTATACCCTTCCACGCTTAGGGTGGACAAAATATTTAACAACAAGGGGTGGTGATGGACAGAGTTTCTGAATTAAGCAGAATACTCTCACCCAGTCAAGAGATCAGGGATAGATCCAACACCGTTTTTTAGCTCACTGCACCATCCCAGTTCAGAACCTGGCTATATGCAAATTAGTCTGTTCCTGTCCCAGTGCATGATGGGAACAGGGCAAACCAAACTACCAAGCCAATTCTTACACTGGGAAGGAAACAAGCTTCCGGGGACCGGTTTCTGGCATTTCAGCCGTCGTCGGCCCGGCTTGCTTGAATCCTGATGGTGCAATGAGCAAGGGACTCACATCTGAGTATACCCTTCCACGCTTAGGGTGGACAAAATATTTAACAACAAGGGGTGGTGATGGACAGAGTTTCTGAATTAAGCAGAATACTCTCACCCAGTCAAGAGATCAGGGCTAGATCCAACACCGTTTTTTAGCTCACTGCACCATCCCAGTTCAGAACCTGGCTATATGCAAATTAGTCTGTTCCTGTCCCAGTGCATGATGGGAACAGGGCAAACCAAACTACCAAGCCAATTCTTACACTGGGAAGGAAACAAGCTTCCGGGGACCGGTTTCTGGCATTTCAGCCGTCGTCGGCCCGGCTTGCTTGAATCCTGATGGTGCAATGAGCAAGGGACTCACATCTGAGTATACCCTTCCACGCTTAGGGTGGACAAAATATTTAACAACAAGGGGTGGTGATGGACAGAGTTTCTGAATTAAGCAGAATACTCTCACCCAGTCAAGAGATCAGGGCTAGATCCAACACCGTTTTTTAGCTCACTGCACCATCCCAGTTCAGAACCTGGCTATATGCAAATTAGTCTGTTCCTGTCCCAGTGCATGATGGGAACAGGGCAAACCAAACTACCAAGCCAATTCTTACACTGGGAAGGAAACAAGCTTCCGGGGACCGGTTTCTGGCATTTCAGCCGTCGTCTGCCCGGCTTGCTTGAATCCTGATGGTGCAATGAGCAAGGGACTCACATCTGAGTATACCCTTCCACGCTTAGGGTGGACAAAATATTTAACAACAAGGGGTGGTGATGGACAGAGTTTCTGAATTAAGCAGAATACTCTCACCCAGTCAAGAGATCAGGGCTAGATCCAACACCGTTTTTTAGCTCACTGCACCATCCCAGTTCAGAACCTGGCTATATGCAAATTAGTCTGTTCCTGTCCCAGTGCATGATGGGAACAGGGCAAACCAAACTACCAAGCCAATTCTTACACTGGGAAGGAAACAAGCTTCCGGTGACCGGTTTCTGGCATTTCAGCCGTCGTCGGCCCGGCTTGCTTGAATCCTGATGGTGCAATGAGCAAGGGACTCACATCTGAGTATACCCTTCCACGCTTAGGGTGGACAAAATATTTAACAACAAGGGGTGGTGATGGACAGAGTTTCTGAATTAAGCAGAATACTCTCACCCAGTCAAGAGATCAGGGCTAGATCCAACACCGTTTTTTAGCTCACTGCACCATCCCAGTTCAGAACCTGGCTATATGCAAATTAGTCTGTTCCTGTCCCAGTGCATGATGGGAACAGGGCAAACCAAACTACCAAGCCAATTCTTACACTGGGAAGGAAATAAGCTTCCGGGGACCGGTTTCTGGCATTTCAGCCGTCGTCGGCCCGGCTTGCTTGAATCCTGATGGTGCAATGAGCAAGGGACTCACATCTGAGTATACCCTTCCACGCTTAGGGTGGACAAAATATTTAACAACAAGGGGTGGTGATGGACAGAGTTTCTGAATTAAGCAGAATACTCTCACCCAGTCAAGAGATCAGGGCTAGATCCAACACCGTTTTTTAGCTCACTGCACCATCCCAGTTCAGAACCTGGCTATATGCAAATTAGTCTGTTCCTGTCCCAGTGCATGATGGGAACAGGGCAAACCAAACTACCAAGCCAATTCTTACACTGGGAAGGAAACAAGCTTCCGGGGACCGGTTTCTGGCATTTCAGCCGTCGTCGGCCCGGCTTGCTTGAATCCTGATGGTGCAATGAGCAAGGGACTCACATCTGAGTATACCCTTCCACGCTTAGGGTGGACAAAATATTTAACAACAAGGGGTGGTGATGGACAGAGTTTCTGAATTAAGCAGAATACTCTCACCCAGTCAAGAGATCAGGGCTAGATCCAACACCGTTTTTTAGCTCACTGCACCATCCCAGTTCAGAACCTGGCTATATGCAAATTAGTCTGTTCCTGTCCCAGTGCATGATGGGAACAGGGCAAACCAAACTACCAAGCCAATTCTTACACTGGGAAGGAAACAAGCTTCCGGTGACCGGTTTCTGGCATTTCAGCCGTCGTCGGCCCGGCTTGCTTGAATCCTGATGGTGCAATGAGCAAGGGACTCACATCTGAGTATACCCTTCCACGCTTAGGGTGGACAAAATATTTAACAACAAGGGGTGGTGATGGACAGAGTTTCTGAATTAAGCAGAATACTCTCACCCAGTCAAGAGATCAGGGCTAGATCCAACACCGTTTTTTAGCTCACTGCACCATCCCAGTTCAGAACCTGGCTATATGCAAATTAGTCTGTTCCTGTCCCAGTGCATGATGGGAACAGGGCAAACCAAACTACCAAGCCAATTCTTACACTGGGAAGGAAATAAGCTTCCGGGGACCGGTTTCTGGCATTTCAGCCGTCGTCGGCCCGGCTTGCTTGAATCCTGATGGTGCAATGAGCAAGGGACTCACATCTGAGTATACCCTTCCACGCTTAGGGTGGACAAAATATTTAACAACAAGGGGTGGTGATGGACAGAGTTTCTGAATTAAGCAGAATACTCTCACCCAGTCAAGAGATCAGGGATAGATCCAACACTGTTTTTTAGCTCACTGCACCATCCCAGTTCAGAACCTGGCTATATGCAAATTAGTCTGTTCCTGTCCCAGTGCACGATGGGAACAGGGCAAACCAAACTACCAAGCCAATTCTTACACTGGGAAGGAAACAAGCTTCCGGGGACCGGTTTCTGGCATTTCAGCCGTCGTCGGCCCGGCTTGCTTGAATCCTGATGGTGCAATGAGCAAGGGACTCACATCTGAGTATACCCTTCCACGCTTAGGGTGGACAAAATATTTAACAACAAGGGGTGGTGATGGACAGAGTTTCTGAATTAAGCAGAATACTCTCACCCAGTCAAGAGATCAGGGCTAGATCCAACACCGTTTTTTAGCTCACTGCACCATCCCAGTTCAGAACCTGGCTATATGCAAATTAGTCTGTTCCTGTCCCAGTGCATGATGGGAACAGGGCAAACCAAACTACCAAGCCAATTCTTACACTGGGAAGGAAACAAGCTTCCGGGGACCGGTTTCTGGCATTTCAGCCGTCGTCGGCCCGGCTTGCTTGAATCCTGATGGTGCAATGAGCAAGGGACTCACATCTGAGTATACCCTTCCACGCTTAGGGTGGACAAAATATTTAACAACAAGGGGTGGTGATGGACAGAGTTTCTGAATTAAGCAGAATACTCTCACCCAGTCAAGAGATCAGGGCTAGATCCAACACCGTTTTTTAGCTCACTGCACCATCCCAGTTCAGAACCTGGCTATATGCAAATTAGTCTGTTCCTGTCCCAGTGCATGATGGGAACAGGGCAAACCAAACTACCAAGCCAATTCTTACACTGGGAAGGAAACAAGCTTCCGGGGACCGGTTTCTGGCATTTCAGCCGTCGTCTGCCCGGCTTGCTTGAATCCTGATGGTGCAATGAGCAAGGGACTCACATCTGAGTATACCCTTCCACGCTTAGGGTGGACAAAATATTTAACAACAAGGGGTGGTGATGGACAGAGTTTCTGAATTAAGCAGAATACTCTCACCCAGTCAAGAGATCAGGGCTAGATCCAACACCGTTTTTTAGCTCACTGCACCATCCCAGTTCAGAACCTGGCTATATGCAAATTAGTCTGTTCCTGTCCCAGTGCATGATGGGAACAGGGCAAACCAAACTACCAAGCCAATTCTTACACTGGGAAGGAAATAAGCTTCCGGGGACCGGTTTCTGGCATTTCAGCCGTCGTCGGCCCGGCTTGCTTGAATCCTGATGGTGCAATGAGCAAGGGACTCACATCTGAGTATACCCTTCCACGCTTAGGGTGGACAAAATATTTAACAACAAGGGGTGGTGATGGACAGAGTTTCTGAATTAAGCAGAATACTCTCACCCAGTCAAGAGATCAGGGCTAGATCCAACACCGTTTTTTAGCTCACTGCACCATCCCAGTTCAGAACCTGGCTATATGCAAATTAGTCTGTTCCTGTCCCAGTGCATGATGGGAACAGGGCAAACCAAACTACCAAGCCAATTCTTACACTGGGAAGGAAACAAGCTTCCGGGGACCGGTTTCTGGCATTTCAGCCGTCGTCGGCCCGGCTTGCTTGAATCCTGATGGTGCAATGAGCAAGGGACTCACATCTGAGTATACCCTTCCACGCTTAGGGTGGACAAAATATTTAACAACAAGGGGTGGTGATGGACAGAGTTTCTGAATTAAGCAGAATACTCTCACCCAGTCAAGAGATCAGGGCTAGATCCAACACCGTTTTTTAGCTCACTGCACCATCCCAGTTCAGAACCTGGCTATATGCAAATTAGTCTGTTCCTGTCCCAGTGCATGATGGGAACAGGGCAAACCAAACTACCAAGCCAATTCTTACACTGGGAAGGAAACAAGCTTCCGGTGACCGGTTTCTGGCATTTCAGCCGTCGTCGGCCCGGCTTGCTTGAATCCTGATGGTGCAATGAGCAAGGGACTCACATCTGAGTATACCCTTCCACGCTTAGGGTGGACAAAATATTTAACAACAAGGGGTGGTGATGGACAGAGTTTCTGAATTAAGCAGAATACTCTCACCCAGTCAAGAGATCAGGGCTAGATCCAACACCGTTTTTTAGCTCACTGCACCATCCCAGTTCAGAACCTGGCTATATGCAAATTAGTCTGTTCCTGTCCCAGTGCATGATGGGAACAGGGCAAACCAAACTACCAAGCCAATTCTTACACTGGGAAGGAAATAAGCTTCCGGGGACCGGTTTCTGGCATTTCAGCCGTCGTCGGCCCGGCTTGCTTGAATCCTGATGGTGCAATGAGCAAGGGACTCACATCTGAGTATACCCTTCCACGCTTAGGGTGGACAAAATATTTAACAACAAGGGGTGGTGATGGACAGAGTTTCTGAATTAAGCAGAATACTCTCACCCAGTCAAGAGATCAGGGATAGATCCAACACTGTTTTTTAGCTCACTGCACCATCCCAGTTCAGAACCTGGCTATATGCAAATTAGTCTGTTCCTGTCCCAGTGCATGATGGGAACAGGGCAAACCAAACTACCAAGCCAATTCTTACACTGGGAAGGAAACAAGCTTCCGGGGACCGGTTTCTGGCATTTCAGCCGTCGTCGGCCCGGCTTGCTTGAATCCTGATGGTGCAATGAGCAAGGGACTCACATCTGAGTATACCCTTCCACGCTTAGGGTGGACAAAATATTTAACAACAAGGGGTGGTGATGGACAGAGTTTCTGAATTAAGCAGAATACTCTCACCCAGTCAAGAGATCAGGGCTAGATCCAACACCGTTTTTTAGCTCACTGCACCATCCCAGTTCAGAACCTGGCTATATGCAAATTAGTCTGTTCCTGTCCCAGTGCATGATGGGAACAGGGCAAACCAAACTACCAAGCCAATTCTTACACTGGGAAGGAAACAAGCTTCCGGGGACCGGTTTCTGGCATTTCAGCCGTCGTCGGCCCGGCTTGCTTGAATCCTGATGGTGCAATGAGCAAGGGACTCACATCTGAGTATACCCTTCCACGCTTAGGGTGGACAAAATATTTAACAACAAGGGGTGGTGATGGACAGAGTTTCTGAATTAAGCAGAATACTCTCACCCAGTCAAGAGATCAGGGCTAGATCCAACACCGTTTTTTAGCTCACTGCACCATCCCAGTTCAGAACCTGGCTATATGCAAATTAGTCTGTTCCTGTCCCAGTGCATGATGGGAACAGGGCAAACCAAACTACCAAGCCAATTCTTACACTGGGAAGGAAACAAGCTTCCGGGGACCGGTTTCTGGCATTTCAGCCGTCGTCGGCCCGGCTTGCTTGAATCCTGATGGTGCAATGAGCAAGGGACTCACATCTGAGTATACCCTTCCACGCTTAGGGTGGACAAAATATTTAACAACAAGGGGTGGTGATGGACAGAGTTTCTGAATTAAGCAGAATACTCTCACCCAGTCAAGAGATCAGGGCTAGATCCAACACCGTTTTTTAGCTCACTGCACCATCCCAGTTCAGAACCTGGCTATATGCAAATTAGTCTGTTCCTGTCCCAGTGCATGATGGGAACAGGGCAAACCAAACTACCAAGCCAATTCTTACACTGGGAAGGAAACAAGCTTCCGGTGACCGGTTTCTGGCATTTCAGCCGTCGTCGGCCCGGCTTGCTTGAATCCTGATGGTGCAATGAGCAAGGGACTCACATCTGAGTATACCCTTCCACGCTTAGGGTGGACAAAATATTTAACAACAAGGGGTGGTGATGGACAGAGTTTCTGAATTAAGCAGAATACTCTCACCCAGTCAAGAGATCAGGGCTAGATCCAACACCGTTTTTTAGCTCACTGCACCATCCCAGTTCAGAACCTGGCTATATGCAAATTAGTCTGTTCCTGTCCCAGTGCATGATGGGAACAGGGCAAACCAAACTACCAAGCCAATTCTTACACTGGGAAGGAAATAAGCTTCCGGGGACCGGTTTCTGGCATTTCAGCCGTCGTCGGCCCGGCTTGCTTGAATCCTGATGGTGCAATGAGCAAGGGACTCACATCTGAGTATACCCTTCCACGCTTAGGGTGGACAAAATATTTAACAACAAGGGGTGGTGATGGACAGAGTTTCTGAATTAAGCAGAATACTCTCACCCAGTCAAGAGATCAGGGCTAGATCCAACACCGTTTTTTAGCTCACTGCACCATCCCAGTTCAGAACCTGGCTATATGCAAATTAGTCTGTTCCTGTCCCAGTGCATGATGGGAACAGGGCAAACCAAACTACTAAGCCAATTCTTACACTGGGAAGGAAACAAGCTTCCGGGGACCGGTTTCTGGCATTTCAGCCGTCGTCGGCCTGGCTTGCTTGAATCCTGATGGTGCAATGAGCAAGGGACTCACATCTGAGTATACCCTTCCACGCTTAGGGTGGACAAAATATTTAACAACAAGGGGTGGTGATGGACAGAGTTTCTGAATTAAGCAGAATACTCTCACCCAGTCAAGAGATCAGGGCTAGATCCAACACCGTTTTTTAGCTCACTGCACCATCCCAGTTCAGAACCTGGCTATATGCAAATTAGTCTGTTCCTGTCCCAGTGCATGATGGGAACAGGGCAAACCAAACTACCAAGCCAATTCTTACACTGGGAAGGAAACAAGCTTCCGGGGACCGGTTTCTGGCATTTCAGCCGTCGTCGGCCCGGCTTGCTTGAATCCTGATGGTGCAATGAGCAAGGGACTCACATCTGAGTATACCCTTCCACGCTTAGGGTGGACAAAATATTTAACAACAAGGGGTGGTGATGGACAGAGTTTCTGAATTAAGCAGAATACTCTCACCCAGTCAAGAGATCAGGGCTAGATCCAACACCGTTTTTTAGCTCACTGCACCATCCCAGTTCAGAACCTGGCTATATGCAAATTAGTCTGTTCCTGTCCCAGTGCATGATGGGAACAGGGCAAACCAAACTACCAAGCCAATTCTTACACTGGGAAGGAAACAAGCTTCCGGTGACCGGTTTCTGGCATTTCAGCCGTCGTCGGCCCAGCTTGCTTGAATCCTGATGGTGCAATGAGCAAGGGACTCACATCTGAGTATACCCTTCCACGCTTAGGGTGGACAAAATATTTAACAACAAGGGGTGGTGATGGACAGAGTTTCTGAATTAAGCAGAATACTCTCACCCAGTCAAGAGATCAGGGCTAGATCCAACACCGTTTTTTAGCTCACTGCACCATCCCAGTTCAGAACCTGGCTATATGCAAATTAGTCTGTTCCTGTCCCAGTGCATGATGGGAACAGGGCAAACCAAACTACCAAGCCAATTCTTACACTGGGAAGGAAATAAGCTTCCGGGGACCGGTTTCTGGCATTTCAGCCGTCGTCGGCCCGGCTTTCTTGAATCCTGATGGTGCAATGAGCAAGGGACTCACATCTGAGTATACCCTTCCACGCTTAGGGTGGACAAAATATTTAACAACAAGGGGTGGTGATGGACAGAGTTTCTGAATTAAGCAGAATACTCTCACCCAGTCAAGAGATCAGGGCTAGATCCAACACCGTTTTTTAGCTCACTGCACCATCCCAGTTCAGAACCTGGCTATATGCAAATTAGTCTGTTCCTGTCCCAGTGCATGATGGGAACAGGGCAAACCAAACTACCAAGCCAATTCTTACACTGGGAAGGAAACAAGCTTCCGGGGACCGGTTTCTGGCATTTCAGCCGTCGTCGGCCCGGCTTGCTTGAATCCTGATGGTGCAATGAGCAAGGGACTCACATCTGAGTATACCCTTCCACGCTTAGGGTGGACAAAATATTTAACAACAAGGGGTGGTGATGGACAGAGTTTCTGAATTAAGCAGAATACTCTCACCCAGTCAAGAGATCAGGGCTAGATCCAACACCGTTTTTTAGCTCACTGCACCATCCCAGTTCAGAACCTGGCTATATGCAAATTAGTCTGTTCCTGTCCCAGTGCATGATGGGAACAGGGCAAACCAAACTACCAAGCCAATTCTTACACTGGGAAGGAAATAAGCTTCCGGGGACCGGTTTCTGGCATTTCAGCCGTCGTCGGCCCGGCTTTCTTGAATCCTGATGGTGCAATGAGCAAGGGACTCACATCTGAGTATACCCTTCCACGCTTAGGGTGGACAAAATATTTAACAACAAGGGGTGGTGATGGACAGAGTTTCTGAATTAAGCAGAATACTCTCACCCAGTCAAGAGATCAGGGCTAGATCCAACACCGTTTTTTAGCTCACTGCACCATCCCAGTTCAGAACCTGGCTATATGCAAATTAGTCTGTTCCTGTCCCAGTGCATGATGGGAACAGGGCAAACCAAACTACCAAGCCAATTCTTACACTGGGAAGGAAACAAGCTTCCGGGGACCGGTTTCTGGCATTTCAGCCGTCGTCGGCCCGGCTTGCTTGAATCCTGATGGTGCAATGAGCAAGGGACTCACATCTGAGTATACCCTTCCACGCTTAGGGTGGACAAAATATTTAACAACAAGGGGTGGTGATGGACAGAGTTTCTGAATTAAGCAGAATACTCTCACCCAGTCAAGAGATCAGGGCTAGATCCAACACCGTTTTTTAGCTCATTGCACCATCCCAGTTCAGAACCTGGCTATATGCAAATTAGTCTGTTCCTGTCCCAGTGCATGATGGGACCAGGGCAAACCAAACTACCAAGCCAATTCTTACACTGGGAAGGAAACAAGCTTCCGGGGACCGGTTTCTGGCATTTCAGCCGTCGTCGGCCCGGCTTGTTTGAATCCTGATGGTGCAATGAGCAAGGGACTCACATCTGAGTATACCCTTCCACGCTTAGGGTGGACAAAATATTTAACAACAAGGGGTGGTGATGGACAGAGTTTCTGAATTAAGCAGAATACTCTCACCCAGTCAAGAGATCAGGGCTAGATCCAACACCGTTTTTTAGCTCACTGCACCATCCCAGTTCAGAACCTGGCTATATGCAAATTAGTCGGTTCCTGTCCCAGTGCATGATGGGAACAGGGCAAACCAAACTACCAAGCCAATTCTTACACTGGGAAGGAAACAAGCTTCCGGGGACCGGTTTCTGGCATTTCAGCCGTCGTCGGCCCGGCTTGCTTGAATCCTGATGGTGCAATGAGCAAGGGACTCACATCTGAGTATACCCTTCCACGCTTAGGGTGGACAAAATATTTAACAACAAGGGGTGGTGATGGACAGAGTTTCTGAATTAAGCAGAATACTCTCACCCAGTCAAGAGATCAGGGCTAGATCCAACACCGTTTTTTAGCTCACTGCACCATCCCAGTTCAGAACCTGGCTATATGCAAATTAGTCTGTTCCTGTCCCAGTGCATGATGGGAACAGGGCAAACCAAACTACCAAGCCAATTCTTACACTGGGAAGGAAACAAGCTTCCGGGGACCGGTTTCTGGCATTTCAGCCGTTGTCGGCCCGGCTTGCTTGAATCCTGATGGTGCAATGAGCAAGGGACTCACATCTGAGTATACCCTTCCACGCTTAGGGTGGACAAAATATTTAACAACAAGGGGTGGTGATGGACAGAGTTTCTGAATTAAGCAGAATACTCTCACCCAGTCAAGAGATCAGGGCTAGATCCAACACCGTTTTTTAGCTCACTGCACCATCCCAGTTCAGAACCTGGCTATATGCAAATTAGTCTGTTCCTGTCCCAGTGCATGATGGGAACAGGGCAAACCAAACTACCAAGCCAATTCTTACACTGGGAAGGAAACAAGCTTCCGGGGACCGGTTTCTGGCATTTCAGCCGTCGTCGGCCCGGCTTGCTTGAATCCTGATGGTGCAATGAGCAAGGGACTCACATCTGAGTATACCCTTCCACGCTTAGGGTGGACAAAATATTTAACAACAAGGGGTGGTGATGGACAGAGTTTCTGAATTAAGCAGAATACTCTCACCCAGTCAAGAGATCAGGGCTAAATCCAACACCGTTTTTTAGCTCACTGCACCATCCCAGTTCAGAACCTGGCTATATGCAAATTAGTCTGTTCCTGTCCCAGTGCATGATGGGAACAGGGCAAACCAAACTAACAAGCCAATTCTTACACTGGGAAGGAAACAAGCTTCCGGGGACCGGTTTCTGGCATTTCAGCCGTCGTCGGCCCGGCTTGCTTGAATCCTGATGGTGCAATGAGCAAGGGACTCACATCTGAGTATACCCTTCCACGCTTAGGGTGGACAAAATATTTAACAACAAGGGGTGGTGATGGACAGAGTTTCTGAATTAAGCAGAATACTCTCACCCAGTCAAGAGATCAGGGCTAGATCCAACACCGTTTTTTAGCTCACTGCACCATCCCAGTTCAGAACCTGGCTATATGCAAATTAGTCTGTTCCTGTCCCAGTGCATGATGGGAACAGGGCAAACCAAACTACCAAGCCAATTCTTACACTGGGAAGGAAACAAGCTTCCGGGGACCGGTTTCTGGCATTTCAGCCGTCGTCGGCCCGGCTTGCTTGAATCCTGATGGTGCAATGAGCAAGGGACTCACATCTGAGTATACCCTTCCACGCTTAGGGTGGACAAAATATTTAACAACAAGGGGTGGTGATGGAGAGAGTTTCTGAATTAAGCAGAATACTCTCACCCAGTCAAGAGATCAGGGCTAGATCCAACACCGTTTTTTAGCTCACTGCACCATCCCAGTTCAGAACCTGGCTATATGCAAATTAGTCTGTTCCTGTCCCAGTGCATGATGGGAACAGGGCAAACCAAACTACCAAGCCAATTCTTACACTGGGAAGGAAACAAGCTTCCGGGGACCGGTTTCTGGCATTTCAGCCGTCGTCGGTCCGGCTTGCTTGAATCCTGATGGTGCAATGAGCAAGGGACTCACTAACTCAGGGCCTTTGTCTGCCTCATCCCCAGAGGTGTCCTCTTCTTCCTCCTCCTCTTCTACATTCTCTGTTTCAGGGAGGTCTTGATCTCCAAGGGTACCCTCTAAGGCTGGCATGCTCCCTTCTGTGTTAGAAGCCTTTCTAACATCATATGTCTCTAAGAGACCTAACAGAAAGGGAGTGGTAGGGTTAGAACCCTGTTTCAATTTCCTGGAGGTACACAATTGTCTCATCTCCTGGAAACTGAGAGCTGCATATCTGGAAAGGACCTGTGGAGGGTCACTAACCACTTGGGGAGTCTCTGAAGACTCTCCATGGGTAGACATGCTTCTAGTGAGGTGTAAGTGATGCACCTACCTACACTATGGGTTTTCCTACTGATCCCTTGCTAAGAGTTGTAGTCAGGTTGTGCTAGGCCCTTTCTACTACAACAGCTGGTTCAGTAGAACTCAGAGTATTTCTAAGCTTGTTATATGTTCCTAGGTACCTTATGTGATCTTTCAAATGATTTTTCAAGATTATACGTGGTATAAACAACAGCAAGCTCAAATCCCAACCGCTGCACACCAATGTGAGAAGTTGGCCTGATATATGATGCTCACTAGTTCTAGTGATCACCTTGTATCAGTCCAAACAACCCTTATGGTGATTGGTTGTAAGTCAACCTTATAGACCAGCTATCCTAATGGTAGCATGGACAAAGCAGTCTTAGGCTAAACTCTTTTGGCATGTGAAGCCAGCTGTTTTACCACAATATAACCCCTTGAATACCAAGTGAAAAGACACCACACAGGTTGTTATGAAAATAAACAGTCTATTTATTAATAACAACACCTCTGAACTCTTTATGAGGTCAGAGGGCTAAGCACATGACAATCTCTTACGAAAAATACTACAAGTCGCACAAAATTACAATGGTGCCCTAGGGGCACGACAAACCATATACTAAGTAAGTGGAATGTGAAAGTCGATAAAGGAAATGGAGCTGTCCAGAGGCTGTAGGATCGATGGGACCACGCTATACTAACTTCAGGTAAGTAATAGGAGGCCCAAGGAACGCGTGTGCAGAGTGTGAACTCACACATGAGATGCGTAACAACGTCAATGGACAGTACAGTTCAAGTTAAAAGGTGAGTACGGACAATCCTGACTAGATAGGACAACAACGACTGTGGAACTGGACACTAGGACAGTTAAACTACCCTTGAGCACCGAAATGCTCTTGTTACCTCACCCACAGGCAGCGGGTGCATAGGGTTCAAAGTGCGTCGGGTTCTCACGTTGAAGTCAATGAAGCCTGAAAGAAAAGATGCTGCAGGCGACCAGGAGGAAGATGTCCGGTGCAATCCAAGGGTGGATTGTTGAAGAAGGAGACCTGAAAGCAGAGGGGACAATGTTCACAGTCACTAGCCAGTGACTGGAGTGGAACCAGGAAGGAACCAGATGTCGACGTCGCGATCAGGTGAAGAGTGGACGCTTGACTCTGCAGCCACGTGGACCAAGAGGTGTCTTCGACGACCAGGATGGAAGCACGAGCTGTCCCATGCAGGCTCTCGCTGTTGGCGGTGTCGAATCCGGGGTGGGACTCAACAGGCCTTGGCAAAGGCAACCCACGCGGTGAGTGAAGAAAGCGTCTGGTGCGGACTAGGAGAGTCCGGGGTGCCCCTCTTTTGGAAGGGAGCAAGGGCCAGTCTGGAGCAACCAGACCAGCAGTGAAAATTCAAAGGCCCGTCGTCTGGGAGGCCACTAGCCAGCCAGCTAGTGACCAGACAACGCGTCGAGCAGGAACCAAGCAGAAGGGCCCCACGCAGATCTCGTGGATGCTGGAGGGCTGATCTTCGGTGCAGGGGCTGCTCGGGGCTGGGGCTTCTCAGTCCCCAAAGCACTTGGTCGAGTTTACCTCGGGAGTTGTGCTGGAAGCGAAGTGCACGTTCGTTCAAGATGGCCGGTCCCACGTGTCTCGTCGCACCCACGGGTCTCAGCTTTGCTGTAGATGCAGGTAGAGGTCCGGGTCTCGTCGGGCTCTGAAGTCTGGATCCTCGAGGGAAGACGACAAAGTGAAGCCGCTGCACGCTTGATGGTGCCTGCAGTTGCAGGGTGGACACTCCTTGTCCACAAGGGAGATTCTTCAGTCTTCTGTGGAGCAGAACGTCGAAGGCCAGAGTTTCTTCTTGTTGAATAGTTCAGGATAATCTAATCTGGAATGGGACCAGCTCCTACCTTTATTCTCCTAAAGGGGGCTGCACTACTGACTAGGTCCCTCCCCTGGGTGGGACCAGGAAGGGGGGTGGCTACACCCCCTATCCTTTGTCCGGTTTCCCGCCAGAGCTGGGGCTGGGATGCCCCAGCAACTGGTTTGAACCTGTGTATGCACGGGCACCTTGTGTGCAGCAGGCATGTCTCATTCCTTTCAGGCCTCCCTACCACAATACACAAATCCTGTCTGGGGTGGTGCTAGCACCTCCCAAGGCAGGAAACCCTTTGTCCAAGCCATCCTCGCTGGAAGGACTCCCAGCAGCAGGAGGTCAGACTTGTGTCTGTGGTGGCAGCCTCCATTTTGTGATGCTGAGGCTCGAGTTACCTTTAACCAGGGTTCACAGTTACATACATGTCGTGTCCCTCTAGAAGGGTGGAATGCTACCCCGTCACCAGAATTGGCGAGGGGGTAGTATTCCAATTCGTATGACACCTTACTCGACATGTTTTGATAATGTTATACCAGAGATGGCATTTAACCGCGAGGTTGATAATGCACTTAAGAGTATATGGTATAGCGTTATCATGGAACAGCTATTAGGACTTGCAAGCTGCAAACGGGCTCAGCTCATGCCAGAGCACCATCTCACATAATTCCAAGCACTCTGCCTTCAGGATTGATAAGGCCTGCCATAGGAGTGACTGATAGGAATATATGTGTCCATTTTAGGGTTAGATATAGGTATACTATATCTACAGCAAAGGGTGTTTACACCACCTTGCCCCAGCTGTCATGCAGCCAGTTGTGTCAGATTTAGATGGCCATCCAGGGGTGGCATAATACATGCTTCAGCCCATGGTAGGCCCTGGGTACACCTATGCCCTGGGTACAGGGACTGATAAGGTGGCCCAGTACCAATTGGTAAATGCACCTAAAGTACATGGTTGTCAATTTAGAGAGAGAACAGCTAGGCTGTGGGTCTGATTAGCAGGCCCACAGCCAGGGAAAGTCGTAAACCAGTGAAGCAAAAAGCAAAAATCTGGGGTGACCATAGGATTGCAGACCCCACTCTCCTACAGTGGTCCACTCGGAGAAAGAGATTTTGGAGACCCTTGGCTCCCATCTTCGGAGAGTGTATGCCGCGGACCCGGGCATCTCCGAGGCCTCTTATTCCCCCTATTTACGGGGGTTGGACCTTCCTTCTATCCCCACGCCCGTTCAGAAGGATTTGGATGCGGCGCTAACAGTGGCAGAGGTCCGAGCAGCTCTTGCCCGCCTGCCGGGGGGAAAGACACCGGGTAATGATGGCTACCCGCCGGAGTTTTACCAAGAGTTCAGGGACGTGGTGTCGCCTCTTCTAGTACAGGTTTACGCTGAGGCCTTCAAGACTGGGGCGCTCCCGCCGAGCATGTCCAGTGGGGACATAAGTATGATTCTGAAACCAGGGGGGGCAAGCTTGACCCTTCTGCATATCACCCTATCACCATGATAAACACCGACGTTAAAATCTTGACTAAGCTGTTGGCCACCCGCTTGGCCCCTCATATGATGCATTTGGTTCATCCAGACCAATGCGATTTTATTCCCGGACGCAACATCGCCATGACTTTGAGGTGCTTGAATCATGTCATACACGAGGCCCGGGGGTCGGAGGAGCAGATGGCGCTTGTATCGGTCGATCTGGCTAAGGCGTTCGATACCGTGGATTGGGCTTACCTGCGGGAGGTTCTTCGGGTGATGGGCCTGGGCCCGAACTTTTGTCGTTGGGTCCGTATATTATATGCTTCCCCCAGTGCACGGGTGCGGCTGGGGACGGCGCGCTCGGAGGAGTGGCGGTTGGGGCGCGGGACAAGACAGGGGTGTCTCCTCTCGCCACTTCTCTTTGTCCTAGCGATAGAGCCTCTTGTGGTCCGGATTCGTCTGGAGATGTCGCAGTGGGGCATTCAGGTGGGAGATACGTGTAACGTTATCTCCCTGTATGCGGATGATGCCTTATTTTATCTGAGGGCCCCAAGGGAGGCACTTCCTCTGTTGCTAGAACAACTGGATAGGTTTGGAGATGCGTCGGGGTTGCGTCTCAATTGGCGTAAGTCTTTGGTGTATCCCCTGTCGGGATTTGACACGGTCCCTGAGTCCGATTTGCCGGACCTCGGGCTACGTTGGGAAACAAACTCTTTTCGCTACCTCGGAATTCAGGTGGTCCTCATGATTCTGCATATCGAGATCTGCACCAAGCTTGCAATAATCTGCACCGTACGCAGCTGGTGTCCGCCCCTACTCATGTTAAAGGCCATGTTTTGGATATGATCTTTGCAGCTGAGCCGCTAGTCTCGATTAAGGAGGTTGCGGCCCAATGCTGGACAGATCATGCATTGGTCCATTTTTCTATTCTCTTACCAGCTGGCTCGCTGAGTAATAGCGTTCCGGTCAGGCCTATACTTAGGAGGCAATGGGCTCGGCTACTTAAGGGCTCCAATCTACCCACACTTCTGCCTAGGGCTGTTGCCTTGGGTCAGAATGTGGAGGAGAGTTATTCCACTCTCTGTCAGCAGCTCCTTGAGTTGCTTGATAAAGTGATTCCAATGCGTAAGGTGAAAGATAAGTCGCAAAAAGCCACCCCCTGGTTCTCTAGCGACCTCCTCCAACAGAGACTTCGTTGTAAACAGGCGGAGCGGGTCTGGAGAAGGCACTATTCAGAATCAGATAAACTGCTTTATAAAAAAAACCTCCAGGAGTATAAAGTTCAGATTAGGTTGGCCAAAGCTAAGTTTCTTGAGGCCACTTTGGCTAAAGCAGGTAACAAGTCGCAAACCTTGTTTAAATTGGTTAAAAATCTTTCAAACCCAGCCTGCGCAACATCTGCCATCCCGGCCTCTCAGGAACTTTGCGACTCATTAGCCTCAACTTTTGAGGAAAAAATTAATACCATCTTGAATGGACTTTCTGCCCCCAATCTAATTAGTCTCCCCGCTTCTGGCTTCTTGGATCGGGTCAGCGGAGCAACTCGGGAGGGGCTTGTGGAGGAAGCAGTACAACCTCGGATGACCTGCTTTCCCACTCCTTCCCTGGAGGAATTCAGCTTGTTGGATAATGGCGTGTCATCTGGCTCCCCGCTAGACCCTTTACCACATAAGTTCTGGAAGTTGTTTCAGGGGGAGCTTTTTCCACCGCTCCACTCCATCTGCTGCCAGTCCTTGGCCGCGGCCATGGTCCCGGATAGCTGGAAACTGGCAGTGGTCACCCCACTGCTAAAAAAGGCAGTGGTCACCCCACTGCTAAAAAAGGTCACCTTGGACCCTTTATGTTCGACCCATTTCACTTCTGCCTTTCTCGGTAAAAATCTTAGAGAAATTGGTCACTAGGGCCCTGTCCAGCTTCCTTGAATCTAATGACCTTTTGTACGTGGCCCAATTCAGCTTCAGGCCGGCCCACGGTACGGAGTCTGCCTTGGTGACCGTTTTGGACGACCTGCGTTCGCGTGTCGACAGGGGAGGAGCAGCGATTCTGGTGCTGCTCGACATGTCGCCCGCGTTCGACACGGTTGACCATGCGGTTCTACTTGGCAGGCTCCGTGAGTCCGGGGTGACCGGCTTGGCCCTGGACTGGCTGACCTCGTACCTCTGTAACAGGCAGCAATCTGTGGCCTTGCCGCCTTTTCGATCAGCTGTAAGAGATGTAAAATAGGGTGTACCGCAGGGCTCCGCAATCAGCCCGATCCTCTTTAATTTATATCTTCGCCCCCTAATAAGCTTGATTAAGTCATTCGGCATGTCTGTCATCAATTATGCCGATGACACTCAACTTATTTTTTCCATCGAGGGCAGGGATGCGGTCTCCATGGAATCTTTTCATCGTTGCATGACTGCAGCAGCGAATTGGCTGCGTCAGAACTCGCTACAGTTCAATGGAGCAAAGACTGAAGTCCTCCATTGTTCAGTAGACCGAACGCCCCGTCCTTTGCCAGAGGGGCTCTGGCCTTCCTCCACCTTAGGCACAGTAGCAGCGGCAGATTCTGTCCGCAACTTAGGTGTCCTGCTCGGGCCTAGTCTCCAGCTGGACGCCTTCGTCAATAAAACCACAGCGACCTGCATGTTACTGTTAGGCATGCTGCGGAAGATTCTTCCGCTACTTCCCCATTCAGCGAGGACGGAAGCAGTGCGTAGTATCATCCTCAGTAGATTAGACTACTGTAACGCACTGCTTCTGGGGGCCCCTAACATCTTGGTCATGAAGTTACAGCGGGTGCAGAACATGGCAGCTAAATTAGCTCTCTCGCGGCCATGGTCTGCTTCGTCTTCCCTTGCGCTTTCGGACTTACACTGGCTTCCGGTTCAAAAACGGATTTGTTTCAAATCTGCCTGCCTGGTTTTCAGAGCCTTGCATGGGCTGGGCCCAGTGATGCTGCGAGATCTATTCTCTTGGTACTCTGCTGCCAGACTTTTGAGATCCTCTTCGGCCTTTTTGGTGACAGTTCCCAAGATAAAAAGGGTGAGGATGGGCGGCCGCTCATTCAGCTTTACGGCTGCCAAGCCTTGGAACTCCCTACCTCTGTCCCTAAGGAGTAAGCAGGATCTCTCGTCTTTTAAAAAGGATCTTAAAACGTACCTTTTCCCGAGAGCAGTGTAGTGGACTTCTGTAGGAATGTTTGTGGTCAAAGCGCCAGGATACCCTTTGGGTGACAGCTGCGCTCTATAAGTATGCCTACAATTACAATTACAATTACAATAGGTGCTCCTCTTACCGTTCCGGGATCCGTCCGCATAGCCCCGCTGGGTTGAGGTCGGTTGACAGCCTCAGCGCTGCTGCGGTTGAAGTATGGGATTCAGGCATCTCGCTGATCTTGACACTGCGATCTCCTCCAAGGGGGCGACCGCCATCCTGGAGGTACCAGAGTGTGGATCCACATTTCCCCGTCAGAAGGAAACCAACCTTTCTCCAATATTAAGAGAGGTGGTGCTATTTGGTTACTATGTCAGGCTTGCGCGTCAACAGGAACAAGTCCATTATGTTTCGCCTAACTCCGGCCGTGGTCCATGGACGCGGTGAGATATTTGAGGGTTAAGTTACACACGGATTTGGAAGTGGTGGGAAAATTATGGGGTGGCCATCAGCAAGTCTTGAAAAAGATGGTATAAATCATTATTGTCCATCGAAACGCGTTGACGCACTACTCTTGTACAATTCAGGATTCAAGCACTTCAGTACAATCATTGATTCATTCCTTTTGTAGTACAAAGTGTTACTATAGGATATTGAGTGTACCAACCGTATTGCACAAATTATATGTCTTACATGTTTCTGTCTTTCCTTGTGATTATGCGGGTCATAATAAATGATGTTTTGATTTGATTTTATTGGATTACTTTTGTATGATTCAATTGTTTCTTATTGCGATTTATGTATGATATCGTATTACATTGTGTTTTTAATCTGGATTTAGTTTTTTTTCTCTTTAATCAAATAAAATACTTGTCTTTTTAATACATTTGATACTGTATGATTTATGTATATATGTGCCATAGTGTTCAGTTAGATCAAGGGGATTTATCTTTATAAGCTATTCTGTATACACCAGTCGCCCGTCTTGACTGGTGCAGATGACTAAAGCCCTCTACAGATAAGGGGGTAGTGTTAGCGCTGAGGTCACCTGGGGCACAAAATATAGGGGACCTCTTTGCTGATGGCGTGGCTAGGAGTTGGAGAGACCTGAGTGAGAACAAGGAAACACCAACCCTGCTCACACAATTCCAATTTCACAGAGTTAGACATGCACTTGGTGGGCTCCTGGGAGATGACATGTCAGAACCCCCTAAGCTTCTAGCCCTGACCAACCTTATTACAGCACAGACACCCACCAAGATGGTATCCAGAATTTATCAAGCCTCGATATCTAATAGAAAGCATAGTTACACTAAAGCAAGACTAGCCTGGCAAAGAGACCTACAGAGAGATGTCATGGTTGATATATGCAAAAAACACAGTTGATGGACAGAATGTAAAACAATGTCATACATTCACCCCAGTACAAGGATCTGGGCCTAAATCCATCGTTATTTTGCACTCCACACCACCCTGGGTTAGACACTGGCTATATGCAAATCAGCTCTGACCCTGTGCCTCATGGGAACATTCCAGTCCGAAATACCAAGCCATGTCTCTCCCAGACCGGAATCAAGCATCCAAGGACCGGTTTCTGGCTATCAGCCTTCATCAGCCTGGATAGCTTGACTCCAGTGGTGTGGAGAGCCTGGGACTCACGTCTGAGCATACCCAGCCCACTCGGGGTGAAAATTGCAAAAAACACAGTTGATGGACAGAATGTAAAACAATGTCATACATTCACCCCAGTACAAGGATCTGGGCCTAAATCCATCGTTTTTTTGCACTCCACACCACCCTGGGTTAGACACTGGCTATATGAAAATCAGCTCTGACCCTGTGCCTCATGGGAACAGTCCAGTCCGAACTACCAAGCCATGTCTTTCCCAGACTGGAATCAAGCATCCAAGGACCGGTTTCTGGCTATCAGCCTTCATCAGCCTGGATAGCTTAACTCCAGTGGTGTGGAGAGCCTGGGACTCACGTCTGAGCATACCCAGCCCACTCGGGGTGAAAATTGCAAAAAACACAGTTGATGGACAGAATGTAAAACAATGTCATACATTCACCCCAGTACAAGGATCTGGGCCTAAATCCATCGTTTTTTTGCACTCCACACCACCCTGGGTTAGACACTGGCTATATGCAAATCAGCTCTGACCCTGTGCCTCATGGGAACATTCCAGTCCGAACTACCAAGCCATGTCTTTCCCAGACCAGAATCAAGCATCCAAGGACCGGTTTCTGGCTATCAGCCTTCATCAGCCTGGATAGCTTGACTCCAGTGGTGTGGAGAGCCTGGGACTCACGTCTGAGCATGCCGAGCCCACTCGGGGTGAAAATTGCAAAAAACACAGTTGATGGACAGAATGTAAAACAATGTCATACATTCACCCCAGTACAAGGATCTGGGCCTAAATCCATCGTTTTTTTGTACTCCACACCACCCTGGGTTAGACAATGGCTATATGCAAATCAGCTCTGACCCTGTGCCTCATGGGAACAGTCCAGTCCGAACTACCAAGCCATGTTTTCCCAGACCCGAATCAAGCATCCAAGGACCGGTTTCTGGCTATCAGCCTTCATCAGCCTGGATAGCTTGACTCCAGTGGTGTGGAGAGCCTGGGACTCACGTCTGAGCATACCCAGCCCACTCGGGGTGAAAATTGCAAAAAACACAGTTGATGGACAGAATGTAAAACAATGTCATACATTCACCCCAGTACAAGGATCTGGGCCTAAAACCATCGTTTTTTTGCACTCCACACCACCCTGGGTTAGACACTGGCTATATGCAAATCAGCTCTGACCCGGTGCCTCATGGGAACAGTCCAGTCCGAACTACCAAGCCATGTCTTTCCCAGACCGGAATCAAGCATCCAAGGACCGGTTTCTGGCTATCAGCCTTCATCAGCCTGGATAGCTTGACTCCAGTGGTGTGGAGAGCCTGGGACTCACGTCTGAGCATACCCAGCCCACTCGGGGTGAAAATTGCAAAAAACACAGTTGATGGACAGAATGTAAAACAATGTCATACATTCACCCCAGTACAAGGATCTGGGCCTAATTCCATCGTTTTTTTGCACTCCACACCACCCTGGGTTAGACACTGGCTATATGCAAATCAGCTCTGACCCTGTGCCTCATGGGAACAGTCCAGTCCGAACTACCAAGCCATGTCTTTCCCAGACCAAAATCAAGCATCCAAGGACCTGTTTCTGGCTATCAGCCTTCATCAGCCTGGATAGCTTGACTCCAGTGGTGTGGAGAGCCTGGGACTCACGTCTGAGCATAGCCAGCCCACTCAAGGTGAAAATTGCAAAAAACACAGTTGATGGACAGAATGTAAAACAATGTCATACATTCACCCCAGTACAAGGATCTGGGCCTAAATCCATTGTTTATTTGCACTCCACACCACCCTGGGTTAGACACTGGCTATATGCAAATCAGCTCTGACCCTGTGCCTCATGGGAACAGTCCACTCCGAACTACCAAGCCATGTCTTTCCCAGACCGGAATCACGCATCCAAGGACCGGTTTCTGGCTATCAGCCTTCATCAGCCTGGATAGCTTGACTCCAGTGGTGTGGAGAGCCTGGGACTCACGTCTGAGCATACCCAGCCCACTCGGGGTGAAAATTGCAAAAAACACAGTTGATGGACAGAATGTAAAACAATGTCATACATTCACCCCAGTACAAGGATCTGGGCCTAAATCCATCATTTTTTTGCACTCCACACCACCCTGGGTTAGACACTGGCTATATGCAAATCAGCTCTGACCCTGTGCCTCATGGGAACATTCCAGTCCGAACTACCAAGCCATGTCTTTCCCAGACCGGAATCAAGCATCCAAGGACCGGTTTCTGGCTATCAGCCTTCATCAGCCTGGATAGCTTGACTCCAGTGGTGTGGAGAGCCTGGGACTCACGTCTGAGCATGCCGAGCCCACTCGGGGTGAAAATTGCAAAAAACACAGTTGATGGACAGAATGTAAAACAATGTCATACATTCACCCCAGTACAAGGATCTGGGCCTAAATCCATCGTTTTTTTGTACTCCACACCACCCTGGGTTAGACAATGGCTATATGCAAATCAGCTCTGACCCTGTGCCTCATGGGAACAGTCCAGTCCGAACTACCAAGCCATGTCTTTCCCAGACCGGAATCAAGCATCCAAGGAACGGTGTCTGGCTATCAGCCTTCATCAGCCTGGATAGCTTGACTCCAGTGGTGTGGAGAGCCTGGGACTCACGTCTGAGCATACCCAGCCCACTCGGGGTGAAAATTGCAAAAAACACAGTTGATGGACAGAATGTAAAACAATGTCATACATTCACCCCAGTACAAGGATCTGGGCCTAAATCCATCGTTTTTTTGCACTCCACACCACCCTGGGTTAGACACTGGCTATATGCAAATCAGCTCTGACCCTGTGCCTCATGGGAACAGTCCAGTCCGAACTACCAAGCCATGTCTCTCCCAGACCGGAATCAAGCATCCAAGGACCGGTTTCTGGCTATCAGCCTTCATCAGCCTGGATAGCTTGACTCCAGTGGTGTGGAGAGCCTGGGACTCACGTCTGAGTATACCCAGCCCACTCGGGGTGAAAATTGCAAAAAACACAGTTGATGGACAGAATGTAAAACAATGTCATACATTCACCCCAGTACAAGGATCTGGGCCTAAATCCATCGTTTTTTTGCACTCCACACCACCCTGGGTTAGACACTGGCTATATGCAAATCAGCTCTGACCCTGTGCCTCATGGGAACAGTCCAGTCCGAACTACCAAGCCATGTCTTTCCCAGACCGAAATCAAGCATCCATGGACCGGTTTCTGGCTATCAGCCTTCATCAGCCTGGATAGCTTGACTCCAGTGGTGTGGAGAGCCTGGGACTCACGTCTGAGCATACCCAGCCCACTCGGGGTGAAAATTGCAAAAAACACAGTTGATGGACAGAATGTAAAACAATGTCATACATTCACCCCAGTACAAGGATCTGGGCCTAAATCCATCGTTTTTTGCACTCCACACCACCCTGGGTTAGACACTGGCTATATGCAAATCAGCTCTGACCCTGTGCCTCATGGGAACAGTCCACTCCGAACTACCAAGCCATGTCTTTCCCAGACCGGAATCAAGCATCCAAGGACCGGTTTCTGGCTATCAGCCTTCATCAGCCTGGATAGCTTGACTCCTGTGGTGTGGAGAGCCTGGGACTCACGTCTGAGCATACCCAGCCCACTCGGGGTGAAAATTGCAAAAAACACAGTTGATGGACAGAATGTAAACAATGTCATACATTCACCCCAGTACAAGGATCTGGGCCTAAATCCATCGTTTTTTTGCACTCCACACCACCCTGGGTTAGACACTGGCTATATGCAAATCAGCTCTGACCCTGTGCCTCATGGGAACAGTCCAGTCCGAACTACCAAGCCATGTCTTTCCCAGACCGGAATCAAGCATCCAAGGACCGGTTTCTGGCTATCAGCCTTCATCAGCCTGGATAGCTTGACTCCAGTGGTGTGGAGAGCCTGGGACTCACTTCTGAGCATACCCAGCCCACTCGCGGTGAAAATTGCAAAAAACACAGTTGATGGACAGAATGTAAAACAATGTCATACATTCACCCCAGTACAAGGATCTGGGCCTAAGTCCATCGTTTTTTTGCACTCCACACCACCCTGGGTTAGACACTGGCTATATGCAAATCAGCTCTGACCCTGTGCCTCATGGGAACAGTCCAGTCCGAACTACTAAGCCAGGTCTTACCCAGACCGGAATCAAGCATCCAAGGACCGGTTTCTGGCTATCAGCCTTCATCAGCCTGGATAGCTTGACTCCAGTGGTGTGGAGAGCCTGGGACTCACGTCTGAGCATACCCAGCCCACTCGGGGTGAAAATTGCAAAAAACACAGTTGATGGACAGAATGTAAAACAATGTCATACATTCACCCCAGTACAAGGATCTGTGCCTAAATCCATCGCTTTTTTTGCACTCCACACCACCCTGGGTTAGACACTGGCTATATGCTAATCAGCTCTGACCCTGTGCCTCATGGGAACAGTCCAGTCCGAACTACCAAGCCATGTCTTTCCCAGACCGGAATCAAGCATCCAAGGACCGGTTTCTGGCTATCAGCGTTCATCAGCCTGGATAGCTTGACTCCAGTGGTGTGGAGAGCCTGGGACTCACGTCTGATCATACCCAGACCACTCGGGGTGAAAATTGCAAAAAACACAGTTGATGGACAGAATGTAACAATGTCATACATTCACCCCAGTACAAGGATCTGGGCCTAAATCCATCGTTTTTTTGCACTCCACACCACCCTGGGTTAGACACTGGCTATATGCAAATCAGCTCTGACCCTGTGCCTCATGGGAACATTCCAGTCCGAACTACCAAGCCATGTCTTTCCCAGACCGGAATCAAGCATCCAAGGACCGGTTTCTGGCTATCAGCCTTCATCAGCCTGGATAGCTTGACTCCAGTGGTGTGGAGAGCCTGGGACTCACGTCTGAGCATGCCGAGCCCACTCGGGGTGAAAATTGCAAAAAACACAGTTGATGGACAGAATGTAAAACAATGTCATACATTCACCCCAGTACAAGGATCTGGGCCTAAATCCATCGTTTTTTTGTACTCCACACCACCCTGGGTTAGACAATGGCTATATGCAAATCAGCTCTGACCCTGTGCCTCATGGGAACAGTCCAGTCCGAACTACCAAGCCATGTCTTTCCCAGACCGGAATCAAGCATCCAAGGAACGGTGTCTGGCTATCAGCCTTCATCAGCCTGGATAGCTTGACTCCAGTGGTGTGGAGAGCCTGGGACTCATGTCTGAGCATACCCAGCCCACTCGGGGTGAAAATTGCAAAAAACACAGTTGATGGACAGAATGTAAAACAATGTCATACATTCACCCCAGTACAAGGATCTGGGCCTAAATCCATCGTTTTTTTGCACTCCACACCACCCTGGGTTAGACACTGGCTATATGCAAATCAGCTCTGACCCTGTGCCTCATGGGAACAGTCCAGTCCGAACTACCAAGCCATGTCTCTCCCAGACCGGAATCAAGCATCCACGGACCGGTTTCTGGCTATCAGCCTTCATCAGCCTGGATAGCTTGACTCCAGTGGTGTGGAGAGCCTGGGACTCACGTCTGAGTATACCCAGCCCACTCGGGGTGAAAATTGCAAAAAACACAGTTGATGGACAGAATGTAAAACAATGTCATACATTCACCCCAGTACAAGGATCTGGGCCTAAATCCATCGTTTTTTTGCACTCCACACCACCCTGGGTTAGACACTGGCTATATGCAAATCAGCTCTGACCCTGTGCCTCATGGGAACAGTCCAGTCCGAACTACCAAGCCATGTCTTTCCCAGACCGGAATCAAGCATCCATGGACCGGTTTCTGGCTATCAGCCTTCATCAGCCTGGATAGCTTGACTCCAGTGGTGTGGAGAGCCTGGGACTCACGTCTGAGCATACCCAGCCCACTCGGGGTGAAAATTGCAAAAAACACAGTTGATGGACAGAATGTAAAACAATGTCATACATTCACCCCAGTACAAGGATCTGGGCCTAAATCCATCGTTTTTTGCACTCCACACCACCCTGGGTTAGACACTGGCTATATGCAAATCAGCTCTGACCCTGTGCCTCATGGGAACAGTCCACTCCGAACTACCAAGCCATGTCTTTCCCAGACCGGAATCAAGCATCCAAGGACCGGTTTCTGGCTATCAGCCTTCATCAGCCTGGATAGCTTGACTCCTGTGGTGTGGAGAGCCTGGGACTCACGTCTGAGCATACCCAGCCCACTCGGGGTGAAAATTGCAAAAAACACAGTTGATGGACAGAATGTAAACAATGTCATACATTCACCCCAGTACAAGGATCTGGGCCTAAATCCATCGTTTTTTTGCACTCCACACCACCCTGGGTTAGACACTGGCTATATGCAAATCAGCTCTGACCCTGTGCCTCATGGGAACAGTCCAGTCCGAACTACCAAGCCATGTCTTTCCCAGACCGGAATCAAGCATCCAAGGACCGGTTTCTGGCTATCAGCCTTCATCAGCCTGGATAGCTTGACTCCAGTGGTGTGGAGAGCCTGGGACTCACTTCTGAGCATACCCAGCCCACTCGGGGTGAAAATTGCAAAAAACACAGTTGATGGACAGAATGTAAAACAATGTCATACATTCACCCCAGTACAAGGATCTGGGCCTAAGTCCATCGTTTTTTTGCACTCCACACCACCCTGGGTTAGACACTGGCTATATGCAAATCAGCTCTGACCCTGTGCCTCATGGGAACAGTCCAGTCCGAACTACCAAGCCAGGTCTTACCCAGACCGGAATCAAGCATCCAAGGACCGGTTTCTGGCTATCAGCCTTCATCAGCCTGGATAGCTTGACTCCAGTGGTGTGGAGAGCCTGGGACTCACGTCTGAGCATAGCCAGCCCACTCAAGGTGAAAATTGCAAAAAACACAGTTGATGGACAGAATGTAAAACAATGTCATACATTCACCCCAGTACAAGGATCTGGGCCTAAATCCATTGTTTATTTGCACTCCACACCACCCTGGGTTAGACACTGGCTATATGCAAATCAGCTCTGACCCTGTGCCTCATGGGAACAGTCCACTCCGAACTACCAAGCCATGTCTTTCCCAGACCGGAATCACGCATCCAAGGACCGGTTTCTGGCTATCAGCCTTCATCAGCCTGGATAGCTTGACTCCAGTGGTGTGGAGAGCCTGGGACTCACGTCTGAGCATACCCAGCCCACTCGGGGTGAAAATTGCAAAAAACACAGTTGATGGACAGAATGTAAAACAATGTCATACATTCACCCCAGTACAAGGATCTGGGCCTAAATCCATCATTTTTTTGCACTCCACACCACCCTGGGTTAGACACTGGCTATATGCAAATCAGCTCTGACCCTGTGCCTCATGGGAACATTCCAGTCCGAACTACCAAGCCATGTCTTTCCCAGACCGGAATCAAGCATCCAAGGACCGGTTTCTGGCTATCAGCCTTCATCAGCCTGGATAGCTTGACTCCAGTGGTGTGGAGAGCCTGGGACTCACGTCTGAGCATGCCGAGCCCACTCGGGGTGAAAATTGCAAAAAACACAGTTGATGGACAGAATGTAAAACAATGTCATACATTCACCCCAGTACAAGGATCTGGGCCTAAATCCATCGTTTTTTTGTACTCCACACCACCCTGGGTTAGACAATGGCTATATGCAAATCAGCTCTGACCCTGTGCCTCATGGGAACAGTCCAGTCCGAACTACCAAGCCATGTCTTTCCCAGACCGGAATCAAGCATCCAAGGAACGGTGTCTGGCTATCAGCCTTCATCAGCCTGGATAGCTTGACTCCAGTGGTGTGGAGAGCCTGGGACTCACGTCTGAGCATACCCAGCCCACTCGGGGTGAAAATTGCAAAAAACACAGTTGATGGACAGAATGTAAAACAATGTCATACATTCACCCCAGTACAAGGATCTGGGCCTAAATCCATCGTTTTTTTGCACTCCACACCACCCTGGGTTAGACACTGGCTATATGCAAATCAGCTCTGACCCTGTGCCTCATGGGAACAGTCCAGTCCGAACTACCAAGCCATGTCTCTCCCAGACCGGAATCAAGCATCCAAGGACCGGTTTCTGGCTATCAGCCTTCATCAGCCTGGATAGCTTGACTCCAGTGGTGTGGAGAGCCTGGGACTCACGTCTGAGTATACCCAGCCCACTCGGGGTGAAAATTGCAAAAAACACAGTTGATGGACAGAATGTAAAACAATGTCATACATTCACCCCAGTACAAGGATCTGGGCCTAAATCCATCGTTTGTTTGCACTCCACACCACCCTGGGTTAGACACTGGCTATATGCAAATCAGCTCTGACCCTGTGCCTCATGGGAACAGTCCAGTCCGAACTACCAAGCCATGTCTTTCCCAGACCGGAATCAAGCATCCATGGACCGGTTTCTGGCTATCAGCCTTCATCAGCCTGGATAGCTTGACTCCAGTGGTGTGGAGAGCCTGGGACTCACGTCTGAGCATACCCAGCCCACTCGGGGTGAAAATTGCAAAAAACACAGTTGATGGACAGAATGTAAAACAATGTCATACATTCACCCCAGTACAAGGATCTGGGCCTAAATCCATCGTTTTTTGCACTCCACACCACCCTGGGTTAGACACTGGCTATATGCAAATCAGCTCTGACCCTGTGCCTCATGGGAACAGTCCACTCCGAACTACCAAGCCATGTCTTTCCCAGACCGGAATCAAGCATCCAAGGACCGGTTTCTGGCTATCAGCCTTCATCAGCCTGGATAGCTTGACTCCTGTGGTGTGGAGAGCCTGGGACTCACGTCTGAGCATACCCAGCCCACTCGGGGTGAAAATTGCAAAAAACACAGTTGATGGACAGAATGTAAACAATGTCATACAATCACCCCAGTACAAGGATCTGGGCCTAAATCCATCGTTTTTTTGCACTCCACACCACCCTGGGTTAGACACTGGCTATATGCAAATCAGCTCTGACCCTGTGCCTCATGGGAACAGTCCAGTCCGAACTACCAAGCCATGTCTTTCCCAGACCGGAATCAAGCATCCAAGGACCGGTTTCTGGCTATCAGCCTTCATCAGCCTGGATAGCTTGACTCCAGTGGTGTGGAGAGCCTGGGACTCACTTCTGAGCATACCCAGCCCACTCGCGGTGAAAATTGCAAAAAACACAGTTGATGGACAGAATGTAAAACAATGTCATACATTCACCCCAGTACAAGGATCTGGGCCTAAGTCCATCGTTTTTTTGCACTCCACACCACCCTGGGTTAGACACTGGCTATATGCAAATCAGCTCTGACCCTGTGCCTCATGGGAACAGTCCAGTCCGAACTACCAAGCCAGGTCTTACCCAGACCGGAATCAAGCATCCAAGGACCGGTTTCTGGCTATCAGCCTTCATCAGCCTGGATAGCTTGACTCCAGTGGTGTGGAGAGCCTGGGACTCACGTCTGAGCATACCCAGCCCACTCGGGGTGAAAATTGCAAAAAACACAGTTGATGGACAGAATGTAAAACAATGTCATACATTCACCCCAGTACAAGGATCTGTGCCTAAATCCATCGCTTTTTTTGCACTCCACACCACCCTGGGTTAGACACTGGCTATATGCTAATCAGCTCTGACCCTGTGCCTCATGGGAACAGTCCAGTCCGAACTACCAAGCCATGTCTTTCCCAGACCGGAATCAAGCATCCAAGGACCGGTTTCTGGCTATCAGCGTTCATCAGCCTGGATAGCTTGACTCCAGTGGTGTGGAGAGCCTGGGACTCACGTCTGATCATACCCAGACCACTCGGGGTGAAAATTGCAAAAAACACAGTTGATGGACAGAATGTAACAATGTCATACATTCACCCCAGTACAAGGATCTGGGCCTAAATCCATCGTTTTTTTGCACTCCACACCACCCTGGGTTAGACACTGGCTATATGCAAATCAGCTCTGACCCTGTGCCTCATGGGAACATTCCAGTCCGAACTACCAAGCCATGTCTTTCCCAGACCGGAATCAAGCATCCAAGGACCGGTTTCTGGCTATCAGCCTTCATCAGCCTGGATAGCTTGACTCCAGTGGTGTGGAGAGCCTGGGACTCACGTCTGAGCATACCCAGCCCACTCGGGGTGAAAATTGCAAAAAACACAGTTGATGGACAGAATGTAAAACAATGTCATACATTCACCCCAGTACAAGGATCTGGGCCTAAATCCATCGTTTTTTTGCACTCCACACCACCCTGGGTTAGACACTGGCTATATGCAAATCAGCTCTGACCCTGTGCCTCATGGGAACAGTCCAGTCCGAACTACAAAGCCATGTCTCTCCCAGACCGGAATCAAGCATCCACGGACCGGTTTCTGGCTATCAGCCTTCATCAGCCTGGATAGCTTGACTCCAGTGGTGTGGAGAGCCTGGGACTCACGTCTGAGTATACCCAGCCCACTCGGGGTGAAAATTGCAAAAAACACAGTTGATGGACAGAATGTAAAACAATGTCATACATTCACCCCAGTACAAGGATCTGGGCCTAAATCCATCGTTTTTTTGCACTCCACACCACCCTGGGTTAGACACTGGCTATATGCAAATCAGCTCTGACCCTGTGCCTCATGGGAACAGTCCAGTCCGAACTACCAAGCCATGTCTTTCCCAGACCGGAATCAAGCATCCATGGACCGGTTTCTGGCTATCAGCCTTCATCAGCCTGGATAGCTGGACTCCAGTGGTGTGGAGAGCCTGGGACTCACGTCTGAGCATACCCAGCCCACTCGGGGTGAAAATTGCAAAAAACACAGTTGATGGACAGAATGTAAAACAATGTCATACATTCACCCCAGTACAAGGATCTGGGCCTAAATCCATCGTTTTTTGCACTCCACACCACCCTGGGTTAGACACTGGCTATATGCAAATCAGCTCTGACCCTGTGCCTCATGGGAACAGTCCACTCCGAACTACCAAGCCATGTCTTTCCCAGACCGGAATCAAGCATCCAAGGACCGGTTTCTGGCTATCAGCCTTCATCAGCCTGGATAGCTTGACTCCTGTGGTGTGGAGAGCCTGGGACTCACGTCTGAGCATACCCAGCCCACTCGGGGTGAAAATTGCAAAAAACACAGTTGATGGACAGAATGTAAACAATGTCATACATTCACCCCAGTACAAGGATCTGGGCCTAAATCCATCGTTTTTTTGCACTCCACACCACCCTGGGTTAGACACTGGCTATATGCAAATCAGCTCTGACCCTGTGCCTCATGGGAACAGTCCAGTCCGAACTACCAAGCCATGTCTTTCCCAGACCGGAATCAAGCATCCAAGGACCGGTTTCTGGCTATCAGCCTTCATCAGCCTGGATAGCTTGACTCCAGTGGTGTGGAGAGCCTGGGACTCACTTCTGAGCATACCCAGCCCACTCGGGGTGAAAATTGCAAAAAACACAGTTGATGGACAGAATGTAAAACAATGTCATACATTCACCCCAGTACAAGGATCTGGGCCTAAGTCCATCGTTTTTTTGCACTCCACACCACCCTGGGTTAGACACTGGCTATATGCAAATCAGCTCTGACCCTGTGCCTCATGGGAACAGTCCAGTCCGAACTACCAAGCCAGGTCTTACCCAGACCGGAATCAAGCATCCAAGGACCGGTTTCTGGCTATCAGCCTTCATCAGCCTGGATAGCTTGACTCCAGTGGTGTGGAGAGCCTGGGACTCACGTCTGAGCATACCCAGCCCACTCGGGGTGAAAATTGCAAAAAACACAGTTGATGGACAGAATGTAAAACAATGTCATACATTCACCCCAGTACAAGGATCTGTGCCTAAATCCATCGCTTTTTTTGCACTCCACACCACCCTGGGTTAGACACTGGCTATATGCTAATCAGCTCTGACCCTGTGCCTCATGGGAACAGTCCAGTCCGAACTACCAAGCCATGTCTTTCCCAGACCGGAATCAAGCATCCAAGGACCGGTTTCTGGCTATCAGCGTTCATCAGCCTGGATAGCTTGACTCCAGTGGTGTGGAGAGCCTGGGACTCACGTCTGATCATACCCAGACCACTCGGGGTGAAAATTGCAAAAAACACAGTTGATGGACAGAATGTAACAATGTCATACATTCAGCCCAGTACAAGGATCTGGGCCTAAATCCATCGTTTTTTTGCACTCCACACCACCCTGGGTTAGACACTGGCTATATGCAAATCAGCTCTGACCCTGTGCCTCATGGGAACAGTCCAGTCCGAACTACCAAGCCATGTCTTTCCCAGACCGGAATCAAGCATCCAAGGACCGGTTTCTGGCTATCAGCCTTCATCAGCCTGGATAGCTTGACTCCAGTGGTGTGGAGAGCCTGGGACTCACGTCTGAGCATACCCAGCCCACTCGGGGTGAAAATTGCAAAAAACACAGTTGATGGACAGAATGTAAAACAATGTCATACATTCACCCCAGTACAAGGATCTGGGCCTAAATCCATCGTTTGTTTGCACTCCACACCACCCTGGGTTAGACACTGGCTATATGCAAATCAGCTCTGACCCTGTGCCTCATGGGAACAGTCCAGTCCGAACTACCAAGCCATGTCTTTCCCAGACCGGAATCAAGCATCCAAGGACCGGTTTCTGGCTATCAGCCTTCATCAGCCTGGATAGCTTGACTCCAGTGGTGTGGAGAGCCTGGGACTCACGTCTGAGCATACCCAGCCCACTCGGGGTGAAAATTGCAAAAAACACAGTTGATGGACAGAATGTAAAACAATGTCATACATTCACCCCAGTACAAGGATCTGGGCCTAAATCCATTGTTTTTTCACTCCACACCACCCTGGGTTAGACACTGGCTATATGCAAATCAGCTCTGACCCTGTGCCTCATGGGAACAGTCCAGTCCGAACTACCAAGCCATGTCTTTCCCAGACCAGAATCAAGCATCCAAGGACCGGTTTCTGGCTATCAGCCTTCATCAGCCTGGATAGCTTGACTCCAGTGGTGTGGAGAGCCTGGGACTCACGTCTGATCATACCCAGACCACTCGGGGTGAAAATTGCAAAAAACACAGTTGATGGACAGAATGTAACAATGTCATACATTCACCCCAGTACAAGGATCTGGGCCTAAATCCATCGTTTTTTTGCACTCCACACCACCCTGGGTTAGACACTGGCTATATGCAAATCAGCTCTGACCCTGTGGCTCATGGGAACAGTCCAGTCCGAACTACCAAGCCATGTCTTTCCCAGACCGGAATCAAGCATCCAAGGACCGGTTTCTGGCTATCAGCCTTCATCAGCCTGGATAGCTTGACTCCAGTGGTGTGGAGAGCCTGGGATTCACGTCTGAGCATACCCAGCCCACTCGGGGTGAAAATTGCAAAAAACACAGTTGATGAACAGAATGTAAAACAATGTCATACATTCACCCCAGTACAAGGATCTGGGCCTAAATCCGTTGTTTTTTTGCACTCCACACCACACTGGGTTAGACACTGGCTATATGCAAATCAGCTCTGACCCTGTGCCTCATGGGAACAGTCCAGTCAGAACTACCAAGCCATGTCTTTCCCAGACCGGAATCAAGCATCCAAGGACCGGTTTCTGGCTATCAGCCTTCATCAGCCTGGATAGCTTGACTCCAGTGGTGTGGAGAGCCTGGGACTCACGTCTGAGCATACCCAGCCCACTCGGGGTGAAAATTGCAAAAAACACAGTTGAAGGACAGAATGTAAAACAATGTCATACATTCACCCCAGTACAAGGATCTGGGCCTAAATCCATCGTTTTTTTGCACTCCACACCACCCTGGGTTAGACACTGGCTATATGCAAATCAGCTCTGACCCTGTGCCTCATGAGAACAGTCCAGTCCGAACTACCAAGCCATGTCTTTCCCAGACCGGAATCAAGCATCCAAGGACCGGTTTCTGGCTATCAGCCTTCATCAGCCAGGATAGCTTGACTCCAGTGGTGTGGAGAGCCTGGGACTCACGTCTGAGCATACCCAGCCCACTCGGGGTGAAAATTGCAAAAAACACAGTTGATGGACAGAATGTAAAACAATGTCATACATTCATCCCAGTACAAGGATCTGGGCCTAAATCCATCGTTTTTTTGCACTCCACACCACCCTGGGTTAGACACTGGATATATGCAAATCAGCTCTGACCCTGTGCCTCATGGGAACAGTCCAGTCCGAACTACCAAGCCATGTCTTTCCCAGACCGGAATCAAGCATCCAAGGACCGGTTTCTGGCTATCAGCCCTCATCAGCCTGGATAGCTTGACTCCAGTGGTGTGGAGATCCTGGGACTCACGTCTGAGCATACCCAGCCCACTCGGGGTGAAAATTGCAAAAAACACAGTTGATGGACAGAATGTAACAATGTCATACATTCACCCCAGTACAAGGATCTGGGCCTAAATCCATCGTTTTTTTGCACTCCACACCACCCTGGGTTAGACACTGGCTATATGCAAATCAGCTCTGACCCTGTGCCTCATGGGAACAGTCCAGTCCGAACTACCAAGCCATGTCTTTCCCAGACCGGACACAAGCATCCACGGACCGGTTTCTGGCTATCAGCCTTCATCAGCCTGGATAGTTTGACTCCAGTGGTGTGGAGAGCCTGGGACTCACGTCTGAGCATACCCAGCCCACTCGGGGTGAAAATTGCAAAAAACACAGTTGATGGACAGAATGTAAAACAATGTCATACATTCACCCCAGTACAAGGATCTGGGCCTAAATCCATCATGTTTTTTGCACTCCACACCACCCTGTGTTAGACACTGGCTATATGCAAATCAGCTCTGACCCTGTGCCTCACGGGAACAGTCCAGTCCGAACTACCAAGCCATGTCTTTCCCAGACCGGAATCAAGCATCCAAGGACCGGTTTCTGGCTATCAGCCTTCATCAGCCTAGATAGCTTGACTCCAGTGGTGTGGAGAGCCTGGGACTCACGTCTGAGCATATCCAGCCCACTCGGGGTGAAAATTGCAAAAAACACAGTTGATGGTTAGAATGTAAAACAATGTCATACATTCACCCCAGTACAATGATCTGGGCCTAAATCCATCGTTTTTTTGCACTCCACACCACCCTGGGTTAGACACTGGCTATATGCAAATCAGCTCTGACCCTGTGCCTCATGGGAACAGTTCAGTCCGAACTACCAAGCCATGTCTCTCCCAGACCGGAATCAAGCATCCAAGGACCGGTTTCTGGCTATCAGCCTTCATCAGCCTGGATTGCTTGACTCCAGTGGTGTGGAGAGCCTGGGACTCACGTCTGAGCATACCCAGCCCACTCGGGGTGAAAATTGCAAAAACACAGTTGATGGACAGAATGTAAAACAATGTCATACATTCACCCCAGTACAAGGATCTGGGCCTAAATCCATCGTTTTTTTGCACTCCACACCACCCTGGGTTAGACACTGGCTATATGCAAATCAGCTCTGACCCTGTGCCTCATGGGAACAGTCCTGTCTGAACTACCAAGCCATGTCTTTCCCAGACCGTGAACCACCAAGCCATGTCTTTCCCAGACCGGAATCAAGCATCCAAGGACCAGTTTCTGGCTATCAGCCTTCATCAGCCTGGATAGCTTGACTCCAGTGGTGTGGAGAGCCTGGGACTCACGTCTGAGCTTACCCAGCCCACTCGGGTTGAAAATTGTAAAAAACACAGTTGATGGACAGAATGTAAAACAATGTCATACATTCACCCCAGTACAAGGATCTGGGCCTAAATCCATCGTTTTTTTGCACTCCACACCACCCTGGGTTAGACACTGGCTATATGCAAATCAGCTCTGACCCTGTGCCTCATGGGAACAGTCCACTCCGAACTACCAAGCCATGTCTTTCCCAGACCGGAATCAAGCATCCAAGGACCGGTTTCTGGCTATCAGCCTTCATCAGCCTGGATAGCTTGACTCCAGTGGTGTGGAGAGCCTGGGACTCACGTCTGAGCATACCCAGCCCACTCGGGGTGAAAATTGCAAAAAACACAGTTGATGGACAGAATGTAAAACAATGTCATACATTCACCCCAGTACAAGGATCTGGACCTAAATCCATCGTTATTTTGCACTCCACACCACCCTGGGTTAGACACTGGCTATATGCAAATCAGCTCTGACCCTGTGCCTCATGGGAACAGTCCAGTCCGAACTACCAAGCCATGTCCCTCCCAGACCGGAATCAAGCATCCAAGGACCGGTTTCTGGCTATCAGCCTTCATCAGCCTGGATAGCTTGACTCCAGTGGTGTGGAGAGCCTGGGAGTCACGTCTGAGCATACCCTGCCCACTCGGGGTGAAAATTGCAAAAAACACAGTTGATGGACAGAATGTAAAACAATGTCATACATTCACCCCAGTACAAGGATCTGGGCCTAAATCCATCGTTTTTTTGCACTCCACACCACCCTGGGTTAGACACTGGCTATATGCAAATCAGTTCTGACCCTGTGCCTCATGGGAACAGTCCAGTCCGAACTACCAAGCCATGTCTTTCCCAGACCGGAATCAAGCATCCAAGGACCGGTTTCTGGCTATCAGCCTTCATCGGCCTGGATAGCTTGACTCCAGTGGTGTGGAGAGCCTGGGACTCACGTCTGAGCATACCCAGCCCACTCGGGGTAAAAATTGCAAAAAACACAGTTGATGGACAGAATGTAAAACAATGTCATACATTCACCCCAGTACAAGGATCTGGGCCTAAATCCATCATTTTTTTGCACTCCACACCACCCTGGGTTAGACACTGGCTATATGCAAATCAGCTCTGACCCTGTGCCTCATGGGAACAGTCCACTCCGAACTACCAAACCATGTCTTTCCCAGACCGGAATCAAGCATCCAAGGACCGGTTTCTGGCTATCAGCCTTCATCAGCCTGGATAGCTTGACTCCAGTGGTGTGGAGAGCCTGGGACTCACGTCTGAGCATACCCAGCCCACTAGGGGTGAAAATTGCAAAAAGCACAGTTGATGGACAGAATGTAAAACAATGTCATACATTCACCCCAGTACAAGGATCTGGGCCTAAATCCATCGTTGTTTTGCACTCCACACCACCCTGGGTTAGACACTGGCTATATGCAAATCAGCTCTGACCCTGTGCCTCATGGGAACAGTCCAGTCCGAACTACCAAGCCATGTCTTTCCCAGACCGGAATCAAGCATCCAAGGACCGTTTTCTGGCTATCAGCCTTCATCAGCCTGGATAGCTTGACTCCAGTGGTGTGGAGAGCCTGGGACTCACGTCTGAGCATACCCAGCCCACTCGGGGGGAAAATTGCAAAAAACACAGTTGATGGACAGAATGTAAAACAATGTCATACATTCACCCCAGTACAAGGATCTGGGCCTAAATCCATCGTTTTTTTGCACTCCACACCACCCTGGGTTAGACACTGCCTATATGCAAATCAGCTCTGACCCTGTGCCTCATGGGAACATTCTAGTCCGAACTACCAAGCCATGTCTTTCCCAGACCAGAATCAAGCATCCAAGGACCGGTTTCTGGCTATCAGCCTTCATCAGCCTGGATAGCTTGACTCCAGTGGTGTGGAGAGCCTGGGACTCACGTCTGAGCATGCCGAGCCCACTCAGGGTGAAAATTGAAAAAAACACAGTTGATGGACAGAATGTAAAACAATGTCATACATTCACCCCAGTACAAGGATCTGGGCCTAAATCCATCGTTTTTTTGTACTCCACACCACCCTGGGTTAGACAATGGCTATATGCAAATGAGCTCTGACCCTGTGCCTCATGGGAACAGTCCAGTCCGAACTACCAAGCCATGTCTTTCCCAGACCGGAATCAAGCATCCAAGGACCGGTTTCTGGCTATCAGCCTTCATCAGCCTGGATAGCTTGACTCCAGTGGTGTGGAGAGCCTGGGACTCACGTCTGAGCATACCCAGCCCACTCGGGGTGAAAATTGCAAAAAACACAGTTGATGGACAGAATGTAAAACAATGTCATACATTCACCCCAGTACAAGGATCTGGGCCTAAATCCATCGTTTTTTTGCACTCCACACCACCCTGGGTTAGACACTGGCTATATGCAAATCAGCTCTGACCCGGTGCCTCATGGGAACAGTCCAGTCCGAACTACCAAGCCATGTCTTTCCCAGACCGGAATCAAGCATCCAAGGACCGGTTTCTGGCTATCAGCCTTCATCAGCCTGGATAGCTTGACTCCAGTGGTGTGGAGAGCCTGGGACTCACGTCTGAGCATACCCAGCCCACTCGGGGTGAAAATTGCAAAAAACACAGTTGATGGACAGAATGTAAAACAATGTCATACATTCACCCCAGTACAAGGATCTGGGCCTAAATCCATCGTTTTTTTGCACTCCACACCACCCTGGGTTAGACACTGCCTATATGCAAATCAGCTCTGACCCTGTGCCTCATGGGAACATTCCAGTCCGAACTACCAAGCCATGTCTTTCCCAGACCAGAATCAAGCATCCAAGGACCGGTTTCTGGCTATCAGCCTTCTTCAGCCTGGATAGCTTGACTCCAGTGGTGTGGAGAGCCTGGGACTCACGTCTGAGCATGCCGAGCCCACTCAGGGTGAAAATTGAAAAAAACACAGTTGATGGACAGAATGTAAAACAATGTCATACATTCACCCCAGTACAAGGATCTGGGCCTAAATCCATCGTTTTTTTGTACTCCACACCACCCTGGGTTAGACAATGGCTATATGCAAATGAGCTCTGACCCTGTGCCTCATGGGAACAGTCCAGTCCGAACTACCAAGCCATGTCTTTCCCAGACCGGAATCAAGCATCCAAGGACCGGGTTCTGGCTATCAGCCTTCATCAGCCTGGATAGCTTGACTCCAGTGGTGTGGAGAGCCTGGGACTCACGTCTGAGCATACCCAGCCCACTCGGGGTGAAAATTGCAAAAAACACAGTTGATGGACAGAATGTAAAACAATGTCATACATTCACCCCAGTACAAGGATCTGGGCCTAAATCCATTGTTTTTTTGCACTCCACACCACCCTGGGTTAGACACTGGCTATATGCAAATCAGCTCTGACCCGGTGCCTCATGGGAACAGTCCAGTCCGAACTACCAAGCCATGTCTTTCCCAGACCGGAATCAAGCATCCAAGGACCGGTTTCTGGCTATCAGCCTTCATCAGCCTGGATAGCTTGACTCCAGTGGTGTGGAGAGCCTGGGACTCACGTCTGAGCATACCCAGCCCACTCGGGGTGAAAATTGCAAAAAACACAGTTGGTGGACAGAATGTAAAACAATGTCATACATTCACCCCAGTACAAGGATCTGGGCCTAAATCCATCGTTTTTTTGCACTCCACACCACCCTGGGTTAGACACTGGCTATATGCAAATCAGCTCTGACCCTGTGCCTCATGGGAACAGTCCAGTCCGAACTACCAAGCCATGTCTTTCCCAGACCAAAATCAAGCATCCAAGGACCTGTTTCTGGCTATCAGCCTTCATCAGCCTGGATAGCTTGACTCCAGTGGTGTGGAGAGCCTGGGACTCACGTCTGAGCATACCCAGCCCACTCAAGGTGAAAATTGCAAAAAACACAGTGATGGACAGAATGTAAAACAATGTCATACATTCACCCCAGTACAAGGATCTGGGCCTAAATCCATCGTTTATTTGCACTCCACACCACCCTGGGTTAGACACTGGCTATATGCAAATCAGCTCTGACCCTGTGCCTCATGGGAACAGTCCACTCCGAACTACCAAGCCATGTCTTTCCCAGACCGGAATCAAGCATCCAAGGACCGGTTTCTGGCTATCAGCCTTCATCAGCCTGGATAGCTTGACTCCAGTGGTGTGGAGAGCCTGGGACTCACGTCTGAGCATGCCGAGCCCACTCGGGGTGAAAATTGCAAAAAACACAGTTGATGGACAGAATGTAAAACAATGTCATACATTCACCCCAGTACAAGGATCTGGGCCTAAATCCATCGTTTTTTTGCACTCCACACCACCCTGGGTTAGACACTGGCTATATGCAAATCAGCTCTGACCCTGTGCCTCATGGGAACAGTCCAGTCCGAACTACCAAGCCATGTCTCTCCCAGACCGGAATCAAGCATCCAAGGACCGATTTCTGGCTATCAGCCTTCATCAGCCTGGATAGCTTGACTCCAGTGGTGTGGAGAGCCTGGGACTCACGTCTGAGCATACCCAGCCCACTCGGGGTGAAAATTGCAAAAAACACAGTTGATGGACAGAATGTAAAACAATGTCATACATTCACCCCAGTACAAGGATCTGGGCCTAAATCCATCGTTTTTTTGCACTCCACACCACCCTGGGTTAGACACTGGCTATATGCAAATCAGCTCTGACCCTGTGCCTCATGGGAACAGTCCAGTCCAAACTACCAAGCCATGTCTTTCCCAGACCGGAATCAAGCATCCAAGGACCGGTTTCTGGCTATCAGCCTTCATCAGCCTGGATAGCTTGACTCCAGTGGTGTGGAGAGCCTGGGACTCACGTCTGAGCATACCCAGCCCACTCGGGGTGAAAATTGCAAAAAACACAGTTGATGGACAGAATGTAAAACAATGTCATACATTCACCCCAGTACAAGGATCTGGGCCTAAATCCATCGTTTTTTTGCACTCCACACCACCCTGGGTTAGACACTGGCTATATGCAAATCAGCTCTGACCCTGTGCTTCATGGGAACAGTCCACTCCGAACTACCAAGCCATGTCTTTCCCAGACCGGAATCAAGCATCCATGGACCGGTTTCTGGCTATCAGCCTTCATCAGCCTGGATAGCTTGACTCCAGTGGTGTGGAGAGCCTGGGACTCACGTCTGAGCATACCCAGCCCACTCGGGGTGAAAATTGCAAAAAACACAGTTGATGGACAGAATGTAAACAATGTCATACATTCACCCCAGTACAAGGATCTGGGCCTAAATCCATCGTTTTTTTGCACTCCACACCACCCTGGGTTAGACACTGGCTATATGCAAATCAGCTCTGACCCTGTGCCTCATGGGAACAGTCCACTCCGAACTACCAAGCCATGTCTTTCCCAGAACGGACTCAAGCATCCAAGGACCGGTTTCTGGCTATCAGCCTTCATCAGCCTGGATAGCTTGACTCCATTGGTGTGGAGAGCCTGGAACTCACGTCTGAGCATACCCAGCCCACTCGCGGTGAAAATTGCAAAAAACACAGTTGATGGACAGAATGTAAACAATGTCATACATTCACCCCAGTACAAGGATCTGGGCCTAAATCCATCGTTTTTTTGCACTCCACACCACCCTGGGTTAGACACTGGCTATATGCAAATCAGCTCTGACCCTGTGCCTCATGGGAACAGTCCAGTCCGAACTACCAAGCCATGTCTTTCCCAGACCGGAATCAAGCATCCAAGGACCGGTTTCTGGCTATCAGCCTTCATCAGCCTGGATAGCTTGACTCCAGTGGTGTGAAGAGCCTGGGACTCACGTCTGAGCATACCCAGCCCACTCGGGGTGAAAATTGCAAAAAACACAGTTGATGGACAGAATGTAAAACAATGTCATACATTCACCCCAGTACAAGGATCTGGGCCTAAATCCATCGTTTTTTTGCACTCCACACCACCCTGGGTTAGACACTGGCTATATGCAAATCAGCTCTGACCCTGTGCCTCATGGGAACAGTCCAGTACGAACTACCAAGCCATGTCTTTCCCAGACCGGAATCAAGCATCCAAGGACCGGTTTCTGGCTATCAGCCTTCATCAGCCTGGATAGCTTGACTCCAGTGGCGTGGAGAGCCTGGGACTCACGTCTGAGCATACCCAGCCCACTCGGGGTGAAAATTGCAAAAAACACAGTTGATGGACAGAATGTAAAACAATGTCATACATTCACCCCAGTACAAGGATCTGGGCCTAAATCCATCGTTTTTTTGCACTCCCACACCACCCTGGGTTAGACACTGCCTATATGCAAATCAGCTCTGACCCTGTGCCTCATGGGAACATTCCAGTCCGAACTACCAAGCCATGTCTTTCCCAGACCAGAATCAAGCATCCAAGGACCGGTTTCTGGCTATCAGCCTTCATCAGCCTGGATAGCTTGACTCCAGTGGTGTGGAGAGCCTGGGACTCACGTCTGAGCATGCCGAGCCCACTCAGGGTGAAAATTGAAAAAAACACAGTTGATGGACAGAATGTAAAACAATGTCATACATTCACCCCAGTACAAGGATCTGGGCCTAAATCCATCGTTTTTTTGTACTCCACACCACCCTGGGTTAGACAATGGCTATATGCAAATGAGCTCTGACCCTGTGCCTCATGGGAACAGTCCAGTCCGAACTACCAAGCCATGTCTTTCCCAGACCGGAATCAAGCATCCAAGGACCGGTTTCTGGCTATCAGCCTTCATCAGCCTGGATAGCTTGACTCCAGTGGTGTGGAGAGCCTGGGACTCACGTCTGAGCATACCCAGCCCACTCGGGGTGAAAATTGCAAAAAACACTGTTGATGGACAGAATGTAAAACAATGTCATACATTCACCCCAGTACAAGGATCTGGGCCTAAATCCATCGTTTTTTTGCACTCCACACCACCCTGGGTTAGACACTGGCTATATGCAAATCAGCTCTGACCCGGTGCCTCATGGGAACAGTCCAGTCCGAACTACCAAGCCATGTCTTTCCCAGACCGGAATCAAGCATCCAAGGACCGGTTTCTGGCTATCAGCCTTCATCAGCCTGGATAGCTTGACTCCAGTGGTGTGGAGAGCCTGGGACTCACGTCTGAGCATACCCAGCCCACTCGGGGTGAAAATTGCAAAAAACACAGTTGATGGACAGAATGTAAAACAATGTCATACATTCACCCCAGTACAAGGATCTGGGCCTAAATCCATCGTTTTTTTGCACTCCACACCACCCTGGGTTAGACACTGCCTATATGCAAATCAGCTCTGACCCTGTGCCTCATGGGAACATTCCAGTCCGAACTACCAAGCCATGTCTTTCCCAGACCAGAATCAAGCATCCAAGGACCGGTTTCTGGCTATCAGCCTTCATCAGCCTGGATAGCTTGACTCCAGTGGTGTGGAGAGCCTGGGACTCACGTCTGAGCATACCGAGCCCACTCAGGGTGAAAATTGAAAAAAACACAGTTGATGGACAGAATGTAAAACAATGTCATACATTCACCCCAGTACAAGGATCTGGGCCTAAATCCATCGTTTTTTTGTACTCCACACCACCCTGGGTTAGACAATGGCTATATGCAAATGAGCTCTGACCCTGTGCCTCATGGGAACAGTCCAGTCCGAACTACCAAGCCATGTCTTTCCCAGACCGGAATCAAGCATCCAAGGACCGGTTTCTGGCTATCAGCCTTCATCAGCCTGGATAGCTTGACTCCAGTGGTGTGGAGAGCCTGGGACTCACGTCTGAGCATACCCAGCCCACTCGGGGTGAAAATTGCAAAAAACACAGTTGATGGACAGAATGTAAAACAATGTCATACATTCACCCCAGTACAAGGATCTGGGCCTAAATCCATTGTTTTTTTGCACTCCACACCACCCTGGGTTAGACACTGGCTATATGCAAATCAGCTCTGACCCGGTGCCTCATGGGAACAGTCCAGTCCGAACTACCAAGCCATGTCTTTCCCAGACCGGAATCAAGCATCCAAGGACCGGTTTCTGGCTATCAGCCTTCATCAGCCTGGATAGCTTGACTCCAGTGGTGTGGAGAGCCTGGGACTCACGTCTGAGCATACCCAGCCCACTCGGGGTGAAAATTGCAAAAAACACAGTTGGTGGACAGAATGTAAAACAATGTCATACATTCACCCCAGTACAAGGATCTGGGCCTAAATCCATCATTTTTTTGCACTCCACACCACCCTGGGTTAGACACTGGCTATATGCAAATCAGCTCTGACCCTGTGCCTCATGGGAACAGTCCAGTCCGAACTACCAAGCCATGTCTTTCCCAGACCAAAATCAAGCATCCAAGGACCTGTTTCTGGCTATCAGCCTTCATCAGCCTGGATAGCTTGACTCCAGTGGTGTGGAGAGCCTGGGACTCACGTCTGAGCATACCCAGCCCACTCAAGGTGAAAATTGCAAAAAACACAGTTGATGGACAGAATGTAAAACAATGTCATACATTCACCCCAGTACAAGGATCTGGGCCTAAATCCATCGTTTATTTGCACTCCACACCACCCTGGGTTAGACACTGGCTATATGCAAATCAGCTCTGACCCTGTGCCTCATGGGAACAGTCCACTCCGAACTACCAAGCCATGTCTTTCCCAGACCGGAATCAAGCATCCAAGGACCGGTTTCTGGCTATCAGCCTTCATCAGCCTGGATAGCTTGACTCCAGTGGTGTGGAGAGCCTGGGACTCACGTCTGAGCATGCCGAGCCCACTCGGGGTGAAAATTGCAAAAAACACAGTTGATGGACAGAATGTAAAACAATGTCATACATTCACCCCAGTACAAGGATCTGGGCCTAAATCCATCGTTTTTTTGCACTCCACACCACCCTGGGTTAGACACTGGCTATATGCAAATCAGCTCTGACCCTGTGCCTCATGGGAACAGTCCAGTCCGAACTACCAAGCCATGTCTCTCCCAGACCGGAATCAAGCATCCAAGGACCGATTTCTGGCTATCAGCCTTCATCAGCCTGGATAGCTTGACTCCAGTGGTGTGGAGAGCCTGGGACTCACGTCTGAGCATACCCAGCCCACTCGGGGTGAAAATTGCAAAAAACACATTTGCTGGACAGAATGTAAAACAATGTCATACATTCACCCCAGTACAAGGATCTGGGCCTAAATCCATCGTTTTTTTGCACTCCACACCACCCTGGGTTAGACACTGGCTATATGCAAATCAGCTCTGACCCTGTGCCTCATGGGAACAGTCCAGTCCAAACTACCAAGCCATGTCTTTCCCAGACCGGAATCAAGCATCCAAGGACCGGTTTCTGGCTATCAGCCTTCATCAGCCTGGATAGCTTGACTCCAGTGGTGTGGAGAGCCTGGGACTCACGTCTGAGCATACCCAGCCCACTCGGGGTGAAAATTGCAAAAAACACAGTTGATGGACAGAATGTAAAACAATGTCATACATTCACCCCAGTACAAGGATCTGGGCCTAAATCCATCGTTTTTTTGCACTCCACACCACCCTCGGTTAGACACTGGCTATATGCAAATCAGCTCTGACCCTGTGCTTCATGGGAACAGTCCACTCCGAACTACCAAGCCATGTCTTTCCCAGACCGGAATCAAGCATCCAAGGACCGGTTTCTGGCTATCAGCCTTCATCAGCCTGGATAGCTTGACTCCAGTGGTGTGGAGAGCCTGGGACTCACGTCTGAGCATACCCAGCCCACTCGGGGTGAAAATTGCAAAAAACACAGTTGGTGGACAGAATGTAAAACAATGTCATACATTCACCCCAGTACAAGGATCTGGGCCTAAATCCATCGTTTTTTTGCACTCCACACCACCCTGGGTTAGACACTGGCTATATGCAAATCAGCTCTGACCCTGTGCCTCATGGGAACAGTCCAGTCCGAACTACCAAGCCATGTCTTTCCCAGACCAAAATCAAGCATCCAAGGACCTGTTTCTGGCTATCAGCCTTCATCAGCCTGGATAGCTTGACTCCAGTGGTGTGGAGAGCCTGGGACTCACGTCTGAGCATACCCAGCCCACTCAAGGTGAAAATTGCAAAAAACACAGTTGATGGACAGAATGTAAAACAATGTCATACATTCACCCCAGTACAAGGATCTGGGCCTAAATCCATCGTTTATTTGCACTCCACACCACCCTGGGTTAGACACTGGCTATATGCAAATCAGCTCTGACCCTGTGCCTCATGGGAACAGTCCAGTCCGAACTACCAAGCCATGTCTTTCCCAGACCGGAATCAAGCATCCAAGGACCGGTTTCTGGCTATCAGCCTTCATCAGCCTGGATAGCTTGACTCCAGTGGTATGGAGAGCCTGGGACTCACGTCTGAGCATACCCAGCCCACTCGGGGTGAAAATTGCAAAAAACACAGTTGATGGACAGAATGTAAAACAATGTCATACATTCACCCCAGTACAAGGATCTGGGCCTAAATCCATCGTTTTTTTGCACTCCACACCACCCTGGGTTAGACACTGGCTATATGCAAATCAGCTCTTACCCTGTGCCTCATGGGAACAGTCCAGTCCGAACTACCAAGCCATGTCTTTCCCAGACCAGAATCAAGCATCCAAGGACCGGTTTCTGGCTATCAGCCTTCATCAGCCTGGATAGCTTGACTCCAGTGGTGTGGAGAGCCTGGGACTCACGTCTGATCATACCCAGACCACTCGGGGTGAAAATTGCAAAAAACACAGTTGATGGAAACAATGTAACAATGTCATACATTCACCCCAGTACAAGGATCTGGGCCTAAATCCATCGTTTTTTTGCACTCCACACCACCCTGGGTTAGACACTGGCTATATGCAAATCAGCTCTGACCCTGTGGCTCATGGGAACAGTCCAGCCCGAACTACCAAGCCATGTCTTTCCCAGACCGGAATCAAGCATCCAAGGACCGGTTTCTGGCTATCAGCCTTCATCAGCCTGGATAGCTTGACTCCAGTGGTGTGGAGAGCCTGGGACTCACGTCTGAGCATACCCTGCCCACTCGGGGTGAAAATTGCAAAAAACACAGTTGATGGACAGAATGTAAAACAATGTCATACATTCACCCCAGTACAAGGATCTGGGCCTAAATCCATCGTTTTTTTGCACTCCACACCACCCTGGGTTAGACACTGGCTATATGCAAATCAGCTCTGACCCTGTGCTTCATGGGAACAGTCCACTCCGAACTACCAAGCCATGTCTTTCCCAGACCGGAATCAAGCATCCAAGGACCGGTTTCTGGCTATCAGCCTTCATTAGCCTGGATAGCTTGACTCCAGTGGTGTGGAGAGCCTGGGACTCACGTTTGAGCATACCCAGCCCACTCGGGGTGAAAATTGCAAAAAACACAGTTGAAGGACAGAATGTAAAACAATGTCATACATTCACCCCAGTACAAGGATCTGGGCCTAAATCCATCGTTTTTTTGCACTCCACACCACCCTGGGTTAGACACTGGCTATATGCAAATCAGCTCTGACCCTGTGCCTCATGAGAACAGTCCAGTCCGAACTACCAAGCCATGTCTTTCCCAGACCGGAATCAAGCATCCAAGGACCGGTTTCTGGCTATCAGCCTTCATCAGCCAGGATAGCTTGACTCCAGTGGTGTGGAGAGCCTGGGACTCACGTCTGAGCATACCCAGCCCACTCGGGGTGAAAATTGCAAAAAACACAGTTGATGGACAGAATGTAAAACAATGTCATACATTCATCCCAGTACAAGGATCTGGGCCTAAATCCATTGTTTTTTTGCACTCCACACCACCCTGGGTTAGACACTGGCTATATGCAAATCAGCTCTGACCCTGTGCCTCATGGGAACAGTCCAGTCCGAACTACCAAGCCATGTCTTTCCCAGACCGGAATCAAGCATCCAATGACCGGTTTCTGGCTATCAGCCCTCATCAGCCTGGATAGCTTGACTCCAGTGGTGTGGAGATCCTGGGACTCACGTCTGAGCATACCCAGCCCACTCGGGGTGAAAATTGCAAAAAACACAGTTGATGGACAGAATGTAACAATGTCATACATTCACCCCAGTACAAGGATCTGGGCCTAAATCCATCGTTTTTTTGCACTCCACACCACCCTGGGTTAGACACTGGCTATATGCAAATCAGCTCTGACCCTGTGCCTCATGGGAACAGTCCAGTCCGAACTACCAAGCCATGTCTTTCCCAGACCGGACACAAGCATCCACGGACCGGTTTCTGGCTATCAGCCTTCATCAGCCTGGATAGCTTGACTCCAGTGGTGTGGAGAGCCTGGGACTCACGTCTGAGCATACCCAGCCCACTCGGGGTGAAAATTGCAAAAAACACAGTTGATGGACAGAATGTAAAACAATGTCATACATTCACCCCAGTACAAGGATCTGGGCCTAAATCCATCGTTTTTTGCACTCCACAACACCCTGGGTTAGACACTGGCTATATGCAAATCAGCTCTGACCCTGTGCCTCATGGGAACAGTCCACTCCGAACAACCAAGCCATGTCTTTCCCAGACCGGAATCAAGCATCCAAGGACCGGTTTCTGGCTATCAGCCTTCATCAGCCTGGATAGCTTGACTCCTGTGGTGTGGAGAGCCTGGGACTCACGTCTGAGCATACCCAGCCCACTCGGGGTGAAAATTGCAAAAAACACAGTTGATGGACAGAATGTAAACAATGTCATACATTCACCCCAGTACAAGGATCTGGGCCTAAATCCATCGTTTTTTTGCACTCCACACCACCCTGGGTTAGACACTGGCTATATGCAAATCAGCTCTGACCCTGTGCCTCATGGGAACAGTCCAGTCCGAACTACCAAGCCATGTCTTTCCCAGACCGGAATCAAGCATCCAAGGACCGGTTTCTGGCTATCAGCCTTCATCAGCCTGGATAGCTTGACTCCAGTGGTGTGGAGAGCCTGGGACTCACTTCTGAGCATACCCAGCCCACTCGGGGTGAAAATTGCAAAAAACACAGTTGATGGACAGAATGTAAAACAATGTCATACATTCACCCCAGTACAAGGATCTGGGCCTAAATCCATCATTTTTTTGCACTCCACACCACCCTGTGTTAGACACTGGCTATATGCAAATCAGCTCTGACCCTGTGCCTCATGGGAACAGTCCAGTCCGAACTACCAAGCCAGGTCTTACCCAGACCGGAATCAAGCATCCAAGGACCGGTTTCTGGCTATCAGCCTTCATCAGCCTGGATAGCTTGACTCCAGTGGTGTGGAGAGCCTGGGACTCACGTCTGAGCATACCCAGCCCACTCGGGGTGAAAATTGCAAAAAATACAGTTGATGGACAGAATGTAAAACAATGTCATACATTCACCCCAGTACAAGGATCTGTTCCTAAATCCATCGCTTTTTTTGCACTCCACACCACCCTGGGTTAGACACTGGCTATATGCTAATCAGCTCTGACCCTGTGCCTCATGGGAACAGTCCAGTCCGAACTACCAAGCCATGTCTTTCCCAGACCGGAATCAAGCATCCAAGGACCGGTTTCTGGCTATCAGCGTTCATCAGCCTGGATAGCTTGACTCCAGTGGTGTGGAGAGCCTGGGACTCACGTCGGATCATACCCAGACCACTCGGGGTGAAAATTGCAAAAAACACAGTTGATGGACAGAATGTAACAATGTCATACATTCACCCCAGTACAAGGATCTGGGCCTAAATCCATCGTTTTTTTGCACTCCACACCACCCTGGGTTAGACACTGGCTAGTTGCAAATCAGCTCTGACCCTGTGTCTCATGGGAACAGTCCAGTCCGAACTACCAAGCCATGTCTTTCCCAGACCAGAATCAAGCATCCAAGGACCGGTTTCTGGCTATCAGCCTTCATCAGCCTGGATAGCTTGACTCCAGTGGTGTGGAGAGCCTGGGACTCACGTCTGATCATACCCAGACCACTCGGGGTGAAAATTGCAAAAAACACAGTTGATGGACAGAATGTAACAATGTCATACATTCACCCCAGTACAAGGATCTGGGCCTAAATCCATCGTTTTTTTGCACTCCACACCACCCTGGGTTAGACACTGGCTATATGCAAATCAGCTCTGACCCTGTGGCTCATGGGAACAGTCCAGTCCGAACTACCAAGCCATGTCTTTCCCAGACCGGAATCAAGCATCCAAGGACCGGTTTCTGGCTATCAGCCTTCATCAGCCTGGATAGCTTGACTCCAGTGGTGTGGAGAGCCTGGGACTCACGTCTGAGCATACCCAGCCCACTCGGGGTGAAAATTGCAAAAAACACAGTTGATGAACAGAATGTAAAACAATGTCATACATTCACCCCAGTACAAGGATCTGGGCCTAAATCCGTTGTTTTTTTGCACTCCACACCACACTGGGTTAGACACTGGCTATATGCAAATCAGCTCTGACCCTGTGCCTCATGGGAACAGTCCAGTCAGAACTACCAAGCCATGTCTTTCCCAGACCGGAATCAAGCATCCAAGGACCGGTTTCTGGCTATCAGCCTTCATCAGCCTGGATAGCTTGACTCCAGTGGTGTGGAGAGCCTGGGACTCACGTCTGAGCATACCCAGCCCACTCGGGGTGAAAATTGCAAAAAACACAGTTGAAGGACAGAATGTAAAACAATGTCATACATTCACCCCAGTACAAGGATCTGGGCCTAAATCCATCGTTTTTTTGCACTCCACACCACCCTGGGTTAGACACTGGCTATATGCAAATCAGCTCTGACCCTGTGCCTCATGAGAACAGTCCAGTCCGAACTACCAAGCCATGTCTTTTCCAGACCGGAATCAAGCATCCAAGGACCGGTTTCTGGCTATCAGCCTTCATCAGCCAGGATAGCTTGACTCCAGTGGTGTGGAGAGCCTGGGACTCACGTCTGAGCATACCCAGCCCACTCGGGGTGAAAATTGCAAAAAACACAGTTGATAGACAGAATGTAAAACAATGTCATACATTCATCCCAGTACAAGGATCTGGGCCTAAATCCATCGTTTTTTTGCACTCCACACCACCCTGGGTTAGACACTGGCTATATGCAAATCAGCTCTGACCCTGTGCCTCATGGGAACAGTCCAGTCCGAACTACCAAGCCATGTCTTTCCCAGACCGGAATCAAGCATCCAAGGACCGGTTTCTGGCTATCAGCCCTCATCAGCCTGGATAGCTTGACTCCAGTGGTGTGGAGATCCTGGGACTCACGTCTGAGCATACCCAGCCCACTCGGGGTGAAAATTGCAAAAAACACAGTTGATGGACAGAATGTAACAATGTCATACATTCACCCCAGTACAAGGATCTGGGCCTAAATCCATCGTTTTTTTGCACTCCACACCACCCTGGGTTAGACACTGGCTATATGCAAATCAGCTCTGACCCTGTGCCTCATGGGAACAGTCCAGTCCGAACTACCAAGCCATGTCTTTCCCAGACCGGACACAAGCATCCACGGACCGGTTTCTGGCTATCAGCCTTCATCAGCCTGGATAGTTTGACTCCAGTGGTGTGGAGAGCCTGGGACTCACGTCTGAGCATACCCAGCCCACTCGGGGTGAAAATTGCAAAAAACACAGTTGATGGACAGAATGTAAAACAATGTCATACATTCACCCCAGTACAAGGATCTGGGCCTAAATCCATCATGTTTTTTGCACTCCACACCACCCTGGGTTAGACTCTGGCTATATGCAAATCAGCTCTGACCCTGTGCCTCACGGGAACAGTCCAGTCCGAACTACCAAGCCATGTCTTTCCCAGACCGGAATCAAGCATCCAAGGACCGGTTTCTGGCTATCAGCCTTCATCAGCCTAGATAGCTTGACTCCAGTGGTGTGGAGAGCCTGGGACTCACGTCTGAGCATATCCAGCCCACTCGGGGTGAAAATTGCAAAAAACACAGTTGATGGTTAGAATGTAAAACAATGTCATACATTCACCCCAGTACAATGATCTGGGCCTAAATCCATCGTTTTTTGCACTCCACACCACCCTGGGTTAGACACTGGCTATATGCAAATCAGCTCTGACCCTGTGCCTCATGGGAACAGTTCAGTCCGAACTACCAAGCCATGTCTCTCCCAGACCGGAATCAAGCATCCAAGGACCGGTTTCTGGCTATCAGCCGTCATCAGCCTGGATTGCTTGACTCCAGTGGTGTGGAGAGCCTGGGACTCACGTCTGAGCATACCCAGCCCACTCGGGGTGAAAATTGCAAAAACACAGTTGATGGACAGAATGTAAAACAATGTCATACATTCACCCCAGTACAAGGATCTGGGCCTAAATCCATCGTTTTTTTGCACTCCACACCACCCTGGGTTAGACACTGGCTATATGCAAATCAGCTCTGACCCTGTGCCTCATGGGAACAGTCCTGTCTGAACTACCAAGCCATGTCTTTCCCAGACCGTGAACCACCAAGCCATGTCTTTCCCAGACCGGAATCAAGCATCCAAGGACCAGTTTCTGGCTATCAGCCTTCATCAGCCTGGATAGCTTGACTCCAGTGGTGTGGAGAGCCTGGGACTCACGTCTGAGCTTACCCAGCCCACTCGGGTTGAAAATTGTAAAAAACACAGTTGATGGACAGAATGTAAAACAATGTCATACATTCACGCCAGTACAAGGATCTGGGCCTAAATCCATCGTTTTTTTGCACTCCACACCACCCTGGGTTAGACACTGGCTATATGCAAATCAGCTCTGACCCTGTGCCTCATGGGAACAGTCCACTCCGAACTACCAAGCCATGTCTTTCCCAGACCGGAATCAAGCATCCAAGGACCGGTTTCTGGCTATCAGCCTTCATCAGCCTGGATAGCTTGACTCCAGTGGTGTGGAGAGCCTGGGACTCACGTCTGAGCATACCCAGCCCACTCGGGGTGAAAATTGCAAAAAACACAGTTGATGGACAGAATGTAAAACAATGTCATACATTCACCCCAGTACAAGGATCTGGACCTAAATCCATCGTTATTTTGCACTCCACACCACCATGGGTTAGACACTGGCTATATGCAAATCAGCTCTGACCCTGTGCCTCATGGGAACAGTCCAGTCCGAACTACCAAGCCATGTCCCTCCCAGACCGGAATCAAGCATCCAAGGACCGGTTTCTGGCTATCAGCCTTCATCAGCCTGGATAGCTTGACTCCAGTGGTGTGGAGAGCCTGGGACTCACGTCTGAGCATACCCTGCCCACTCGGGGTGAAAATTGCAAAAAACACAGTTGATGGACAGAATGTAAAACAATGTCATACATTCACCCCAGTACAAGGATCTGGGCCTAAATCCATCGTTTTTTTGCACTCCACACCACCCTGGGTTAGACACTGGCTATATGCAAATCAGTTCTGACCCTGTGCCTCATGGGAACAGTCCAGTCCGAACTACCAAGCCATGTCTTTCCCAGACCGGAATCAAGCATCCAAGGACCGGTTTCTGGCTATCAGCCTTCATCGGCCTGGATAGCTTGACTCCAGTGGTGTGGAGAGCCTGGGACTCACGTCTGAGCATACCCAGCCCACTCGGGGTAAAAATTGCAAAAAACACAGTTGATGGACAGAATGTAAAACAATGTCATACATTCACCCCAGTACAAGGATCTGGGCCTAAATCCATCATTTTTTTGCACTCCACACCACCCTGGGTTAGACACTGGCTATATGCAAATCAGCTCTGACCCTGTGCCTCATGGGAACAGTCCACTCCGAACTACCAAACCATGTCTTTCCCAGACCGGAATCAAGCATCCAAGGACCGGTTTCTGGCTATCAGCCTTCATCAGCCTGGATAGCTTGACTCCAGTGGTGTGGAGAGCCTGGGACTCACGTCTGAGCATACCCAGCCCACTCGGGGTGAAAATTGCAAAAAGCACAGTTGATGGACAGAATGTAAAACAATGTCATACATTCACCCCAGTACAAGGATCTGGGCCTAAATCCATCGTTGTTTTGCACTCCACACCACCCTGGGTTAGACACTGGCTATATGCAAATCAGCTCTGACCCTGTGCCTCATGGGAACAGTCCAGTCCGAACTACCAAGCCATGTCTTTCCCAGACCGGAATCAAGCATCCAAGGACCGGTTTCTGGCTATCAGCCTTCATCAGCCTGGATAGCTTGACTCCAGTGGTGTGGAGAGCCTGGGACTCACGTCTGAGCATACCCAGCCCACTCGGGGGGAAAATTGCAAAAAACACAGTTGATGGACAGAATGTAAAACAATGTCATACATTCACCCCAGTACAAGGATCTGGGCCTAAATCCATCGTTTTTTTGCACTCCACACCACCCTGGGTTAGACACTGCCTATATGCAAATCAGCTCTGACCCTGTGCCTCATGGGAACATTCCAGTCCGAACTACCAAGCCATGTCTTTCCCAGACCAGAATCAAGCATCCAAGGACCGGTTTCTGGCTATCAGCCTTCATCAGCCTGGATAGCTTGACTCCAGTGGTGTGGAGAGCCTGGGACTCACGTCTGAGCATGCCGAGCCCACTCAGGGTGAAAATTGAAAAAAACACAGTTGATGGACAGAATGTAAAACAATGTCATACATTCACCCCAGTTCAAGGATCTGGGCCTAAATCCATCGTTTTTTTGTACTCCACACCACCCTGGGTTAGACAATGGCTATATGCAAATGAGCTCTGACCCTGTGCCTCATGGGAACAGTCCAGTCCGAACTACCAAGCCATGTCTTTCCCAGACCGGAATCAAGCATCCAAGGACCGGTTTCTGGCTATCAGCCTTCATCAGCCTGGATAGCTTGACTCCAGTGGTGTGGAGAGCCTGGGACTCACGTCTGAGCATACCCAGCCCACTCGGGGTGAAAATTGCAAAAAACACAGTTGATGGACAGAATGTAAAACAATGTCATACATTCACCCCAGTACAAGGATCTGGGCCTAAATCCATCGTTTTTTTGCACTCCACACCACCCTGGGTTAGACACTGGCTATATGCAAATCAGCTCTGACCCGGTGCCTCATGGGAACAGTCCAGTCCGAACTACCAAGCCATGTCTTTCCCAGACCGGAATCAAGCATCCAAGGACCGGTTTCTGGCTATCAGCCTTCATCAGCCTGGATAGCTTGACTCCAGTGGTGTGGAGAGCCTGGGACTCACGTCTGAGCATACCCAGCCCACTCGGGGGGAAAATTGCAAAAAACACAGTTGATGGACAGAATGTAAAACAATGTCATACATTCACCCCAGTACAAGCATCTGGGCCTAAATCCATCGTTTTTTTGCACTCCACACCACCCTGGGTTAGACACTGCCTATATGCAAATCAGCTCTGACCCTGTGCCTCATGGGAACATTCCAGTCCGAACTACCAAGCCATGTCTTTCCCAGACCGGAATCAAGCATCCAAGGACCGGTTTCTGGCTATCAGCCTTCATCAGCCTGGATAGCTTGACTTCAGTGGTGTGGAGAGCCTGGGACTCACGTCTGAGCATACCCAGCCCACTCGGGGTGAAAATTGCAAAAAACACAGTTGATGGACAGAATGTAAAACAATGTCATACATTCACCCCAGTACAAGGATCTGGACCTAAATCCATCGTTATTTTGCACTCCACACCACCCTGGGTTAGACACTGGCTATATGCAAATCAGCTCTGACCCTGTGCCTCATGGGAACAGTCCAGTCCGAACTACCAAGCCATGTCCCTCCCAGACCGGAATCAAGCATCCAAGGACCGGTTTCTGGCTATCAGCCTTCATCAGCCTGGATAGCTTGACTCCAGTGGTGTGGAGAGCCTGGGACTCACGTCTGAGCATACCCTGCCCACTCGGGGTGAAAATTGCAAAAAACACAGTTGATGGACAGAATGTAAAACAATGTCATACATTCACCCCAGTACAAGGATCTGGGCCTAAATCCATCGTTTTTTTGCACTCCACACCACCCTGGGTTAGACACTGGCTATATGCAAATCAGTTCTGACCCTGTGCCTCATGGGAACAGTCCAGTCCGAACTACCAAGCCATGTCTTTCCCAGACCGGAATCAAGCATCCAAGGACCGGTTTCTGGCTATCAGCCTTCATCGGCCTGGATAGCTTGACTCCAGTGGTGTGGAGAGCCTGGGACTCACGTCTGAGCATACCCAGCCCACTCGGGGTAAAAATTGCAAAAAACACAGTTGATGGACAGAATGTAAAACAATGTCATACATTCACCCCAGTACAAGGATCTGGGCCTAAATCCATCATTTTTTTGCACTCCACACCACCCTGGGTTAGACACTGGCTATATGCAAATCAGCTCTGACCCTGTGCCTCATGGGAACAGTCCACTCCGAACTACCAAACCATGTCTTTCCCAGACCGGAATCAAGCATCCAAGGACCGGTTTCTGGCTATCAGCCTTCATCAGCCTGGATAGCTTGACTCCAGTGGTGTGGAGAGCCTGGGACTCACGTCTGAGCATACCCAGCCCACTTGGGGTGAAAATTGCAAAAAGCACAGTTGATGGACAGAATGTAAAACAATGTCATACATTCACCCCAGTACAAGGATCTGGGCCTAAATCCATCGTTGTTTTGCACTCCACACCACCCTGGGTTAGACACTGGCTATATGCAAATCAGCTCTGACCCTGTGCCTCATGGGAACAGTCCAGTCCGAATTACCAAGCCATGTCTTTCCCAGACCGGAATCAAGCATCCAAGGACCGGTTTCTGGCTATCAGCCTTCATCAGCCTGGATAGCTTGACTCCAGTGGTGTGGAGAGCCTGGGACTCACGTCTGAGCATACCCAGCCCACTCGGGGGGAAAATTGCAAAAAACACAGTTGATGGACAGAATGTAAAACAATGTCATACATTCACCCCAGTACAAGGATCTGGGCCTAAATCCATCGTTTTTTTGCACTCCACACCACCCTGGGTTAGACACTGCCTATATGCAAATCAGCTCTGACCCTGTGCCTCATGGGAACATTCCAGTCCGAACTACCAAGCCATGTCTTTCCCAGACCAGAATCAAGCATCCAAGGACCGGTTTCTGGCTATCAGCCTTCATCAGCCTGGATAGCTTGACTCCAGTGGTGTGGAGAGCCTGGGACTCACGTCTGAGCATGCCGAGCCCACTCAGGGTGAAAATTGAAAAAAACACAGTTGAAGGACAGAATGTAAAACAATGTCATACATTCACCCCAGTTCAAGGATCTGGGCCTAAATCCATCGTTTTTTTGTACTCCACACCACCCTGGGTTAGACAATGGCTATATGCAAATGAGCTCTGACCCTGTGCCTCATGGGAACAGTCCAGTCCGAACTACCAAGCCATGTCTTTCCCAGACCGGAATCAAGCATCCAAGGACCGGTTTCTGGCTATCAGCCTTCATCAGCCTGGATAGCTTGACTCCAGTGGTGTGGAGAGCCTGGGACTCACGTCTGAGCATACCCAGCCCACTCGGGGTGAAAATTGCAAAAAACACAGTTGATGGACAGAATGTAAAACAATGTCATACATTCACCCCAGTACAAGGATCTGGGCCTAAATCCATCGTTTTTTTGCACTCCACACCACCCTGGGTTAGACACTGGCTATATGCAAATCAGCTCTGACCCGGTGCCTCATGGGAACAGTCCAGTCCGAACTACCAAGCCATGTCTTTCCCAGACCGGAATCAAGCATCCAAGGACCGGTTTCTGGCTATCAGCCTTCATCAGCCTGGATAGCTTGACTCCAGTGGTGTGGAGAGCCTGGGACTCACGTCTGAGCATACCCAGCCCACTCGGGGGGAAAATTGCAAAAAACACAGTTGATGGACAGAATGTAAAACAATGTCATACATTCACCCCAGTACAAGGATCTGGGCCTAAATCCATCGTTTTTTTGCACTCCACACCACCCTGGGTTAGACACTGCCTATATGCAAATCAGCTCTGACCCTGTGCCTCATGGGAACATTCCAGTCCGAACTACCAAGCCATGTCTTTCCCAGACCAGAATCAAGCATCCAAGGACCGGTTTCTGGCTATCAGCCTTCATCAGCCTGGATAGCTTGACTCCAGTGGTGTGGAGAGCCTGGGACTCACGTCTGAGCATGCCGAGCCCACTCAGGGTGAAAATTGAAAAAAACACAGTTGATGGACAGAATGTAAAACAATGTCATACATTCACCCCAGTACAAGGATCTGGGCCTAAATCCATCGTTTTTTTGTACTCCACACCACCCTGGGTTAGACAATGGCTATATGCAAATGAGCTCTGACCCTGTGCCTCATGGGAACAGTCCAGTCCGAACTACCAAGCCATGTCTTTCCCAGACCGGAATCAAGCATCCAAGGACCGGTTTCTGGCTATCAGCCTTCATCAGCCTGGATAGCTTGACTCCAGTGGTGTGGAGAGCCTGGGACTCACGTCTGAGCATACCCAGCCCACTCGGGGTGAAAATTGCAAAAAACACAGTTGATGGACAGAATGTAAAACAATGTCATACATTCACCCCAGTACAAGGATCTGGGCCTAAATCCATCGTTTTTTTGCACTCCACACCACCCTGGGTTAGACACTGGCTATATGCAAATCAGCTCTGACCCGGTGCCTCATGGGAACAGTCCAGTCCGAACTACCAAGCCATGTCTTTCCCAGACCGGAATCAAGCATCCAAGGACCGGTTTCTGGCTATCAGCCTTCATCAGCCTGGATAGCTTGACTCCAGTGGTGTGGAGAGCCTGGGACTCACGTCTGAGCATACCCAGCCCACTCGGGGTGAAAATTGCAAAAAACACAGTTGGTGGACAGAATGTAAAACAATGTCATACATTCACCCCAGTACAAGGATCTGGGCCTAAATCCATCGTTTTTTTGCACTCCACACCACCCTGGGTTAGACACTGCCTATATGCAAATCAGCTCTGACCCTGTGCCTCATGGGAACATTCCAGTCCGAACTACCAAGCCATGTCTTTCCCAGACCGGAATCAAGCATCCAAGGACCGGTTTCTGGCTATCAGCCTTCATCAGCCTGGATAGCTTGACTCCAGTGGTGTGGAGAGCCTGGGACTCACGTCTGAGCATACCCAGCCCACTCAAGGTGAAAATTGCAAAAAACACAGTTGATGGACAGAATGTAAAACAATGTCATACATTCACCCCAGTACAAGGATCTGGGCCTAAATCCATCGTTTATTTGCACTCCACACCACCCTGGGTTAGACACTGGCTATATGCAAATCAGCTCTGACCCTGTGCCTCATGGGAACAGTCCACTCCGAACTACCAAGCCATGTCTTTCCCAGACCGGAATCAAGCATCCAAGGACCGGTTTCTGGCTATCAGCCTTCATCAGCCTGGATAGCTTGACTCCAGTGGTGTGGAGAGCCTGGGACTCACGTCTGAGCATGCCGAGCCCACTCGGGGTGAAAATTGCAAAAAACACAGTTGATGGACAGAATGTAAAACAATGTCATACATTCACCCCAGTACAAGGATCTGGGCCTAAATCCATCGTTTTTTTGCACTCCACACCACCCTGGGTTAGACACTGGCTATATGCAAATCAGCTCTGACCCTGTGCCTCATGGGAACAGTCCAGTCCGAACTACCAAGCCATGTCTCTCCCAGACCGGAATCAAGCATCCAAGGACCGATTTCTGGCTATCAGCCTTCATCAGCCTGGATAGCTTGACTCCAGTAGTGTGGAGAGCCTGGGACTCACGTCTGAGCATACCCAGCCCACTCGGGGTGAAAATTGCAAAAAACACAGTTGATGGACAGAATGTAAAACAATGTCATACATTCACCCCAGTACAAGGATCTGGGCCTAAATCCATCGTTTTTTTGCACTCCACACCACCCTGGGTTAGACACTGGCTATATGCAAATCAGCTCTGACCCTGTGCCTCATGGGAACAGTCCAGTCCAAACTACCAAGCCATGTCTTTCCCAGACCGGAATCAAGCATCCAAGGACCGGTTTCTGGCTATCAGCCTTCATCAGCCTGGATAGCTTGACTCTAGTGGTGTGGAGAGCCTGGGACTCACGTCTGAGCATACCCAGCCCACTCGGGGTGAAAATTGCAAAAAACACAGTTGATGGACAGAATGTAAACAATGTCATACATTCACCCCAGTACAAGGATCTGGGCCTAAATCCATCGTTTTTTTGCACTCCACACCACCCTGGGTTAGACACTGGCTATATGCAAATCAGCTCTGACCCTGTGCCTCATGGGAACAGTCCACTCCGAACTACCAAGCTATGTCTTTCCCAGACCGGAATCAAGCATCCAAGGACCGGTTTCTGGCTATCAGCCTTCATCAGCCAGGATAGCTTGACTCCAGTGGTGTGGAGAGCCTGGGACTCACGTCTGAGCATACCCAGCCCACTCGGGGTGAAAATTGCAAAAAACACAGTTGATGGACAGAATGTAAAACAATGTCATACATTCATCCCAGTACAAGGATCTGGGCCTAAATCCATCGTTTTTTTGTACTCCACACCACCCTGGGTTAGACAATGGCTATATGCAAATGAGCTCTGACCCTGTGCCTCATGGGAACAGTCCAGTCCGAACTACCAAGCCATGTCTTTCCCAGACCGGAATCAAGCATCCAAGGACCGGTTTCTGGCTATCAGCCTTCATCAGCCTGGATAGCTTGACTCCAGTGGTGTGGAGAGCCTGGGACTCACGTCTGAGCATACCCAGCCCACTCGGGGTGAAAATTGCAAAAAACACAGTTGATGGACAGAATGTAAAACAATGTCATACATTCACCCCAGTACAAGGATCTGGGCCTAAATCCATCGTTTTTTTGCATTCCACACCACCCTGGGTTAGACACTGGCTATATGCAAATCAGCTCTGACCCGGTGCCTCATGGGAACAGTCCAGTCCGAACTACCAAGCCATGTCTTTCCCAGACCGGAATCAAGCATCCAAGGACCGGTTTCTGGCTATCAGCCTTCATCAGCCTGGATAGCTTGACTCCAGTGGTGTGGAGAGCCTGGGACTCACGTCTGAGCATACCCAGCCCACTCGGGGTGAAAATTGCAAAAAACACAGTTGGTGGACAGAATGTAAAACAATGTCATACATTCACCCCAGTACAAGGATCTGGGCCTAAATCCATCGTTTTTTTGCACTCCACACCACCCTGGGTTAGACACTGCCTACATGCAAATCAGCTCTGACCCTGTGCCTCATGGGAACATTCCAGTCCGAACTACCAAGCCATGTCTTTCCCAGACCAGAATCAAGCATCCAAGGACCGGTTTCTGGCTATCAGCCTTCATCAGCCTGGATAGCTTGACTCCAGTGGTGTGGAGAGCCTGGGACTCACGTCTGAGCATACCCAGCCCACTCAAGGTGAAAATTGCAAAAAACACAGTTGATGGACAGAATGTAAAACAATGTCATACATTCACCCCAGTACAAGGATCTGGGCCTAAATCCATCGTTTATTTGCACTCCACACCACCCTGGGTTAGACACTGGCTATATGCAAATCAGCTCTGACCCTGTGCCTCATGGGAACAGTCCACTCCGAACTACCAAGCCATGTCTTTCCCAGACCGGAATCAAGCATCCAAGGACCGGTTTCTGGCTATCAGCCTTCATCAGCCTGGATAGCTTGACTCCAGTGGTGTGGAGAGCCTGGGACTCACGTCTGAGCATGCCGAGCCCACTCGGGGTGAAAATTGCAAAAAACACAGTTGATGGACAGAATGTAAAACAATGTCATACATTCACCCCAGTACAAGGATCTGGGCCTAAATCCATCGTTTTTTTGCACTCCACACCACCCTGGGTTAGACACTGGCTATATGCAAATCAGCTCTGACCCTGTGCCTCATGGGAACAGTCCAGTCCGAACTACCAAGCCATGTCTCTCCCAGACCGGAATCAAGCATCCAAGGACCGATTTCTGGCTATCAGCCTTCATCAGCCTGGATAGCTTGACTCCAGTGGTGTGGAGAGCCTGGGACTCACGTCTGAGCATACCCAGCCCACTCGGGGTGAAAATTGCAAAAAACACAGTTGATGGACAGAATGTAAACAATGTCATACATTCACCCCAGTACAAGGATCTGGGCCTAAATCCATCGTTTTTTTGCACTCCACACCACCCTGGGTTAGACACTGGCTATATGCAAATCAGCTCTGACCCTGTGCCTCATGGGAACAGTCCACTCCGAACTACCAAGCCATGTCTTTCCCAGACCGGAATCAAGCATCCAAGGACCGGTTTCTGGCTATCAGCCTTCATCAGCCTGGATAGCTTGACTCCAGTGGTGTGGAGAGCCTGGGACTCACGTCTGAGCATGCCGAGCCCACTCGGGGTGAAAATTGCAAAAAACACAGTTGATGGACAGAATGTAAAACAATGTCATACATTCACCCCAGTACAAGGATCTGGGCCTAAATCCATCGTTTTTTTGCACTCCACACCACCCTGGGTTAGACACTGGCTATATGCAAATCAGCTCTGACCCTGTGCCTCATGGGAACAGTCCAGTCCGAACTACCAAGCCATGTCTCTCCCAGACCGGAATCAAGCATCCAAGGACCGATTTCTGGCTATCAGCCTTCATCAGCCTGGATAGCTTGACTCCAGTGGTGTGGAGAGCCTGGGACTCACGTCTGAGCATACCCAGCCCACTCGGGGTGAAAATTGCAAAAAACACAGTTGATGGACAGAATGTAAACAATGTCATACATTCACCCCAGTACAAGGATCTGGGCCTAAATCCATCGTTTTTTTGCACTCCACACCACCCTGGGTTAGACACTGGCTATATGCAAATCAGCTCTGACCCTGTGCCTCATGGGAACAGTCCACTCCGAACTACCAAGCCATGTCTTTCCCAGAACGGAATCAAGCATCCAAGGACCGGTTTCTGGCTATCAGCCTTCATCAGCCTGGATAGCTTGACTCCATTGGTGTGGAGAGCCTGGAACTCACGTCTGAGCATACCCAGCCCACTCGGGGTGAAAATTGCAAAAAACACAGTTGATGGACAGAATGTAAAACAATGTCATACATTCACCCCAGTACAAGGATCTGGGCCTAAATCCATCGTTTATTTGCACTCCACACCACCCTGGGTTAGACACTGGCTATATGCAAATCAGCTCTGACCCTGTGCCTCATGGGAACAGTCCACTCCGAACTACCAAGCCATGTCTTTCCCAGACCGGAATCAAGCATCCAAGGACCGGTTTCTGGCTATCAGCCTTCATCAGCCTGGATAGCTTGACTCCAGTGGTGTGGAGAGCCTGGGACTCACGTCTGAGCATGCCGAGCCCACTCGGGGTGAAAATTGCAAAAAACACAGTTGATGGACAGAATGTAAAACAATGTCATACATTCACCCCAGTACAAGGATCTGGGCCTAAATCCATCGTTTTTTTGCACTCCACACCACCCTGGGTTAGACACTGGCTATATGCAAATCAGCTCTGACCCTGTGCCTCATGGGAACAGTCCAGTCCGAACTACCAAGCCATGTCTCTCCCAGACCGGAATCAAGCATCCAAGGACCGATTTCTGGCTATCAGCCTTCATCAGCCTGGATAGCTTGACTCCAGTGGTGTGGAGAGCCTGGGACTCACGTCTGAGCATACCCAGCCCACTCGGGGTGAAAATTGCAAAAAACACAGTTGATGGACAGAATGTAAACAATGTCATACATTCACCCCAGTACAAGGATCTGGGCCTAAATCCATCGTTTTTTTGCACTCCACACCACCCTGGGTTAGACACTGGCTATATGCAAATCAGCTCTGACCCTGTGCCTCATGGGAACAGTCCACTCCGAACTACCAAGCCATGTCTTTCCCAGAACGGAATCAAGCATCCAAGGACCGGTTTCTGGCTATCAGCCTTCATCAGCCTGGATAGCTTGACTCCATTGGTGTGGAGAGCCTGGAACTCACGTCTGAGCATACCCAGCCCACTCGGGGTGAAAATTGCAAAAAACACAGTTGATGGACAGAATGTAAAACAATGTCATACATTCACCCCAGTACAAGGATCTGGGCCTAAATCCATCGTTTTTTTGCACTCCACACCACCCTGGGTTAGACACTGGCTATATGCAAATCAGCTCTAACCCTGTGCCTCATGGGAACAGTCCAGTCCGAACTACCAAGCCATGTCTTTCCCAGACCGGAATCAAGCATCCAAGGACCGGTTTCTGGCTATCAGCCTTCATCAGCCTAGATAGCTTGACTCCAGTGGTGTGGAGAGCCTGGGACTCACGTCTGAGCATACCCAGCCCACTCGGGGTGAAAATTGCAAAAAACACAGTTGATGGACAGAATGTAAAACAATGTCATACATTCACCCCAGTACAAGGATCTGGGCCTAAATCCATCGTTTTTTTGCACTCCACACCACCCTGGGTTAGACACTGGCTATATGCAAATCAGCTCTGACCCTGTGCCTCATGGGAACAGTCCAGTCCGAACTACCAAGCCATGTCTTTCCCAGACCAGAATCAAGCATCCAAGGACCGGTTTCTGGCTATCAGCCTTCATCAGCCTGGATAGCTTGACTCCAGTGGTGTGGAGAGCCTGGGACTCACGTCTGATCATACCCAGACCACTCGGGGTGAAAATTGCAAAAAACACAGTTGATGGAAACAATGTAACAATGTCATACATTCACCCCAGTACAAGGATCTGGGCCTAAATCCATCGTTTTTTTGCACTCCACACCACCCTGGGTTAGACACTGGCTATATGCAAATCAGCTCTGACCCTGTGGCTCATGGGAACAGTCCAGTCCGAACTACCAAGCCATGTCTTTCCCAGACCGGAATCAAGCATCCAAGGACCGGTTTCTGGCTATCAGCCTTCATCAGCCTGGATAGCTTGACTCCAGTGGTGTGGAGAGCCTGGGACTCACGTCTGAGCATACCCTGCCCACTCGGGGTGAAAATTGCAAAAAACACAGTTGATGGACAGAATGTAAAACAATGTCATACATTCACCCCAGTACAAGGATCTGGGCCTAAATCCATCGTTTTTTTGCACTCCACACCACCCTGGGTTAGACACTGGCTATATGCAAATCAGCTCTGACCCTGTGCCTCATGGGAACAGTCCAGTCCGAACTACCAAGCCATGTCTTTCCCAGACCGGAATCAAGCATCCAAGGACCGGTTTCTGGCTATCAGCCCTCATCAGCCTGGATAGCTTGACTCCAGTGGTGTGGAGATCCTGGGACTCACTTCTGAGCATACCCAGCCCACTCGGGGTGAAAATTGCAAAAAACACAGTTGATGGACAGAATGTAACAATGTCATACATTCACCCCAGTACAAGGATCTGGGCCTAAATCCATCGTTTTTTTGCACTCCACACCACCCTGGGTTAGACACTGGCTATATGCAAATCAGCTCTGACCCTGTGCCTCATGGGAACAGTCCAGTCCGAACTACCAAGCCATGTCTTTCCCAGACCGGACACAAGCATCCACGGACCGGTTTCTGGCTATCAGCCTTCATCAGCCTGGATAGCGTGACTCCAGTGGTGTGGAGAGCCTGGGACTCACGTCTGAGCATACCCAGCCCACTCGGGGTGAAAATTGCAAAAAACACAGTTGATGGACAGAATGTAAAACAATGTCATACATTCACCCCAGTACAAGGATCTGGGACTAAATCCATCATGTTTTTTGCACTCCACACCACCCTGGGTTAGACACTGGCTATATGCAAATCAGCTCTGACCCTGTGCCTCACGGGAACAGTCCAGTCCGAACTACCAAGCCATGTCTTTCCCAGACCGGAATCAAGCATCCAAGGACCGGTTTCTGGCTATCAGCCTTCATCAGCCTAGATAGCTTGACTCCAGTGGTGTGGAGAGCCTGGGACTCACGTCTGAGCATATCCAGCCCACTCGGGGTGAAAATTGCAAAAAACACAGTTGATGGTTAGAATGTAAAACAATGTCATACATTCACCCCAGTACAATGATCTGGGCCTAAATCCATCGTTTTTTTGCACTCCACACCACCCAGGGTTAGACACTGGCTATATGCAAATCAGCTCTGACCCTGTGCCTCATGGGAACAGTTCAGTCCGAACTACCAAGCCATGTCTCTCCCAGACCGGAATCAAGCATCCAAGGACCGGTTTCTGGCTATCAGCCTTCATCAGCCTGGATTGCTTGACTCCAGTGGTGTGGAGAGCCTGGGACTCACGTCTGAGCATACCCAGCCCACTCGGGGTGAAAATTGCAAAAACACAGTTGATGGACAGAATGTAAAACAATGTCATACATTCACCCCAGTACAAGGATCTGGGCCTAAATCCATCGTTTTTTTGCACTCCACACCACCCTGGGTTAGACACTGGCTATATGCAAATCAGCTCTGACCCTGTGCCTCATGGGAACAGTCCTGTCTGAACTACCAAGCCATGTCTTTCCCAGACTGTGAACTACCAAGCCATGTCTTTCCCAGACCGGAATCAAGCATCCAAGGACCAGTTTCTGGCTATCAGCCTTCATCAGCCTGGATAGCTTGACTCCAGTGGTGTGGAGAGCCTGGGACTCACGTCTGAGCTTACCCAGCCCACTCGGGTTGAAAATTGTAAAAAACACAGTTGATGGACAGAATGTAAAACAATGTCATACATTCACCCCAGTACAAGGATCTGGGCCTAAATCCATAGTTTCTTTGCACTCCACACCACCCTGGGTTAGACACTGGCTATATGCAAATCAGCTCTGACCCTGTGCCTCATGGGAACAGTCCACTCCGAACTACCAAGCCATGTCTTTCCCAGACCGGAATCAAGCATCCAAGGACCGGTTTCTGGCTATCAGCCTTCATCAGCCTGGATAGCTTGACTCCAGTGGTGTGGAGAGCCTGGGACTCACGTCTGAGCATACCCAGCCCACTCGGAGTGAAAATTGCAAAAAACACAGTTGATGGACAGAATGTAAAACAATGTCATACATTCACCCCAGTACAAGGATCTGAACCTAAATCCATCGTTATTTTGCACTCCACACCACCCTGGGTTAGACACTGGCTATATGCAAATCAGCTCTGACCCTGTGCCTCATGGGAACAGTCCAGTCCGAACTACCAAGCCATGTCCCTCCCAGACCGGAATCAAGCATCCAAGGACCGGTTTCTGGCTATCAGCCTTCATCAGCCTGGATAGCTTGACTCCAGTGGTGTGGAGAGCCTGGGACTCACGTCTGAGCATACCCTGCCCACTCGGGGTGAAAATTGCAAAAAACACAGTTGATGGACAGAATGTAAAACAATGTCATACATTCACCCCAGTACAAGGATCTGGGCCTAAATCCATCGTTTTTTTGCACTCCACACCACCCTGGGTTAGACACTGGCTATATGCAAATCAGCTCTGACCCTGTGCTTCATGGGAACAGTCCACTCCGAACTACCAAGCCATGTCTTTCCCAGACCGGAATCAAGCATCCAAGGACCGGTTTCTGGCTATCAGCCTTCATCAGCCTGGATAGCTTGACTCCAGTGGTGTGGAGAGCCTGGGACTCACGTCTGAGCATACCAGCCCACTCGGGGTGAAAATTGCAAAAAACACAGTTGAAGGACAGAATGTAAAACAATGTCATACATTCACCCCAGTACAAGGATCTGGGCCTAAATCCATCGTTTTTTTGCACTCCACACCACCCTGGGTTAGACACTGGCTATATGCAAATCAGCTCTGACCCTGTGCCTCATGAGAACAGTCCAGTCCGAACTACCAAGCCATGTCTTTCCCAGACCGGAATCAAGCATCCAAGGACCGGTTTCTGGCTATCAGCCTTCATCAGCCAGGATAGCTTGACTCCAGTGGTGTGGAGAGCCTGGGACTCACGTCTGAGCATACCCAGCCCACTCGGGGTGAAAATTGCAAAAAACACAGTTGATGGACAGAATGTAAAACAATGTCATACATTCATCCCAGTACAAGGATCTGGGCCTAAATCCATTGTTTTTTTGCACTCCACACCACCCTGGGTTAGACACTGGCTATATGCAAATCAGCTCTGACCCTGTGCCTCATGGGAACAGTCCAGTCCGAACTACCAAGCCATGTCTTTCCCAGACCGGAATCAAGCATCCAAGGACCGGTTTCTGGCTATCAGCCCTCATCAGCCTAGATAGCTTGACTCCAGTGGTGTGGAGAGCCTGGGACTCACGTCTGAGCATACCCAGCCCACTCGGGGTGAAAATTGCAAAAAACACAGTTGATGGACAGAATGTAAAACAATGTCATACATTCACCCCAGTACAAGGATCTGGGCCTAAATCCATCGTTTTTTTGCACTCCACACCACCCTGGGTTAGACACTGGCTATATGCAAATCAGCTCTGACCCTGTGCCTCATGGGAACAGTCCAGTCCGAACTACCAAGCCATGTCTTTCCCAGACCAGAATCAAGCATCCAAGGACCGGTTTCTGGCTATCAGCCTTCATCAGCCTGGATAGCTTGACTCCAGTGGTGTGGAGAGCCTGGGACTCACGTCTGATCATACCCAGACCACTCGGGGTGAAAATTGCAAAAAACACAGTTGATGGAAACAATGTAACAATGTCATACATTCACCCCAGTACAAGGATCTGGGCCTAAATCCATCGTTTTTTTGCACTCCACACCACCCTGGGTTAGACACTGGCTATATGCAAATCAGCTCTGACCCTGTGGCTCATGGGAACAGTCCAGTCCGAACTACCAAGCCATGTCTTTCCCAGACCGGAATCAAGCATCCAAGGACCGGTTTCTGGCTATCAGCCTTCATCAGCCTGGATAGCTTGACTCCAGTGGTGTGGAGAGCCTGGGACTCACGTCTGAGCATACCCTGCCCACTCGGGGTGAAAATTGCAAAAAACACAGTTGATGGACAGAATGTAAAACAATGTCATACATTCACCCCAGTACAAGGATCTGGGCCTAAATCCATCGTTTTTTTGCACTCCACACCACCCTGGGTTAGACACTGGCTATATGCAAATCAGCTCTGACCCTGTGCTTCATGGGAACAGTCCACTCCGAACTACCAAGCCATGTCTTTCCCAGACCGGAATCAAGCATCCAAGGACCGGTTTCTGGCTATCAGCCTTCATCAGCCTGGATAGCTTGACTCCAGTGGTGTGGAGAGCCTGGGACTCACGTTTGAGCATACCCAGCCCACTCGGGGTGAAAATTGCAAAAAACACAGTTGAAGGACAGAATGTAAAACAATGTCATACATTCACCCCAGTACAAGGATCTGGGCCTAAATCCATCGTTTTTTTGCACTCCACACCACCCTGGGTTAGACACTGGCTATATGCAAATCAGCTCTGACCCTGTGCCTCATGAGAACAGTCCAGTCCGAACTACCAAGCTATGTCTTTCCCAGACCGGAATCAAGCATCCAAGGACCGGTTTCTGGCTATCAGCCTTCATCAGCCAGGATAGCTTGACTCCAGTGGTGTGGAGAGCCTGGGACTCACGTCTGAGCATACCCAGCCCACTCGGGGTGAAAATTGCAAAAAACACAGTTGATGGACAGAATGTAAAACAATGTCATACATTCATCCCAGTACAAGGATCTGGGCCTAAATCCATTGTTTTTTTGCACTCCACACCACCCTGGGTTAGACACTGGCTATATGCAAATCAGCTCTGACCCTGTGCCTCATGGGAACAGTCCAGTCCGAACTACCAAGCCATGTCTTTCCCAGACCGGAATCAAGCATCCAAGGACCGGTTTCTGGCTATCAGCCCTCATCAGCCTGGATAGCTTGACTCCAGTGGTGTGGAGATCCTGGGACTCACGTCTGAGCATACCCAGCCCACTCGGGGTGAAAATTGCAAAAAACACAGTTGATGGACAGAATGTAACAATGTCATACATTCACCCCAGTACAAGGATCTGGGCCTAAATCCATCGTTTTTTTGCACTCCACACCACCCTGGGTTAGACACTGGCTATATGCAAATCAGCTCTGACCCTGTGCCTCATGGGAACAGTCCAGTCCGAACTACCAAGCCATGTCTTTCCCAGACCGGACACAAGCATCCACGGACCGGTTTCTGGCTATCAGCCTTCATCAGCCTGGATAGCGTGACTCCAGTGGTGTGGAGAGCCTGGGACTCACGTCTGAGCATACCCAGCCCACTCGGGGTGAAAATTGCAAAAAACACAGTTGATGGACAGAATGTAAAACAATGTCATACATTCACCCCAGTACAAGGATCTGGGCCTAAATCCATCATGTTTTTTGCACTCCACACCACCCTGGGTTAGACACTGGCTATATGCAAATCAGCTCTGACCCTGTGCCTCACGGGAACAGTCCAGTCCGAACTACCAAGCCATGTCTTTCCCAGACCGGAATCAAGCATCCAAGGACCGGTTTCTGGCTATCAGCCTTCATCAGCCTAGATAGCTTGACTCCAGTGGTGTGGAGAGCCTGGGACTCACGTCTGAGCATATCCAGCCCACTCGGGGTGAAAATTGCAAAAAACACAGTTGATGGTTAGAATGTAAAACAATGTCATACATTCACCCCAGTACAATGATCTGGGCCTAAATCCATCGTTTTTTTGCACTCCACACCACCCAGGGTTAGACACTGGCTATATGCAAATCAGCTCTGACCCTGTGCCTCATGGGAACAGTTCAGTCCGAACTACCAAGCCATGTCTCTCCCAGACCGGAATCAAGCATCCAAGGACCGGTTTCTGGCTATCAGCCTTCATCAGCCTGGATTGCTTGACTCCAGTAGTGTGGAGAGCCTGGGACTCACGTCTGAGCATACCCAGCCCACTCGGGGTGAAAATTGCAAAAACACAGTTGATGGACAGAATGTAAAACAATGTCATACATTCACCCCAGTACAAGGATCTGGGCCTAAATCCATCGTTTTTTTGCACTCCACACCACCCTGGGTTAGACACTGGCTATATGCAAATCAGCTCTGACCCTGTGCCTCATGGGAACAGTCCTGTCTGAACTACCAAGCCATGTCTTTCCCAGACCGTGAACTACCAAGCCATGTCTTTCCCAGACCGGAATCAAGCATCCAAGGACCAGTTTCTGGCTATCAGCCTTCATCAGCCTGGATAGCTTGACTCCAGTGGTGTGGAGAGCCTGGGACTCACGTCTGAGCTTACCCAGCCCACTCGGGTTGAAAATTGTAAAAAACACAGTTGATGGACAGAATGTAAAACAATGTCATACATTCACCCCAGTACAAGGATCTGGGCCTAAATCCATCGTTTCTTTGCACTCCACACCACCCTGGGTTAGACACTGGCTATATGCAAATCAGCTCTGACCCTGTGCCTCATGGGAACAGTCCACTCCGAACTACCAAGCCATGTCTTTCCCAGACCGGAATCAAGCATCCAAGGACCGGTTTCTGGCTATCAGCCTTCATCAGCCTGGATAGCTTGACTCCAGTGGTGTGGAGAGCCTGGGACTCACGTCTGAGCATACCCAGCCCACTCGGAGTGAAAATTGCAAAAAACACAGTTGATGGACAGAATGTAAAACAATGTCATACATTCACCCCAGTACAAGGATCTGAACCTAAATCCATCGTTATTTTGCACTCCACACCACCCTGGGTTAGACACTGGCTATATGCAAATCAGCTCTGACCCTGTGCCTCATGGGAACAGTCCAGTCCGAACTACCAAGCCATGTCCCTCCCAGACCGGAATCAAGCATCCAAGGACCGGTTTCTGGCTATCAGCCTTCATCAGCCTGGATAGCTTGACTCCAGTGGTGTGGAGAGCCTGGGACTCACGTCTGAGCATACCCAGCCCACTCGGGGTGAAAATTGCAAAAAACACAGTTGAAGGACAGAATGTAAAACAATGTCATACATTCACCCCAGTACAAGGATCTGGGCCTAAATCCATCGTTTTTTTGCACTCCACACCACCCTGGGTTAGACACTGGCTATATGCAAATCAGCTCTGACCCTGTGCCTCATGAGAACAGTCCAGTCCGAACTACCAAGCCATGTCTTTCCCAGACCGGAATCAAGCATCCAAGGACCGGTTTCTGGCTATCAGCCTTCATCAGCCAGGATAGCTTGACTCCAGTGGTGTGGAGAGCCTGGGACTCACGTCTGAGCATACCCAGCCCACTCGGGGTGAAAATTGCAAAAAACACAGTTGATGGACAGAATGTAAAACAATGTCATACATTCATCCCAGTACAAGGATCTGGGCCTAAATCCATTGTTTTTTTGCACTCCACACCACCCTGGGTTAGACACTGGCTATATGCAAATCAGCTCTGACCCTGTGCCTCATGGGAACAGTCCAGTCCGAACTACCAAGCCATGTCTTTCCCAGACCGGAATCAAGCATCCAAGGACCGGTTTCTGGCTATCAGCCCTCATCAGCCTGGATAGCTTGACTCCAGTGGTGTGGAGATCCTGGGACTCACGTCTGAGCATACCCAGCCCACTCGGGGTGAAAATTGCAAAAAACACAGTTGATGGACAGAATGTAACAATGTCATACATTCACCCCAGTACAAGGATCTGGGCCTAAATCCATCGTTTTTTTGCACTCCACACCACCCTGGGTTAGACACTGGCTATATGCAAATCAGCTCTGACCCTGTGCCTCATGGGAACAGTCCAGTCCGAACTACCAAGCCATGTCTTTCCCAGACCGGACACAAGCATCCACGGACCGGTTTCTGGCTATCAGCCTTCATCAGCCTGGATAGCTTGACTCCAGTGGTGTGGAGAGCCTGGGACTCACGTCTGAGCATACCCAGCCCACTCGGGGTGAAAATTGCAAAAAACACAGTTGATGGACAGAATGTAAAACAATGTCATACATTCACCCCAGTACAAGGATCTGGGCCTAAATCCATCATGTTTTTTGCACTCCACACCACCCTGGGTTAGACACTGGCTATATGCAAATCAGCTCTGACCCTGTGCCTCACGGGAACAGTCCAGTCCGAACTACCAAGCCATGTCTTTCCCAGACCGGAATCAAGCATCCAAGGACCGGTTTCTGGCTATCAGCCTTCATCAGCCTAGATAGCTTGACTCCAGTGGTGTGGAGAGCCTGGGACTCACGTCTGAGCATATCCAGCCCACTCGGGGTGAAAATTGCAAAAAACACAGTTGATGGTTAGAATGTAAAACAATGTCATACATTCACCCCAGTACAATGATCTGGGCCTAAATCCATCGTTTTTTTGCACTCCACACCACCCTGGGTTAGACACTGGCTATATGCAAATCAGCTCTGACCCTGTGCCTCATGGGAACAGTTCAGTCCGAACTACCAAGCCATGTCTCTCCCAGACCGGAATCAAGCATCCAAGGACCGGTTTCTGGCTATCAGCCTTCATCAGCCTGGATTGCTTGACTCCAGTGGTGTGGAGAGCCTGGGACTCACGTCTGAGCATACCCAGCCCACTCGGGGTGAAAATTGCAAAAACACAGTTGATGGACAGAATGTAAAACAATGTCATACATTCACCCCAGTACAAGGATCTGGGCCTAAATCCATCGTTTTTTTGCACTCCACACCACCCTGGGTTAGACACTGGCTATATGCAAATCAGCTCTGACCCTGTGCCTCATGGGAACAGTCCTGTCTGAACTACCAAGCCATGTCTTTCCCAGACCGTGAACTACCAAGCCATGTCTTTCCCAGACCGGAATCAAGCATCCAAGGACCAGTTTCTGGCTATCAGCCTTCATCAGCCTGGATAGCTTGACTCCAGTGGTGTGGAGAGCCTGGGACTCACGTCTGAGCTTACCCAGCCCACTCGGGTTGAAAATTGTAAAAAACACAGTTGATGGACAGAATGTAAAACAATGTCATACATTCACCCCAGTACAAGGATCTGAACCTAAATCCATCGTTATTTTGCACTCCACACCACCCTGGGTTAGACACTGGCTATATGCAAATCAGCTCTGACCCTGTGCCTCATGGGAACAGTCCAGTCCGAACTACCAAGCCATGTCCCTCCCAGACCGGAATCAAGCATCCAAGGACCGGTTTCTGGCTATCAGCCTTCATCAGCCTGGATAGCTTGACTCCAGTGGTGTGGAGAGCCTGGGACTCACGTCTGAGCATACCCTGCCCACTCGGGGTGAAAATTGCAAAAAACACAGTTGATGGACAGAATGTAAAACAATGTCATACATTCACCCCAGTACAAGGATCTGGGCCTAAATCCATCGTTTTTTTGCACTCCACACCACCCTGGGTTAGACACTGGCTATATGCAAATCAGTTCTGACCCTGTGCCTCATGGGAACAGTCCAGTCCGAACTACCAAGCCATGTCTTTCCCAGACCGGAATCAAGCATCCAAGGACCGGTTTCTGGCTATCAGCCTTCATCGGCCTGGATAGCTTGACTCCAGTGGTGTGGAGAGCCTGGGACTCACGTCTGAGCATACCCAGCCCACTCGGGGTAAAAATTGCAAAAAACACAGTTGATGGACAGAATGTAAAACAATGTCATACATTCACCCCAGTACAAGGATCTGGGCCTAAATCCATCGTTTTTTTGCACTCCACACCACCCTGGGTTAGACACTGGCTATATGCAAATCAGCTCTGACCCTGTGCCTCATGGGAACAGTCCAGTCCGAACTACCAAGCCATGTCTTTCCCAGACCGGAATCAAGCATCCAAGGACCGGTTTCTGGCTATCAGCCTTCATCAGCTTGGATAGCTTGACTCCAGTGGTGTGGAGAGCCTGGGACTCACGTCTGAGCATACCCAGCCCACTCGGGGTGAAAATTGCAAAAAACACAGTTGATGGACAGAATGTAAAACAATGTCATACATTCACCCCAGTACAAGGATCTGGGCCTAAATCCATCGTTTTTTTGCACTCCACACCACCCTGGGTTAGACACTGCCTATATGCAAATCAGCTCTGACCCTGTGCCTCATGGGAACATTCCAGTCCGAACTACCAAGCCATGTCTTTCCCAGACCAGAATCAAGCATCCAAGGACCGGTTTCTGGCTATCAGCCTTCATCAGCCTGGATAGCTTGACTCCAGTGGTGTGGACAGCCTGGGACTCACGTCTGAGCATGCCGAGCCCACTCAGGGTGAAAATTGCAAAAAACACAGTTGATGGACAGAATGTAAAACAATGTCATACATTCACCCCAGTACAAGGATCTGGGCCTAAATCCATCGTTTTTTTGTACTCCACACCACCCTGGGTTAGACAATGGCTATATGCAAATGAGCTCTGACCCTGTGCCTCATGGGAACAGTCCAGTCCGAACTACCAAGCCATGTCTTTCCCAGACCGGAATCAAGCATCCAAGGACCGGTTTCTGGCTATCAGCCTTCATCAGCCTGGATAGCTTGACTCCAGTGGTGTGGAGAGCCTGGGACTCACGTCTGAGCATACCCAGCCCACTCGGGGTGAAAATTGCAAAAAACACAGTTGATGGACAGAATGTAAAACAATGTCATACATTCACCCCAGTACAAGGATCTGGGCCTAAATCCATCGTTTTTTTGCACTCCACACCACCCTGGGTTAGACACTGGCTATATGCAAATCAGCTCTGACCCTGTGCCTCATGGGAACAGTCCAGTCCGAACTACCAAGCCATGTCTCTCCCAGACCGGAATCAAGCATCCAAGGACCGGATTCTGGCTATCAGCCTTCATCAGCCTGGATAGCTTGACTCCAGTGGTGTGGAGAGCCTGGGACTCACGTCTGAGCATACCCAGCCCACTCGGGGTGAAAATTGCAAAAAACACAGTTGATGGACAGAATGTAAAACAATGTCATACATTCACCCCAGTACAAGGATCTGGGCCTAAATCCATCGTTTTTTTGCACTCCACACCACCCTGGGTTAGACACTGGCTATATGCAAATCAGCTCTGACCCGGTGCCTCATGGGAACAGTCCAGTCCGAACTACCAAGCCATGTCTTTCCCAGACCAGAATCAAGCATCCAAGGACCGGTTTCTGGCTATCAGCCTTCATCAGCCTGGATAGCTTGACTCCAGTGGTGTGGAGAGCCTGGGACTCACGTCTGAGCATACCCAGCCCACTCGGGGTGAAAATTGCAAAAAACACAGTTGGTGGACAGAATGTAAAACAATCTCATACATTCACCCCAGTACAAGGATCTGGGCCTAAATCCATCGTTTTTTTGCACTCCACACCACCCTGGGTTAGACACTGGCTAGATGCAAATCAGCTCTGACCCTGTGCCTCATGGGAACAGTCCAGTCCGAACTACCAAGCCATGTCTTTCCCAGACCAAAATCAAGCATCCAAGGACCTGTTTCTGGCTATCAGCCTTCATCAGCCTGGATAGCTTGACTCCAGTGGTGTGGAGAGCCTGGGACTCACGTCTGAGCATACCCAGCCCGCTCAAGGTGAAAATTGCAAAAAACACAGTTGATGGACAGAATGTAAAACAATGTCATACATTCACCCCAGTACAAGGATCTGGGCCTAAATCCATCGTTTATTTGCACTCCACACCACCCTGGGTTAGACACTGGCTATATGCAAATCAGCTCTGACCCTGTGCCTCATGGGAACAGTCCACTCCGAACTACCAAGCCATGTCTTTCCCAGACCGGAATCAAGCATCCAAGGACCGGTTTCTGGCTATCAGCCTTCATCAGCCTGGATAGCTTGACTCCAGTGGTGTGGAGAGCCTGGGACTCACGTCTGAGCATGCCGAGCCCACTCGGGGTGAAAATTGCAAAAAACACAGTTGATGGACAGAATGTAAAACAATGTCATACATTCACCCCAGTACAAGGATCTGGGCCTAAATCCATCGTTTTTTTGCACTCCACACCACCCTGGGTTAGACACTGGCTATATGCAAATCAGCTCTGACCCTGTGCCTCATGGGAACAGTCCAGTCCGAACTACCAAGCCATGTCTTTCCCAGACCGGAATCAAGCATCCAAGGACCGATTTCTGGCTATCAGCCTTCATCAGCCTGGATAGCTTGACTCCAGTGGTGTGGAGAGCCTGGGACTCACGTCTGAGCATACCCAGCCCACTCGGGGTGAAAATTGCAAAAAACACAGTTGATGGACAGAATGTAAAACAATGTCATACATTCACCCCAGTACAAGGATCTGGGCCTAAATCCATCGTTTTTTTGCACTCCACACCACCCTGGGTTAGACACTGGCTATATGCAAATCAGCTCTGACCCTGTGCCTCATGGGAACAGTCCAGTCCAAACTACCAAGCCATGTCTTTCCCAGACCGGAATCAAGCATCCAAGGACCGGTTTCTGGCTATCAGCCTTCATCAGCCTGGATAGCTTGACTCTAGTGGTGTGGAGAGCCTGGGACTCACGTCTGAGCATACCCAGCCCACTCGGGGTGAAAATTGCAAAAAACACAGTTGATGGACAGAATGTAAAACAATGTCATACATTCACCCCAGTACAAGGATCTGGGCCTAAATCCATCGTTTTTTTGCACTCCACACCACCCTGGGTTAGACACTGGCTATATGCAAATCAGCTCTGACCCTGTGCTTCATGGGAACAGTCCACTCCGAACTACCAAGCCATGTCTTTCCCAGACCGGAATCAAGCATCCAAGGACCGGTTTCTGGCTATCAGCCTTCATCAGCCTGGATAGCTTGACTCCAGTGGTGTGGAGAGCCTGGGACTCACGTCTGAGCATACCCAGCCCACTCGGGGTGAAAATTGCAAAAAACACAGTTGATGGACAGAATGTAAACAATGTCATACATTCACCCCAGTACAAGGATCTGGGCCTAAATCCATCGTTTTTTTGCACTCCACACCACCCTGGGTTAGACACTGGCTATATGCAAATCAGCTCTGACCCTGTGCCTCATGGGAACAGTCCACTCCGAACTACCAAGCCATGTCTTTCCCAGAACGGAATCAAGCATCCAAGGACCGGTTTCTGGATATCAGCCTTCATCAGCCTGGATAGCTTGACTCCAGTGGTGTGGAGAGCCTGGAACTCACGTCTGAGCATACCCAGCCCACTCGCGGTGAAAATTGCAAAAAACACAGTTGATGGACAGAATGTAAACAATGTCATACATTCACCCCAGTACAAGGATCTGGGCCTAAATCCATCGTTTTTTTGCACTCCACACCACCCTGGGTTAGACACTGGCTATATGCAAATCAGCTCTGACCCTGTGCCTCATGGGAACAGTCCAGTCCGAACTACCAAGCCATGTCTTTCCCAGACCGGAATCAAGCATCCAAGGACCGGTTTCTGGCTATCAGCCTTCATCAGCCTGGATAGTTTGACTCCAGTGGTGTGGAGAGCCTGGGACTCACGTCTGAGCATACCCAGCCCACTCGGGGTGAAAATTGCAAAAAACACAGTTGATGGACAGAATGTAAAACAATGTCATACATTCACCCCAGTACAAGGATCTGGGCCTAAATCCATCGTTTTTTTGCACTCCACACCACCCTGGGTTAGACACTGCCTATATGCAAATCAGCTCTGACCCTGTGCCTCATGGGAACATTCCAGTCCGAACTACCAAGCCATGTCTTTCCCAGACCAGAATCAAGCATCCAAGGACCGGTTTCTGGCTATCAGCCTTCATCAGCCTGGATAGCTTGACTCCAGTGGTGTGGAGAGCCTGGGACTCACGTCTGAGCATGCCGAGCCCACTCAGGGTGAAAATTGCAAAAAACACAGTTGATGGACAGAATGTAAAACAATGTCATACATTCACCCCAGTACAAGGATCTGGGCCTAAATCCATCGTTTTTTTGTACTCCACACCACCCTGGGTTAAACAATGGCTATATGCAAATCAGCTCTGACCCTGTGCCTCATGGGAACAGTCCAGTCCGAACTACCAAGCCATGTCTTTCCCAGACCGGAATCAAGCATCCAAGGACCGGTTTCTGGCTATCAGCCTTCATCAGCCTGGATAGCTTGACTCCAGTGGTGTGGAGAGCCTGGGACTCACGTCTGAGCATACCCAGCCCACTCGGGGTGAAAATTGCAAAAAACACAGTTGATGGACAGAATGTAAAACAATGTCATACATTCACCCCAGTACAAGGATCTGGGCCTAAATCCATCGTTTTTTTGCACTCCACACCACCCTGGGTTAGACACTGGCTATATGCAAATCAGCTCTGACCCGGTGCCTCATGGGAACAGTCCAGTCCGAACTACCAAGCCATGTCTTTCCCAGACCAGAATCAAGCATCCAAGGACCGGTTTCTGGCTATCAGCCTTCATCAGCCTGGATAGCTTGACTCCAGTGGTGTGGAGAGCCTGGGACTCACGTCTGAGCATACCCAGCCCACTCGGGGTGAAAATTGCAAAAAACACAGTTGGTGGACAGAATGTAAAACAATCTCATACATTCACCCCAGTACAAGGATCTGGGCCTAAATCCATCGTTTTTTTGCACTCCACACCACCCTGGGTTAGACACTGGCTAGATGCAAATCAGCTCTGACCCTGTGCCTCATGGGAACAGTCCAGTCCGAACTACCAAGCCATGTCTTTCCCAGACCAAAATCAAGCATCCAAGGACCTGTTTCTGGCTATCAGCCTTCATCAGCCTGGATAGCTTGACTCCAGTGGTGTGGAGAGCCTGGGACTCACGTCTGAGCATACCCAGCCCGCTCAAGGTGAAAATTGCAAAAAACACAGTTGATGGACAGAATGTAAAACAATGTCATACATTCACCCCAGTACAAGGATCTGGGCCTAAATCCATCGTTTATTTGCACTCCACACCACCCTGGGTTAGACACTGGCTATATGCAAATCAGCTCTGACCCTGTGCCTCATGGGAACAGTCCACTCCGAACTACCAAGCCATGTCTTTCCCAGACCGGAATCAAGCATCCAAGGACCGGTTTCTGGCTATCAGCCTTCATCAGCCTGGATAGCTTGACTCCAGTGGTGTGGAGAGCCTGGGACTCACGTCTGAGCATGCCGAGCCCACTCGGGGTGAAAATTGCAAAAAACACAGTTGATGGACAGAATGTAAAACAATGTCATACATTCACCCCAGTACAAGGATCTGGGCCTAAATCCATCGTTTTTTTGCACTCCACACCACCCTGGGTTAGACACTGGCTATATGCAAATCAGCTCTGACCCTGTGCCTCATGGGAACAGTCCAGTCCGAACTACCAAGCCATGTCTTTCCCAGACCGGAATCAAGCATCCAAGGACCGATTTCTGGCTATCAGCCTTCATCAGCCTGGATAGCTTGACTCCAGTGGTGTGGAGAGCCTGGGACTCACGTCTGAGCATACCCAGCCCACTCGGGGTGAAAATTGCAAAAAACACAGTTGATGGACAGAATGTAAAACAATGTCATACATTCACCCCAGTACAAGGATCTGGGCCTAAATCCATCGTTTTTTTGCACTCCACACCACCCTGGGTTAGACACTGGCTATATGCAAATCAGCTCTGACCCTGTGCCTCATGGGAACAGTCCAGTCCAAACTACCAAGCCATGTCTTTCCCAGACCGGAATCAAGCATCCAAGGACCGGTTTCTGGCTATCAGCCTTCATCAGCCTGGATAGCTTGACTCTAGTGGTGTGGAGAGCCTGGGACTCACGTCTGAGCATACCCAGCCCACTCGGGGTGAAAATTGCAAAAAACACAGTTGATGGACAGAATGTAAAACAATGTCATACATTCACCCCAGTACAAGGATCTGGGCCTAAATCCATCGTTTTTTTGCACTCCACACCACCCTGGGTTAGACACTGGCTATATGCAAATCAGCTCTGACCCTGTGCTTCATGGGAACAGTCCACTCCGAACTACCAAGCCATGTCTTTCCCAGACCGGAATCAAGCATCCAAGGACCGGTTTCTGGCTATCAGCCTTCATCAGCCTGGATAGCTTGACTCCAGTGGTGTGGAGAGCCTGGGACTCACGTCTGAGCATACCCAGCCCACTCGGGGTGAAAATTGCAAAAAACACAGTTGATGGACAGAATGTAAACAATGTCATACATTCACCCCAGTACAAGGATCTGGGCCTAAATCCATCGTTTTTTTGCACTCCACACCACCCTGGGTTAGACACTCTCTATATGCAAATCAGCTCTGACCCTGTGCCTCATGGGAACAGTCCACTCCGAACTACCAAGCCATGTCTTTCCCAGAACGGAATCAAGCATCCAAGGACCGGTTTCTGGATATCAGCCTTCATCAGCCTGGATAGCTTGACTCCAGTGGTGTGGAGAGCCTGGAACTCACGTCTGAGCATACCCAGCCCACTCGCGGTGAAAATTGCAAAAAACACAGTTGATGGACAGAATGTAAACAATGTCATACATTCACCCCAGTACAAGGATCTGGGCCTAAATCCATCGTTTTTTTGCACTCCACACCACCCTGGGTTAGACACTGGCTATATGCAAATCAGCTCTGACCCTGTGCCTCATGGGAACAGTCCAGTCCGAACTACCAAGCCATGTCTTTCCCAGACCGGAATCAAGCATCCAAGGACCGGTTTCTGGCTATCAGCCTTCATCAGCCTGGATAGTTTGACTCCAGTGGTGTGGAGAGCCTGGGACTCACGTCTGAGCATACCCAGCCCACTCGGGGTGAAAATTGCAAAAAACACAGTTGATGGACAGAATGTAAAACAATGTCATACATTCACCCCAGTACAAGGATCTGGGCCTAAATCCATCGTTTTTTTGCACTCCACACCACCCTGGGTTAGACACTGCCTATATGCAAATCAGCTCTCACCCTGTGCCTCATGGGAACATTCCAGTCCGAACTACCAAGCCATGTCTTTCCCAGACCAGAATCAAGCATCCAAGGACCGGTTTCTGGCTATCAGCCTTCATCAGCCTGGATAGCTTGACTCCAGTGGTGTGGAGAGCCTGGGACTCACGTCTGAGCATGCCGAGCCCACTCAGGGTGAAAATTGCAAAAAACACAGTTGATGGACAGAATGTAAAACAATGTCATACATTCACCCCAGTACAAGGATCTGGGCCTAAATCCATCGTTTTTTTGTACTCCACACCACCCTGGGTTAGACAATGGCTATATGCAAATCAGCTCTGACCCTGTGCCTCATGGGAACAGTCCAGTCCGAACTACCAAGCCATGTCTTTCCCAGACCGGAATCAAGCATCCAAGGACCGGTTTCTGGCTATCAGCCTGGATAGCTTGACTCCAGTGGTGTGGAGAGCCTGGGACTCACGTCTGAGCATACCCAGCCCACTCGGGGTGAAAATTGCAAAAAACACAGTTGATGGACAGAATGTAAAACAATGTCATACATTCACCCCAGTATAAGGATCTGGGCCTAAATCCATCGTTTTTTTGCACTCCACACCACCCTGGGTTAGACACTGGCTATATGCAAATCAGCTCTGACCCTGTGCCTCACGGGAACAGTCCAGTCCGAACTACCAAGCCATGTCTTTCCCAGACCGGAATCAAGCATCCAAGGACCGGTTTCTGGCTATCAGCCTTCATCAGCCTGGATAGCTTGACTCCAGTGGTGTGGAGAGCCTGGGACTCACGTCTGAGTATACCCAGCCCACTCGGGGTGAAAATTGCAAAAAACACAGTTGATGGACAGAATGTAAAACAATGTCATACATTCACCCCAGTACAAGGATCTGGGCCTAAATCCATCGTTTTTTTGCACTCCACACCACCCTGGGTTAGACACTGGCTATATGCAAATCAGCTCTGACCCTGTGCCTCATGGGAACAGTCCAGTCCGAACTACCAAGCCATGTCTTTCCCAGACCGGAATCAAGCATCCAAGGACCGGTTTCTGGCTATCAGCCTTCATCAGCCTGGATAGCTTGACTCCAGTGGTGTGGAGAGCCTGGGACTCACGTCTGAGCATACCCAGCCCACTCGGGGTGAAAATTGCAAAAAACACAGTTGATGGACAGAATGTAAAACAATGTCATACATTCACCCCAGTACAAGGATCTGGGCCTAAATCCATCGCTTTTTTGCACTCCACACCACCCTGGGTTAGACACTGGTTATATGCAAATCAGCTCTGACCCTGTGCCTCATGGGAACAGTCCAGTCCGAACTACCAAGCCATGTCTTTCCCAGACCGGAATCAAGCATCCAAGGACCGGTTTCTGGCTATCAGCCTTCATCAGCCTGGATAGCTTGACTCCTGTGGTGTGGAGAGCCTGGGACTCACGTCTGAGCATACCCAGCCCACTCGGGGTGAAAATTGCAAAAAACACAGTTGATGGACAGAATGTAAACAATGTCATACATTCACCCCAGTACAAGGATCTGGGCCTAAATCCATCGTTTTTTTGCACTCCACACCACCCTGGGTTAGACACTGGCTATATGCAAATCAGCTCTGACCCTGTGCCTCATGGGAACAGTCCAGTCCGAACTACCAAGCCATGTCTTTCCCAGACCGGAATCAAGCATCCAAGGACCGGTTTCTGGCTATCAGCCTTCATCAGCCTGGATAGCTTGACTCCAGTGGTGTGGAGAGCCTGGGACTCACTTCTGAGCATACCCAGCCCACTCGGGGTGAAAATTGCAAAAAACACAGTTGATGGACAGAATGTAAAACAATGTCATACATTCACCCCAGTACAAGGATCTGGGCCTAAATCCATCGTTTTTTTGCACTCCACACCACCCTGGGTTAGACACTGGCTATATGCAAATCAGCTCTGACCCTGTGCCTCATGGGAACAGTCCAGTCCGAACTACCAAGCCAGGTCTTTCCCAGACCGGAATCAAGCATCCAAGGACCGGTTTCTGGCTATCAGCCTTCATCAGCCTGGATAGCTTGACTCCAGTGGTGTGGAGAGCCTGGGACTCACGTCTGAGCATACCCAGCCCACTCGGGGTGAAAATTGCAAAAAACACAGTTGATGGACAGAATGTAAAACAATGTCATACATTCACCCCAGTACAAGGATCTGTGCCTAAATCCATCGCTTTTTTTGCTCTCCACACCACCCTGGGTTAGACACTGGCTATATGCTAATCAGCTCTGACCCTGTGCCTCATGGGAACAGTCCAGTCCGAACTACCAAGCCATGTCTTTCCCAGACCGGAATCAAGCATCCAAGGACCGGTTTCTGGCTATCAGCGTTCATCAGCCTGGATAGCTTGACTCCAGTGGTGTGGAGAGCCTGGGACTCACGTCTGATCATACCCAGACCACTCGGGGTGAAAATTGCAAAAAACACAGTTGATGGACAGAATGTAACAATGTCATACATTCACCCCAGTACAAGGATCTGGGCCTAAATCCATCGTTTTTTTGCACTCCACACCACCCTGGGTTAGACACTGGCTATATGCAAATCAGCTCTGACCCTGTGCCTCATGGGAACAGTCCAGTCCGAACTACCAAGCCATGTCTTTCCCAGACCGGAATCAAGCATCCAAGGACCGGTTTCTGGCTATCAGCCTTCATCAGCCTGGATAGCTTGACTCCAGTGGTGTGGAGAGCCTGGGACTCACGTCTGAGCATACCCAGCCCACTCGGGGTGAAAATTGCAAAAAACACAGTTGATGGACAGAATGTAAAACAATGTCATACATTCACCCCAGTACAAGGATCTGGGCCTAAATCCATCGTTTGTTTGCACTCCACACCACCCTGGGTTAGACACTGGCTATATGCAAATCAGCTCTGACCCGGTGCCTCATGGGAACAGTCCAGTCCGAACTACCAAGCCATGTCTTTCCCAGACCAGAATCAAGCATCCAAGGACCGGTTTCTGGCTATCAGCCTTCATCAGCCTGGATAGCTTGACTCCAGTGGTGTGGAGAGCCTGGGACTCACGTCTGAGCATACCCAGCCCACTCGGGGTGAAAATTGCAAAAAACACAGTTGGTGGACAGAATGTAAAACAATCTCATACATTCACCCCAGTACAAGGATCTGGGCCTAAATCCATCGTTTTTTTGCACTCCACACCACCCTGGGTTAGACACTGGCTAGATGCAAATCAGCTCTGACCCTGTGCCTCATGGGAACAGTCCAGTCCGAACTACCAAGCCATGTCTTTCCCAGACCAAAATCAAGCATCCAAGGACCTGTTTCTGGCTATCAGCCTTCATCAGCCTGGATAGCTTGACTCCAGTGGTGTGGAGAGCCTGGGACTCACGTCTGAGCATACCCAGCCCGCTCAAGGTGAAAATTGCAAAAAACACAGTTGATGGACAGAATGTAAAACAATGTCATACATTCACCCCAGTACAAGGATCTGGGCCTAAATCCATCGTTTATTTGCACTCCACACCACCCTGGGTTAGACACTGGCTATATGCAAATCAGCTCTGACCCTGTGCCTCATGGGAACAGTCCACTCCGAACTACCAAGCCATGTCTTTCCCAGACCGGAATCAAGCATCCAAGGACCGGTTTCTGGCTATCAGCCTTCATCAGCCTGGATAGCTTGACTCCAGTGGTGTGGAGAGCCTGGGACTCACGTCTGAGCATGCCGAGCCCACTCGGGGTGAAAATTGCAAAAAACACAGTTGATGGACAGAATGTAAAACAATGTCATACATTCACCCCAGTACAAGGATCTGGGCCTAAATCCATCGTTTTTTTGCACTCCACACCACCCTGGGTTAGACACTGGCTATATGCAAATCAGCTCTGACCCTGTGCCTCATGGGAACAGTCCAGTCCGAACTACCAAGCCATGTCTTTCCCAGACCGGAATCAAGCATCCAAGGACCGATTTCTGGCTATCAGCCTTCATCAGCCTGGATAGCTTGACTCCAGTGGTGTGGAGAGCCTGGGACTCACGTCTGAGCATACCCAGCCCACTCGGGGTGAAAATTGCAAAAAACACAGTTGATGGACAGAATGTAAAACAATGTCATACATTCACCCCAGTACAAGGATCTGGGCCTAAATCCATCGTTTTTTTGCACTCCACACCACCCTGGGTTAGACACTGGCTATATGCAAATCAGCTCTGACCCTGTGCCTCATGGGAACAGTCCAGTCCAAACTACCAAGCCATGTCTTTCCCAGACCGGAATCAAGCATCCAAGGACCGGTTTCTGGCTATCAGCCTTCATCAGCCTGGATAGCTTGACTCTAGTGGTGTGGAGAGCCTGGGACTCACGTCTGAGCATACCCAGCCCACTCGGGGTGAAAATTGCAAAAAACACAGTTGATGGACAGAATGTAAAACAATGTCATACATTCACCCCAGTACAAGGATCTGGGCCTAAATCCATCGTTTTTTTGCACTCCACACCACCCTGGGTTAGACACTGGCTATATGCAAATCAGCTCTGACCCTGTGCTTCATGGGAACAGTCCACTCCGAACTACCAAGCCATGTCTTTCCCAGACCGGAATCAAGCATCCAAGGACCGGTTTCTGGCTATCAGCCTTCATCAGCCTGGATAGCTTGACTCCAGTGGTGTGGAGAGCCTGGGACTCACGTCTGAGCATACCCAGCCCACTCGGGGTGAAAATTGCAAAAAACACAGTTGATGGACAGAATGTAAACAATGTCATACATTCACCCCAGTACAAGGATCTGGGCCTAAATCCATCGTTTTTTTGCACTCCACACCACCCTGGGTTAGACACTCTCTATATGCAAATCAGCTCTGACCCTGTGCCTCATGGGAACAGTCCACTCCGAACTACCAAGCCATGTCTTTCCCAGAACGGAATCAAGCATCCAAGGACCGGTTTCTGGATATCAGCCTTCATCAGCCTGGATAGCTTGACTCCAGTGGTGTGGAGAGCCTGGAACTCACGTCTGAGCATACCCAGCCCACTCGCGGTGAAAATTGCAAAAAACACAGTTGATGGACAGAATGTAAACAATGTCATACATTCACCCCAGTACAAGGATCTGGGCCTAAATCCATCGTTTTTTTGCACTCCACACCACCCTGGGTTAGACACTGGCTATATGCAAATCAGCTCTGACCCTGTGCCTCATGGGAACAGTCCAGTCCGAACTACCAAGCCATGTCTTTCCCAGACCGGAATCAAGCATCCAAGGACCGGTTTCTGGCTATCAGCCTTCATCAGCCTGGATAGTTTGACTCCAGTGGTGTGGAGAGCCTGGGACTCACGTCTGAGCATACCCAGCCCACTCGGGGTGAAAATTGCAAAAAACACAGTTGATGGACAGAATGTAAAACAATGTCATACATTCACCCCAGTACAAGGATCTGGGCCTAAATCCATCGTTTTTTTGCACTCCACACCACCCTGGGTTAGACACTGCCTATATGCAAATCAGCTCTCACCCTGTGCCTCATGGGAACATTCCAGTCCGAACTACCAAGCCATGTCTTTCCCAGACCAGAATCAAGCATCCAAGGACCGGTTTCTGGCTATCAGCCTTCATCAGCCTGGATAGCTTGACTCCAGTGGTGTGGAGAGCCTGGGACTCACGTCTGAGCATGCCGAGCCCACTCAGGGTGAAAATTGCAAAAAACACAGTTGATGGACAGAATGTAAAACAATGTCATACATTCACCCCAGTACAAGGATCTGGGCCTAAATCCATCGTTTTTTTGTACTCCACACCACCCTGGGTTAGACAATGGCTATATGCAAATCAGCTCTGACCCTGTGCCTCATGGGAACAGTCCAGTCCGAACTACCAAGCCATGTCTTTCCCAGACCGGAATCAAGCATCCAAGGACCGGTTTCTGGCTATCAGCCTGGATAGCTTGACTCCAGTGGTGTGGAGAGCCTGGGACTCACGTCTGAGCATACCCAGCCCACTCGGGGTGAAAATTGCAAAAAACACAGTTGATGGACAGAATGTAAAACAATGTCATACATTCACCCCAGTATAAGGATCTGGGCCTAAATCCATCGTTTTTTTGCACTCCACACCACCCTGGGTTAGACACTGGCTATATGCAAATCAGCTCTGACCCTGTGCCTCACGGGAACAGTCCAGTCCGAACTACCAAGCCATGTCTTTCCCAGACCGGAATCAAGCATCCAAGGACCGGTTTCTGGCTATCAGCCTTCATCAGCCTGGATAGCTTGACTCCAGTGGTGTGGAGAGCCTGGGACTCACGTCTGAGTATACCCAGCCCACTCGGGGTGAAAATTGCAAAAAACACAGTTGATGGACAGAATGTAAAACAATGTCATACATTCACCCCAGTACAAGGATCTGGGCCTAAATCCATCGTTTTTTTGCACTCCACACCACCCTGGGTTAGACACTGGCTATATGCAAATCAGCTCTGACCCTGTGCCTCATGGGAACAGTCCAGTCCGAACTACCAAGCCATGTCTTTCCCAGACCGGAATCAAGCATCCAAGGACCGGTTTCTGGCTATCAGCCTTCATCAGCCTGGATAGCTTGACTCCAGTGGTGTGGAGAGCCTGGGACTCACGTCTGAGCATACCCAGCCCACTCGGGGTGAAAATTGCAAAAAACACAGTTGATGGACAGAATGTAAAACAATGTCATACATTCACCCCAGTACAAGGATCTGGGCCTAAATCCATCGCTTTTTTGCACTCCACACCACCCTGGGTTAGACACTGGTTATATGCAAATCAGCTCTGACCCTGTGCCTCATGGGAACAGTCCAGTCCGAACTACCAAGCCATGTCTTTCCCAGACCGGAATCAAGCATCCAAGGACCGGTTTCTGGCTATCAGCCTTCATCAGCCTGGATAGCTTGACTCCTGTGGTGTGGAGAGCCTGGGACTCACGTCTGAGCATACCCAGCCCACTCGGGGTGAAAATTGCAAAAAACACAGTTGATGGACAGAATGTAAACAATGTCATACATTCACCCCAGTACAAGGATCTGGGCCTAAATCCATCGTTTTTTTGCACTCCACACCACCCTGGGTTAGACACTGGCTATATGCAAATCAGCTCTGACCCTGTGCCTCATGGGAACAGTCCAGTCCGAACTACCAAGCCATGTCTTTCCCAGACCGGAATCAAGCATCCAAGGACCGGTTTCTGGCTATCAGCCTTCATCAGCCTGGATAGCTTGACTCCAGTGGTGTGGAGAGCCTGGGACTCACTTCTGAGCATACCCAGCCCACTCGGGGTGAAAATTGCAAAAAACACAGTTGATGGACAGAATGTAAAACAATGTCATACATTCACCCCAGTACAAGGATCTGGGCCTAAATCCATCGTTTTTTTGCACTCCACACCACCCTGGGTTAGACACTGGCTATATGCAAATCAGCTCTGACCCTGTGCCTCATGGGAACAGTCCAGTCCGAACTACCAAGCCAGGTCTTTCCCAGACCGGAATCAAGCATCCAAGGACCGGTTTCTGGCTATCAGCCTTCATCAGCCTGGATAGCTTGACTCCAGTGGTGTGGAGAGCCTGGGACTCACGTCTGAGCATACCCAGCCCACTCGGGGTGAAAATTGCAAAAAACACAGTTGATGGACAGAATGTAAAACAATGTCATACATTCACCCCAGTACAAGGATCTGTGCCTAAATCCATCGCTTTTTTTGCTCTCCACACCACCCTGGGTTAGACACTGGCTATATGCTAATCAGCTCTGACCCTGTGCCTCATGGGAACAGTCCAGTCCGAACTACCAAGCCATGTCTTTCCCAGACCGGAATCAAGCATCCAAGGACCGGTTTCTGGCTATCAGCGTTCATCAGCCTGGATAGCTTGACTCCAGTGGTGTGGAGAGCCTGGGACTCACGTCTGATCATACCCAGACCACTCGGGGTGAAAATTGCAAAAAACACAGTTGATGGACAGAATGTAACAATGTCATACATTCACCCCAGTACAAGGATCTGGGCCTAAATCCATCGTTTTTTTGCACTCCACACCACCCTGGGTTAGACACTGGCTATATGCAAATCAGCTCTGACCCTGTGCCTCATGGGAACAGTCCAGTCCGAACTACCAAGCCATGTCTTTCCCAGACCGGAATCAAGCATCCAAGGACCGGTTTCTGGCTATCAGCCTTCATCAGCCTGGATAGCTTGACTCCAGTGGTGTGGAGAGCCTGGGACTCACGTCTGAGCATACCCAGCCCACTCGGGGTGAAAATTGCAAAAAACACAGTTGATGGACAGAATGTAAAACAATGTCATACATTCACCCCAGTACAAGGATCTGGGCCTAAATCCATCGTTTGTTTGCACTCCACACCACCCTGGGTTAGACACTGGCTATATGCAAATCAGCTCTGACCCTGTGCTTCATGGGAACAGTCCAGTCTGAACTACCAAGCCATGTCTTTCCCAGACCGGAATCAAGCATCCAAGGACCGGTTTCTGGCTATCAGCCTTCATCAGCCTGGATAGCTTGACTCCAGTGGTGTGGAGAGCCTGGGACTCACGTCTGAGCATACCCAGCCCACTCGGGGTGAAAATTGCAAAAAACACAGTTGATGGACAGAATGTAAAACAATGTCATACATTCACCCCAGTACAAGGATCTGGGCCTAAATCCATCGTTTTTTTGCACTCCACACCACCCTGGGTTAGACACTGGCTATATGCAAATCAGCTCTGACCCTGTGCCTCATGGGAACAGTCCAGTCCGAACTACCAAGCCATGTCTTTCCCAGACCAGAATCAAGCATCCAAGGACCGGTTTCTGGCTATCAGCCTTCATCAGCCTGGATAGCTTGACTCCAGTGGTGTGGAGAGCCTGGGACTCACGTCTGGTCATACCCAGACCACTCGGGGTGAAAATTGCAAAAAACACAGGTGATGGACAGAATGTAACAATGTCATACATTCACCCCAGTACAAGGATCTGGGCCTAAATCCATCGTTTTTTTGCACTCCACACCACCCTGGGTTAGACACTGGCTATATGCAAATCAGCTCTGACCCTGTGGCTCATGGGAACAGTCCAGTCCGAACTTCCAAGCCATGTCTTTCCCAGACCGGAATCAAGCATCCAAGGACCGGTTTCTGGCTATCAGCCTTCATCAGCCTGGATAGCTTGACTCCAGTGGTGTGGAGAGCCTGGGACTCACGTCTGAGCATACCCAGCCCACTCGGGGTGAAAATTGCAAAAACACAGTTGATGAACAGAATGTAAAACAATGTCATACATTCACCCCAGTACAAGGATCTGGGCCTAAATCCGTTGTTTTTTTGCACTCCACACCACACTGGGTTAGACACTGGCTATATGCAAATCAGCTCTGACCCTGTGCCTCATGGGAACAGTCCAGTCAGAACTACCAAGCCATGTCTTTCCCAGACCGGAATCAGGCATCCAAGGACCGGTTTCTGGCTATCAGCCTTCATCAGCCTGGATAGCTTGACTCCAGTGGTGTGGAGAGCCTGGGACTCACGTCTGAGCATACCCAGCCCACTCGGGGTGAAAATTGCAAAAAACACAGTTGAAGGACAGAATGTAAAACAATGTCATACATTCACCCCAGTACAAGGATCTGGGCCTAAATCCATCGTTTTTTTGCACTCCACACCACCCTGGGTTAGACACTGGCTATATGCAAATCAGCTCTGACCCTGTGCCTCATGGGAACAGTCCAGTCCGAACTACCAAGCCATGTCTCTCCCAGACCGGAATCAAGCATCCAAGGACCGGATTCTGGCTATCAGCCTTCATCAGCCTGGATAGCTTGACTCCAGTGGTGTGGAGAGCCTGGGACTCACGTCTGAGCATACCCAGCCCACTCGGGGTGAAAATTGCAAAAAACACAGTTGATGGACAGAATGTAAAACAATGTCATACATTCACCCCAGTACAAGGATCTGGGCCTAAATCCATCGTTTTTTTGCACTCCACACCACCCTGGGTTAGACACTGGCTATATGCAAATCAGCTCTGACCCGGTGCCTCATGGGAACAGTCCAGTCCGAACTACCAAGCCATGTCTTTCCCAGACCAGAATCAAGCATCCAAGGACCGGTTTCTGGCTATCAGCCTTCATCAGCCTGGATAGCTTGACTCCAGTGGTGTGGAGAGCCTGGGACTCACGTCTGAGCATACCCAGCCCACTCGGGGTGAAAATTGCAAAAAACACAGTTGGTGGACAGAATGTAAAACAATCTCATACATTCACCCCAGTACAAGGATCTGGGCCTAAATCCATCGTTTTTTTGCACTCCACACCACCCTGGGTTAGACACTGGCTAGATGCAAATCAGCTCTGACCCTGTGCCTCATGGGAACAGTCCAGTCCGAACTACCAAGCCATGTCTTTCCCAGACCAAAATCAAGCATCCAAGGACCTGTTTCTGGCTATCAGCCTTCATCAGCCTGGATAGCTTGACTCCAGTGGTGTGGAGAGCCTGGGACTCACGTCTGAGCATACCCAGCCCGCTCAAGGTGAAAATTGCAAAAAACACAGTTGATGGACAGAATGTAAAACAATGTCATACATTCACCCCAGTACAAGGATCTGGGCCTAAATCCATCGTTTATTTGCACTCCACACCACCCTGGGTTAGACACTGGCTATATGCAAATCAGCTCTGACCCTGTGCCTCATGGGAACAGTCCACTCCGAACTACCAAGCCATGTCTTTCCCAGACCGGAATCAAGCATCCAAGGACCGGTTTCTGGCTATCAGCCTTCATCAGCCTGGATAGCTTGACTCCAGTGGTGTGGAGAGCCTGGGACTCACGTCTGAGCATGCCGAGCCCACTCGGGGTGAAAAGTGCAAAAAACACAGTTGATGGACAGAATGTAAAACAATGTCATACATTCACCCCAGTACAAGGATCTGGGCCTAAATCCATCGTTTTTTTGCACTCCACACCACCCTGGGTTAGACACTGGCTATATGCAAATCAGCTCTGACCCTGTGCCTCATGGGAACAGTCCAGTCCGAACTACCAAGCCATGTCTTTCCCAGACCGGAATCAAGCATCCAAGGACCGATTTCTGGCTATCAGCCTTCATCAGCCTGGATAGCTTGACTCCAGTGGTGTGGAGAGCCTGGGACTCACGTCTGAGCATACCCAGCCCACTCGGGGTGAAAATTGCAAAAAACACAGTTGATGGACAGAATGTAAAACAATGTCATACATTCACCCCAGTACAAGGATCTGGGCCTAAATCCATCGTTTTTTTGCACTCCACACCACCCTGGGTTAGACACTGGCTATATGCAAATCAGCTCTGACCCTGTGCCTCACGGGAACAGTCCAGTCCGAACTACCAAGCCATGTCTTTCCCAGACCGGAATCAAGCATCCAAGGACCGGTTTCTGGCTATCAGCCTTCATCAGCCTGGATAGCTTGACTCCAGTGGTGTGGAGAGCCTGGGACTCACGTCTGAGTATACCCAGCCCACTCGGGGTGAAAATTGCAAAAAACACAGTTGATGGACAGAATGTAAAACAATGTCATACATTCACCCCAGTACAAGGATCTGGGCCTAAATCCATCGTTTTTTTGCACTCCACACCACCCTGGGTTAGACACTGGCTATATGCAAATCAGCTCTGACCCGGTGCCTCATGGGAACAGTCCAGTCCGAACTACCAAGCCATGTCTTTCCCAGACCAGAATCAAGCATCCAAGGACCGGTTTCTGGCTATCAGCCTTCATCAGCCTGGATAGCTTGACTCCAGTGGTGTGGAGAGCCTGGGACTCACGTCTGAGCATACCCAGCCCACTCGGGGTGAAAATTGCAAAAAACACAGTTGGTGGACAGAATGTAAAACAATCTCATACATTCACCCCAGTACAAGGATCTGGGCCTAAATCCATCGTTTTTTTGCACTCCACACCACCCTGGGTTAGACACTGGCTAGATGCAAATCAGCTCTGACCCTGTGCCTCATGGGAACAGTCCAGTCCGAACTACCAAGCCATGTCTTTCCCAGACCAAAATCAAGCATCCAAGGACCTGTTTCTGGCTATCAGCCTTCATCAGCCTGGATAGCTTGACTCCAGTGGTGTGGAGAGCCTGGGACTCACGTCTGAGCATACCCAGCCCGCTCAAGGTGAAAATTGCAAAAAACACAGTTGATGGACAGAATGTAAAACAATGTCATACATTCACCCCAGTACAAGGATCTGGGCCTAAATCCATCGTTTATTTGCACTCCACACCACCCTGGGTTAGACACTGGCTATATGCAAATCAGCTCTGACCCTGTGCCTCATGGGAACAGTCCACTCCGAACTACCAAGCCATGTCTTTCCCAGACCGGAATCAAGCATCCAAGGACCGGTTTCTGGCTATCAGCCTTCATCAGCCTGGATAGCTTGACTCCAGTGGTGTGGAGAGCCTGGGACTCACGTCTGAGCATGCCGAGCCCACTCGGGGTGAAAAGTGCAAAAAACACAGTTGATGGACAGAATGTAAAACAATGTCATACATTCACCCCAGTACAAGGATCTGGGCCTAAATCCATCGTTTTTTTGCACTCCACACCACCCTGGGTTAGACACTGGCTATATGCAAATCAGCTCTGACCCTGTGCCTCATGGGAACAGTCCAGTCCGAACTACCAAGCCATGTCTTTCCCAGACCGGAATCAAGCATCCAAGGACCGATTTCTGGCTATCAGCCTTCATCAGCCTGGATAGCTTGACTCCAGTGGTGTGGAGAGCCTGGGACTCACGTCTGAGCATACCCAGCCCACTCGGGGTGAAAATTGCAAAAAACACAGTTGATGGACAGAATGTAAAACAATGTCATACATTCACCCCAGTACAAGGATCTGGGCCTAAATCCATCGTTTTTTTGCACTCCACACCACCCTGGGTTAGACACTGGCTATATGCAAATCAGCTCTGACCCTGTGCCTCATGGGAACAGTCCAGTCCAAACTACCAAGCCATGTCTTTCCCAGACCGGAATCAAGCATCCAAGGACCGGTTTCTGGCTATCAGCCTTCATCAGCCTGGATAGCTTGACTCTAGTGGTGTGGAGAGCCTGGGACTCACGTCTGAGCATACCCAGCCCACTCGGGGTGAAAATTGCAAAAAACACAGTTGATGGACAGAATGTAAAACAATGTCATACATTCACCCCAGTACAAGGATCTGGGCCTAAATCCATCGTTTTTTTGCACTCCACACCACCCTGGGTTAGACACTGGCTATATGCAAATCAGCTCTGACCCTGTGCTTCATGGGAACAGTCCACTCCGAACTACCAAGCCATGTCTTTCCCAGACCGGAATCAAGCATCCAAGGACCGGTTTCTGGCTATCAGCCTTCATCAGCCTGGATAGCTTGACTCCAGTGGTGTGGAGAGCCTGGGACTCACGTCTGAGCATACCCAGCCCACTCGGGGTGAAAATTGCAAAAAACACAGTTGATGGACAGAATGTAAACAATGTCATACATTCACCCCAGTACAAGGATCTGGGCCTAAATCCATCGTTTTTTTGCACTCCACACCACCCTGGGTTAGACACTGGCTATATGCAAATCAGCTCTGACCCTGTGCCTCATGGGAACAGTCCACTCCGAACTACCAAGCCATGTCTTTCCCAGAACGGAATCAAGCATCCAAGGACCGGTTTCTGGATATCAGCCTTCATCAGCCTGGATAGCTTGACTCCAGTGGTGTGGAGAGCCTGGAACTCACGTCTGAGCATACCCAGCCCACTCGCGGTGAAAATTGCAAAAAACACAGTTGATGGACAGAATGTAAACAATGTCATACATTCACCCCAGTACAAGGATCTGGGCCTAAATCCATCGTTTTTTTGCACTCCACACCACCCTGGGTTAGACACTGGCTATATGCAAATCAGCTCTGACCCTGTGCCTCATGGGAACAGTCCAGTCCGAACTACCAAGCCATGTCTTTCCCAGACCGGAATCAAGCATCCAAGGACCGGTTTCTGGCTATCAGCCTTCATCAGCCTGGATAGTTTGACTCCAGTGGTGTGGAGAGCCTGGGACTCACGTCTGAGCATACCCAGCCCACTCGGGGTGAAAATTGCAAAAAACACAGTTGATGGACAGAATGTAAAACAATGTCATACATTCACCCCAGTACAAGGATCTGGGCCTAAATCCATCGTTTTTTTGCACTCCACACCACCCTGGGTTAGACACTGCCTATATGCAAATCAGCTCTGACCCTGTGCCTCATGGGAACATTCCAGTCCGAACTACCAAGCCATGTCTTTCCCAGACCAGAATCAAGCATCCAAGGACCGGTTTCTGGCTATCAGCCTTCATCAGCCTGGATAGCTTGACTCCAGTGGTGTGGAGAGCCTGGGACTCACGTCTGAGCATGCCGAGCCCACTCAGGGTGAAAATTGCAAAAAACACAGTTGATGGACAGAATGTAAAACAATGTCATACATTCACCCCAGTACAAGGATCTGGGCCTAAATCCATCGTTTTTTTGTACTCCACACCACCCTGGGTTAAACAATGGCTATATGCAAATCAGCTCTGACCCTGTGCCTCATGGGAACAGTCCAGTCCGAACTACCAAGCCATGTCTTTCCCAGACCGGAATCAAGCATCCAAGGACCGGTTTCTGGCTATCAGCCTTCATCAGCCTGGATAGCTTGACTCCAGTGGTGTGGAGAGCCTGGGACTCACGTCTGAGCATACCCAGCCCACTCGGGGTGAAAATTGCAAAAAACACAGTTGATGGACAGAATGTAAAACAATGTCATACATTCACCCCAGTACAAGGATCTGGGCCTAAATCCATCGTTTTTTTGCACTCCACACCACCCTGGGTTAGACACTGGCTATATGCAAATCAGCTCTGACCCGTTGCCTCATGGGAACAGTCCAGTCCGAACTACCAAGCCATGTCTTTCCCAGACCAGAATCAAGCATCCAAGGACCGGTTTCTGGCTATCAGCCTTCATCAGCCTGGATAGCTTGACTCCAGTGGTGTGGAGAGCCTGGGACTCACGTCTGAGCATACCCAGCCCACTCGGGGTGAAAATTGCAAAAAACACAGTTGGTGGACAGAATGTAAAACAATCTCATACATTCACCCCAGTACAAGGATCTGGGCCTAAATCCATCGTTTTTTTGCACTCCACACCACCCTGGGTTAGACACTGGCTAGATGCAAATCAGCTCTGACCCTGTGCCTCATGGGAACAGTCCAGTCCGAACTACCAAGCCATGTCTTTCCCAGACCAAAATCAAGCATCCAAGGACCTGTTTCTGGCTATCAGCCTTCATCAGCCTGGATAGCTTGACTCCAGTGGTGTGGAGAGCCTGGGACTCACGTCTGAGCATACCCAGCCCGCTCAAGGTGAAAATTGCAAAAAACACAGTTGATGGACAGAATGTAAAACAATGTCATACATTCACCCCAGTACAAGGATCTGGGCCTAAATCCATCGTTTATTTGCACTCCACACCACCCTGGGTTAGACACTGGCTATATGCAAATCAGCTCTGACCCTGTGCCTCATGGGAACAGTCCACTCCGAACTACCAAGCCATGTCTTTCCCAGACCGGAATCAAGCATCCAAGGACCGGTTTCTGGCTATCAGCCTTCATCAGCCTGGATAGCTTGACTCCAGTGGTGTGGAGAGCCTGGGACTCACGTCTGAGCATGCCGAGCCCACTCGGGGTGAAAATTGCAAAAAACACAGTTGATGGACAGAATGTAAAACAATGTCATACATTCACCCCAGTACAAGGATCTGGGCCTAAATCCATCGTTTTTTTGCACTCCACACCACCCTGGGTTAGACACTGGCTATATGCAAATCAGCTCTGACCCTGTGCCTCATGGGAACAGTCCAGTCCGAACTACCAAGCCATGTCTTTCCCAGACCGGAATCAAGCATCCAAGGACCGATTTCTGGCTATCAGCCTTCATCAGCCTGGATAGCTTGACTCCAGTGGTGTGGAGAGCCTGGGACTCACGTCTGAGCATACCCAGCCCACTCGGGGTGAAAATTGCAAAAAACACAGTTGATGGACAGAATGTAAAACAATGTCATACATTCACCCCAGTACAAGGATCTGGGCCTAAATCCATCGTTTTTTTGCACTCCACACCACCCTGGGTTAGACACTGGCTATATGCAAATCAGCTCTGACCCTGTGCCTCATGGGAACAGTCCAGTCCAAACTACCAAGCCATGTCTTTCCCAGACCGGAATCAAGCATCCAAGGACCGGTTTCTGGCTATCAGCCTTCATCAGCCTGGATAGCTTGACTCTAGTGGTGTGGAGAGCCTGGGACTCACGTCTGAGCATACCCAGCCCACTCGGGGTGAAAATTGCAAAAAACACAGTTGATGGACAGAATGTAAAACAATGTCATACATTCACCCCAGTACAAGGATCTGGGCCTAAATCCATCGTTTTTTTGCACTCCACACCACCCTGGGTTAGACACTGGCTATATGCAAATCAGCTCTGACCCTGTGCTTCATGGGAACAGTCCACTCCGAACTACCAAGCCATGTCTTTCCCAGACCGGAATCAAGCATCCAAGGACCGGTTTTTGGCTATCAGCCTTCATCAGCCTGGATAGCTTGACTCCAGTGGTGTGGAGAGCCTGGGACTCACGTCTGAGCATACCCAGCCCACTCGGGGTGAAAATTGCAAAAAACACAGTTGATGGACAGAATGTAAAACAATGTCATACATTCACCCCAGTACAAGGATCTGGGCCTAAATCCATCGTTTTTTTGCACTCCACACCACCCTGGGTTAGACACTGGCTATATGCAAATCAGCTCTGACCCTGTGCCTCATGGGAACAGTCCAGTCCGAACTACCAAGCCATGTCTTTCCCAGACCGGAATCAAGCATCCAAGGACCGGTTTCTGGCTATCAGCCTTCATCAGCCTGGATAGCTTGACTCCAGTGGTGTGGAGAGCCTGGGACTCACGTCTGAGCATACCCAGCCCACTCGGGGTGAAAATTGCAAAAAACACAGTTGATGGACAGAATGTAAAACAATGTCATACATTCACCCCAGTACAAGGATCTGGGCCTAAATCCATCGCTTTTTTGCACTCCACACCACCCTGGGTTAGACACTGGTTATATGCAAATCAGCTCTGACCCTGTGCCTCATGGGAACAGTCCAGTCCGAACTACCAAGCCATGTCTTTCCCAGACCGGAATCAAGCATCCAAGGACCGGTTTCTGGCTATCAGCCTTCATCAGCCTGGATAGCTTGACTCCTGTGGTGTGGAGAGCCTGGGACTCACGTCTGAGCATACCCAGCCCACTCGGGGTGAAAATTGCAAAAAACACAGTTGATGGACAGAATGTAAACAATGTCATACATTCACCCCAGTACAAGGATCTGGGCCTAAATCCATCGTTTTTTTGCACTCCACACCACCCTGGGTTAGACACTGGCTATATGCAAATCAGCTCTGACCCTGTGCCTCATGGGAACAGTCCAGTCCGAACTACCAAGCCATGTCTTTCCCAGACCGGAATCAAGCATCCAAGGACCGGTTTCTGGCTATCAGCCTTCATCAGCCTGGATAGCTTGACTCCAGTGGTGTGGAGAGCCTGGGACTCACTTCTGAGCATACCCAGCCCACTCGGGGTGAAAATTGCAAAAAACACAGTTGATGGACAGAATGTAAAACAATGTCATACATTCACCCCAGTACAAGGATCTGGGCCTAAATCCATCGTTTTTTTGCACTCCACACCACCCTGGGTTAGACACTGGCTATATGCAAATCAGCTCTGACCCTGTGCCTCATGGGAACAGTCCAGTCCGAACTACCAAGCCAGGTCTTTCCCAGACCGGAATCAAGCATCCAAGGACCGGTTTCTGGCTATCAGCCTTCATCAGCCTGGATAGCTTGACTCCAGTGGTGTGGAGAGCCTGGGACTCACGTCTGAGCATACCCAGCCCACTCGGGGTGAAAATTGCAAAAAACACAGTTGATGGACAGAATGTAAAACAATGTCATACATTCACCCCAGTACAAGGATCTGTGCCTAAATCCATCGCTTTTTTTGCTCTCCACACCACCCTGGGTTAGACACTGGCTATATGCTAATCAGCTCTGACCCTGTGCCTCATGGGAACAGTCCAGTCCGAACTACCAAGCCATGTCTTTCCCAGACCGGAATCAAGCATCCAAGGACCGGTTTCTGGCTATCAGCGTTCATCAGCCTGGATAGCTTGACTCCAGTGGTGTGGAGAGCCTGGGACTCACGTCTGATCATACCCAGACCACTCGGGGTGAAAATTGCAAAAAACACAGTTGATGGACAGAATGTAACAATGTCATACATTCACCCCAGTACAAGGATCTGGGCCTAAATCCATCGTTTTTTTGCACTCCACACCACCCTGGGTTAGACACTGGCTATATGCAAATCAGCTCTGACCCTGTGCCTCATGGGAACAGTCCAGTCCGAACTACCAAGCCATGTCTTTCCCAGACCGGAATCAAGCATCCAAGGACCGGTTTCTGGCTATCAGCCTTCATCAGCCTGGATAGCTTGACTCCAGTGGTGTGGAGAGCCTGGGACTCACGTCTGAGCATACCCAGCCCACTCGGGGTGAAAATTGCAAAAAACACAGTTGATGGACAGAATGTAAAACAATGTCATACATTCACCCCAGTACAAGGATCTGGGCCTAAATCCATCGTTTGTTTGCACTCCACACCACCCTGGGTTAGACACTGGCTATATGCAAATCAGCTCTGACCCTGTGCTTCATGGGAACAGTCCAGTCTGAACTACCAAGCCATGTCTTTCCCAGACCGGAATCAAGCATCCAAGGACCGGTTTCTGGCTATCAGCCTTCATCAGCCTGGATAGCTTGACTCCAGTGGTGTGGAGAGCCTGGGACTCACGTCTGAGCATACCCAGCCCACTCGGGGTGAAAATTGCAAAAAACACAGTTGATGGACAGAATGTAAAACAATGTCATACATTCACCCCAGTACAAGGATCTGGGCCTAAATCCATCGTTTTTTTGCACTCCACACCACCCTGGGTTAGACACTGGCTATATGCAAATCAGCTCTGACCCTGTGCCTCATGGGAACAGTCCAGTCCGAACTACCAAGCCATGTCTTTCCCAGACCAGAATCAAGCATCCAAGGACCGGTTTCTGGCTATCAGCCTTCATCAGCCTGGATAGCTTGACTCCAGTGGTGTGGAGAGCCTGGGACTCACGTCTGGTCATACCCAGACCACTCGGGGTGAAAATTGCAAAAAACACAGGTGATGGACAGAATGTAACAATGTCATACATTCACCCCAGTACAAGGATCTGGGCCTAAATCCATCGTTTTTTTGCACTCCACACCACCCTGGGTTAGACACTGGCTATATGCAAATCAGCTCTGACCCTGTGGCTCATGGGAACAGTCCAGTCCGAACTTCCAAGCCATGTCTTTCCCAGACCGGAATCAAGCATCCAAGGACCGGTTTCTGGCTATCAGCCTTCATCAGCCTGGATAGCTTGACTCCAGTGGTGTGGAGAGCCTGGGACTCACGTCTGAGCATACCCAGCCCACTCGGGGTGAAAATTGCAAAAACACAGTTGATGAACAGAATGTAAAACAATGTCATACATTCACCCCAGTACAAGGATCTGGGCCTAAATCCGTTGTTTTTTTGCACTCCACACCACACTGGGTTAGACACTGGCTATATGCAAATCAGCTCTGACCCTGTGCCTCATGGGAACAGTCCAGTCAGAACTACCAAGCCATGTCTTTCCCAGACCGGAATCAGGCATCCAAGGACCGGTTTCTGGCTATCAGCCTTCATCAGCCTGGATAGCTTGACTCCAGTGGTGTGGAGAGCCTGGGACTCACGTCTGAGCATACCCAGCCCACTCGGGGTGAAAATTGCAAAAAACACAGTTGAAGGACAGAATGTAAAACAATGTCATACATTCACCCCAGTACAAGGATCTGGGCCTAAATCCATCGTTTTTTTGCACTCCACACCACCCTGGGTTAGACACTGGCTATATGCAAATCAGCTCTGACCCTGTGCCTCATGGGAACAGTCCAGTCCGAACTACCAAGCCATGTCTCTCCCAGACCGGAATCAAGCATCCAAGGACCGGATTCTGGCTATCAGCCTTCATCAGCCTGGATAGCTTGACTCCAGTGGTGTGGAGAGCCTGGGACTCACGTCTGAGCATACCCAGCCCACTCGGGGTGAAAATTGCAAAAAACACAGTTGATGGACAGAATGTAAAACAATGTCATACATTCACCCCAGTACAAGGATCTGGGCCTAAATCCATCGTTTTTTTGCACTCCACACCACCCTGGGTTAGACACTGGCTATATGCAAATCAGCTCTGACCCGGTGCCTCATGGGAACAGTCCAGTCCGAACTACCAAGCCATGTCTTTCCCAGACCAGAATCAAGCATCCAAGGACCGGTTTCTGGCTATCAGCCTTCATCAGCCTGGATAGCTTGACTCCAGTGGTGTGGAGAGCCTGGGACTCACGTCTGAGCATACCCAGCCCACTCGGGGTGAAAATTGCAAAAAACACAGTTGGTGGACAGAATGTAAAACAATCTCATACATTCACCCCAGTACAAGGATCTGGGCCTAAATCCATCGTTTTTTTGCACTCCACACCACCCTGGGTTAGACACTGGCTAGATGCAAATCAGCTCTGACCCTGTGCCTCATGGGAACAGTCCAGTCCGAACTACCAAGCCATGTCTTTCCCAGACCAAAATCAAGCATCCAAGGACCTGTTTCTGGCTATCAGCCTTCATCAGCCTGGATAGCTTGACTCCAGTGGTGTGGAGAGCCTGGGACTCACGTCTGAGCATACCCAGCCCGCTCAAGGTGAAAATTGCAAAAAACACAGTTGATGGACAGAATGTAAAACAATGTCATACATTCACCCCAGTACAAGGATCTGGGCCTAAATCCATCGTTTATTTGCACTCCACACCACCCTGGGTTAGACACTGGCTATATGCAAATCAGCTCTGACCCTGTGCCTCATGGGAACAGTCCACTCCGAACTACCAAGCCATGTCTTTCCCAGACCGGAATCAAGCATCCAAGGACCGGTTTCTGGCTATCAGCCTTCATCAGCCTGGATAGCTTGACTCCAGTGGTGTGGAGAGCCTGGGACTCACGTCTGAGCATGCCGAGCCCACTCGGGGTGAAAAGTGCAAAAAACACAGTTGATGGACAGAATGTAAAACAATGTCATACATTCACCCCAGTACAAGGATCTGGGCCTAAATCCATCGTTTTTTTGCACTCCACACCACCCTGGGTTAGACACTGGCTATATGCAAATCAGCTCTGACCCTGTGCCTCATGGGAACAGTCCAGTCCGAACTACCAAGCCATGTCTTTCCCAGACCGGAATCAAGCATCCAAGGACCGATTTCTGGCTATCAGCCTTCATCAGCCTGGATAGCTTGACTCCAGTGGTGTGGAGAGCCTGGGACTCACGTCTGAGCATACCCAGCCCACTCGGGGTGAAAATTGCAAAAAACACAGTTGATGGACAGAATGTAAAACAATGTCATACATTCACCCCAGTACAAGGATCTGGGCCTAAATCCATCGTTTTTTTGCACTCCACACCACCCTGGGTTAGACACTGGCTATATGCAAATCAGCTCTGACCCTGTGCCTCATGGGAACAGTCCAGTCCAAACTACCAAGCCATGTCTTTCCCAGACCGGAATCAAGCATCCAAGGACCGGTTTCTGGCTATCAGCCTTCATCAGCCTGGATAGCTTGACTCTAGTGGTGTGGAGAGCCTGGGACTCACGTCTGAGCATACCCAGCCCACTCGGGGTGAAAATTGCAAAAAACACAGTTGATGGACAGAATGTAAAACAATGTCATACATTCACCCCAGTACAAGGATCTGGGCCTAAATCCATCGTTTTTTTGCACTCCACACCACCCTGGGTTAGACACTGGCTATATGCAAATCAGCTCTGACCCTGTGCTTCATGGGAACAGTCCACTCCGAACTACCAAGCCATGTCTTTCCCAGACCGGAATCAAGCATCCAAGGACCGGTTTCTGGCTATCAGCCTTCATCAGCCTGGATAGCTTGACTCCAGTGGTGTGGAGAGCCTGGGACTCACGTCTGAGCATACCCAGCCCACTCGGGGTGAAAATTGCAAAAAACACAGTTGATGGACAGAATGTAAACAATGTCATACATTCACCCCAGTACAAGGATCTGGGCCTAAATCCATCGTTTTTTTGCACTCCACACCACCCTGGGTTAGACACTGGCTATATGCAAATCAGCTCTGACCCTGTGCCTCATGGGAACAGTCCACTCCGAACTACCAAGCCATGTCTTTCCCAGAACGGAATCAAGCATCCAAGGACCGGTTTCTGGATATCAGCCTTCATCAGCCTGGATAGCTTGACTCCAGTGGTGTGGAGAGCCTGGAACTCACGTCTGAGCATACCCAGCCCACTCGCGGTGAAAATTGCAAAAAACACAGTTGATGGACAGAATGTAAACAATGTCATACATTCACCCCAGTACAAGGATCTGGGCCTAAATCCATCGTTTTTTTGCACTCCACACCACCCTGGGTTAGACACTGGCTATATGCAAATCAGCTCTGACCCTGTGCCTCATGGGAACAGTCCAGTCCGAACTACCAAGCCATGTCTTTCCCAGACCGGAATCAAGCATCCAAGGACCGGTTTCTGGCTATCAGCCTTCATCAGCCTGGATAGTTTGACTCCAGTGGTGTGGAGAGCCTGGGACTCACGTCTGAGCATACCCAGCCCACTCGGGGTGAAAATTGCAAAAAACACAGTTGATGGACAGAATGTAAAACAATGTCATACATTCACCCCAGTACAAGGATCTGGGCCTAAATCCATCGTTTTTTTGCACTCCACACCACCCTGGGTTAGACACTGCCTATATGCAAATCAGCTCTGACCCTGTGCCTCATGGGAACATTCCAGTCCGAACTACCAAGCCATGTCTTTCCCAGACCAGAATCAAGCATCCAAGGACCGGTTTCTGGCTATCAGCCTTCATCAGCCTGGATAGCTTGACTCCAGTGGTGTGGAGAGCCTGGGACTCACGTCTGAGCATGCCGAGCCCACTCAGGGTGAAAATTGCAAAAAACACAGTTGATGGACAGAATGTAAAACAATGTCATACATTCACCCCAGTACAAGGATCTGGGCCTAAATCCATCGTTTTTTTGTACTCCACACCACCCTGGGTTAAACAATGGCTATATGCAAATCAGCTCTGACCCTGTGCCTCATGGGAACAGTCCAGTCCGAACTACCAAGCCATGTCTTTCCCAGACCGGAATCAAGCATCCAAGGACCGGTTTCTGGCTATCAGCCTTCATCAGCCTGGATAGCTTGACTCCAGTGGTGTGGAGAGCCTGGGACTCACGTCTGAGCATACCCAGCCCACTCGGGGTGAAAATTGCAAAAAACACAGTTGATGGACAGAATGTAAAACAATGTCATACATTCACCCCAGTACAAGGATCTGGGCCTAAATCCATCGTTTTTTTGCACTCCACACCACCCTGGGTTAGACACTGGCTATATGCAAATCAGCTCTGACCCGTTGCCTCATGGGAACAGTCCAGTCCGAACTACCAAGCCATGTCTTTCCCAGACCAGAATCAAGCATCCAAGGACCGGTTTCTGGCTATCAGCCTTCATCAGCCTGGATAGCTTGACTCCAGTGGTGTGGAGAGCCTGGGACTCACGTCTGAGCATACCCAGCCCACTCGGGGTGAAAATTGCAAAAAACACAGTTGGTGGACAGAATGTAAAACAATCTCATACATTCACCCCAGTACAAGGATCTGGGCCTAAATCCATCGTTTTTTTGCACTCCACACCACCCTGGGTTAGACACTGGCTAGATGCAAATCAGCTCTGACCCTGTGCCTCATGGGAACAGTCCAGTCCGAACTACCAAGCCATGTCTTTCCCAGACCAAAATCAAGCATCCAAGGACCTGTTTCTGGCTATCAGCCTTCATCAGCCTGGATAGCTTGACTCCAGTGGTGTGGAGAGCCTGGGACTCACGTCTGAGCATACCCAGCCCGCTCAAGGTGAAAATTGCAAAAAACACAGTTGATGGACAGAATGTAAAACAATGTCATACATTCACCCCAGTACAAGGATCTGGGCCTAAATCCATCGTTTATTTGCACTCCACACCACCCTGGGTTAGACACTGGCTATATGCAAATCAGCTCTGACCCTGTGCCTCATGGGAACAGTCCACTCCGAACTACCAAGCCATGTCTTTCCCAGACCGGAATCAAGCATCCAAGGACCGGTTTCTGGCTATCAGCCTTCATCAGCCTGGATAGCTTGACTCCAGTGGTGTGGAGAGCCTGGGACTCACGTCTGAGCATGCCGAGCCCACTCGGGGTGAAAATTGCAAAAAACACAGTTGATGGACAGAATGTAAAACAATGTCATACATTCACCCCAGTACAAGGATCTGGGCCTAAATCCATCGTTTTTTTGCACTCCACACCACCCTGGGTTAGACACTGGCTATATGCAAATCAGCTCTGACCCTGTGCCTCATGGGAACAGTCCAGTCCGAACTACCAAGCCATGTCTTTCCCAGACCGGAATCAAGCATCCAAGGACCGATTTCTGGCTATCAGCCTTCATCAGCCTGGATAGCTTGACTCCAGTGGTGTGGAGAGCCTGGGACTCACGTCTGAGCATACCCAGCCCACTCGGGGTGAAAATTGCAAAAAACACAGTTGATGGACAGAATGTAAAACAATGTCATACATTCACCCCAGTACAAGGATCTGGGCCTAAATCCATCGTTTTTTTGCACTCCACACCACCCTGGGTTAGACACTGGCTATATGCAAATCAGCTCTGACCCTGTGCCTCATGGGAACAGTCCAGTCCAAACTACCAAGCCATGTCTTTCCCAGACCGGAATCAAGCATCCAAGGACCGGTTTCTGGCTATCAGCCTTCATCAGCCTGGATAGCTTGACTCTAGTGGTGTGGAGAGCCTGGGACTCACGTCTGAGCATACCCAGCCCACTCGGGGTGAAAATTGCAAAAAACACAGTTGATGGACAGAATGTAAAACAATGTCATACATTCACCCCAGTACAAGGATCTGGGCCTAAATCCATCGTTTTTTTGCACTCCACACCACCCTGGGTTAGACACTGGCTATATGCAAATCAGCTCTGACCCTGTGCTTCATGGGAACAGTCCACTCCGAACTACCAAGCCATGTCTTTCCCAGACCGGAATCAAGCATCCAAGGACCGGTTTTTGGCTATCAGCCTTCATCAGCCTGGATAGCTTGACTCCAGTGGTGTGGAGAGCCTGGGACTCACGTCTGAGCATACCCAGCCCACTCGGGGTGAAAATTGCAAAAAACACAGTTGATGGACAGAATGTAAACAATGTCATACATTCACCCCAGTACAAGGATCTGGGCCTAAATCCATCGTTTTTTTGCACTCCACACCACCCTGGGTTAGACACTGGCTATATGCAAATCAGCTCTGACCCTGTGCCTCATGGGAACAGTCCACTCCGAACTACCAAGCCATGTCTTTCCCAGAACGGAATCAAGCATCCAAGGACCGGTTTCTGGATATCAGCCTTCATCAGCCTGGATAGCTTGACTCCAGTGGTGTGGAGAGCCTGGAACTCACGTCTGAGCATACCCAGCCCACTCGCGGTGAAAATTGCAAAAAACACAGTTGATGGACAGAATGTAAACAATGTCATACATTCACCCCAGTACAAGGATCTGGGCCTAAATCCATCGTTTTTTTGCACTCCACACCACCCTGGGTTAGACACTGGCTATATGCAAATCAGCTCTGACCCTGTGCCTCATGGGAACAGTCCAGTCCGAACTACCAAGCCATGTCTTTCCCAGACCGGAATCAAGCATCCAAGGACCGGTTTCTGGCTATCAGCCTTCATCAGCCTGGATAGTTTGACTCCAGTGGTGTGGAGAGCCTGGGACTCACGTCTGAGCATACCCAGCCCACTCGGGGTGAAAATTGCAAAAAACACAGTTGATGGACAGAATGTAAAACAATGTCATACATTCACCCCAGTACAAGGATCTGGGCCTAAATCCATCGTTTTTTTGCACTCCACACCACCCTGGGTTAGACACTGCCTATATGCAAATCAGCTCTGACCCTGTGCCTCATGGGAACATTCCAGTCCGAACTACCAAGCCATGTCTTTCCCAGACCAGAATCAAGCATCCAAGGACCGGTTTCTGGCTATCAGCCTTCATCAGCCTGGATAGCTTGACTCCAGTGGTGTGGAGAGCCTGGGACTCACGTCTGAGCATGCCGAGCCCACTCAGGGTGAAAATTGCAAAAAACACAGTTGATGGACAGAATGTAAAACAATGTCATACATTCACCCCAGTATAAGGATCTGGGCCTAAATCCATCGTTTTTTTGCACTCCACACCACCCTGGGTTAGACACTGGCTATATGCAAATCAGCTCTGACCCTGTGCCTCACGGGAACAGTCCAGTCCGAACTACCAAGCCATGTCTTTCCCAGACCGGAATCAAGCATCCAAGGACCGGTTTCTGGCTATCAGCCTTCATCAGCCTGGATAGCTTGACTCCAGTGGTGTGGAGAGCCTGGGACTCACGTCTGAGTATACCCAGCCCACTCGGGGTGAAAATTGCAAAAAACACAGTTGATGGACAGAATGTAAAACAATGTCATACATTCACCCCAGTACAAGGATCTGGGCCTAAATCCATCGTTTTTTTGCACTCCACACCACCCTGGGTTAGACACTGGCTATATGCAAATCAGCTCTGACCCTGTGCCTCATGGGAACAGTCCAGTCCGAACTACCAAGCCATGTCTTTCCCAGACCGGAATCAAGCATCCAAGGACCGGTTTCTGGCTATCAGCCTTCATCAGCCTGGATAGCTTGACTCCAGTGGTGTGGAGAGCCTGGGACTCACGTCTGAGCATACCCAGCCCTCTCGGGGTGAAAATTGCAAAAAACACAGTTGATGGACAGAATGTAAAACAATGTCATACATTCACCCCAGTACAAGGATCTGGGCCTAAATCCATCGTTTTTTTGCACTCCACACCACCCTGGGTTAGACACTGGCTATATGCAAATCAGCTCTGACCCTGTGCCTCATGGGAACAGTCCAGTCCGAACTACCAAGCCATGTCTTTCCCAGACCGGAATCAAGCATCCAAGGACCGGTTTCTGGCTATCAGCCTTCATCAGCCTGGATAGCTTGACTCCAGTGGTGTGGAGAGCCTGGGACTCACTTCTGAGCATACCCAGCCCACTCGGGGTGAAAATTGCAAAAAACACAGTTGATGGACAGAATGTAAAACAATGTCATACATTCACCCCAGTACAAGGATCTGGGCCTAAATCCATCGTTTTTTTGCACTCCACACCACCCTGGGTTAGACACTGGCTATATGCAAATCAGCTCTGACCCTGTGCCTCATGGGAACAGTCCAGTCCGAACTACCAAGCCAGGTCTTTCCCAGACCGGAATCAAGCATCCAAGGACCGGTTTCTGGCTATCAGCCTTCATCAGCCTGGATAGCTTGACTCCAGTGGTGTGGAGAGCCTGGGACTCACGTCTGAGCATACCCAGCCCACTCGGGGTGAAAATTGCAAAAAACACAGTTGATGGACAGAATGTAAAACAATGTCATACATTCACCCCAGTACAAGGATCTGTGCCTAAATCCATCGCTTTTTTTGCTCTCCACACCACCCTGGGTTAGACACTGGCTATATGCTAATCAGCTCTGACCCTGTGCCTCATGGGAACAGTCCAGTCCGAACTACCAAGCCATGTCTTTCCCAGACCGGAATCAAGCATCCAAGGACCGGTTTCTGGCTATCAGCGTTCATCAGCCTGGATAGCTTGACTCCAGTGGTGTGGAGAGCCTGGGACTCACGTCTGATCATACCCAGACCACTCGGGGTGAAAATTGCAAAAAACACAGTTGATGGACAGAATGTAACAATGTCATACATTCACCCCAGTACAAGGATCTGGGCCTAAATCCATCGTTTTTTTGCACTCCACACCACCCTGGGTTAGACACTGGCTATATGCAAATCAGCTCTGACCCTGTGCCTCATGGGAACAGTCCAGTCCGAACTACCAAGCCATGTCTTTCCCAGACCGGAATCAAGCATCCAAGGACCGGTTTCTGGCTATCAGCCTTCATCAGCCTAGATAGCTTGACTCCAGTGGTGTGGAGAGCCTGGGACTCACGTCTGAGCATACCCAGCCCACTCGGGGTGAAAATTGCAAAAAACACAGTTGATGGACAGAATGTAAAACAATGTCATACATTCACCCCAGTACAAGGATCTGGGCCTAAATCCATCGTTTGTTTGCACTCCACACCACCCTGGGTTAGACACTGGCTATATGCAAATCAGCTCTGACCCTGTGCTTCATGGGAACAGTCCAGTCTGAACTACCAAGCCATGTCTTTCCCAGACCGGAATCAAGCATCCAAGGACCGGTTTCTGGCTATCAGCCTTCATCAGCCTGGATAGCTTGACTCCAGTGGTGTGGAGAGCCTGGGACTCACGTCTGAGCATACCCAGCCCACTCGGGGTGAAAATTGCAAAAAACACAGTTGATGGACAGAATGTAAAACAATGTCATACATTCACCCCAGTACAAGGATCTGGGCCTAAATCCATCGTTTTTTTGCACTCCACACCACCCTGGGTTAGACACTGGCTATATGCAAATCAGCTCTGACCCTGTGCCTCATGGGAACAGTCCAGTCCGAACTACCAAGCCATGTCTTTCCCAGACCAGAATCAAGCATCCAAGGACCGGTTTCTGGCTATCAGCCTTCATCAGCCTGGATAGCTTGACTCCAGTGGTGTGGAGAGCCTGGGACTCACGTCTGGTCATACCCAGACCACTCGGGGTGAAAATTGCAAAAAACACAGGTGATGGACAGAATGTAACAATGTCATACATTCACCCCAGTACAAGGATCTGGGCCTAAATCCATCGTTTTTTTGCACTCCACACCACCCTGGGTTAGACACTGGCTATATGCAAATCAGCTCTGACCCTGTGGCTCATGGGAACAGTCCAGTCCGAACTTCCAAGCCATGTCTTTCCCAGACCGGAATCAAGCATCCAAGGACCGGTTTCTGGCTATCAGCCTTCATCAGCCTGGATAGCTTGACTCCAGTGGTGTGGAGAGCCTGGGACTCACGTCTGAGCATACCCAGCCCACTCGGGGTGAAAATTGCAAAAACACAGTTGATGAACAGAATGTAAAACAATGTCATACATTCACCCCAGTACAAGGATCTGGGCCTAAATCCGTTGTTTTTTTGCACTCCACACCACACTGGGTTAGACACTGGCTATATGCAAATCAGCTCTGACCCTGTGCCTCATGGGAACAGTCCAGTCAGAACTACCAAGCCATGTCTTTCCCAGACCGGAATCAGGCATCCAAGGACCGGTTTCTGGCTATCAGCCTTCATCAGCCTGGATAGCTTGACTCCAGTGGTGTGGAGAGCCTGGGACTCACGTCTGAGCATACCCAGCCCACTCGGGGTGAAAATTGCAAAAAACACAGTTGAAGGACAGAATGTAAAACAATGTCATACATTCACCCCAGTACAAGGATCTGGGCCTAAATCCATCGTTTTTTTGCACTCCACACCACCCTGGGTTAGACACTGGCTATATGCAAATCAGCTCTGACCCTGTGCCTCATGGGAACAGTCCAGTCCGAACTACCAAGCCATGTCTTTCCCAGACCGGAATCAAGCATCCAAGGACCGGTTTCTGGCTATCAGCCCTCATCAGCCTGGATAGCTTGACTCCAGTGGTGTGGAGATCCTGGGACTCACGTCTGAGCATACCCAGCTCACTCGGGGTGAAAATTGCAAAAAACACAGTTGATGGACAGAATGTAACAATGTCATACATTCACCCCAGTACAAGGATCTGGGCCTAAATCCATCGTTTTTTTTGCACTCCACACCACCCTGGGTTAGACACTGGCTATATGCAAATCAGCTCTGACCCTGTGCCTCATGGGAACAGTCCAGTCCGAACTACCAAGCCTTGTCTTTCCCAGACCGGACACAAGCATCCACGGACCGGTTTCTGGCTATCAGCCTTCATCAGCCTGGATAGCTTGACTCCAGTGGTGTGGAGAGCCTGGGACTCACGTCTGAGCATACCCAGCCCACTCGGGGTGAAAATTGCAAAAAACACAGTTGATGGACAGAATGTAAAACAATGTCATACATTCACCCCAGTACAAGGATCTGGGCCTAAATCCATCATGTTTTTTGCACTCCACACCACCCTGAGTTAGACACTGGCTATATGCAAATCAGCTCTGACCCTGTGCCTCACAGGAACAGTCCAGTCCGAACTACCAAGCCATGTCTTTCCCAGACCGGAATCAAGCATCCAAGGACCGGTTTCTGGCTATCAGCCTTCATCAGCCTAGATAGCTTGACTCCAGTGGTGTGGAGAGCCTGGGACTCACGTCTGAGCATATCCAGCCCACTCGGGGTGAAAATTGCAAAAAACACAGTTGATGGTTAGAATGTAAAACAATGTCATACATTCACCCCAGTACAATGATCTGGGCCTAAATCCATCGTTTTTTTGCACTCCACACCACCCTGGGTTAGACACTGGCTATATGCAAATCAGCTCTGACCCTGTGCCTCATGGGAACAGTTCAGTCCGAACTACCAAGCCATGTCTCTCCCAGACCGGAATCAAGCATCCAAGGACCGGTTTCTGGCTATCAGCCTTCATCAGCCTGGATTGCTTGACTCCAGTGGTGTGGAGAGCCTGGGACTCACGTCTGAGCATACCCAGCCCACTCGGGGTGAAAATTGCAAAAACACAGTTGATGGACAGAATGTAAAACAATGTCATACATGTACCCCAGTACAAGGATCTGGGCCTAAATCCATCGTTTTTTTGCACTCCACACCACCCTGGGTTAGACACTGGCTATATGCAAATCAGCTCTGACCCTGTGCCTCATGGGAACAGTCCTGTCTGAACTACCAAGCCATGTCTTTCCCAGACCGTGAACTACCAAGCCATGTCTTTCCCAGACCGGAATCAAGCATCCAAGGACCAGTTTCTGGCTATCAGCCTTCATCAGCCTGGATAGCTTGACTCCAGTGGTGTGGAGAGCCTGGGACTCACGTCTGAGCTTACCCAGCCCACTCGGGTTGAAAATTGTAAAAAACACAGTTGATGGACAGAATGTAAAACAATGTCATACATTCACCCCAGTACAAGGATCTGGGCCTAAATCCATCGTTTTTTTGCACTCCACACCACCCTGGGTTAGTCACTGGCTATATGCAAATCAGCTCTGACCCTGTGCCTCATGGGAACAGTCCAGTCCGAACTACCAAGCCATGTCTTTCCCAGACCGGAATCAAGCATCCAAGGACCGGTTTCTGGCTATCAGCCTTCATCGGCCTGGATAGCTTGACTCCAGTGGTGTGGAGAGCCTGGGACTCACGTCTGAGCATACCCAGCCCACTCGGGGTAAAAATTGCAAAAAACACAGTTGATGGACAGAATGTAAAACAATGTCATACATTCACCCCAGTACAAGGATCTGGGCCTAAATCCATCATTTTTTTGCAATCCACACCACCCTGGGTTAGACACTGGCTATATGCAAATCAGCTCTGACCCTGTGCCTCATGGGAACATTCCAGTCTGAACTACCAAGCCATGTCTTTCCCAGACCAGAATCAAGCATCCAAGGACCGGTTTCTGGCTATCAGCCTTCATCAGCCTGGATAGCTTGACTCCAGTGGTGTGGAGAGCCTGGGACTCACGTCTGAGCATGCCGAGCCCACTCAGGGTGAAAATTGCAAAAAACACAGTTGATGGACAGAATGTAAAACAATGTCATACATTCACCCCAGTACAAGGATCTGGGCCTAAATCCATCGTTTTTTTGTACTCCACACCACCCTGGGTTAGACAATGGCTATATGCAAATCAGCTCTGACCCTGTGCCTCATGGGAACAGTCCAGTCCGAACTACCAAGCCATGTCTTTCCCAGACCGGAATCAAGCATCCAAGGACCGGTTTCTGGCTATCAGCCTTCATCAGCCTGGATAGCTTGACTCCAGTGGTGTGGAGAGCCTGGGACTCACGTCTGAGCATACCCAGCCCACTCGGGGTGAAAATTGCAAAAAACACAGTTGATGGACAGAATGTAAAACAATGTCATACATTCACCCCAGTATAAGGATCTGGGCCTAAATCCATCGTTTTTTTGCACTCCACACCACCCTGGGTTAGACACTGGCTATATGCAAATCAGCTCTGACCCTGTGCCTCACGGGAACAGTCCAGTCCGAACTACCAAGCCATGTCTTTCCCAGACCGGAATCAAGCATCCAAGGACCGGTTTCTGGCTATCAGCCTTCATCAGCCTGGATAGCTTGACTCCAGTGGTGTGGAGAGCCTGGGACTCACGTCTGAGTATACCCAGCCCACTCGGGGGGAAAATTGCAAAAAACACAGTTGATGGACAGAATGTAAAACAATGTCATACATTCACCCCAGTACAAGGATCTGGGCCTAAATCCATCGTTTTTTTGCACTCCACACCACCCTGGGTTAGACACTGGCTATATGCAAATCAGCTCTGACCCTGTGCCTCATGGGAACAGTCCAGTCCGAACTACCAAGCCATGTCTTTCCCAGACCGGAATCAAGCATCCAAGGACCGGTTTCTGGCTATCAGCCTTCATCAGCCTGGATAGCTTGACTCCAGTGGTGTGGAGAGCCTGGGACTCACGTCTGAGCATACCCAGCCCACTCGGGGTGAAAATTGCAAAAAACACAGTTGATGGACAGAATGTAAAACAATGTCATACATTCACCCCAGTACAAGGATCTGGGCCTAAATCCATCGTTTTTTTGCACTCCACACCACCCTGGGTTAGACACTGGCTATATGCAAATCAGCTCTGACCCTGTGCCTCATGGGAACAGTCCAGTCCGAACTACCAAGCCATGTCTTTCCCAGACCGGAATCAAGCATCCAAGGACCGGTTTCTGGCTATCAGCCTTCATCAGCCTGGATAGCTTGACTCCTGTGGTGTGGAGAGCCTGGGACTCACGTCTGAGCATACCCAGCCCACTCGGGGTGAAAATTGCAAAAAACACAGTTGATGGACAGAATGTAAACAATGTCATACATTCACCCCAGTACAAGGATCTGGGCCTAAATCCATCGTTTTTTTGCACTCCACACCACCCTGGGTTAGACACTGGCTATATGCAAATCAGCTCTGACCCTGTGCCTCATGGGAACAGTCCAGTCCGAACTACCAAGCCATGTCTTTCCCAGACCGGAATCAAGCATCCAAGGACCGGTTTCTGGCTATCAGCCTTCATCAGCCTGGATAGCTTGACTCCAGTGGTGTGGAGAGCCTGGGACTCACTTCTGAGCATACCCAGCCCACTCGGGGTGAAAATTGCAAAAAACACAGTTGATGGACAGAATGTAAAACAATGTCATACATTCACCCCAGTACAAGGATCTGGGCCTAAATCCATCGTTTTTTTGCACTCCACACCACCCTGGGTTAGACACTGGCTATATGCAAATCAGCTCTGACCCTGTGCCTCATGGGAACAGTCCAGTCCGAACTACCAAGCCAGGTCTTTCCCAGACCGGAATCAAGCATCCAAGGACCGGTTTCTGGCTATCAGCCTTCATCAGCCTGGATAGCTTGACTCCAGTGGTGTGGAGAGCCTGGGACTCACGTCTGAGCATACCCAGCCCACTCGGGGTGAAAATTGCAAAAAACACAGTTGATGGACAGAATGTAAAACAATGTCATACATTCACCCCAGTACAAGGATCTGTGCCTAAATCCATCGCTTTTTTTGCTCTCCACACCACCCTGGGTTAGACACTGGCTATATGCTAATCAGCTCTGACCCTGTGCCTCATGGGAACAGTCCAGTCCGAACTACCAAGCCATGTCTTTCCCAGACCGGAATCAAGCATCCAAGGACCGGTTTCTGGCTATCAGCGTTCATCAGCCTGGATAGCTTGACTCCAGTGGTGTGGAGAGCCTGGGACTCACGTCTGATCATACCCAGACCACTCGGGGTGAAAATTGCAAAAAACACAGTTGATGGACAGAATGTAACAATGTCATACATTCACCCCAGTACAAGGATCTGGGCCTAAATCCATCGTTTTTTTGCACTCCACACCACCCTGGGTTAGACACTGGCTATATGCAAATCAGCTCTGACCCTGTGCCTCATGGGAACAGTCCAGTCCGAACTACCAAGCCATGTCTTTCCCAGACCGGAATCAAGCATCCAAGGACCGGTTTCTGGCTATCAGCCTTCATCAGCCTGGATAGCTTGACTCCAGTGGTGTGGAGAGCCTGGGACTCACGTCTGAGCATACCCAGCCCACTCGGGGTGAAAATTGCAAAAAACACAGTTGATGGACAGAATGTAAAACAATGTCATACATTCACCCCAGTACAAGGATCTGGGCCTAAATCCATCGTTTGTTTGCACTCCACACCACCCTTGGTTAGACACTGGCTATATGCAAATCAGCTCTGACCCTGTGCTTCATGGGAACAGTCCAGTCTGAACTACCAAGCCATGTCTTTCCCAGACCGGAATCAAGCATCCAAGGACCGGTTTCTGGCTATCAGCCTTCATCAGCCTGGATAGCTTGACTCCAGTGGTGTGGAGAGCCTGGGACTCACGTCTGAGCATACCCAGCCCACTCGGGGTGAAAATTGCAAAAAACACAGTTGATGGACAGAATGTAAAACAATGTCATACATTCACCCCAGTACAAGGATCTGGGCCTAAATCCATCGTTTTTTTGCACTCCACACCACCCTGGGTTAGACACTGGCTATATGCAAATCAGCTCTGACCCTGTGCCTCATGGGAACAGTCCAGTCCGAACTACCAAGCCATGTCTTTCCCAGACCAGAATCAAGCATCCAAGGACCGGTTTCTGGCTATCAGCCTTCATCAGCCTGGATAGCTTGACTCCAGTGGTGTGGAGAGCCTGGGACTCACGTCTGGTCATACCCAGACCACTCGGGGTGAAAATTGCAAAAAACACAGGTGATGGACAGAATGTAACAATGTCATACATTCACCCCAGTACAAGGATCTGGGCCTAAATCCATCGTTTTTTTGCACTCCACACCACCCTGGGTTAGACACTGGCTATATGCAAATCAGCTCTGACCCTGTGGCTCATGGGAACAGTCCAGTCCGAACTTCCAAGCCATGTCTTTCCCAGACCGGAATCAAGCATCCAAGGACCGGTTTCTGGCTATCAGCCTTCATCAGCCTGGATAGCTTGACTCCAGTGGTGTGGAGAGCCTGGGACTCACGTCTGAGCATACCCAGCCCACTCGGGGTGAAAATTGCAAAAACACAGTTGATGAACAGAATGTAAAACAATGTCATACATTCACCCCAGTACAAGGATCTGGGCCTAAATCCGTTGTTTTTTTGCACTCCACACCACACTGGGTTAGACACTGGCTATATGCAAATCAGCTCTGACCCTGTGCCTCATGGGAACAGTCCAGTCAGAACTACCAAGCCATGTCTTTCCCAGACCGGAATCAGGCATCCAAGGACCGGTTTCTGGCTATCAGCCTTCATCAGCCTGGATAGCTTGACTCCAGTGGTGTGGAGAGCCTGGGACTCACGTCTGAGCATACCCAGCCCACTCGGGGTGAAAATTGCAAAAAACACAGTTGAAGGACAGAATGTAAAACAATGTCATACATTCACCCCAGTACAAGGATCTGGGCCTAAATCCATCGTTTTTTTGCACTCCACACCACCCTGGGTTAGACACTGGCTATATGCAAATCAGCTCTGACCCTGTGCCTCATGGGAACAGTCCAGTCCGAACTACCAAGCCATGTCTTTCCCAGACCGGAATCAAGCATCCAAGGACCGGTTTCTGGCTATCAGCCCTCATCAGCCTGGATAGCTTGACTCCAGTGGTGTGGAGATCCTGGGACTCACGTCTGAGCATACCCAGCCCACTCGGGGTGAAAATTGCAAAAAACACAGTTGATGGACAGAATGTAACAATGTCATACATTCACCCCAGTACAAGGATCTGGGCCTAAATCCATCGTTTTTTTGCACTCCACACCACCCTGGGTTAGACACTGGCTATATGCAAATCAGCTCTGACCCTGTGCCTCATGGGAACAGTCCAGTCCGAACTACCAAGCCATGTCTTTCCCAGACCGGACACAAGCATCCACGGACCGGTTTCTGGCTATCAGCCTTCATCAGCCTGGATAGCTTGACTCCAGTGGTGTGGAGAGCCTGGGACTCACGTCTGAGCATACCCAGCCCACTCGGGGTGAAAATTGCAAAAAACACAGTTGATGGACAGAATGTAAAACAATGTCATACATTCACCCCAGTACAAGGATCTGGGCCTAAATCCATCATGTTTTTTGCACTCCACACCACCCTGAGTTAGACACTGGCTATATGCAAATCAGCTCTGACCCTGTGCCTCACGGGAACAGTCCAGTCCGAACTACCAAGACATGTCTTTCCCAGACCGGAATCAAGCATCCAAGGACCGGTTTCTGGCTATCAGCCTTCATCAGCCTAGATAGCTTGACTCCAGTGGTGTGGAGAGCCTGGGACTCACGTCTGAGCATATCCAGCCCACTCGGGGTGAAAATTGCAAAAAACACAGTTGATGGTTAGAATGTAAAACAATGTCATACATTCACCCCAGTACAATGATCTGGGCCTAAATCCATCGTTTTTTTGCACTCCACACCACCCTGGGTTAGACACTGGCTATATGCAAATCAGCTCTGACCCTGTGCCTCATGGGAACAGTTCAGTCCGAACTACCAAGCCATGTCTCTCCCAGACCGGAATCAAGCATCCAAGGACCGGTTTCTGGCTATCAGCCTTCATCAGCCTGGATTGCTTGACTCCAGTGGTGTGGAGAGCCTGGGACTCACGTCTGAGCATACCCAGCCCACTCGGGGTGAAAATTGCAAAAACACAGTTGATGGACAGAATGTAAAACAATGTCATACATGTACCCCAGTACAAGGATCTGGGCCTAAATCCATCGTTTTTTTGCACTCCACACCACCCTGGGTTAGACACTGGCTATATGCAAATCAGCTCTGACCCTGTGCCTCATGGGAACAGTCCTGTCTGAACTACCAAGCCATGTCTTTCCCAGACCGTGAACTACCAAGCCATGTCTTTCCCAGACCGGAATCAAGCATCCAAGGACCAGTTTCTGGCTATCAGCCTTCATCAGCCTGGATAGCTTGACTCCAGTGGTGTGGAGAGCCTGGGACTCACGTCTGAGCTTACCCAGCCCACTCGGGTTGAAAATTGTAAAAAACACAGTTGATGGACAGAATGTAAAACAATGTCATACATTCACCCCAGTACAAGGATCTGGGCCTAAATCCATCGTTTTTTTGCACTCCACACCACCCTGGGTTAGTCACTGGCTATATGCAAATCAGCTCTGACCCTGTGCCTCATGGGAACAGTCCACTCCGAACTACCAAGCCATGTCTTTCCCAGACCGGAATCAAGCATCCAAGGACCGGTTTCTGGCTATCAGCCTTCATCGGCCTGGATAGCTTGACTCCAGTGGTGTGGAGAGCCTGGGACTCACGTCTGAGCATACCCAGCCCACTCGGGGTAAAAATTGCAAAAAACACAGTTGATGGACAGAATGTAAAACAATGTCATACATTCACCCCAGTACAAGGATCTGGGCCTAAATCCATCATTTTTTTGCAATCCACACCACCCTGGGTTAGACACTGGCTATATGCAAATCAGCTCTGACCCTGTGCCTCATGGGAACAGTCCACTCCGAACTACCAAACCATGTCTTTCCCAGACCGGAATCAAGCATCCAAGGACCGGTTTCTGGCTATCAGCCTTCATCAGCCTGGATAGCTTGACTCCAGTGGTGTGGAGAGCCTGGGACTCACGTCTGAGCATACCCAGCCCACTCGGGGTGAAAATTGCAAAAAGCACAGTTGATGGACAGAATGTAAAACAATGTCATACATTCACCCCAGTACAAGGATCTGGGCCTAAATCCATCGTTTTTTTGCACTCCACACCACCCTGGGTTAGACACTGGCTATATGCAAATCAGCTCTGACCCTGTGCCTCATGGGAACAGTCCAGTCCGAACTACCAAGCCATGTCTTTCCCAGACCGGAATCAAGCATCCAAGGACCGGTTTCTGGCTATCAGCCTTCATCAGCCTGGATAGCTTGACTCCAGTGGTGTGGAGAGCCTGGGACTCACGTCTGAGCATACCCAGCCCACTCGGGGTGAAAATTGCAAAAAACACAGTTGATGGACAGAATGTAAAACAATGTCATACATTCACCCCAGTACAAGGATCTGGGCCTAAATCCATCGTTTTTTTGCACTCCACACCACCCTGGGTTAGACACTGCCTATATGCAAATCAGCTCTGACCCTGTGCCTCATGGGAACATTCCAGTCCGAACTACCAAGCCATGTCTTTCCCAGACCAGAATCAAGCATCCAAGGACCGGTTTCTGGCTATCAGCCTTCATCAGCCTGGATAGCTTGACTCCAGTGGTGTGGAGAGCCTGGGACTCACGTCTGAGCATGCCGAGCCCACTCAGGGTGAAAATTGCAAAAAACACAGTTGATGGACAGAATGTAAAACAATGTCATACATTCACCCCAGTACAAGGATCTGGGCCTAAATCCATCGTTTTTTGTACTCCACACCACCCTGGGTTAGACAATGGCTATATGCAAATCAGCTCTGACCCTGTGCCTCATGGGAACAGTCCAGTCCGAACTACCAAGCCATGTCTTTCCCAGACCGGAATCGAGTATCCAAGGACCGGTTTCTGGCTATCAGCCTTCATCAGCCTGGATAGCTTGACTCCAGTGGTGTGGAGAGCCTGGGACTCACGTCTGAGCATACCCAGCCCACTCGGGGTGAAAATTGCAAAAAACACAGTTGATGGACAGAATGTAAAACAATGTCATACATTCACCCCAGTACAAGGATCTGGGCCTAAATCCATCGTTTTTTTGCACTCCACACCACCCTGGGTTAGACACTGGCTATATGCAAATCAGCTCTGACCCTGTGCCTCATGGGAACAGTCCAGTCCGAACTACCAAGCCATGTCTCTCCCAGACCGGAATCAAGCATCCAAGGACCGGATTCTGGCTATCAGCCTTCATCAGCCTGGATAGCTTGACTCCAGTGGTGTGGAGAGCCTGGGACTCACGTCTGAGCATACCCAGCCCACTCGGGGTGAAAATTGCAAAAAACACAGTTGATGGACAGAATGTAAAACAATGTCATACATTCACCCCAGTACAAGGATCTGGGCCTAAATCCATCGTTTTTTTGCACTCCACACCACCCTGGGTTAGACACTGGCTATATGCAAATCAGCTCTGACCCGGTGCCTCATGGGAACAGTCCAGTCCGAACTACCAAGCCATGTCTTTCCCAGACCGGAATCAAGCATCCAAGGACCGGTTTCTGGCTATCAGCCTTCATCAGCCTGGATAGCTTGACTCCAGTGGTGTGGAGAGCCTGGGACTCACGTCTGAGCATACCCAGCCCACTCGGGGTGAAAATTGCAAAAAACACAGTTGATGGACAGAATGTAAAACAATGTCATACATTCACCCCAGTACAAGGATCTGGGCCTAAATCCATCGTTTTTTTGCACTCCACACCACCCTGGGTTAGACACTGGCTATATGCAAATCAGCTCTGACCCTGTGCCTCATGGGAACAGTCCAGTCCGAACTACCAAGCCAGGTCTTTCCCAGACCAAAATCAAGCATCCAAGGACCTGTTTCTGGCTATCAGCCTTCATCACCCTGGATAGCTTGACTCCAGTGGTGTGGAGAGCCTGGGACTCACGTCTGAGCATACCCAGCCCATTCAAGATGAAAATTGCAAAAAACACAGTTGATGGACAGAATGTAAAACAATGTCATACATTCACCCCAGTACAAGGATCTGGGCCTAAATCCATCGTTTATTTGCACTCCACACCACCCTGGGTTAGACACTGGCTATATGCAAATCAGCTCTGACCCTGTGCCTCATGGGAACAGTCCACTCCGAACTACCAAGCCATGTCTTTCCCAGACCGGAAAAAAGCATCCAAGGACCGGTTTCTGGCTATCAGCCTTCATCAGCCTGGATAGCTTGACTCCAGTGGTGTGGAGAGCCTGGGACTCACGTCTGAGCATGCCGAGCCCACTCGGGGTGAAAATTGCAAAAAACACAGTTGATGGACAGAATGTAAAACAATGTCATACATTCACCCCAGTACAAGGAACTGGGCCTAAATCCATCGTTTTTTTGCACTCCACACCACCCTGGGTTAGACACTGGCTATATGCAAATCAGCTCTGACCCTGTGCCTCATGGGAACAGTCCAGTCCGAACTACCAAGCCATTTCTCTCCCAGACCGGAATCAAGCATCCAAGGACCGATTTCTGGCTATCAGCCTTCATCAGCTTGGATAGCTTGACTCCAGTGGTGTGGAGAGCCTGGGACTCACGTCTGAGCATACCCAGCCCACTCGGGGTGAAAATTGCAAAAAACACAGTTGATGGACAGAATGTAAAACAATGTCATACATTCACCCCAGTACAAGGATCTGGGCCTAAATCCATCGTTTTTTTGCACTCCACACCACTCTGGGTTAGACACTGGCTATATGCAAATCAGCTCTGACCCTGTGCCTCATGGGAACAGTCCAGTCCAAACTACCAAGCCATGTCTTTCCCAGACCGGAATCAAGCATCCAAGGACCGGTTTCTGGCTATCAGCCTTCATCAGCCTGGATAGCTTGACTCTAGTGGTGTGGAGAGCCTGGGACTCACGTCTGAGCATACCCAGCCCACTCGGGGTGAAAATTGCAAAAAACACAGTTGATGGACAGAATGTAAAACAATGTCATACATTCACCCAAGTACATGGATCTGGGCCTAAATCCATCGTTTTTTTGCACTCCACACCACCCTGGGTTAGACACTGGCTATATGCAAATCAGCTCTGACCCTGTGCTTCATGGGAACAGTCCACTCCGAACTACCAAGCCATCTCTTTCCCAGACCGGAATCAAGCATCCAAGGACCGGTTTCTGGCTATCAGCCTTCATCAGCCTGGATAGCTTGACTCCAGTGGTGTGGAGAGCCTGGGACTCACGTCTGAGCATACCCAGCCCACTCGGGGTGAAAATTGCAAAAAACACAGTTGATGGACAGAATGTAAACAATGTCATACATTCACCCCAGTACAAGGATCTGGGCCTAAATCCATCGTTTTTTTGCACTCCACACCACCCTGGGTTAGACACTGGCTATATGCAAATCAGCTCTGACCCTGTGCCTCATGGGAACAGTCCACTCCGAACTACCAAGCCATGTCTTTCCCAGAACGGAATCAAGCATCCAAGGACCGGTTTCTGGCTATCAGCCTTCATCAGCCTGGATAGCTTGACTCCAGTGGTGTGGAGAGCCTGGAACTCACGTCTGAGCATACCCAGCCCACTCGCGGTGAAAATTGCAAAAAACACAGTTGATGGACAGAATGTAAACAATGTCATACATTCACCCCAGTACAAGGATCTGGGCCTAAATCCATCGTTTTTTTGCACTCCACACCACCCTGGGTTAGACACTGGCTATATGCAAATCAGCTCTGACCCTGTGCCTCATGGGAACAGTCCAGTCCGAACTACCAAGCCATGTCTTTCCCAGACCGGAATCAAGCATCCAAGGACCGGTTTCTGGCTATCAGCCTTCATCAGCCTGGATAGCTTGACTCCAGTGGTGTGGAGAGCCTGGGACTCACGTCTGAGCATACCCAGCCCACTCGGGGTGAAAATTGCAAAAAACACAGTTGATGGACAGAATGTAAAACAATGTCATACATTCACCCCAGTACAAGGATCTGGGCCTAAATCCATCGTTTTTTTGCACTCCACACCACCCTGGGTTAGACACTGGCTATATGCAAATCAGCTCTGACCCTGTGCCTCATGGGAACAGTCCAGTTCGAACTACCAAGCCAGGTCTTTCCCAGACCAAAATCAAGCATCCAAGGACCTGTTTCTGGCTATCAGCCTTCATCACCCTGGATAGCTTGACTCCAGTGGTGTGGAGAGCCTGGGACTCACGTCTGAGCATACCCAGCCCATTCAAGGTGAAAATTGCAAAAAACACAGTTGATGGACAGAATGTAAAACAATGTCATACATTCACCCCAGTACAAGGATCTGGGCCTAAATCCATCGTTTATTTGCACTCCACACCACCCTGGGTTAGACACTGGCTATATGCAAATCAGCTCTGACCCTGTGCCTCATGGGAACAGTCCACTCCGAACTACCAAGCCATGTCTTTCCCAGACCGGAATCAAGCATCCAAGGACCGGTTTCTGGCTATCAGCCTTCATCAGCCTGGATAGCTTGACTCCAGTGGTGTGGAGAGCCTGGGACTCACGTCTGAGCATGCCGAGCCCACTCGGGGTGAAAATTGCAAAAAACACAGTTGATGGACAGAATGTAAAACAATGTCATACATTCACCCCAGTACAAGGAACTGGGCCTAAATCCATCGTTTTTTTGCACTCCACACCACCCTGGGTTAGACACTGGCTATATGCAAATCAGCTCTGACCCTGTGCCTCATGGGAACAGTCCAGTCCGAACTACCAAGCCATGTCTCTCCCAGACCGGAATCAAGCATCCAAGGACCGATTTCTGGCTATCAGCCTTCATCAGCTTGGATAGCTTGACTCCAGTGGTGTGGAGAGCCTGGGACTCACGTCTGAGCATACCCAGCCCACTCGGGGTGAAAATTGCAAAAAACACAGTTGATGGACAGAATGTAAAACAATGTCATACATTCACCCCAGTACAAGGATCTGGGCCTAAATCCATCGTTTTTTTGCACTCCACACCACTCTGGGTTAGACACTGGCTATATGCAAATCAGCTCTGACCCTGTGCCTCATGGGAACAGTCCAGTCCAAACTACCAAGCCATGTCTTTCCCAGACCGGAATCAAGCATCCAAGGACCGGTTTCTGGCTATCAGCCTTCATCAGCCTGGATAGCTTGACTCTAGTGGTGTGGAGAGCCTGGGACTCACGTCTGAGCATACCCAGCCCACTCGGGGTGAAAATTGCAAAAAACACAGTTGATGGACAGAATGTAAAACAATGTCATACATTCACCCCAGTACAAGGATCTGGGCCTAAATCCATCGTTTTTTTGCACTCCACACCACCCTGGGTTAGACACTGGCTATATGCAAATCAGCTCTGACCCTGTGCTTCATGGGAACAGTCCACTCCGAACTACCAAGCCATCTCTTTCCCAGACCGGAATCAAGCATCCAAGGACCGGTTTCTGGCTATCAGCCTTCATCAGCCTGGATGGCTTGACTCCAGTGGTGTGGAGAGCCTGGGACTCACGTCTGAGCATACCCAGCCCACTCGGGGTGAAAATTGCAAAAAACACAGTTGATGGACAGAATGTAAACAATGTCATACATTCACCCCAGTACAAGGATCTGGGCCTAAATCCATCGTTTTTTTGCACTCCACACCACCCTGGGTTAGACACTGGCTATATGCAAATCAGCTCTGTCCCTGTGCCTCATGGGAACAGTCCACTCCGAACTACCAAGCCATGTCTTTCCCAGAACGGAATCAAGCATCCAAGGACCGGTTTCTGGCTATCAGCCTTCATCAGCCTGGATAGCTTGACTCCAGTGGTGTGGAGAGCCTGGAACTCACGTCTGAGCATACCCAGCCCACTCGCGGTGAAAATTGCAAAAAACACAGTTGATGGACAGAATGTAAACAATGTCATACATTCACCCCAGTACAAGGATCTGGGCCTAAATCCATCGTTTTTTTGCACTCCACACCACCCTGGGTTAGACACTGGCTATATGCAAATCAGCTCTGACCCTGTGCCTCATGGGAACAGTCCAGTCCGAACTACCAAGCCATGTCTTTCCCAGACCGGAATCAAGCATCCAAGGACCGGTTTCTGGCTATCAGCCTTCATCAGCCTGGATAGCTTGACTCCAGTGGTGTGGAGAGCCTGGGACTCACGTCTGAGCATACCCAGCCCACTCGCGGTGAAAATTGCAAAAAACACAGTTGATGGACAGAATGTAAAACAATGTCATACATTCACCCCAGTACAAGGATCTGGGCCTAAATCCATCGTTTTTTTGCACTCCACACCACCCTGGGTTAGACACTGGCTATATGCAATTCAGCTCTGACCCTGTGCCTCATGGGAACAGTCCAGTCCGAACTACCAAGCCGTGTCTTTCCCAGACCGGAATCAAGCATCCAAGGACCGGTTTCTGGCTATCAGCCTTCATCAGCCTGGATAGCTTGACTCCAGTGGTGTGGAGAGCCTGGGACTCACGTCTGAGCATACCCAGCCCACTCGGGGTGAAAATTGCAAAAAACACAGTTGATGGACAGAATGTAAAACAATGTCATACATTCACCCCAGTACAAGGATCTGGGCCTAAATCCATCGTTTTTTTGCACTCCACACCACCCTGGGTTAGACACTGGCTATATGCAAATCAGCTCTGACCCTGTGCCTCATGGGAACAGTCCAGTCCGAACTACCAAGCCATGTCTTTCCCAGACCGGAATCAAGCATCCAAGGACCGGTTTCTGGCTATCAGCCTTCATCAGCCTGGATAGCTTGACTCCAGTGGTGTGGAGAGCCTGGGACTCACGTCTGAGCATACCCAGCCCACTCGCGGTGAAAATTGCAAAAAACACAGTTGATGGACAGAATGTAAAACAATGTCATACATTCACCCCAGTACAAGGATCTGGGCCTAAATCCATCGTTTTTTTGCACTCCACACCACCCTGGGTTAGACACTGGCTATATGCAAATCAGCTCTGACCCTGTGCCTCATGGGAACAGTCCAGTCCGAACTACCAAGCCATGTCTTTCCCAGACCGGAATCAAGCATCCAAGGACCGGTTTCTGGCTATCAGCCTTCATCAGCCTGGATAGCTTGACTCCAGTGGTGTGGAGAGCCTGGGACTCACGTCTGAGCATACCCAGCCCACTCGGGGTGAAAATTGCAAAAAACACAGTTGATGGACAGAATGTAAAACAATGTCATACATTCACCCCAGTACAAGGATCTGGGCCTAAATCCATCGTTTTTTTGCACTCCACACCACCCTGGGTTAGACACTGCCTATATGCAAATCAGCTCTGACCCTGTGCCTCATGGGAACATTCCAGTCCGAACTACCAAGCCATGTCTTTCCCAGACCAGAATCAAGCATCCAAGGACCGGTTTCTGGCTATCAGCCTTCATCAGCCTGGATAGCTTGACTCCAGTGGTGTGGAGAGCCTGGGACTCACGTCTGAGCATGCCGAGCCCACTCAGGGTGAAAATTGCAAAAAACACAGTTGATGGACAGAATGTAAAACAATGTCATACATTCACCCCAGTACAAGGATCTGGGCCTAAATCCATCGTTTTTTTGTACTCCACACCACCCTGGGTTAGACAATGGCTATATGCAAATCAGCTCTGACCCTGTGCCTCATGGGAACAGTCCAGTCCGAACTACCAAGCCATGTCTTTCCCAGACCGGAATCAAGCATCCAAGGACCGGTTTCTGGCTATCAGCCTTCATCAGCCTGGATAGCTTGACTCCAGTGGTGTGGAGAGCCTGGGACTCACGTCTGAGCATACCCAGCCCACTCGGGGTGAAAATTGCAAAAAACACAGTTGATGGACAGAATGTAAAACAATGTCATACATTCACCCCAGTACAAGGATCTGGGCCTAAATCCATCGTTTTTTTGCACTCCACACCACCCTGGGTTAGACACTGGCTATATGCAAATCAGCTCTGACCCTGTGCCTCACGGGAACAGTCCAGTCCGAACTACCAAGCCATGTCTTTCCCAGACCGGAATCAAGCATCCAAGGACCGGTTTCTGGCTATCAGCCTTCATCAGCCTAGATAGCTTGACTCCAGTGGTGTGGAGAGCCTGGGACTCACGTCTGAGCATATCCAGCCCACTCGGGGTGAAAATTGCAAAAAACACAGTTGATGGTTAGAATGTAAAACAATGTCATACATTCACCCCAGTACAATGATCTGGGCCTAAATCCATCGTTTTTTTGCACTCCACACCACCCTGGGTTAGACACTGGCTATATGCAAATCAGCTCTGACCCTGTGCCTCATGGGAACAGTTCAGTCCGAACTACCAAGCCATGTCTCTCCCAGACCGGAATCAAGCATCCAAGGACCGGTTTCTGGCTATCAGCCTTCATCAGCCTGGATTGCTTGACTCCAGTGGTGTGGAGAGCCTGGGATTCACGTCTGAGCATACCCAGCCCACTCGGGGTGAAAATTGCAAAAACACAGTTGATGGACAGAATGTAAAACAATGTCATACATTCACCCCAGTACAAGGATCTGGGCCTAAATCCATCGTTTTTTTGCACTCCACACCACCCTGGGTTAGACACTGGCTATATGCAAATCAGCTCTGACCCTGTGCCTCATGGGAACAGTCCTGTCTGAACTACCAAGCCATGTCTTTCCCAGACCGTGAACTACCAAGCCATGTCTTTCCCAGACCGGAATCAAGCATCCAAGGACCGGTTTCTGGCTATCAGCCTTCATCAGCCTGGATAGCTTGACTCTAGTGGTGTGGAGAGCCTGGGACTCACGTCTGAGCATACCCAGCCCACTCGGGGTGAAAATTGTAAAAAACACAGTTGATGGACAGAATGTAAAACAATGTCATACATTCACCCCAGTACAAGGATCTGGGCCTAAATCCATCGTTTTTTTGCACTCCACACCACCCTGGGTTAGACACTGGCTATATGCAAATCAGCTCTGACCCTGTGCCTCATGGGAACAGTCCAGTCCGAACTACCAAGCCATGTCTTTCCCAGACCGGAATCAAGCATCCAAGGACCGGTTTCTGGCTATCAGCCTTCATCAGCCTGGATAGCTTGACTCCAGTGGTGTGGAGAGCCTGGGACTCACGTCTGAGCATGCCGAGCCCACTCAGGGTGAAAATTGCAAAAAACACAGTTGATGGACAGAATGTAAAACAATGTCATACATTCACCCCAGTACAAGGATCTGGGCCTAAATCCATCGTTTTTTTGTACTCCACACCACCCTGGGTTAGACACTGGCTATATGCAAATCAGCTCTGACCCTGTGCCTCATGGGAACAGTCCAGTCCGAACTACCAAGCCATGTCTCTCCCAGACCGGAATCAAGCATCCAAGGACCGATTTCTGGCTATCAGCCTTCATCAGCCTGGATAGCTTGACTCCAGTGGTGTGGAGAGCCTGGGACTCACGTCTGAGCATACCCAGCCCACTCGGGGTGAAAATTGCAAAAAACACAGTTGATGGACAGAATGTAAAGCAATGTCATACATTCACCCCAGTACAAGGATCTGGGCCTAAATCCATCGTTTTTTTGCACTCCACACCACCCTGGGTTAGACACTGGCTATATGCAAATCAGCTCAGACCCTGTGCCTCATGGGAACAGTCCAGTCCAAACTACCAAGCCATGTCTTTCCCAGACCGGAATCAAGCATCCAAGGACCGGTTTCTGGCTATCAGCCTTCATCAGCCTGGATAGCTTGACTCTAGTGGTGTGGAGAGCCTGGGACTCACGTCTGAGCATACCCAGCCCACTCGGGGTGAAAATTGCAAAAAACACAGTTGATGGACAGAATGTAAAACAATGTCATACATTCACCCCAGTACAAGGATCTGGGCCTAAATCCATCGTTTTTTTGCACTTCACACCACCCTGGGTTAGACACTGGCTATATGCAAATCAGCTCTGACCCTGTGCTTCATGGGAACAGTCCACTCCGAACTACCAAGCCATGTCTTTCCCAGACCGGAATCAAGCATCCAAGGACCGGTTTCTGGCTATCAGCCTTCATCAGCCTGGATAGCTTGACTCCAGTGGTGTGGAGAGCCTGGGACTCACGTCTGAGCATACCCAGCCCACTCGGGGTGAAAATTGCAAAAAACACAGTTGATGGACAGAATGTAAACAATGTCATACATTCACCCCAGTACAAGGATCTGGGCCTAAATCCATCATTTTTTTGCACTCCACACCACCCTGGGTTAGACACTGGCTATATGCAAATCAGCTCTGACCCTGTGCCTCATGGGAACAGTCCACTCCGAACTACCAAGCCATGTCTTTCCCAGAACGGAATCAAGCATCCAAGGACCGGTTTCTGGCTATCAGCCTTCATCAGCCTGGATAGCTTGACTCCAGTGGTGTGGAGAGCCTGGAACTCACATCTGAGCATACCCAGCCACTCGCGGTGAAAATTGCAAAAAACACAGTTGATGGACAGAATGTAAACAATGTCATACATTCACCCCAGTACAAGGATCTGGGCCTAAATCCATCGTTTTTTTGCACTCCACACCACCCTGGGTTAGACACTGGCTATATGCAAATCAGCTCTGACCCTGTGCCTCATGGGAACAGTCCAGTCCGAACTACCAAGCCATGTCTTTCCCAGACCGGAATCAAGCATCCAAGGACCGGTTTCTGGCTATCAGCCTTCATCAGCCTGGATAGCTTGACTCCAGTGGTGTGGAGAGCCTGGGACTCACGTCTGAGCATACCCAGCCCACTCGCGGTGAAAAGTGCAAAAAACACAGTTGATGGACAGAATGTAAAACAATGTCATACATTCACCCCAGTACAAGGATCTGGGCCTAAATCCATCGTTTTTTTGCACTCCACACCACCCTGGGTTAGACACTGGCTATATGCAAATCAGCTCTGACCCTGTGCCTCATGGGAACAGTCCAGTCCGAACTACCAAGCCATGTCTTTCCCAGACCGGAATCAAGCATCCAAGGACCGGTTTCTGGCTATCAGCCTTCATCAGCCTGGATAGCTTGACTCCAGTGGTGTGGAGAGCCTGGGACTCACGTCTGAGCATACCCAGCCCACTCGGGGTGAAAATTGCAAAAAACACAGTTGATGGACAGAATGTAAAACAATGTCATACATTCACCCCAGTACAAGGATCTGGGCCTAAATCCATCGTTTTTTTTGCACTCCACACCACCCTGGGTTAGACACTGCCTATATGCAAATCAGCTCTGACCCTGTGCCTCATGGGAACATTCCAGTCCGAACTACCAAGCCATGTCTTTCCCAGACCAGAATCAAGCATCCAAGGACCGGTTTCTGGCTATCAGCCTTCATCAGCCTGGATAGCTTGACTCCAGTGGTGTGGAGAGCCTGGGACTCACGTCTGAGCATGCCGAGCCCACTCAGGGTGAAAATTGCAAAAAACACAGTTGATGGACAGAATGTAAAACAATGTCATACATTCACCCCAGTACAAGGATCTGGGCCTAAATCCATCGTTTTTTTGTACTCCACACCACCCTGGGTTAGACAATGGCTATATGCAAATCAGCTCTGACCCTGTGCCTCATGGGAACAGTCCAGTCCGAACTACCAAGCCATGTCTTTCCCAGACCGGAATCAAGCATCCAAGGACCGGTTTCTGGCTATCAGCCTTCATCAGCCTGGATAGCTTGACTCCAGTGGTGTGGAGAGCCTGGGACTCACGTCTGAGCATACCCAGCCCACTCGGGGTGAAAATTGCAAAAAACACAGTTGATGGACAGAATGTAAAACAATGTCATACATTCACCCCAGTACAAGGATCTGGGCCTAAATCCATCGTTTTTTTGCACTCCACACCACCCTGGGTTAGACACTGGCTATATGCAAATCAGCTCAGACCCTGTGCCTCATGGGAACAGTCCAGTCCAAACTACCAAGCCATGTCTTTCCCAGACCGGAATCAAGCATCCAAGGACCGGTTTCTGGCTATCAGCCTTCATCAGCCTGGATAGCTTGACTCTAGTGGTGTGGAGAGCCTGGGACTCACGTCTGAGCATACCCAGCCCACTCGGGGTGAAAATTGCAAAAAACACAGTTGATGGACAGAATGTAAAACAATGTCATACATTCACCCCAGTACAAGGATCTGGGCCTAAATCCATCGTTTTTTTGCACTCCACACCACCCTGGGTTAGACACTGGCTATATGCAAATCAGCTCTGACCCTGTGCTTCATGGGTACAGTCCACTCCGAACTACCAAGCCATGTCTTTCCCAGACCGGAATCAAGCATCCAAGGACCGGTTTCTGGCTATCAGCCTTCATCAGCCTGGATAGCTTGACTCCAGTGGTGTGGAGAGCCTGGGACTCACGTCTGAGCATACCCAGCCCACTCGGGGTGAAAATTGCAAAAAACACAGTTGATGGACAGAATGTAAACAATGTCATACATTCACCCCAGTACAAGGATCTGGGCCTAAATCCATCGTTTTTTTGCACTCCACACCACCCTGGGTTAGACACTGGCTATATGCAAATCAGCTCTGACCCTGTGCCTCATGGGAACAGTCCAGTCCGAACTACCAAGCCATGTCTTTCCCAGACCGGAATCAAGCATCCAAGGACCGGTTTCTGGCTATCAGCCTTCATCAGCCTGGATAGCTTGACTCCAGTGGTGTGGAGAGCCTGGGACTCACGTCTGAGCATACCCAGCCCACTCGCGGTGAAAATTGCAAAAAACACAGTTGATGGACAGAATGTAAAACAATGTCATACATTCACCCCAGTACAAGGATCTGGGCCTAAATCCATCGTTTTTTTGCACTCCACACCACCCTGGGTTAGACACTGGCTATATGCAAATCAGCTCTGACCCTGTGCCTCATGGGAACAGTCCAGTCCGAACTACCAAGCCATGTCTTTCCCAGACCGGAATCAAGCATCCAAGGACCGGTTTCTGGCTATCAGCCTTCATCAGCCTGGATAGCTTGACTCCAGTGGTGTGGAGAGCCTGGGACTCACGTCTGAGCATACCCAGCCCACTCGGGGTGAAAATTGCAAAAAACACAGTTGATGGACAGAATGTAAAACAATGTCATACATTCACCCCAGTACAAGGATCTGGGCCTAAATCCATCGTTTTTTTTGCACTCCACACCACCCTGGGTTAGACACTGCCTATATGCAAATCAGCTCTGACCCTGTGCCTCATGGGAACATTCCAGTCCGAACTACCAAGCCATGTCTTTCCCAGACCAGAATCAAGCATCCAAGGACCGGTTTCTGGCTATCAGCCTTCATCAGCCTGGATAGCTTGACTCCAGTGGTGTGGAGAGCCTGGGACTCACGTCTGAGCATGCCGAGCCCACTCAGGGTGAAAATTGCAAAAAACACAGTTGATGGACAGAATGTAAAACAATGTCATACATTCACCCCAGTACAAGGATCTGGGCCTAAATCCATCGTTTTTTTGTACTCCACACCACCCTGGGTTAGACAATGGCTATATGCAAATCAGCTCTGACCCTGTGCCTCATGGGAACAGTCCAGTCCGAACTACCAAGCCATGTCTTTCCCAGACCGGAATCAAGCATCCAAGGACCGGTTTCTGGCTATCAGCCTTCATCAGCCTGGATAGCTTGACTCCAGTGGTGTGGAGAGCCTGGGACTCACGTCTGAGCATACCCAGCCCACTCGGGGTGAAAATTGCAAAAAACACAGTTGATGGACAGAATGTAAAACAATGTCATACATTCACCCCAGTACAAGGATCTGGGCCTAAATCCATCGTTTTTTTGCACTCCACACCACCCTGGGTTAGACACTGGCTATATGCAAATCAGCTCAGACCCTGTGCCTCATGGGAACAGTCCAGTCCAAACTACCAAGCCATGTCTTTCCCAGACCGGAATCAAGCATCCAAGGACCGGTTTCTGGCTATCAGCCTTCATCAGCCTGGATAGCTTGACTCTAGTGGTGTGGAGAGCCTGGGACTCACGTCTGAGCATACCCAGCCCACTCGGGGTGAAAATTGCAAAAAACACAGTTGATGGACAGAATGTAAAACAATGTCATACATTCACCCCAGTACAAGGATCTGGGCCTAAATCCATCGTTTTTTTGCACTCCACACCACCCTGGGTTAGACACTGGCTATATGCAAATCAGCTCTGACCCTGTGCTTCATGGGTACAGTCCACTCCGAACTACCAAGCCATGTCTTTCCCAGACCGGAATCAAGCATCCAAGGACCGGTTTCTGGCTATCAGCCTTCATCAGCCTGGATAGCTTGACTCCAGTGGTGTGGAGAGCCTGGGACTCACGTCTGAGCATACCCAGCCCACTCGGGGTGAAAATTGCAAAAAACACAGTTGATGGACAGAATGTAAACAATGTCATACATTCACCCCAGTACAAGGATCTGGGCCTAAATCCATCGTTTTTTTGCACTCCACACCACCCTGGGTTAGACACTGGCTATATGCAAATCAGCTCTGACCCTGTGCCTCATGGGAACAGTCCACTCCGAACTACCAAGCCATGTCTTTCCCAGAACGGAATCAAGCATCCAAGGACCGGTTTCTGGCTATCAGCCTTCATCAGCCTGGATAGCTTGACTCCAGTGGTGTGGAGAGCCTGGAACTCACGTCTGAGCATACCCAGCCACTCGCGGTGAAAATTGCAAAAAACACAGTTGATGGACAGAATGTAAACAATGTCATACATTCACCCCAGTACAAGGATCTGGGCCTAAATCCATCGTTTTTTTGCACTCCACACCACCCTGGGTTAGACACTGGCTATATGCAAATCAGCTCTGACCCTGTGCCTCATGGGAACAGTCCAGTCCGAACTACCAAGCCATGTCTTTCCCAGACCGGAATCAAGCATCCAAGGACCGGTTTCTGGCTATCAGCCTTCATCAGCCTGGATAGCTTGACTCCAGTGGTGTGGAGAGCCTGGGACTCACGTCTGAGCATACCCAGCCCACTCGCGGTGAAAATTGCAAAAAACACAGTTGATGGACAGAATGTAAAACAATGTCATACATTCACCCCAGTACAAGGATCTGGGCCTAAATCCATCGTTTTTTTGCACTCCACACCACCCTGGGTTAGACACTGGCTATATGCAAATCAGCTCTGACCCTGTGCCTCATGGGAACAGTCCAGTCCGAACTACCAAGCCATGTCTTTCCCAGACCGGAATCAAGCATCCAAGGACCGGTTTCTGGCTATCAGCCTTCATCAGCCTGGATAGCTTGACTCCAGTGGTGTGGAGAGCCTGGGACTCACGTCTGAGCATACCCAGCCCACTCGGGGTGAAAATTGCAAAAAACACAGTTGATGGACAGAATGTAAAACAATGTCATACATTCACCCCAGTACAAGGATCTGGGCCTAAATCCATCGTTTTTTTTGCACTCCACACCACCCTGGGTTAGACACTGCCTATATGCAAATCAGCTCTGACCCTGTGCCTCATGGGAACATTCCAGTCCGAACTACCAAGCCATGTCTTTCCCAGACCAGAATCAAGCATCCAAGGACCGGTTTCTGGCTATCAGCCTTCATCAGCCTGGATAGCTTGACTCCAGTGGTGTGGAGAGCCTGGGACTCACGTCTGAGCATGCCGAGCCCACTCAGGGTGAAAATTGCAAAAAACACAGTTGATGGACAGAATGTAAAACAATGTCATACATTCACCCCAGTACAAGGATCTGGGCCTAAATCCATCGTTTTTTTGTACTCCACACCACCCTGGGTTAGACAATGGCTATATGCAAATCAGCTCTGACCCTGTGCCTCATGAGAACAGTCCAGTCCGAACTACCAAGCCATGTCTTTCCCAGACCGGAATCAAGCATCCAAGGACCGGTTTCTGGCTATCAGCCTTCATCAGCCTGGATAGCTTGACTCCAGTGGTGTGGAGAGCCTGGGACTCACGTCTGAGCATACCCAGCCCACTCGGGGTGAAAATTGCAAAAAACACAGTTGATGGACAGAATGTAAAACAATGTCATACATTCACCCCAGTACAAGGATCTGGGCCTAAATCCATCGTTTTTTTGCACTCCACACCACCCTGGGTTAGACACTGGCTATATGCAAATCAGCTCTGACCCTGTGCCTCACGGGAACAGTCCAGTCCGAACTACCAAGCCATGTCTTTCCCAGACCGGAATCAAGCATCCAAGGACCGGTTTCTGGCTATCAGCCTTCATCAGCCTAGATAGCTTGACTCCAGTGGTGTGGAGAGCCTGGGACTCACGTCTGAGCATATCCAGCCCACTCGGGGTGAAAATTGCAAAAAACACAGTTGATGGTTAGAATGTAAAACAATGTCATACATTCACCCCAGTACAATGATCTGGGCCTAAATCCATCGTTTTTTTGCACTCCACACCACCCTGGGTTAGACACTGGCTATATGCAAATCAGCTCTGACCCTGTGCCTCATGGGAACAGTTCAGTCCGAACTACCAAGCCATGTCTCTCCCAGACCGGAATCAAGCATCCAAGGACCGGTTTCTGGCTATCAGCCTTCATCAGCCTGGATTGCTTGACTCCAGTGGTGTGGAGAGCCTGGGATTCACGTCTGAGCATACCCAGCCCACTCGGGGTGAAAATTGCAAAAACACAGTTGATGGACAGAATGTAAAACAATGTCATACATTCACCCCAGTACAAGGATGTGGGCCTAAATCCATCGTTTTTTTGCACTCCACACCACCCTGGGGTAGACACTGGCTATATGCAAATCAGCTCTGACCCTGTGCCTCATGGGAACAGTCCTGTCTGAACTACCAAGCCATGTCTTTCCCAGACCGTGACCTACCAAGCCATGTCTTTCCCAGACCGGAATCAAGCATCCAAGGACCAGTTTCTGGCTATCAGCCTTCATCAGCCTGGATAGCTTGACTCCAGTGGTGTGGAGAGCCTGGGACTCACGTCTGAGCTTACCCAGCCCACTCGGGTTGAAAATTGTAAAAAACACAGTTGATGGACAGAATGTAAAACAATGTCATACATTCACCCCAGTACAAGGATCTGGGCCTAAATCCATCGTTTTTTTGCACTCCACACCACCCTGGGTTAGACACTGGCTATATGCAAATCAGCTCTGACCCTGTGCCTCATGGGAACAGTCCACTCTGAACTACCAAGCCATGTCTTTCCCAGACCGGAATCAAGCATCCAAGGACCGGTTTCTGGCTATCAGCCTTCATCAGCCTGGATAGCTTGACTCCAGTGGTGTGGAGAGCCTGGGACTCACGTCTGAGCATACCCAGCCCACTCGGGGTGAAAATTGCAAAAAACACAGTTGATGGACAGAATGTAAAACAATGTCATACATTCACCCCAGTACAAGGATCTGGGCCTAAATCCATCGTTTTTTTGCACTCCACACCACCCTGGGTTAGACACTGGCTATATGCAAATCAGCTCAGACCCTGTGCCTCATGGGAACAGTCCAGTCCAAACTACCAAGCCATGTCTTTCCCAGACCGGAATCAAGCATCCAAGGACCGGTTTCTGGCTATCAGCCTTCATCAGCCTGGATAGCTTGACTCTAGTGGTGTGGAGAGCCTGGGACTCACGTCTGAGCATACCCAGCCCACTCGGGGTGAAAATTGCAAAAAACACAGTTGATGGACAGAATGTAAAACAATGTCATACATTCACCCCAGTACAAGGATCTGGGCCTAAATCCATCGTTTTTTTGCACTCCACACCACCCTGGGTTAGACACTGGCTATATGCAAATCAGCTCTGACCCTGTGCTTCATGGGTACAGTCCACTCCGAACTACCAAGCCATGTCTTTCCCAGACCGGAATCAAGCATCCAAGGACCGGTTTCTGGCTATCAGCCTTCATCAGCCTGGATAGCTTGACTCCAGTGGTGTGGAGAGCCTGGGACTCACGTCTGAGCATACCCAGCCCACTCGGGGTGAAAATTGCAAAAAACACAGTTGATGGACAGAATGTAAACAATGTCATACATTCACCCCAGTACAAGGATCTGGGCCTAAATCCATCGGTTTTTTGCACTCCACACCACCCTGGGTTAGACACTGGCTATATGCAAATCAGCTCTGACCCTGTGCCTCATGGGAACAGTCCACTCCGAACTACCAAGCCATGTCTTTCCCAGAACGGAATCAAGCATCCAAGGACCGGTTTCTGGCTATCAGCCTTCATCAGCCTGGATAGCTTGACTCCAGTGGTGTGGAGAGCCTGGAACTCACGTCTGAGCATACCCAGCCACTCGCGGTGAAAATTGCAAAAAACACAGTTGATGGACAGAATGTAAACAATGTCATACATTCACCCCAGTACAAGGATCTGGGCCTAAATCCATCGTTTTTTTGCACTCCACACCACCCTGGGTTAGACACTGGCTATATGCAAATCAGCTCTGACCCTGTGCCTCATGGGAACAGTCCAGTCCGAACTACCAAGCCATGTCTTTCCCAGACCGGAATCAAGCATCCAAGGACCGGTTTCTGGCTATCAGCCTTCATCCGCCTGGATAGCTTGACTCCAGTGGTGTGGAGAGCCTGGGACTCACGTCTGAGCATACCCAGCCCACTCGCGGTGAAAATTGCAAAAAACACAGTTGATGGACAGAATGTAAAACAATGTCATACATTCACCCCAGTACAAGGATCTGGGCCTAAATCCATCGTTTTTTTGCACTCCACACCACCCTGGGTTAGACACTGGCTATATGCAAATCAGCTCTGACCCTGTGCCTCATGGGAACAGTCCAGTCCGAACTACCAAGCCATGTCTTTCCCAGACCGGAATCAAGCATCCAAGGACCGGTTTCTGGCTATCAGCCTTCATCAGCCTGGATAGCTTGACTCCAGTGGTGTGGAGAGCCTGGGACTCACGTCTGAGCATACCCAGCCCACTCGGGGTGAAAATTGCAAAAAACACAGTTGATGGACAGAATGTAAAACAATGTCATACATTCACCCCAGTACAAGGATCTGGGCCTAAATCCATCGTTTTTTTTGCACTCCACACCACCCTGGGTTAGACACTGCCTATATGCAAATCAGCTCTGACCCTGTGCCTCATGGGAACATTCCAGTCCGAACTACCAAGCCATGTCTTTCCCAGACCAGAATCAAGCATCCAAGGACCGGTTTCTGGCTATCAGCCTTCATCAGCCTGGATAGCTTGACTCCAGTGGTGTGGAGAGCCTGGGACTCACGTCTGAGCATGCCGAGCCCACTCAGGGTGAAAATTGCAAAAAACACAGTTGATGGACAGAATGTAAAACAATGTCATACATTCACCCCAGTACAAGGATCTGGGCCTAAATCCATCGTTTTTTTGTACTCCACACCACCCTGGGTTAGACAATGGCTATATGCAAATCAGCTCTGACCCTGTGCCTCATGAGAACAGTCCAGTCCGAACTACCAAGCCATGTCTTTCCCAGACCGGAATCAAGCATCCAAGGACCGGTTTCTGGCTATCAGCCTTCATCAGCCTGGATAGCTTGACTCCAGTGGTGTGGAGAGCCTGGGACTCACGTCTGAGCATACCCAGCCCACTCGGGGTGAAAATTGCAAAAAACACAGTTGATGGACAGAATGTAAAACAATGTCATACATTCACCCCAGTACAAGGATCTGGGCCTAAATCCATCGTTTTTTTGCACTCCACACCACCCTGGGTTAGACACTGGCTATATGCAAATCAGCTCTGACCCTGTGCCTCACGGGAACAGTCCAGTCCGAACTACCAAGCCATGTCTTTCCCAGACCGGAATCAAGCATCCAAGGACCGGTTTCTGGCTATCAGCCTTCATCAGCCTAGATAGCTTGACTCCAGTGGTGTGGAGAGCCTGGGACTCACGTCTGAGCATATCCAGCCCACTCGGGGTGAAAATTGCAAAAAACACAGTTGATGGTTAGAATGTAAAACAATGTCATACATTCACCCCAGTACAATGATCTGGGCCTAAATCCATCGTTTTTTTGCACTCCACACCACCCTGGGTTAGACACTGGCTATATGCAAATCAGCTCTGACCCTGTGCCTCATGGGAACAGTTCAGTCCGAACTACCAAGCCATGTCTCTCCCAGACCGGAATCAAGCATCCAAGGACCGGTTTCTGGCTATCAGCCTTCATCAGCCTGGATTGCTTGACTCCAGTGGTGTGGAGAGCCTGGGATTCACGTCTGAGCATACCCAGCCCACTCGGGGTGAAAATTGCAAAAACACAGTTGATGGACAGAATGTAAAACAATGTCATACATTCACCCCAGTACAAGGATGTGGGCCTAAATCCATCGTTTTTTTGCACTCCACACCACCCTGGGGTAGACACTGGCTATATGCAAATCAGCTCTGACCCTGTGCCTCATGGGAACAGTCCTGTCTGAACTACCAAGCCATGTCTTTCCCAGACCGTGACCTACCAAGCCATGTCTTTCCCAGACCGGAATCAAGCATCCAAGGACCAGTTTCTGGCTATCAGCCTTCATCAGCCTGGATAGCTTGACTCCAGTGGTGTGGAGAGCCTGGGACTCACGTCTGAGCTTACCCAGCCCACTCGGGTTGAAAATTGTAAAAAACACAGTTGATGGACAGAATGTAAAACAATGTCATACATTCACCCCAGTACAAGGATCTGGGCCTAAATCCATCGTTTTTTTGCACTCCACACCACCCTGGGTTAGACACTGGCTATATGCAAATCAGCTCTGACCCTGTGCCTCATGGGAACAGTCCACTCCGAACTACCAAGCCATGTCTTTCCCAGACCGGAATCAAGCATCCAAGGACCGGTTTCTGGCTATCAGCCTTCATCAGCCTGGATAGCTTGACTCCAGTGGTGTGGAGAGCCTGGGACTCACGTCTGAGCATACCCAGCCCACTCGGGGTGAAAATTGCAAAAAACACAGTTGATGGACAGAATGTAAAACAATGTCATACATTCACCCCAGTACAAGGATCTGGACCTAAATCCATCGTTATTTTGCACTCCACACCACCCTGGGTTAGACACTGGCTATATGCAAATCAGCTCCGACCCTGTGCCTCATGGGAACAGTCCAGTCCGAACTACCAAGCCATGTCCCTCCCAGACCGGAATCAAGCATCCAAGGACCGGTTTCTGGCTATCAGCCTTCATCAGCCTGGATAGCTTGACTCCAGTGGTGTGGAGAGCCTGGGACTCACGTCTGAGCATACCCTGCCCACTCGGGGTGAAAATTGCAAAAAACACAGTTGATGGACAGAATGTAAAACAATGTCATACATTCACCCCAGTACAAGGATCTGGGCCTAAATCCATCGTTTTTTTGCACTCCACACCACCCTGGGTTAGACACTGGCTATATGCAAATCAGTTCTGACCCTGTGCCTCATGGGAACAGTCCAGTCCGAACTACCAAACCATGTCTTTCCCAGACCGGAATCAAGCATCCAAGGACCGGTTTCTGGCTATCAGCCTTCATCAGCCTGGATAGCTTGACTCCAGTGGTGTGGAGAGCCTGGGACTCACGTCTGAGCATACCCAGCCCACTCGGGGTGAAAATTGCAAAAAACACAGTTGATGGACAGAATGTAAAACAATGTCATACATTCACCCCAGTACAAGGATCTGGGCCTAAATCCATCATTTTTTTGCACTCCACACCACCCTGGGTTAGACACTGGCTATATGCAAATCAGCTCTGACCCTGTGCCTCATGGGAACAGTCCTGTCCGAACTACCAAGCCATGTCTCTCCCAGACCGGAATCAAGCATCCAAGGACCGGATTCTGGCTATCAGCCTTCATCAGCCTGGATAGCTTGACTCCAGTGGTGTGGAGAGCCTGGGACTCACGTCTGAGCATACCCAGCCCACTCGGGGTGAAAATTGCAAAAAACACAGTTGATGGACAGAATGTAAAACAATGTCATACATTCACCCCAGTACAAGGATCTGGGCCTAAATCCATCGTTTTTTTGCACTCCACACCACCCTGGGTTAGACACTGGCTATATGCAAATCAGCTCTGACCCTGTGCCTCATGGGAACAGTCCAGTCCGAACTACCAAGCCATGTCTTTCCCAGACCAAAATGAAGCATCCAAGGACCTGTTTCTGGCTATCAGCCTTCATCAGCCTGGATAGCTTGACTCCAGTGGTGTGGAGAGCCTGGGACTCACGTCTGAGCATGCCGAGCCCACTCGGGTTGAAAATTGCAAAAAACACAGTTGATGGACAGAATGTAAAAAAATGTCATACATTCACCCCAGTACAAGGATCTGGGCCTAAATCCATCGTTTTTTTGCACTCCACACCACCCTGGGTTAGACACTGGCTATATGCAAATCAGCTCTGACCCTGTGCCTCATGGGAACAGTTCAGTCCGAACTACCAAGCCATGTCTCTCCCAGACCGGAATCAAGCATCCAAGGACCGGTTTCTGGCTATCAGCCTTCATCAGCCTGGATTGCTTGACTCCAGTGGTGTGGAGAGCCTGGGATTCACGTCTGAGCATACCCAGCCCACTCGGGGTGAAAATTGCAAAAACACAGTTGATGGACAGAATGTAAAACAATGTCATACATTCACCCCAGTACAAGGATCTGGGACTAAATCCATCGTTTTTTTGCACTCCACACCACCCTGGGTTAGACACTGGCTATATGCAAATCAGCTCTGACCCTGTGCCTCATGGGAACAGTCCACTCTGAACTACCAAACCATGTCTTTCCCAGACCGGAATCAAGCATCCAAGGACCGGTTTCTGGCTATCAGCCTTCATCAGCCTGGATAGCTTGACTCCAGTGGTGTGGAGAGCCTGGGACTCACGTCTGAGCATACCCAGCCCACTCGGGGTGAAAATTGCAAAAAGCACAGTTGATGGACAGAATGTAAAACAATGTCATACATTCACCCCAGTACAAGGATCTGGGCCTAAATCCATCGTTTTTTTGCACTCCACACCACCCTGGGTTAGACACTGGCTATATGCAAATCAGCTCTGACCCTGTGCCTCATGGGAACAGTCCAGTCCGAATTACCAAGCCATGTCTTTCCCAGACCGGAATCAAGCATCCAAGGACCGGTTTCTGGCTATCAGCCTTCATCAGCCTGGATAGCTTGACTCCAGTGGTGTGGAGAGCCTGGGACTCACGTCTGAGCATACCCAGCCCACTCGGGGGGAAAATTGCAAAAAACACAGTTGATGGACAGAATGTAAAACAATGTCATACATTCACCCCAGTACAAGGATCTGGGCCTAAATCCATCGTTTTTTTGCACTCCACACCACCCTGGGTTAGACACTGCCTATATGCAAATCAGCTCTGACCCTGTGCCTCATGGGAACATTCCAGTCCGAACTACCAAGCCATGTCTTTCCCAGACCAGAATCAAGCATCCAAGGACCGGTTTCTGGCTATCAGCCTTCATCAGCCTGGATAGCTTGACTCCAGTGGTGTGGAGAGCCTGGGACTCACGTCTGAGCATGCCGAGCTCACTCAGGGTGAAAATTGCAAAAAACACAGTTGATGGACAGAATGTAAAACAATGTCATACATTCACCCCAGTACAAGGATCTGGGCCTAAATCCATCGTTTTTTTGTACTCCACACCACCCTGGGTTAGACAATGGCTATATGCAAATCAGCTCTGACCCTGTGCCTCATGGGAACAGTCCAGTCCGAACTACCAAGCCATGTCTTTCCCAGACCGGAATCAAGCATCCAAGGACCAGTTTCTGGCTATCAGCCTTCATCAGCCTGGATAGCTTGACTCCAGTGGTGTGGAGAGCCTGGGACTCACGTCTGAGCATACCCAGCCCACTCGGGGTGAAAATTACAAAAAACACAGTTGATGGACAGAATGTAAAACAATGTCATACATTCACCCCAGTACAAGGATCTGGGCCTAAATCCATCGTTTTTTTGCACTCCACACCACCCTGGGTTAGACACTGGCTATATGCAAATCAGCTCTGACCCTGTGCCTCATGGGAACAGTCCTGTCCGAACTACCAAGCCATGTCTCTCCCAGACCGGAATCAAGCATCCAAGGACCGGATTCTGGCTATCAGCCTTCATCAGCCTGGATAGCTTGACTCCAGTGGTGTGGAGAGCCTGGGACTCACGTCTGAGCATACCCAGCCCACTCGGGGTGAAAATTGCAAAAAACACAGTTGATGGACAGAATGTAAAACAATGTCATACATTCACCCCAGTACAAGGATCTGGGCCTAAATCCATCGTTTTTTTGCACTCCACACCACCCTGGGTTAGACACTGGCTATATGCAAATCAGCTCTGACCCGGTGCCTCATGGGAACAGTCCAGTCCGAACTACCAAGCCATGTCTTTCCCAGACCGGAATCAAGCATCCAAGGACCGGTTTCTGGCTATCAGCCTTCATCAGCCTGGATAGCTTGACTCCAGTGGTGTGGAGAGCCTGGGACTCACGTCTGAGCATACCCAGCCCACTCGGGGTGAAAATTGCAAAAAACACAGTTGATGGACAGAATGTAAAACAATGTCATACATTCACCCCAGTACAAGGATCTGGGCCTAAATCCATCGTTTTTTTGCACTCCACACCACCCTGGGTTAGACACTGCCTATATGCAAATCAGCTCTGACCCTGTGCCTCACGGGAACAGTCCAGTCCAAACTACCAAGCCATGTCTTTCCCAGACCGGAATCAAGCATCCAAGGACCGGTTTCTGGCTATCAGCCTTCATCAGCCTAGATAGCTTGACTCCAGTGGTGTGGAGAGCCTGGGACTCACGTCTGAGCATATCCAGCCCACTCGGGGTGAAAATTGCAAAAAACACAGTTGATGGTTAGAATGTAAAACAATGTCATACATTCACCCCAGTACAATGATCTGGGCCTAAATCCATCGTTTTTTTGCACTCCACACCACCCTGGGTTAGACACTGGCTATATGCAAATCAGCTCTGACCCTGTGCCTCATGGGAACAGTTCAGTCCGAACTACCAAGCCATGTCTCTCCCAGACCGGAATCAAGCATCCAAGGACCGGTTTCTGGCTATCAGCCTTCATCAGCCTGGATTGCTTGACTCCAGTGGTGTGGAGAGCCTGGGATTCACGTCTGAGCATACCCAGCCCACTCGGGGTGAAAATTGCAAAAACACAGTTGATGGACAGAATGTAAAACAATGTCATACATTCACCCCAGTACAAGGATCTGGGCCTAAATCCATCGTTTTTATGCACTCCACACCACCCTGGGTTAGACACTGGCTATATGCAAATCAGCTCTGACCCTGTGCCTCATGGGAACAGTCCTGTCTGAACTACCAAGCCATGTCTTTCCCAGACCGTGAACTACCAAGCCATGTCTTTCCCAGACCGGAATCAAGCATCCAAGGACCAGTTTCTGGCTATCAGCCTTCATCAGCCTGGATAGCTTGACTCCAGTGGTGTGGAGAGCCTGGGACTCACGTCTGAGCTTACCCAGCCCACTCGGGTTGAAAATTGTAAAAAACACAGTTGATGGACAGAATGTAAAACAATGTCATACATTCACCCCGGTACAAGGATCTGGGCCTAAATCCATCGTTTTTTTGCACTCCACACCACCCTGGGTTAGACACTGGCTATATGCAAATCAGCTCTGACCCTGTGCCTCATGGGAACAGTCCACTCCGAACTACCAAGCCATGTCTTTCCCAGACCGGAATCAAGCATCCAAGGACCGGTTTCTGGCTATCAGCCTTCATCAGCCTGGATAGCTTGACTCCAGTGGTGTGGAGAGCCTGGGACTCACGTCTGAGCATACCCAGCCCACTCGGGGTGAAAATTGCAAAAAACACAGTTGATGGACAGAATGTAAAACAATGTCATACATTCACCCCAGTACAAGGATCTGGACCTAAATCCATCGTTATTTTGCACTCCACACCACCCTGGGTTAGACACTGGCTATATGCAAATCAGCTCTGACCCTGTGCCTCATGGGAACAGTCCAGTCCGAACTACCAAGCCATGTCCCTCCCAGACCGGAATCAAGCATCCAAGGACCGGTTTCTGGCTATCAGCCTTCATCAGCCTGGATAGCTTGACTCCAGTGGTGTGGAGAGCCTGGGACTCACGTCTGAGCATACCCTGCCCACTCGGGGTGAAAATTGCAAAAAACACAGTTGATGGACAGAATGTAAAACAATGTCATACATTCACCCCAGTACAAGGATCTGGGCCTAAATCCATCGTTTTTTTGCACTCCACACCACCCTGGGTTAGACACTGGCTATATGCAAATCAGCTCTGACCCTGTGCCTCATGGGAACAGTCCAGTCCGAACTACCAAGCCATGTCCCTCCCAGACCGGAATCAAGCATCCAAGGACCGGTTTCTGGCTATCAGCCTTCATCAGCCTGGATAGCTTGACTCCAGTGGTGTGGAGAGCCTGGGACTCACGTCTGAGCATACCCTGCCCACTCGGGGTGAAAATTGCAAAAAACACAGTTGATGGACAGAATGTAAAACAATGTCATACATTCACCCCAGTACAAGGATCTGGGCCTAAATCCATCGTTTTTTTGCACTCCACACCACCCTGGGTTAGACACTGGCTATATGCAAATCAGCTCTGACCCTGTGCCTCATGGGAACAGTTCAGTCCGAACTACCAAGCCATGTCTCTCCCAGACCGGAATCAAGCATCCAAGGACCGGTTTCTGGCTATCAGCCTTCATCAGCCTGGATTGCTTGACTCCAGTGGTGTGGAGAGCCTGGGATTCACGTCTGAGCATACCCAGCCCACTCGGGGTGAAAATTGCAAAAACACAGTTGATGGACAGAATGTAAAACAATGTCATACATTCACCCCAGTACAAGGATCTGGGACTAAATCCATCGTTTTTTTGCACTCCACACCACCCTGGGTTAGACACTGGCTATATGCAAATCAGCTCTGACCCTGTGCCTCATGGGAACAGTCCACTCTGAACTACCAAACCATGTCTTTCCCAGACCGGAATCAAGCATCCAAGGACCGGTTTCTGGCTATCAGCCTTCATCAGCCTGGATAGCTTGACTCCAGTGGTGTGGAGAGCCTGGGACTCACGTCTGAGCATACCCAGCCCACTCGGGGTGAAAATTGCAAAAACACAGTTGATGGACAGAATGTAAAACAATGTCATACATTCATCCCAGTACAAGGATCTGGGCCTAAATCCATCGTTTTTTTGCACTCCACACCACCCTGGGTTAGACACTGGCTATATGCAAATCAGCTCTGACCCTGTGCCTCATGGGAACAGTCGAGTCCGAACTACCAAGCCATGTCTTTCCCAGACCGGAATCAAGCATCCAAGGACCGGTTTCTGGCTATCAGCCTTCATCAGCCTGGATAGCTTGACTCCAGTGGTGTGGAGAGCCTGGGACTCACGTCTGAGCATACCCAGCCCACTCGGGGGGAAAATTGCAAAAAACACAGTTGATGGACAGAATGTAAAACAATGTCATACATTCACCCCAGTACAAGGATCTGGGCCTAAATCCATCGTTTTTTTGCACTCCACACCACCCTGGGTTAGACACTGCCTATATGCAAATCAGCTCTGACCCTGTGCCTCATGGGAACATTCCAGTCCGAACTACCAAGCCATGTCTTTCCCAGACCAGAATCAAGCATCCAAGGACCGGTTTCTGGCTATCAGCCTTCATCAGCCTGGATTGCTTGACTCCAGTGGTGTGGAGAGCCTGGGACTCACGTCTGAGCATGCCGAGCTCACTCAGGGTGAAAATTGCAAAAAACACAGTTGATGGACAGAATGTAAAACAATGTCATACATTCACCCCAGTACAAGGATCTGGGCCTAAATCCATCGTTTTTTTGTACTCCACACCACCCTGGGTTAGACAATGGCTATATGCAAATCAGCTCTGACCCTGTGCCTCACGGGAACAGTCCAGTCCGAACTACCAAGCCATGTCTTTCCCAGACCGGAATCAAGCATCCAAGGACCGGTTTCTGGCTATCAGCCTTCATCAGCCTAGATAGCTTGACTCCAGTGGTGTGGAGAGCCTGGGACTCACGTCTGAGCATATCCAGCCCACTCGGGGTGAAAATTGCAAAAAACACAGTTGATGGTTAGAATGTAAAACAATGTCATACATTCACCCCAGTACAATGATCTGGGCCTAAATCCATCGTTTTTTTGCACTCCACACCACCCTGGGTTAGACACTGGCTATATGCAAATCAGCTCTGACCCTGTGCCTCATGGGAACAGTTCAGTCCGAACTACCAAGCCATGTCTCTCCCAGACCGGAATCAAGCATCCAAGGACCGGTTTCTGGCTATCAGCCTTCATCAGCCTGGATTGCTTGACTCCAGTGGTGTGGAGAGCCTGGGATTCACGTCTGAGCATACCCAGCCCACTCGGGGTGAAAATTGCAAAAACACAGTTGATGGACAGAATGTAAAACAATGTCATACATTCACCCCAGTACAAGGATGTGGGCCTAAATCCATCGTTTTTTTGCACTCCACACCACCCTGGGTTAGACACTGGCTATATGCAAATCAGCTCTGACCCTGTGCCTCATGGGAACAGTCCTGTCTGAACTACCAAGCCATGTCTTTCCCAGACCGTGAACTACCAAGCCATGTCTTTCCCAGACAGGAATCAAGCATCCAAGGACCAGTTTCTGGCTATCAGCCTTCATCAGCCTGGATAGCTTGACTCCAGTGGTGTGGAGAGCCTGGGACTCACGTCTGAGCTTACCCAGCCCACTCGGGTTGAAAATTGTAAAAAACACAGTTGATGGACAGAATGTAAAACAATGTCATACATTCACCCCAGTACAAGGATCTGGGCCTAAATCCATCGTTTTTTTGCACTCCACACCACCCTGGGTCAGACACTGGCTATATGCAAATCAGCTCTGACCCTGTGCCTCATGGGAACAGTCCACTCCGAACTACCAAGCCATGTCTTTCCCAGACCGGAATCAAGCATCCAAGGACCGGTTTCTGGCTATCAGCCTTCATCAGCCTGGATAGCTTGACTCCAGTGGTGTGGAGAGCCTGGGACTCACGTCTGAGCATACCCAGCCCACTCGGGGTGAAAATTGCAAAAAACACAGTTGATGGACAGAATGTAAAACAATGTCATACATTCACCCCAGTACAAGGATCTGGACCTAAATCCATTGTTATTTTGCACTCCACACCACCCTGGGTTAGACACTGGCTATATGCAAATCAGCTCTGACCCTGTGCCTCATGGGAACAGTCCAGTCCGAACTACCAAGCCATGTCCCTCCCAGACCGGAATCAAGCATCCAAGGACCGGTTTCTGGCTATCAGCCTTCATCAGCCTGGATAGCTTGACTCCAGTGGTGTGGAGAGCCTGGGACTCACGTCTGAGCATACCCTGCCCACTCGGGGTGAAAATTGCAAAAAACACAGTTGATGGACAGAATGTAAAACAATGTCATACATTCACCCCAGTACAAGGATCTGGGCCTAAATCCATCGTTTTTTTGCACTCCACACCACCCTGGGTTAGACACTGGCCATATGCAAATCAGTTCTGACCCTGTGCCTCATGGGAACAGTCCAGTCCGAACTACCAAGCCATGTCTTTCCCAGACCGGAATCAAGCATCCAAGGACCGGTTTCTGGCTATCAGCCTTCATCAGCCTGGATAGCTTGACTCCAGTGGTGTGGAGAGCCTGGGACTCACGTATGAGCATACCCAGCCCACTCGGGGTGAAAATTGCAAAAAACACAGTTGATGGACAGAATGTAAAACAATGTCATACATTCACCCCAGTACAAGGATCTGGGCCTAAATCCATCATTTTTTTGCACTCCACACCACCCTGGGTTAGACACTGGCTATATGCAAATCAGCTCTGACCCTGTGCCTCATGGGAACAGTCCTGTCCGAACTACCAAGCCATGTCTCTCCCAGACCGGAATCAAGCATCCAAGGACCGGATTCTGGCTATCAGCCTTCATCAGCCTGGATAGCTTGACTCCAGTGGTGTGGAGAGCCTGGGACTCACGTCTGAGCATACCCAGCCCACTCGGGGTGAACATTGCAAAAAACACAGTTGATGGACAGAATGTAAAACAATGTCATACATTCACCCCAGTACAAGGATCTGGGCCTAAATCCATCGTTTTTTTGCACTCCACACCACCCTGGGTTAGACACTGGCTATATGCAAATCAGCTCTGACCCGGTGCCTCATGGGAACAGTCCAGTCCGAACTACCAAGCCATGTCTTTCCCAGACCGGAATCAAGCATCCAAGGACCGGTTTCTGGCTATCAGCCTTCATCAGCCTGGATAGCTTGACTCCAGTGGTGTGGAGAGCCTGGGACTCATGTCTGAGCATACCCAGCCCACTCGGGGTGAAAATTGCAAAAAACACAGTTGATGGACAGAATGTAAAACAATGTCATACATTCACCCCAGTACAAGGATCTGGGCCTAAATCCATCGTTTTTTTGCACTCCACACCACCCTGGGTTAGACACTGCCTATATGCAAATCAGCTCTGACCCTGTGCCTCACGGGAACAGTCCAGTCCGAACTACCAAGCCATGTCTTTCCTAGACCGGAATCAAGCATCCAAGGACCGGTTTCTGGCTATCAGCCTTCATCAGCCTAGATAGCTTGACTCCAGTGGTGTGGAGAGCCTGGGACTCACGTCTGAGCATATCCAGCCCACTCGGGGTGAAAATTGCAAAAAACACAGTTGATGGTTAGAATGTAAAACAATGTCATACATTCACCCCAGTACAATGATCTGGGCCTAAATCCATCGTTTTTTTGCACTCCACACCACCCTGGGTTAGACACTGGCTATATGCAAATCAGCTCTGACCCTGTGCCTCATGGGAACAGTTCAGTCCGAACTACCAAGCCATGTCTCTCCCAGACCGGAATCAAGCATCCAAGGACCGGTTTCTGGCTATCAGCCTTCATCAGCCTGGATTGCTTGACTCCAGTGGTGTGGAGAGCCTGGGATTCACGTCTGAGCATACCCAGCCCACTCGGGGTGAAAATTGCAAAAACACAGTTGATGGACAGAATGTAAAACAATGTCATACATTCACCCCAGTACAATGATCTGGGCCTAAATCCATCGTTTTTTTGCACTCCACACCACCCTGGGTTAGACACTGGCTATATGCAAATCAGCTCTGACCCTGTGCCTCATGGGAACAGTCCTGTCTGAACTACCAAGCCATGTCTTTCCCAGACCGTGAACTACCAAGCCATGTCTTTCCCAGACCGGAATCAAGCATCCAAGGACCAGTTTCTGGCTATCAGCCTTCATCAGCCTGGATAGCTTGACTCCAGTGGTGTGGAGAGCCTGGGACTCACGTCTGAGCTTACCCAGCCCACTCGGGTTGAAAATTGTAAAAAACACAGTTGATGGACAGAATGTAAAACAATGTCATACATTCACCCCAGTACAAGGATCTGGGCCTAAATCCATCGTTTTTTGCACTCCACACCACCCTGGGTTAGACACTGGCTATATGCAAATCAGCTCTGACCCTGTGCCTCATGGGAACAGTCCACTCCGAACTACCAAGCCATGTCTTTCCCAGACCGGAATCAAGCATCCAAGGACCGGTTTCTGGCTATCAGCCTTCATCAGCCTGGATAGCTTGACTCCAGTGGTGTGGAGAGCCTGGGACTCACGTCTGAGCATACCCAGCCCACTCGGGGTGAAAATTGCAAAAAACACAGTTGATGGACAGAATGTAAAACAATGTCATACATTCACCCCAGTACAAGGATCTGGACCTAAATCCATCGTTATTTTGCACTCCACACCACCCTGGGTTAGACACTGGCTATATGCAAATCAGCTCTGACCCTGTGCCTCATGGGAACAGTCCAGTCCGAACTACCAAGCTATGTCCCTCCCAGACCGGAATCAAGCATCCAAGGACCGGTTTCTGGCTATCAGCCTTCATCAGCCTGGATAGCTTGACTCCAGTGGTGTGGAGAGCCTGGGACTCACGTCTGAGCATACCCTGCCCACTCGGGGTGAAAATTGCAAAAAACACAGTTGATGGACAGAATGTAAAACAATGTCATACATTCACCCCAGTACAAGGATCTGGGCCTAAATCCATCGTTTTTTTGCACTCCACACCACCCTGGGTTAGACACTGGCTATATGCAAATCAGCTCTGACCCTGTGCCTCATGGGAACAGTCCAGTCCGAACTACCAAGCCATGTCCCTCCCAGACCGGAATCAAGCATCCAAGGACCGGTTTCTGGCTATCAGCCTTCATCAGCCTGGATAGCTTGACTCCAGTGGTGTGGAGAGCCTGGGACTCACGTCTGAGCATACCCTGCCCACTCGGGGTGAAAATTGCAAAAAACACAGTTGATGGACAGAATGTAAAACAATGTCATACATTCACCCCAGTACAAGGATCTGGGCCTAAATCCATCGTTTTTTTGCACTCCACACCACCCTGGGTTAGACACTGGCTATATGCAAATCAGCTCTGACCCTGTGCCTCATGGGAACAGTTCAGTCCGAACTACCAAGCCATGTCTCTCCCAGACCGGAATCAAGCATCCAAGGACCGGTTTCTGGCTATCAGCCTTCATCAGCCTGGATTGCTTGACTCCAGTGGTGTGGAGAGCCTGGGATTCACGTCTGAGCATACCCAGCCCACTCGGGGTGAAAATTGCAAAAACACAGTTGATGGACAGAATGTAAAACAATGTCATACATTCACCCCAGTACAAGGATCTGGGCCTAAATCCATCGTTTTTTTGCACTCCACACCACCCTGGGTTAGACACTGGCTATATGCAAATCAGCTCTGACCCTGTGCCTCATGGGAACAGTTCAGTCCGAACTACCAAGCCATGTCTCTCCCAGACCGGAATCAAGCATCCAAGGACCGGTTTCTGGCTATCAGCCTTCATCAGCCTGGATTGCTTGACTCCAGTGGTGTGGAGAGCCTGGGACTCACGTCTGAGCATATCCAGCCCACTCGGGGTGAAAATTGCAAAAAACACAGTTGATGGTTAGAATGTAAAACAATGTCATACATTCACCCCAGTACAATGATCTGGGCCTAAATCCATCGTTTTTTTGCACTCCACACCACCCTGGGTTAGACACTGGCTATATGCAAATCAGCTCTGACCCTGTGCCTCATGGGAACAGTTCAGTCCGAACTACCAAGCCATGTCTCTCCCAGACCGGAATCAAGCATCCAAGGACCGGTTTCTGGCTATCAGCCTTCATCAGCCTGGATTGCTTGACTCCAGTGGTGTGGAGAGCCTGGGATTCACGTCTGAGCATACCCAGCCCACTCGGGGTGAAAATTGCAAAAACACAGTTGATGGACAGAATGTAAAACAATGTCATACATTCACCCCAGTACAAGGATCTGGGCCTAAATCCATCGTTTTTTTGCACTCCACACCACCCTGGGTTAGACACTGGCTATATGCAAATCAGCTCTGACCCTGTGCCTCATGGGAACAGTCCTGTCTGAACTACCAAGCCATGTCTTTCCCAGACCGTGAACTACCAAGCCATGTCTTTCCCAGACCGGAATCAAGCATCCAAGGACCAGTTTCTGGCTATCAGCCTTCATCAGCCTGGATAGCTTGACTCCAGTGGTGTGGAGAGCCTGGGACTCACGTCTGAGCTTACCCAGCCCACTCGGGTTGAAAATTGTAAAAAACACAGTTGATGGACAGAATGTAAAACAATGTCATACATTCACCCCAGTACAAGGATCTGGGCCTAAATCCATCGTTTTTTGCACTCCACACCACCCTGGGTTAGACACTGGCTATATGCAAATCAGCTCTGACCCTGTGCCTCATGGGAACAGTCCACTCCGAACTACCAAGCCATGTCTTTCCCAGACCGGAATCAAGCATCCAAGGACCGGTTTCTGGCTATCAGCCTTCATCAGCCTGGATAGCTTGACTCCAGTGGTGTGGAGAGCCTGGGACTCACGTCTGAGCATACCCAGCCCACTCGGGGTGAAAATTGCAAAAAACACAGTTGATGGACAGAATGTAAAACAATGTCATACATTCACCCCAGTACAAGGATCTGGACCTAAATCCATCGTTATTTTGCACTCCACACCACCCTGGGTTAGACACTGGCTATATGCAAATCAGCTCTGACCCTGTGCCTCATGGGAACAGTCCAGTCCGAACTACCAAGCCATGTCCCTCCCAGACCGGAATCAAGCATCCACGGACCGGTTTCTGGCTATCAGCCTTCATCAGCCTGGATAGCTTGACTCCAGTGGTGTGGAGAGCCTGGGACTCACGTCTGAGCATACCCTGCCCACTCGGGGTGAAAATTGCAAAAAACACAGTTGATGGACAGAATGTAAAACAATGTCATACATTCACCCCAGTACAAGGATCTGGGCCTAAATCCATCGTTTTTTTGCACTCCACACCACCCTGGGTTAGACACTGGCTATATGCAAATCAGCTCTGACCCTGTGCCTCATGGGAACAGTCCAGTCCGAACTACCAAGCCATGTCCCTCCCAGACCGGAATCAAGCATCCAAGGACCGGTTTCTGGCTATCAGCCTTCATCAGCCTGGATAGCTTGACTCCAGTGGTGTGGAGAGCCTGGGACTCACGTCTGAGCATACCCTGCCCACTCGGGGTGAAAATTGCAAAAAACACAGTTGATGGACAGAATGTAAAACAATGTCATACATTCACCCCAGTACAAGGATCTGGGCCTAAATCCATCGTTTTTTTGCACTCCACACCACCCTGGGTTAGACACTGGCTATATGCAAATCAGCTCTGACCCTGTGCCTCATGGGAACAGTTCAGTCCGAACTACCAAGCCATGTCTCTCCCAGACCGGAATCAAGCATCCAAGGACCGGTTTCTGGCTATCAGCCTTCATCAGCCTGGATTGCTTGACTCCAGTGGTGTGGAGAGCCTGGGATTCACGTCTGAGCATACCCAGCCCACTCGGGGTGAAAATTGCAAAAACACAGTTGATGGACAGAATGTAAAACAATGTCATACATTCACCCCAGTACAAGGATCTGGGCCTAAATCCATCGTTTTTTTGCACTCCACACCACCCTGGGTTAGACACTGGCTATATGCAAATCAGCTCTGACCCTGTGCCTCATGGGAACAGTCCAGTCCGAACTACCAAGCCATGTCCCTCCCAGACCGGAATCAAGCATCCAAGGACCGGTTTCTGGCTATCAGCCTTCATCAGCCTGGATAGCTTGACTCCAGTGGTGTGGAGAGCCTGGGACTCACGTCTGAGCATACCCTGCCCACTCGGGGTGAAAATTGCAAAAAACACAGTTGATGGACAGAATGTAAAACAATGTCATACATTCACCCCAGTACAAGGATCTGGGCCTAAATCCATCGTTTTTTTGCACTCCACACCACCCTGGGTTAGACACTGGCTATATGCAAATCAGCTCTGACCCTGTGCCTCATGGGAACAGTTCAGTCCGAACTACCAAGCCATGTCTCTCCCAGACCGGAATCAAGCATCCAAGGACCGGTTTCTGGCTATCAGCCTTCATCAGCCTGGATTGCTTGACTCCAGTGGTGTGGAGAGCCTGGGATTCACGTCTGAGCATACCCAGCCCACTCGGGGTGAAAATTGCAAAAACACAGTTGATGGACAGAATGTAAAACAATGTCATACATTCACCCCAGTACAAGGATCTGGGACTAAATCCATCGTTTTTTTGCACTCCACACCACCCTGGGTTAGACACTGGCTATATGCAAATCAGCTCTGACCCTGTGCCTCATGGGAACAGTCCACTCTGAACTACCAAACCATGTCTTTCCCAGACCGGAATCAAGCATCCAAGGACCGGTTTCTGGCTATCAGCCTTCATCAGCCTGGATAGCTTGACTCCAGTGGTGTGGAGAGCCTGGGACTCACGTCTGAGCATACCCAGCCCACTCGGGGTGAAAATTGCAAAAAGCACAGTTGATGGACAGAATGTAAAACAATGTCATACATTCACCCCAGTACAAGGATCTGGGCCTAAATCCATCGTTTTTTTGCACTCCACACCACCCTGGGTTAGACACTGGCTATATGCAAATCAGCTCTGACCCTGTGCCTCATGGGAACAGTCCAGTCCGAACTACCAAGCCATGTCTTTCCCAGACCGGAATCAAGCATCCAAGGACCGGTTTCTGGCTATCAGCCTTCATCAGCCTGGATAGCTTGACTCCAGTGGTGTGGAGAGCCTGGGACTCACGTCTGAGCATACCCAGCCCACTCGGGGGGAAAATTGCAAAAAACACAGTTGATGGACAGAATGTAAAACAATGTCATACATTCACCCCAGTACAAGGATCTGGGCCTAAATCCATCGTTTTTTTGCACTCCACACCACCCTGGGTTAGACACTGCCTATATGCAAATCAGCTCTGACCCTGTGCCTCATGGGAACATTCCAGTCCGAACTACCAAGCCATGTCTTTACCAGACCAGAATCAAGCATCCAAGGACCGGTTTCTGGCTATCAGCCTTCATCAGCCTGGATAGCTTGACTCCAGTGGTGTGGAGAGCCTGGGACTCACGTCTGAGCATGCCGAGCTCACTCAGGGTGAAAATTGCAAAAAACACAGTTGATGGACAGAATGTAAAACAATGTCATACATTCACCCCAGTACAAGGATCTGGGCCTAAATCCATCGTTTTTTTGTACTCCACACCACCCTGGGTTAGACAATGGCTATATGCAAATCAGCTCTGACCCTGTGCCTCATGGGAACAGTCCAGTCCGAACTACCAAGCCATGTCTTTCCCAGACCGGAATCAAGCATCCAAGGACCGGTTTCTGGCTATCAGCCTTCATCAGCCTGGATAGCTTGACTCCAGTGGTGTGGAGAGCCTGGGACTCACGTCTGAGCATACCCAGCCCACTCAGGGTGAAAATTGCAAAAAACACAGTTGATGGACAGAATGTAAAACAATGTCATACATTCACCCCAGTACAAGGATCTGGGCCTAAATCCATCGTTTTTTTGCACTCCACACCACCCTGGGTTAGACACTGGCTATATGCAAATCAGCTCTGACCCTGTGCCTCACGGGAACAGTCCAGTCCGAACTACCAAGCCATGTCTTTCCCAGACCGGAATCAAGCATCCAAGGACCGGTTTCTGGCTATCAGCCTTCATCAGCCTAGATAGCTTGACTCCAGTGGTGTGGAGAGCCTGGGACTCACGTCTGAGCATATCCAGCCCACTCGGGGTGAAAATTGCAAAAAACACAGTTGATGGTTAGAATGTAAAACAATGTCATACATTCACCCCAGTACAATGATCTGGGCCTAAATCCATCGTTTTTTTGCACTCCACACCACCCTGGGTTAGACACTGGCTATATGCAAATCAGCTCTGACCCTGTGCCTCATGGGAACAGTTCAGTCCGAACTACCAAGCCATGTCTCTCCCAGACCGGAATCAAGCATCCAAGGACCGGTTTCTGGCTATCAGCCTTCATCAGCCTGGATTGCTTGACTCCAGTGGTGTGGAGAGCCTGGGATTCACGTCTGAGCATACCCAGCCCACTCGGGGTGAAAATTGCAAAAACACAGTTGATGGACAGAATGTAAAACAATGTCATACATTCACCCCAGTACAAGGATGTGGGCCTAAATCCATCGTTTTTTTGCACTCCACACCACCCTGGGTTAGACACTGGCTATATGCAAATCAGCTCTGACCCTGTGCCTCATGGGAACAGTCCTGTCTGAACTACCAAGCCATGTCTTTCCCAGACCGTGAACTACCAAGCCATGTCTTTCCCAGACCGGAATCAAGCATCCAAGGACCAGTTTCTGGCTATCAGCCTTCATCAGCCTGGATAGCTTGACTCCAGTGGTGTGGAGAGCCTGGGACTCACGTCTGAGCTTACCCAGCCCACTCGGGTTGAAAATTGTAAAAAACACAGTTGATGGACAGAATGTAAAACAATGTCATACATTCACCCCAGTACAAGGATCTGGGCCTAAATCCATCGTTTTTTTGCACTCCACACCACCCTGGGTTAGACACTGGCTATATGCAAATCAGCTCTGACCCTGTGCCTCATGGGAACAGTCCACTCCGAACGACCAAGCCATGTCTTTCCCAGACCGGAATCAAGCATCCAAGGACCGGTTTCTGGCTATCAGCCTTCATCAGCCTGGATAGCTTGACTCCAGTGGTGTGGAGAGCCTGGGACTTACGTCTGAGCATACCCAGCCCACTCGGGGTGAAAATTGCAAAAAACACAGTTGATGGACAGAATGTAAAACAATGTCATACATTCACCCCAGTACAAGGATCTGGACCTAAATCCATCGTTATTTTGCACTCCACACCACCCTGGGTTAGACACTGGCTATATGCAAATCAGCTCTGACCCTGTGCCTCATGGGAACAGTCCAGTCCGAACTACCAAGCCATGTCCCTCCCAGACCGGAATCAAGTATCCAAGGACCGGTTTCTGGCTATCAGCCTTCATCAGCCTGGATAGCTTGACTCCAGTGGTGTGGAGAGCCTGGGACTCACGTCTGAGCATACCCTGCCCACTCGGGGTGAAAATTGCAAAAAACACAGTTGATGGACAGAATGTAAAACAATGTCATACATTCACCCCAGTACAAGGATCTGGGCCTAAATCCATCGTTTTTTTGCACTCCACACCACCCTGGGTTAGACACTGGCTATATGCAAATCAGTTCTGACCCTGTGCCTCATGGGAACAGTCCAGTCCGAACTACCAAGCCATGTCTTTCCCAGACCGGAATCAAGCATCCAAGGACCGGTTTCTGGCTATCAGCCTTCATCAGCCTGGATAGCTTGACTCCAGTGGTGTGGAGAGCCTGGGACTCACGTCTGAGCATACCCAGCCCACTCGGGGTGAAAATTGCAAAAAACACAGTTGATAGACAGAATGTAAAACAATGTCATACATTCACCCCAGTACAAGGATCTGGGCCTAAATCCATCATTTTTTTGCACTCCACACCACCCTGGGTTAGACACTGGCTATATGCAAATCAGCTCTGACCCTGTGCCTCATGGGAACAGTCCTGTCCGAACTACCAAGCCATGTCTCTCCCAGACCGGAATCAAGCATCCAAGGACCGGATTCTGGCTATCAGCCTTCATCAGCCTGGATAGCTTGACTCCAGTGGTGTGGAGAGCCTGGGACTCACGTCTGAGCATACCCAGCCCACTCGGGGTGAAAATTGCAAAAAACACAGTTGATGGACAGAATGTAAAACAATGTCATACATTCACCCCAGTACAAGGATCTGGGCCTAAATCCATCGTTTTTTTGCACTCCACACCACCCTGGGTTAGACACTGGCTATATGCAAATCAGCTCTGACCCGGTGCCTCATGGGAACAGTCCAGTCCGAACTACCAAGCCATGTCTTTCCCAGACCGGAATCAAGCATCCAAGGACCGGTTTCTGGCTATCAGCCTTCATCAGCCTGGATAGCTTGACTCCAGTGGTGTGGAGAGCCTGGGACTCACGTCTGAGCATACCCAGCCCACTCGGGGTGAAAATTGCAAAAAACACAGTTGATGGACAGAATGTAAAACAATGTCATACATTCACCCCAGTACAAGGATCTGGGCCTAAATCCATCGTTTTTTTGCACTCCACACCACCCTGGGTTAGACACTGGCTATATGCAAATCAGCTCTGACCCTGTGCCTCATGGGAACAGTCCAGTCCGAACTACCAAGCCATGTCTTTCCCAGACCAAAATCAAGCATCCAAGGACCTGTTTCTGGCTATCAGCCTTCATCAGCCTGGATAGCTTGACTCCAGTGGTGTGGAGAGCCTGGGACTCACGTCTGAGCATGCCGAGCCCACTCGGGTTGAAAATTGCAAAAAACACAGTTGATGGACAGAATGTAAAAAAATGTCATACATTCACCCCAGTACAAGGATCTGGGCCTAAATCCATCGTTTTTTTGCACTCCACACCACCCTGGGTTAGACACTGGCTATATGCAAATCAGCTCTGACCCTGTGCCTCATGGGAACAGTTCAGTCCGAACTACCAAGCCATGTCTCTCCCAGACCGGAATCAAGCATCCAAGGACCGGTTTCTGGCTATCAGCCTTCATCAGCCTGGATTGCTTGACTCCAGTGGTGTGGAGAGCCTGGGATTCACGTCTGAGCATACCCAGCCCACTCGGGGTGAAAATTGCAAAAACACAGTTGATGGACAGAATGTAAAACAATGTCATACATTCACCCCAGTACAAGGATCTGGGACTAAATCCACCGTTTTTTTGCACTCCACACCACCCTGGGTTAGACACTGGCTATATGCAAATCAGCTCTGACCCTGTGCCTCATGGGAACAGTCCACTCTGAACTACCAAACCATGTCTTTCCCAGACCGGAATCAAGCATCCAAAGACCGGTTTCTGGCTATCAGCCTTCATCAGCCTGGATAGCTTGACTCCAGTGGTGTGGAGAGCCTGGGACTCACGTCTGAGCATACCCAGCCCACTCGGGGTGAAAATTGCAAAAAGCACAGTTGATGGACAGAATGTAAAACAATGTCATACATTCACCCCAGTACAAGGATCTGGGCCTAAATCCATCGTTTTTTTGCACTCCACACCACCCTGGGTTAGACACTGGCTATATGCAAATCAGCTCTGACCCTGTGCCTCATGGGAACAGTCCAGTCCGAACTACCAAGCCATGTCTTTCCCAGACCGGAATCAAGCATCCAAGGACCGGTTTCTGGCTATCAGCCTTCATCAGCCTGGATAGCTTGACTCCAGTGGTGTGGAGAGCCTGGGACCCACGTCTGAGCATACCCAGCCCACTCGGGGGGAAAATTGCAAAAAACACAGTTGATGGACAGAATGTAAAACAATGTCATACATTCACCCCAGTACAAGGATCTGGGCCTAAATCCATCGTTTTTTTGCACTCCACACCACCCTGGGTTAGACACTGCCTATATGCAAATCAGCTCTGACCCTGTGCCTCATGGGAACATTCCAGTCTGAACTACCAAGCCATGTCTTTCCCAGACCAGAATCAAGCATCCAAGGACCGGTTTCTGGCTATCAGCCTTCATCAGCCTGGATAGCTTGACTCCAGTGGTGTGGAGAGCCTGGGACTCACGTCTGAGCATGCCGAGCTCACTCAGGGTGAAAATTGCAAAAAACACAGTTGATGGACAGAATGTAAAACAATGTCATACATTCACCCCTGTACAAGGATCTGGGCCTAAATCCATCGTTTTTTTGTACTCCACACCACCCTGGGTTAGACAATGGCTATATGCAAATCAGCTCTGACCCTGTGCCTCATGGGAACAGTCCAGTCCGAACTACCAAGCCATGTCTTTCCCAGACCGGAATCAAGCATCCAAGGACCGGTTTCTGGCTATCAGCCTTCATCAGCCTGGATAGCTTGACTCCAGTGGTGTGGAGAGCCTGGGACTCACGTCTGAGCATACCCAGCCCACTCGGGGTGAAAATTACAAAAAACACAGTTGATGGACAGAATGTAAAACAATGTCATACATTCACCCCAGTACAAGGATCTGGGCCTAAATCCATCGTTTTTTTGCACTCCACACCACCCTGGGTTAGACACTGGCTATATGCAAATCAGCTCTGACCCTGTGCCTCATGGGAACAGTCCTGTCCGAACTACCAAGCCATGTCTCTCCCAGACCGGAATCAAGCATCCAAGGACCGGATTCTGGCTATCAGCCTTCATCAGCCTGGATAGCTTGACTCCAGTGGTGTGGAGAGCCTGGGACTCACGTCTGAGCATACCCAGCCCACTCGGGGTGAAAATTGCAAAAAACACAGTTGATGGACAGAATGTAAAACAATGTCATACATTCACCCCAGTACAAGGATCTGGGCCTAAATCCATCGTTTTTTTGCACTCCACACCACCCTGGGTTAGACACTGGCTATATGCAAATCAGCTCTGACCCGGTGCCTCATGGGAACAGTCCAGTCCGAACTACCAAGCCATGTCTTTCCCAGACCGGAATCAAGCATCCAAGGACCGGTTTCTGGCTATCAGCCTTCATCAGCCTGGATAGCTTGACTCCAGTGGTGTGGAGAGCCTGGGACTCACGTCTGAGCATACCCAGCCTACTCGGGGTGAAAATTGCAAAAAACACAGTTGATGGACAGAATGTAAAACAATGTCATACATTCACCCCAGTACAAGGATCTGGGCCTAAATCCATCGTTTTTTTGCACTCCACACCACCCTGGGTTAGACACTGCCTATATGCAAATCAGCTCTGACCCTGTGCCTCACGGGAACAGTCCAGTCCGAACTACCAAGCCATGTCTTTCCCAGACCGGAATCAAGCATCGATGGACCGGTTTCTGGCTATCAGCCTTCATCAGCCTAGATAGCTTGACTCCAGTGGTGTGGAGAGCCTGGGACTCACGTCTGAGCATATCCAGCCCACTCGGGGTGAAAATTGCAAAAAACACAGTTGATGGACAGAATGTAAAACAATGTCATACATTCACCCCAGTACAAGGATCTGGGCCTAAATCCATCGTTTTTTTGCACTCCACACCACCCTGGGTTAGACACTGGCTATATGCAAATCAGCTCTGACCCTGTGCCTCATGGGAACAGTTCAGTCCGAACTACCAAGCCATGTCTCTCCCAGACCGGAATCAAGCATCCAAGGACCGGTTTCTGGCTATCAGCCTTCATCAGCCTGGATTGCTTGACTCCAGTGGTGTGGAGAGCCTGGGATTCACGTCTGAGCATACCCAGCCCACTCGGGGTGAAAATTGCAAAAACACAGTTGATGGACAGAATGTAAAACAATGTCATACATTCACCCCAGTACAAGGATCTGGGCCTAAATCCATCGTTTTTTTGCACTCCACACCACCCTGGGTTAGACACTGGCTATATGCAAATCAGCTCTGACAATGTGCCTCATGGGAACAGTCCTGTCTGAACTACCAAGCCATGTCTTTCCCAGACCGTGAACTACCAAGCCATGTCTTTCCCAGACCGGAATCAAGCATCCAAGGACCAGTTTCTGGCTATCAGCCTTCATCAGCCTGGATAGCTTGACTCCAGTGGTGTGGAGAGCCTGGGACTCACGTCTGAGCTTACCCAGCCCACTCGGGTTGAAAATTGTAAAAAACACAGTTGATGGACAGAATGTAAAACAATGTCATACATTCACCCCAGTACAAGGATCTGGGCCTAAATCCATCGTTTTTTTGCACTCCACACCACCCTGGGTTAGACACTGGCTATATGCAAATCAGCTCTGACCCTGTGCCTCATGGGAACAGTCCACTCCGAACTACCAAGCCATGTCTTTCCCAGACCGGAATCAAGCATCCAAGGACCGGTTTCTGGCTATCAGCCTTCATCAGCCTAGATAGCTTGACTCCAGTGGTGTGGAGAGCCTGGGACTCACGTCTGAGCATACCCAGCCCACTCGGGGTGAAAATTACAAAAAACACAGTTGATGGACAGAATGTAAAACAATGTCATACATTCACCCCAGTACAAGGATCTGGGCCTAAATCCATCGTTTTTTTGCACTCCACACCACCCTGGGTTAGACACTGGCTATATGCAAATCAGCTCTGACCCTGTGCCTCATGGGAACAGTCCACTCCGAACTACCAAGCCATGTCTTTCCCAGACCGGAATCAAGCATCCAAGGACCGGTTTCTGGCTATCAGCCTTCATCAGCCTAGATAGCTTGACTCCAGTGGTGTGGAGAGCCTGGGACTCACGTCTGAGCATACCCAGCCCACTCGGGGTGAAAATTACAAAAAACACAGTTGATGGACAGAATGTAAAACAATGTCATACATTCACCCCAGTACAAGGATCTGGGCCTAAATCCATCGTTTTTTTGCACTCCACACCACCCTGGGTTAGACACTGGCTATATGCAAATCAGCTCTGACCCTGTGCCTCATGGGAACAGTCCTGTCCGAACTACCAAGCCATGTCTCTCCCAGACCGGAATCAAGCATCCAAGGACCGGATTCTGGCTATCAGCCTTCATCAGCCTGGATAGCTTGACTCCAGTGGTGTGGAGAGCCTGGGACTCACGTCTGAGCATACCCAGCCCACTCGGGGTGAAAATTGCAAAAAACACAGTTGATGGACAGAATGTAAAACAATGTCATACATTCACCCCAGTACAAGGATCTGGGCCTAAATCCATCGTTTTTTTGCACTCCACACCACCCTGGGTTAGACACTGGCTATATGCAAATCAGCTCTGACCCGGTGCCTCATGGGAACAGTCCAGTCCGAACTACCAAGCCATGTCTTTCCCAGACCGGAATCAAGCATCCAAGGACCGGTTTCTGGCTATCAGCCTTCATCAGCCTGGATAGCTTGACTCCAGTGGTGTGGAGAGCCTGGGACTCACGTCTGAGCATACCCAGCCCACTCGGGGTGAAAATTGCAAAAAACACAGTTGATGGACAGAATGTAAAACAATGTCATTCATTCACCCCAGTACAAGGATCTGGGCCTAAATCCATCGTTTTTTTGCACTCCACACCACCCTGGGTTAGACACTGCCTATATGCAAATCAGCTCTGACCCTGTGCCTCACGGGAACAGTCCAGTCCGAACTACCAAGCCATGTCTTTCCCAGACCGGAATCAAGCATCCAAGGACCGGTTTCTGGCTATCAGCCTTTATCAGCCTAGATAGCTTGACTCCAGTGGTGTGGAGAGCCTGGGACTCACGTCTGAGCATATCCAGCCCACTCGGGGTGAAAATTGCAAAAAACACAGTTGATGGACAGAATGTAAAACAATGTCATACATTCACCCCAGTACAAGGATCTGGGCCTAAATCCATCGTTTTTTTGCACTCCACACCACCCTGGGTTAGACACTGGCTATATGCAAATCAGCTCTGACCCGGTGCCTCATGGGAACAGTCCAGTCCGAACTACCAAGCCATGTCTTTCCCAGACCGGAATCAAGCATCCAAGGACCGGTTTCTGGCTATCAGCCTTCATCAGCCTGGATAGCTTGACTCCAGTGGTGTGGAGAGCCTGGGACTCACGTCTGAGCATACCCAGCCCACTCGGGGTGAAAATTGCAAAAAACACAGTTGATGGACAGAATGTAAAACAATGTCATACATTCACCCCAGTACAAGGATCTGGGCCTAAATCCATCGTTTTTTTGCACTCCACACCACCCTGGGTTAGACACTGCCTATATGCAAATCAGCTCTGACCCTGTGCCTCACGGGAACAGTCCAGTCCGAACTACCAAGCCATGTCTTTCCCAGACCGGAATCAAGCATCCAAGGACCGGTTTCTGGCTATCAGCCTTCATCAGCCTAGATAGCTTGACTCCAGTGGTGTGGAGAGCCTGGGACTCACGTCTGAGCATATCCAGCCCACTCGGGGTGAAAATTGCAAAAAACACAGTTGATGGTTAGAATGTAAAACAATGTCATACATTCACCCCAGTACAATGATCTGGGCCTAAATCCATCGTTTTTTTGCACTCCACACCACCCTGGGTTAGACACTGGCTATATGCAAATCAGCTCTGACCCTGTGCCTCATGGGAACAGTTCAGTCCGAACTACCAAGCCATGTCTCTCCCAGACCGGAATCAAGCATCCAAGGACCGGTTTCTGGCTATCAGCCTTCATCAGCCTGGATTGCTTGACTCCAGTGGTGTGGAGAGCCTGGGATTCACGTCTGAGCATACCCAGCCCACTCGGGGTGAAAATTGCAAAAACACAGTTGATGGACAGAATGTAAAACAATGTCATACATTCACCCCAGTACAAGGATCTGGGCCTAAATCCATCGTTTTTTTGCACTCCACACCACCCTGGGTTAGACACTGGCTATATGCAAATCAGCTCTGACCCTGTGCCTCATGGGAACAGTCCTGTCTGAACTACCAAGCCATGTCTTTCCCAGACCGTGAACTACCAAGCCATGTCTTTCCCAGACCGGAATCAAGCATCCAAGGACCAGTTTCTGGCTATCAGCCTTCATCAGCCTGGATAGCTTGACTCCAGTGGTGTGGAGAGCCTGGGACTCACGTCTGAGCTTACCCAGCCCACTCGGGTTGAAAATTGTAAAAAACACAGTTGATGGACAGAATGTAAAACAATGTCATACATTCACCCCAGTACAAGGATCTGGGCCTAAATCCATCGTTTTTTTGCACTCCACACCACCCTGGGTTAGACACTGGCTATATGCAAATCAGCTCTGACCCTGTGCCTCATGGGAACAGTCCTGTCCGAACTACCAAGCCATGTCTCTCCCAGACCGGAATCAAGCATCCAAGGACCGGATTCTGGCTATCAGCCTTCATCAGCCTGGATAGCTTGACTCCAGTGGTGTGGAGAGCCTGGGACTCACGTCTGAGCATACCCAGCCCACTCGGGGTGAAAATTGCAAAAAACACAGTTGATGGACAGAATGTAAAACAATGTCATACATTCACCCCAGTACAAGGATCTGGGCCTAAATCCATCGTTTTTTTGCACTCCACACCACCCTGGGTTAGACACTGGCTATATGCAAATCAGCTCTGACCCGGTGCCTCATGGGAACAGTCCAGTCCGAACTACCAAGCCATGTCTTTCCCAGACCGGAATCAAGCATCCAAGGACCGGTTTCTGGCTATCAGCCTTCATCAGCCTGGATAGCTTGACTCCAGTGGTGTGGAGAGCCTGGGACTCACGTCTGAGCATACCCAGCCCACTCGGGGTGAAAATTGCAAAAAACACAGTTGATGGACAGAATGTAAAACAATGTCATACATTCACCCCAGTACAAGGATCTGGGCCTAAATCCATCGTTTTTTTGCACTCCACACCACCCTGGGTTAGACACTGCCTATATGCAAATCAGCTCTGACCCTGTGCCTCACGGGAACAGTCCAGTCCGAACTACCAAGCCATGTCTTTCCCAGACCGGAATCAAGCATCCAAGGACCGGTTTCTGGCTATCAGCCTTCATCAGCCTAGATAGCTTGACTCCAGTGGTGTGGAGAGCCTGGGACTCACGTCTGAGCATATCCAGCCCACTCGGGGTGAAAATTGCAAAAAACACAGTTGATGGACAGAATGTAAAACAATGTCATACATTCACCCCAGTACAAGGATCTGGGCCTAAATCCATCGTTTTTTTGCACTCCACACCACCCTGGGTTAGACACTGGCTATATGCAAATCAGCTCTGACCCGGTGCCTCATGGGAACAGTCCAGTCCGAACTACCAAGCCATGTCTTTCCCAGACCGGAATCAAGCATCCAAGGACCGGTTTCTGGCTATCAGCCTTCATCAGCCTGGATAGCTTGACTCCAGTGGTGTGGAGAGCCTGGGACTCACGTCTGAGCATACCCAGCCCACTCGGGGTGAAAATTGCAAAAAACACAGTTGATGGACAGAATGTAAAACAATGTCATACATTCACCCCAGTACAAGGATCTGGGCCTAAATCCATCGTTTTTTTGCACTCCACACCACCCTGGGTTAGACACTGCCTATATGCAAATCAGCTCTGACCCTGTGCCTCACGGGAACAGTCCAGTCCGAACTACCAAGCCATGTCTTTCCCAGACCGGAATCAAGCATCCAAGGACCGGTTTCTGGCTATCAGCCTTCATCAGCCTAGATAGCTTGACTCCAGTGGTGTGGAGAGCCTGGGACTCACGTCTGAGCATATCCAGCCCACTCGGGGTGAAAATTGCAAAAAACACAGTTGATGGTTAGAATGTAAAACAATGTCATACATTCACCCCAGTACAATGATCTGGGCCTAAATCCATCGTTTTTTTGCACTCCACACCACCCTGGGTTAGACACTGGCTATATGCAAATCAGCTCTGACCCTGTGCCTCATGGGAACAGTTCAGTCCGAACTACCAAGCCATGTCTCTCCCAGACCGGAATCAAGCATCCAAGGACCGGTTTCTGGCTATCAGCCTTCATCAGCCTGGATTGCTTGACTCCAGTGGTGTGGAGAGCCTGGGATTCACGTCTGAGCATACCCAGCCCACTCGGGGTGAAAATTGCAAAAACACAGTTGATGGACAGAATGTAAAACAATGTCATACATTCACCCCAGTACAAGGATCTGGGCCTAAATCCATCGTTTTTTTGCACTCCACACCACCCTGGGTTAGACACTGGCTATATGCAAATCAGCTCTGACCCTGTGCCTCATGGGAACAGTCCTGTCTGAACTACCAAGCCATGTCTTTCCCAGACCGTGAACTACCAAGCCATGTCTTTCCCAGACCGGAATCAAGCATCCAAGGACCAGTTTCTGGCTATCAGCCTTCATCAGCCTGGATAGCTTGACTCCAGTGGTGTGGAGAGCCTGGGACTCACGTCTGAGCTTACCCAGCCCACTCGGGTTGAAAATTGTAAAAAACACAGTTGATGGACAGAATGTAAAACAATGTCATACATTCACCCCAGTACAAGGATCTGGGCCTAAATCCATCGTTTTTTTGCACTCCACACCACCCTGGGTTAGACACTGGCTATATGCAAATCAGCTCTGACCCTGTGCCTCATGGGAACAGTCCACTCCGAACTACCAAGCCATGTCTTTCCCAGACCGGAATCAAGCATCCAAGGACCGGTTTCTGGCTATCAGCCTTCATCAGCCTGGATAGCTTGACTCCAGTGGTGTGGAGAGCCTGGGACTCACGTCTGAGCATACCCAGCCCACTCGGGGTGAAAATTGCAAAAAACACAGTTGATGGACAGAATGTAAAACAATGTCATACATTCACCCCAGTACAAGGATCTGGACCTAAATCCATCGTTATTTTGCACTCCACACCACCCTGGGTTAGACACTGGCTATATGCAAATCAGCTCTGACCCTGTGCCTCATGGGAACAGTCCAGTCCGAACTACCAAGCCATGTCCCTCCCAGACCGGAATCAAGCATCCAAGGACCGGTTTCTGGCTATCAGCCTTCATCAGCCTGGATAGCTTGACTCCAGTGGTGTGGAGAGCTTGGGACTCACGTCTGAGCATACCCTGCCCACTCGGGGTGAAAATTGCAAAAAACACAGTTGATGGACAGAATGTAAAACAATGTCATACATTCACCCCAGTACAAGGATCTGGGCCTAAATCCATCGTTTTTTTGCACTCCACACCACCCTGGGTTAGACACTGGCTATATGCAAATCAGCTCTGACCCTGTGCCTCATGGGAACAGTCCAGTCCGAACTACCAAGCCATGTCCCTCCCAGACCGGAATCAAGCATCCAAGGACCGGTTTCTGGCTATCAGCCTTCATCAGCCTGGATAGCTTGACTCCAGTGGTGTGGAGAGCCTGGGACTCACGTCTGAGCATACCCTGCCCACTCGGGGTGAAAATTGCAAAAAACACAGTTGATGGACAGAATGTAAAACAATGTCATACATTCACCCCAGTACAAGGATCTGGGCCTAAATCCATCGTTTTTTTGCACTCCACACCACCCTGGGTTAGACACTGGCTATATGCAAATCAGCTCTGACCCTGTGCCTCATGGGAACAGTTCAGTCCGAACTACCAAGCCATGTCTCTCCCAGACCGGAATCAAGCATCCAAGGACCGGTTTCTGGCTATCAGCCTTCATCAGCCTGGATTGCTTGACTCCAGTGGTGTGGAGAGCCTGGGATTCACGTCTGAGCATACCCAGCCCACTCGGGGTGAAAATTGCAAAAACACAGTTGATGGACAGAATGTAAAACAATGTCATACATTCACCCCAGTACAAGGATCTGGGACTAAATCCATCGTTTTTTTGCACTCCACACCACCCTGGGTTAGACACTGGCTATATGCAAATCAGCTCTGACCCTGTGCCTCATGGGAACAGTCCACTCTGAACTACCAAACCATGTCTTTCCCAGACCGGAATCAAGCATCCAAGGACCGGTTTCTGGCTATCAGCCTTCATCAGCCTGGATAGCTTGACTCCAGTGGTGTGGAGAGCCTGGGACTCACGTCTGAGCATACCCAGCCCACTCGGGGTGAAAATTGCAAAAAGCACAGTTGATGGACAGAATGTAAAACAATGTCATACATTCACCCCAGTACAAGGATCTGGGCCTAAATCCATCGTTTTTTTGCACTCCACACCACCCTGGGTTAGACACTGGCTATATGCAAATCAGCTCTGACCCTGTGCCTCATGGGAACAGTCCAGTCCGAACTACCAAGCCATGTCTTTCCCAGACCGGAATCAAGCATCCAAGGACCGGTTTCTGGCTATCAGCCTTCATCAGCCTGGATAGCTTGACTCCAGTGGTGTGGAGAGCCTGGGACTCACGTCTGAGCATACCCAGCCCACTCGGGGGGAAAATTGCAAAAAACACAGTTGATGGACAGAATGTAAAACAATGTCATACATTCACCCCAGTACAAGGATCTGGGCCTAAATCCATCGTTTTTTTGCACTCCACACCACCCTGGGTTAGACACTGCCTATATGCAAATCAGCTCTGACCCTGTGCCTCATGGGAACATTCCAGTCCGAACTACCAAGCCATGTCTTTCCCAGACCAGAATCAAGCATCCAAGGACCGGTTTCTGGCTATCAGCCTTCATCAGCCTGGATAGCTTGACTCCAGTGGTGTGGAGAGCCTGGGACTCACGTCTGAGCATGCCGAGCTCACTCAGGGTGAAAATTGCAAAAAACACAGTTGATGGACAGAATGTAAAACAATGTCATACATTCACCCCAGTACAAGGATCTGGGCCTAAATCCATCGTTTTTTTGTACTCCACACCACCCTGGGTTAGACAATGGCTATATGCAAATCAGCTCTGACCCTGTGCCTCATGGGAACAGTCCAGTCCGAACTACCAAGCCATGTCTTTCCCAGACCGGAATCAAGCATCCAAGGACCGGTTTCTGGCTATCAGCCTTCATCAGCCTGGATAGCTTGACTCCAGTGGTGTGGAGAGCCTGGGACTCACGTCTGAGCATACCCAGCCCACTCGGGGTGAAAATTGCAAAAAACACAGTTGATGGACAGAATGTAAAACAATGTCATACATTCACCCCAGTACAAGGATCTGGGCCTAAATCCATCGTTTTTTTGCACTCCACACCACCCTGGGTTAGACACTGGCTATATGCAAATCAGCTCTGACCCTGTGCCTCATGGGAACAGTCCTGTCCGAACTACCAAGCCATGTCTCTCCCAGACCGGAATCAAGCATCCAAGGACCGGATTCTGGCTATCAGCCTTCATCAGCCTGGATAGCTTGACTCCAGTGGTGTGGAGAGCCTGGGACTCACGTCTGAGCATACCCAGCCCACTCGGGGTGAAAATTGCAAAAAACACAGTTGATGGACAGAATGTAAAACAATGTCATACATTCACCCCAGTACAAGGATCTGGGCCTAAATCCATCGTTTTTTTGCACTCCACACCACCCTGGGTTAGACACTGGCTATATGCAAATCAGCTCTGACCCGGTGCCTCATGGGAACAGTCCAGTCCGAACTACCAAGCCATGTCTTTCCCAGACCGGAATCAAGCATCCAAGGACCGGTTTCTGGCTATCAGCCTTCATCAGCCTGGATAGCTTGACTCCAGTGGTGTGGAGAGCCTGGGACTCACGTCTGAGCATACCCAGCCCACTCGGGGTGAAAATTGCAAAAAACACAGTTGATGGACAGAATGTAAAACAATGTCATACATTCACCCCAGTACAAGGATCTGGGCCTAATCCATCGTTTTTTTGCACTCCACACCACCCTGGGTTAGACACTGCCTATATGCAAATCAGCTCTGACCCTGTGCCTCTCGGGAACAGTCCAGTCCGAACTACCAAGCCATGTCTTTCCCAGACCGGAATCAAGCATCCAAGGACCGGTTTCTGGCTATCAGCCTTCATCAGCCTAGATAGCTTGACTCCAGTGGTGTGGAGAGCCTGGGACTCACGTCTGAGCATATCCAGCCCACTCGGGGTGAAAATTGCAAAAAACACAGTTGATGGTTAGAATGTAAAACAATGTCATACATTCACCCCAGTACAATGATCTGGGCCTAAATCCATCGTTTTTTTGCACTCCACACCACCCTGGGTTAGACACTGGCTATATGCAAATCAGCTCTGACCCTGTGCCTCATGGGAACAGTTCAGTCCGAACTACCAAGCCATGTCTCTCCCAGACCGGAATCAAGCATCCAAGGACCGGTTTCTGGCTATCAGCCTTCATCAGCCTGGATTGCTTGACTCCAGTGGTGTGGAGAGCCTGGGATTCACGTCTGAGCATACCCAGCCCACTCGGGGTGAAAATTGCAAAAACACAGTTGATGGACAGAATGTAAAACAATGTCATACATTCACCCCAGTACAAGGATCTGGGCCTAAATCCATCGTTTTTTTGCACTCCACACCACCCTGGGTTAGACACTGGCTATATGCAAATCAGCTCTGACCCTGTGCCTCATGGGAACAGTCCAGTCCGAACTACCAAGCCATGTCCCTCCCAGACCGGAATCAAGCATCCAAGGACCGGTTTCTGGCTATCAGCCTTCATCAGCCTGGATAGCTTGACTCCAGTGGTGTGGAGAGCCTGGGACTCACGTCTGAGCATACCCTGCCCACTCGGGGTGAAAATTGCAAAAAACACAGTTGATGGACAGAATGTAAAACAATGTCATACATTCACCCCAGTACAAGGATCTGGGCCTAAATCCATCGTTTTTTTGCACTCCACACCACCCTGGGTTAGACACTGGCTATATGCAAATCAGTTCTGACCCTGTGCCTCATGGGAACAGTCCAGTCCGAACTACCAAGCCATGTCTTTCCCAGACCGGAATCAAGCATCCAAGGACCGGTTTCTGGCTATCAGCCTTCATCGGCCTGGATAGCTTGACTCCAGTGGTGTGGAGAGCCTGGGACTCACGTCTGAGCATACCCATCCCACTCGGGGTAAAAATTGCAAAAAACACAGTTGATGGACAGAATGTAAAACAATGTCATACATTCACCCCAGTACAAGGATCTGGGCCTAAATCCATCATTTTTTTGCACTCCACACCACCCTGGGTTAGACACTGGCTATATGCAAATCAGCTCTGACCCTGTGCCTCATGGGAACAGTCCACTCTGAACTACCAAACCATGTCTTTCCCAGACCGGAATCAAGCATCCAAGGACCGGTTTCTGGCTATCAGCCTTCATCAGCCTGGATAGCTTGACTCCAGTGGTGTGGAGAGCCTGGGACTCACGTCTGAGCATACCCAGCCCACTCGGGGTGAAAATTGCAAAAAGCACAGTTGATGGACAGAATGTAAAACAATGTCATACATTCACCCCAGTACAAGGATCTGGGCCTAAATCCATCGTTTTTTTGCACTCCACACCACCCTGGGTTAGACACTGGCTATATGCAAATCAGCTCTGACCCTGTGCCTCATGGGAACAGTCCAGTCCGAACTACCAAGCCATGTCTTTCCCAGACCGGAATCAAGCATCCAAGGACCGGTTTCTGGCTATCAGCCTTCATCAGCCTGGATAGCTTGACTCCAGTGGTGTGGAGAGCCTGGGACTCACGTCTGAGCATACCCAGCCCACTCGGGGTGAAAATTGCAAAAAACACAGTTGATGGACAGAATGTAAAACAATGTCATACATTCACCCCAGTACAAGGATCTGGGCCTAAACCCATCGTTTTTTTGCACTCCACACCACCCTGGGTTAGACACTGCATATATGCAAATCAGCTCTGACCCTGTGCCTCATGGGAACATTCCAGTCCGAACTACCAAGCCATGTCTTTCCCAGACCAGAATCAAGCATCCAAGGACCGGTTTCTGGCTATCAGCCTTCATCAGCCTGGATAGCTTGACTCCAGTGGTGTGGAGAGCCTGGGACTCACGTCTGAGCATGCCGAGCTCACTCAGGGTGAAAATTGCAAAAAACACAGTTGATGGACAGAATGTAAAACAATGTCATACATTCACCCCAGTACAAGGATCTGGGCCTAAATCCATCGTTTTTTTGTACTCCACACCACCCTGGGTTAGACAATGGCTATATGCAAATCAGCTCTGACCCTGTGCCTCATGGGAACAGTCCAGTCCGAACTACCAAGCCATGTCTTTCCCAGACCGGAATCAAGCATCCAAGGACCGGTTTCTGGCTATCAGCCTTCATCAGCCTGGATAGCTTGACTCCAGTGGTGTGGAGAGCCTGGGACTCACGTCTGAGCATACCCAGCCCACTCGGGGTGAAAATTGCAAAAAACACAGTTGATGGACAGAATGTAAAACAATGTCATACATTCACCCCAGTACAAGGATCTGGGCCTAAATCCATCGATTTTTTGCACTCCACACCACCCTGGGTTAGACACTGGCTATATGCAAATCAGCTCTGACCCTGTGCCTCATGGGAACAGTCCGGTCCGAACTACCAAGCCATGTCTCTCCCAGACCGGAATCAAGCATCCAAGGACCGGATTCTGGCTATCAGCCTTCATCAGCCTGGATAGCTTGACTCCAGTGGTGTGGAGAGCCTGGGACTCACGTCTGAGCATACCCAGCCCACTCGGGGTGAAAATTGCAAAAAACACAGTTGATGGACAGAATGTAAAACAATGTCATACATTCACCCCAGTACAAGGATCTGGGCCTAAATCCATCGTTTTTTTGCACTCCACACCACCCTGGGTTAGACACTGGCTATATGCAAATCAGCTCTGACCCGGTGCCTCATGGGAACAGTCCAGTCCGAACTACCAAGCCATGTCTTTCCCAGACCGGAATCAAGCATCCAAGGACCGGTTTCTGGCTATCAGCCTTCATCAGCCTGGATAGCTTGACTCCAGTGGTGTGGAGAGCCTGGGACTCACGTCTGAGCATACCCAGCCCACTCGGGGTGAAAATTGCAAAAAACACAGTTGATGGACAGAATGTAAAACAATGTCCTACATTCACCCCAGTACAAGGATCTGGGCCTAAATCCATCGTTTTTTGCACTCCACACCACCCTGGGTTAGACACTGGCTATATGCAAATCAGCTCTGACCCTGTGCCTCATGGGAACAGTCCAGTCCGAACTACCAAGCCATGTCTTTCCCAGACCAAAATCAAGCATCCAAGGACCTGTTTCTGGCTATCAGCCTTCATCAGCCTGGATAGCTTGACTCCAGTGGTGTGGAGAGCCTGGGACTCACGTCTGAGCATGCCGAGCCCACTCGGGGTGAAAATTGCAAAAAACACAGTTGATGGACAGAATGTAAAAAAATGTCATACATTCACCCCAGTACACGGATCTGGGCCTAAATCCATCGTTTTTTTGCACTCCACACCACCCTGGGTTAGACACTGGCTATATGCAAATCAGCTCTGACCCTGTGCCTCATGGGAACAGTCCAGTCCGAACTACCAAGCCATGTCTCTCCCAGACCGGAATCAAGCATCCAAGGACCGATTTCTGGCTATCAGCCTTCATCAGCCTGGATAGCTTGACTCCAGTGGTGTGGAGAGCCTGGGACTCACGTCTGAGCATACCCAGCCCACTCGGGGTGAAAATTGCAAAAAACACAGTTGATGGACAGAATGTAAAACAATGTCATACATTCACCCCAGTACAAGGATCTGGGCCTAAATCCATCATTTTTTTGCACTCCACACCACCCTGGGTTAGACACTGGCTATATGCAAATCAGCTCTGACCCTGTGCCTCATGGGAACAGTCCAGTCCAAACTACCAAGCCATGTCTTTCCCAGACCGGAATCAAGCATCCAAGGACCGGTTTCTGGCTATCAGCCTTCATCAGCCTGGATAGCTTGACTCTAGTGGTGTGGAGAGCCTGGGACTCACGTCTGAGCATACCCAGCCCACTCGGGGTGAAAATTGCAAAAAACACAGTTGATGGACAGAATGTAAAACAATGTCATACATTCACCCCAGTACAAGGATCTGGGCCTAAATCCATCGTTTTTTTGCACTCCACACCACCCTGGGTTAGACACTGGCTATATGCAAATCAGCTCTGACCCTGTGCTTCATGGGAACAGTCCACTCCGAACTACCAAGCCATGTCTTTCCCAGACCGGAATCAAGCATCCAAGGACCGGTTTCTGGCTATCAGCCTTCATCAGCCTGGATAGCTTGACTCCAGTGGTGTGAAGAGCCTGGGACTCACGTCTGAGCATACCCAGCCCACTCGGGGTGAAAATTGCAAAAAACACAGTTGATGGACAGAATGTAAACAATGTCATACATTCACCCCAGTACAAGGATCTGGGCCTAAATCCATCGTTTTTTTGCACTCCACATCACCCTGGGTTAGACACTGGCTATATGCAAATCAGCTCTGACCCTGTGCCTCATGGGAACAGTCCACTCCGAACTACCAAGCCATGTCTTTCCCAGAACGGAATCAAGCATCCAAGGACCGGTTTCTGGCTATCAGCCTTCATCAGCCTGGATAGCTTGACTCCAGTGGTGTGGAGAGCCTGGGACTCACGTCTGAGCATACCCAGCCCACTCGGGGTGAAAATTGCAAAAAACACAGTTGATGGACAGAATGTAAACAATGTCATACATTCACCCCAGTACAAGGATCTGGGCCTAAGTCCATCGTTTTTTTGCACTCCACACCACCCTGGGTTAGACACTGGCTATATGCAAATCAGCTCTGACCCTGTGCCTCATGGGAACAGTCCAGTCCGAACTACCAAGCCATGTCTTTCCCAGACCGGAATCAAGCATCCAAGGACCGGTTTCTGGCTATCAGCCTTCATCAGCCTGGATAGCTTGACTCCAGTGGTGTGGAGAGCCTGGGACTCACGTCTGAGCATACCCAGCCCACTCGGGGTGAAAATTGCAAAAAACACAGTTGATGGACAGAATGTAAAACAATGTCATACATTCACCCCAGTACAAGGATCTGGGCCTAAATCCATCGTTTTTTTGCACTCCACACCACCCTGGGTTAGACACTGGCTATATGCAAATCAGCTCTGACCCTGTGCCTCATGGGAACAGTCCAGTCCGAACTACCAAGCCATGTCTTTCCCAGACCGGAATCAAGCATCCAAGGACCGGTTTCTGGCTATCAGCCTTCATCAGCCTGGATAGCTTGACTCCAGTGGTGTGGAGAGCCTGGGACTCACGTCTGAGCATACCCAGCCCACTCGGGGTGAAAATTGCAAAAAACACAGTTGATGGACAGAATGTAAAACAATGTCATACATTCACCCCAGTACAAGGATCTGGGCCTAAATCCATCGTTTTTTTGCACTCCACACCACCCTGGGTTAGACACTGCCTATATGCAAATCAGCTCTGACCCTGTGCCTCATGGGAACATTCCAGTCCGAACAACCAAGCCATGTCTTTCCCAGACCAGAATCAAGCATCCAAGGACCGGTTTCTGGCTATCAGCCTTCATCAGCCTGGATAGCTTGACTCCAGTGGTGTGGAGAGCCTGGGACTCACGTCTGAGCATGCCGAGCCCACTCAGGGTGAAAATTGCAAAAAACACAGTTGATGGACAGAATGTAAAACAATGTCATACATTCACCCCAGTACAAGGATCTGGGCCTAAATCCATCGTTTTTTTGTACTCCACACCACCCTGGGTTAGACAATGGCTATATGCAAATCAGCTCTGACCCTGTGCCTCATGGGAACAGTCCAGTCCGAACTACCAAGCCATGTCTTTCCCAGACCGGAATCAAGCATCCAAGGACCGGTTTCTGGCTATCAGCCTTCATCAGCCTGGATAGCTTGACTCCAGTGGTGTGGAGAGCCTGGGACTCACGTCTGAGCATACCCAGCCCACTCGGGGTGAAAATTGCAAAAAACACAGTTGATGGACAGAATGTAAAACAATGTCATACATTCACCCCAGTACAAGGATCTGGGCCTAAATCCATCGTTTTTTTGCACTCCACACCACCCTGGGTTAGACACTGGCTATATGCAAATCAGCTCTGACCCTGTGCCTCATGGGAACAGTCCAGTCCGAACTACCAAGCCATGTCTCTCCCAGACCGGAATCAAGCATCCAAGGACCGGATTCTGGCTATCAGCCTTCATCAGCCTGGATAGCTTGACTCCAGTGGTGTAGAGAGCCTGGGACTCACGTCTGAGCATACCCAGCCCACTCGGGGTGAAAATTGCAAAAAACAGAGTTGATGGACAGAATGTAAAACAATGTCATACATTCACCCCAGTACAAGGATCTGGGCCTAAATCCATCGTTTTTTTGCACTCCACACCACCCTGGGTTAGACACTGGCTATATGCAAATCAGCTCTGACCCGGTGCCTCATGGGAACAGTCCAGTCCGAACTACCAAGCCATGTCTTTCCCAGACCGGAATCAAGCATCCAAGGACCGGTTTCTGGCTATCAGCCTTCATCAGCCTGGATAGCTTGACTCCAGTGGTGTGGAGAGCCTGGGACTCACGTCTGAGCATACCCAGCCCACTCGGGGTGAAAATTGCAAAAAACACAGTTGATGGACAGAATGTAAAACAATGTCATACATTCACCCCAGTACAAGGATCTGGGCCTAAATCCATCGTTTTTTTGCACTCCACACCACCCTGGGTTAGACACTGGCTATATGCAAATCAGCTCTGACCTTGTGCCTCATGGGAACAGTCCAGTCCGAACTACCAAGCCATGTCTTTCCCAGACCAAAATCACGCATCCAAGGACCGGTTTTTGGCTATCAGCCTTCATCAGCCTGGATAGCTTGACTCCAGTGGTGTGGAGAGCCTGGGACTCACGTCTGAGCATACCCAGCCCACTCAAGGTGAAAATTGCAAAAAACACAGTTGATGGACAGAATGTAAAACAATGTCATACATTCACCCCAGTACAAGGATCTGGGCCTAAATCCATCGTTTATTTGCACTCCACACCACCCTGGGTTAGACACTGGCTATATGCAAATCAGCTCTGACCCTGTGCCTCATGGGAACAGTCCACTCCGAACTACCAAGCCATGTCTTTCCCAGACCGGAATCAAGCATCCAAGGACCGGTTTCTGGCTATCAGCCTTCATCAGCCTGGATAGCTTGACTCCAGTGGTGTGGAGAGCCTGGGACTCACGTCTGAGCATACCCAGCCCACTCGGGGTGAAAATTGCAAAAAACACAGTTGATGGACAGAATGTAAAACAATGTCATACATTCACCCCAGTACAAGGATCCGGGCCTAAATCCATCGTTTTTTTGCACTCCACACCACCCTGGGTTAGACACTGGCTATATGCAAATCAGCTCTGACCCTGTGCCTCATGGGAACAGTCCACTCCGAACTACCAAGCCATGTCTTTCCCAGAACGGAATCAAGCATCCAAGGACCGGTTTCTGGCTATCAGCCTTCATCAGCCTGGATAGCTTGACTCCAGTGGTGTGGAGAGCCTGGGACTCACGTCTGAGCATACCCAGCCCACTCGGGGTGAAAATTGCAAAAAACACAGTTGATGGACAGAATGTAAACAATGTCATACATTCACCCCAGTACAAGGATCTGGGCCTAAATCCATCGTTTTTTTGCACTCCACACCACCCTGGGTTAGACACTGGCTATATGCAAATCAGCTCTGACCCTGTGCCTCATGGGAACAGTCCAGTCCGAACTACCAAGCCATGTCTTTCCCAGACCGGAATCAAGCATCCAAGGACCGGTTTCTGGCTATCAGCCTTCATCAGCCTGGATAGCTTGACTCCAGTGGTGTGGAGAGCCTGGGACTCACGTCTGAGCATACCCAGCCCACTCGGGGTGAAAATTGCAAAAAACACAGTTGATGGACAGAATGTAAAACAATGTCATACATTCACCCCAGTACAAGGATCTGGGCCTAAATCCATCGTTTTTTTGCACTCCACACCACCCTGGGTTAGACACTGGCTATATGCAAATCAGCTCTGACCCTGTGCCTCATGGGAACAGTCCAGTCCGAACTACCAAGCCATGTCTTTCCCAGACCGGAATCAAGCATCCAAGGACCGGTTTCTGGCTATCAGCCTTCATCAGCCTGGATAGCTTGACTCCAGTGGTGTGGAGAGCCTGGGACTCACGTCTGAGCATACCCAGCCCACTCGGGGTGAAAATTGCAAAAAACACAGTTGATGGACAGAATGTAAACAATGTCATACATTCACCCCAGTACAAGGATCTGGGCCTAAATCCATCGTTTTTTTGCACTCCACACCACCCTGGGTTAGACACTGGCTATATGCAAATCAGCTCTGACCCTGTGCCTCATGGGAACAGTCCAGTCCGAACTACCAAGCCATGTCTTTCCCAGACCGGAATCAAGCATCCAAGGACCGGTTTCTGGCTATCAGCCTTCATCAGCCTGGATAGCTTGACTCCAGTGGTGTGGAGAGCCTGGGACTCACGTCTGAGCATACCCAGCCCACTCGAGGTGAAAATTGCAAAAAACACAGTTGATGGACAGAATGTAAAACAATGTCATACATTCACCCCAGTACAAGGATCTGGGCCTAAATCCATCGTTTTTTTGCACTCCACACCACCCTGGGTTAGACACTGGCTATATGCAAATCAGCTCTGACCCTGTGCCTCATGGGAACAGTCCAGTCCGAACTACCAAGCCATGTCTTTCCCAGACCGGAATCAAGCATCCAAGGACCGGTTTCTGGCTATCAGCCTTCATCAGCCTGGATAGCTTGACTCCAGTGGTGTGGAGAGCCTGGGACTCACGTCTGAGCATACCCAGCCCACTCGGGGTGAAAATTGCAAAAAACACAGTTGATGGACAGAATGTAAAACAATGTCATACATTCACCCCAGTACAAGGATCTGGGCCTAAATCCATCGTTTTTTTGCACTCCACACCACCCTGGGTTAGACACTGCCTATATGCAAATCAGCTCTGACCCTGTGCCTCATGGGAACATTCCAGTCCGAACAACCAAGCCATGTCTTTCCCAGACCAGAATCAAGCATCCAAGGACCGGTTTCTGGCTATCAGCCTTCATCAGCCTGGATAGCTTGACTCCAGTGGTGTGGAGAGCCTGGGACTCACGTCTGAGCATGCCGAGCCCACTCAGGGTGAAAATTGCAAAAAACACAGTTGATGGACAGAATGTAAAACAATGTCATACATTCACCCCAGTACAAGGATCTGGGCCTAAATCCATCGTTTTTTTGTACTCCACACCACCCTGGGTTAGACAATGGCTATATGCAAATCAGCTCTGACCCTGTGCCTCATGGGAACAGTCCAGTCCGAACTACCAAGCCATGTCTTTCCCAGACCGGAATCAAGCATCCAAGGACCGGTTTCTGGCTATCAGCCTTCATCAGCCTGGATAGCTTGACTCCAGTGGTGTGGAGAGCCTGGGACTCACGTCTGAGCATACCCAGCCCACTCGGGGTGAAAATTGCAAAAAACACAGTTGATGGACAGAATGTAAAACAATGTCATACATTCACCCCAGTACAAGGATCTGGGCCTAAATCCATCGTTTTTTTGCACTCCACACCACCCTGGGTTAGACACTGGCTATATGCAAATCAGCTCTGACCCTGTGCCTCATGGGAACAGTCCAGTCCGAACTACCAAGCCATGTCTCTCCCAGACCGGAATCAAGCATCCAAGGACCGGATTCTGGCTATCAGCCTTCATCAGCCTGGATAGCTTGACTCCAGTGGTGTAGAGAGCCTGGGACTCACGTCTGAGCATACCCAGCCCACTCGGGGTGAAAATTGCAAAAAACAGAGTTGATGGACAGAATGTAAAACAATGTCATACATTCACCCCAGTACAAGGATCTGGGCCTAAATCCATCGTTTTTTTGCACTCCACACCACCCTGGGTTAGACACTGGCTATATGCAAATCAGCTCTGACCCGGTGCCTCATGGGAACAGTCCAGTCCGAACTACCAAGCCATGTCTTTCCCAGACCGGAATCAAGCATCCAAGGACCGGTTTCTGGCTATCAGCCTTCATCAGCCTGGATAGCTTGACTCCAGTGGTGTGGAGAGCCTGGGACTCACGTCTGAGCATACCCAGCCCACTCGGGGTGAAAATTGCAAAAAACACAGTTGATGGACAGAATGTAAAACAATGTCATACATTCACCCCAGTACAAGGATCTGGGCCTAAATCCATCGTTTTTTGCACTCCACACCACCCTGGGTTAGACACTGGCTATATGCAAATCAGCTCTGACCTTGTGCCTCATGGGAACAGTCCAGTCCGAACTACCAAGCCATGTCTTTCCCAGACCAAAATCACGCATCCAAGGACCGGTTTTTGGCTATCAGCCTTCATCAGCCTGGATAGCTTGACTCCAGTGGTGTGGAGAGCCTGGGACTCACGTCTGAGCATACCCAGCCCACTCAAGGTGAAAATTGCAAAAAACACAGTTGATGGACAGAATGTAAAACAATGTCATACATTCACCCCAGTACAAGGATCTGGGCCTAAATCCATCGTTTATTTGCACTCCACACCACCCTGGGTTAGACACTGGCTATATGCAAATCAGCTCTGACCCTGTGCCTCATGGGAACAGTCCACTCCGAACTACCAAGCCATGTCTTTCCCAGACCGGAATCAAGCATCCAAGGACCGGTTTCTGGCTATCAGCCTTCATCAGCCTGGATAGCTTGACTCCAGTGGTGTGGAGAGCCTGGGACTCACGTCTGAGCATACCCAGCCCACTCGGGGTGAAAATTGCAAAAAACACAGTTGATGGACAGAATGTAAAACAATGTCATACATTCACCCCAGTACAAGGATCCGGGCCTAAATCCATCGTTTTTTTGCACTCCACACCACCCTGGGTTAGACACTGGCTATATGCAAATCAGCTCTGACCCTGTGCCTCATGGGAACAGTCCACTCCGAACTACCAAGCCATGTCTTTCCCAGAACGGAATCAAGCATCCAAGGACCGGTTTCTGGCTATCAGCCTTCATCAGCCTGGATAGCTTGACTCCAGTGGTGTGGAGAGCCTGGGACTCACGTCTGAGCATACCCAGCCCACTCGGGGTGAAAATTGCAAAAAACACAGTTGATGGACAGAATGTAAACAATGTCATACATTCACCCCAGTACAAGGATCTGGGCCTAAATCCATCGTTTTTTTGCACTCCACACCACCCTGGGTTAGACACTGGCTATATGCAAATCAGCTCTGACCCTGTGCCTCATGGGAACAGTCCAGTCCGAACTACCAAGCCATGTCTTTCCCAGACCGGAATCAAGCATCCAAGGACCGGTTTCTGGCTATCAGCCTTCATCAGCCTGGATAGCTTGACTCCAGTGGTGTGGAGAGCCTGGGACTCACGTCTGAGCATACCCAGCCCACTCGGGGTGAAAATTGCAAAAAACACAGTTGATGGACAGAATGTAAAACAATGTCATACATTCACCCCAGTACAAGGATCTGGGCCTAAATCCATCGTTTTTTTGCACTCCACACCACCCTGGGTTAGACACTGGCTATATGCAAATCAGCTCTGACCCTGTGCCTCATGGGAACAGTCCAGTCCGAACTACCAAGCCATGTCTTTCCCAGACCGGAATCAAGCATCCAAGGACCGGTTTCTGGCTATCAGCCTTCATCAGCCTGGATAGCTTGACTCCAGTGGTGTGGAGAGCCTGGGACTCACGTCTGAGCATACCCAGCCCACTCGGGGTGAAAATTGCAAAAAACACAGTTGATGGACAGAATGTAAAACAATGTCATACATTCACCCCAGTACAAGGATCTGGGCCTAAATCCATCGTTTTTTTGCACTCCACACCACCCTGGGTTAGACACTGCCTATATGCAAATCAGCTCTGACCCTGTGCCTCATGGGAACATTCCAGTCCGAACAACCAAGCCATGTCTTTCCCAGACCAGAATCAAGCATCCAAGGACCGGTTTCTGGCTATCAGCCTTCATCAGCCTGGATAGCTTGACTCCAGTGGTGTGGAGAGCCTGGGACTCACGTCTGAGCATGCCGAGCCCACTCAGGGTGAAAATTGCAAAAAACACAGTTGATGGACAGAATGTAAAACAATGTCATACATTCACCCCAGTACAAGGATCTGGGCCTAAATCCATCGTTTTTTTGTACTCCACACCACCCTGGGTTAGACAATGGCTATATGCAAATCAGCTCTGACCCTGTGCCTCATGGGAACAGTCCAGTCCGAACTACCAAGCCATGTCTTTCCCAGACCGGAATCAAGCATCCAAGGACCGGTTTCTGGCTATCAGCCTTCATCAGCCTGGATAGCTTGACTCCAGTGGTGTGGAGAGCCTGGGACTCACGTCTGAGCATACCCAGCCCACTCGGGGTGAAAATTGCAAAAAACACAGTTGATGGACAGAATGTAAAACAATGTCATACATTCACCCCAGTACAAGGATCTGGGCCTAAATCCATCGTTTTTTTGCACTCCACACCACCCTGGGTTAGACACTGGCTATATGCAAATCAGCTCTGACCCTGTGCCTCATGGGAACAGTCCAGTCCGAACTACCAAGCCATGTCTCTCCCAGACCGGAATCAAGCATCCAAGGACCGGATTCTGGCTATCAGCCTTCATCAGCCTGGATAGCTTGACTCCAGTGGTGTAGAGAGCCTGGGACTCACGTCTGAGCATACCCAGCCCACTCGGGGTGAAAATTGCAAAAAACAGAGTTGATTGACAGAATGTAAAACAATGTCATACATTCACCCCAGTACAAGGATCTGGGCCTAAATCCATCGTTTTTTTGCACTCCACACCACCCTGGGTTAGACACTGGCTATATGCAAATCAGCTCTGACCCGGTGCCTCATGGGAACAGTCCAGTCCGAACTACCAAGCCATGTCTTTCCCAGACCGGAATCAAGCATCCAAGGACCGGTTTCTGGCTATCAGCCTTCATCAGCCTGGATAGCTTGACTCCAGTGGTGTGGAGAGCCTGGGACTCACGTCTGAGCATACCCAGCCCACTCGGGGTGAAAATTGCAAAAAACACAGTTGATGGACAGAATGTAAAACAATGTCATACATTCACCCCAGTACAAGGATCTGGGCCTAAATCCATCGTTTTTTTGCACTCCACACCACCCTGGGTTAGACACTGGCTATATGCAAATCAGCTCTGACCTTGTGCCTCATGGGAACAGTCCAGTCCGAACTACCAAGCCATGTCTTTCCCAGACCAAAATCAAGCATCCAAGGACCGGTTTTTGGCTATCAGCCTTCATCAGCCTGGATAGCTTGACTCCAGTGGTGTGGAGAGCCTGGGACTCACGTCTGAGCATACCCAGCCCACTCAAGGTGAAAATTGCAAAAAACACAGTTGATGGACAGAATGTAAAACAATGTCATACATTCACCCCAGTACAAGGATCTGGGCCTAAATCCATCGTTTATTTGCACTCCACACCACCCTGGGTTAGACACTGGCTATATGCAAATCAGCTCTGACCCTGTGCCTCATGGGAACAGTCCACTCCGAACTACCAAGCCATGTCTTTCCCAGACCGGAATCAAGCATCCAAGGACCGGTTTCTGGCTATCAGCCTTCATCAGCCTGGATAGCTTGACTCCAGTGGTGTGGAGAGCCTGGGACTCACGTCTGAGCATACCCAGCCCACTCGGGGTGAAAATTGCAAAAAACACAGTTGATGGACAGAATGTAAAACAATGTCATACATTCACCCCAGTACAAGGATCCGGGCCTAAATCCATCGTTTTTTTGCACTCCACACCACCCTGGGTTAGACACTGGCTATATGCAAATCAGCTCTGACCCTGTGCCTCATGGGAACAGTCCAGTCCGAACTACCAAGCCATGTCTTTCCCAGACCGGAATCAAGCATCCAAGGACCGGTTTCTGGCTATCAGCCTTCATCAGCCTGGATAGCTTGACTCTAGTGGTGTGGAGAGCCTGGGACTCACGTCTGAGCATACCCAGCCCACTCGGGGTGAAAATTGCAAAAAACACAGTTGATGGACAGAATGTAAAACAATGTCATACATTCACCCCAGTACAAGGATCTGGGCCTAAATCCATCGTTTTTTTGCACTCCACACCACCCTGGGTTAGACACTGGCTATATGCAAATCAGCTCTGACCCTGTGCTTCATGGGAACAGTCCACTCCGAACTACCAAGCCATGTCTTTCCCAGACCGGAATCAAGCATCCAAGGACCGGTTTCTGGCTATCAGCCTTCATCAGCCTGGATAGCTTGACTCCAGTGGTGTGGAGAACCTGGGACTCACGTCTGAGCATACCCAGCCCACTCGGGGTGAAAATTGCAAAAAACACAGTTGATGGACAGAATGTAAAACAATGTCATACATTCACCCCAGTACAAGGATCTGGGCCTAAATCCATCGTTTTTTTGCACTCCACACCACCCTGGGTTAGACACTGGCTATATGCAAATCAGCTCTGACCCTGTGCCTCATGGGAACAGTCCAGTCCGAACTACCAAGCCATGTCTTTCCCAGACCGGAATCAAGCATCCAAGGACCGGTTTCTGGCTATCAGCCTTCATCAGCCTGGATAGCTTGACTCCAGTGGTGTGGAGAGCCTGGGACTCACGTCTGAGCATACCCAGCCCACTCGGGGTGAAAATTGCAAAAAACACAGTTGATGGACAGAATGTAAAACAATGTCATACATTCACCCCAGTACAAGGATCTGGGCCTAAATCCATCGTTTTTTTGCACTCCACACCACCCTGGGTTAGACACTGCCTATATGCAAATCAGCTCTGACCCTGTGCCTCATGGGAACATTCCAGTCCGAACAACCAAGCCATGTCTTTCCCAGACCAGAATCAAGCATCCAAGGACCGGTTTCTGGCTATCAGCCTTCATCAGCCTGGATAGCTTGACTCCAGTGGTGTGGAGAGCCTGGGACTCACGTCTGAGCATGCCGAGCCCACTCAGGGTGAAAATTGCAAAAAACACAGTTGATGGACAGAATGTAAAACAATGTCATACATTCACCCCAGTACAAGGATCTGGGCCTAAATCCATCGTTTTTTTGTACTCCACACCACCCTGGGTTAGACAATGGCTATATGCAAATCAGCTCTGACCCTGTGCCTCATGGGAACAGTCCAGTCCGAACTACCAAGCCATGTCTTTCCCAGACCGGAATCAAGCATCCAAGGACCGGTTTCTGGCTATCAGCCTTCATCAGCCTGGATAGCTTGACTCCAGTGGTGTGGAGAGCCTGGGACTCACGTCTGAGCATACCCAGCCCACTCGGGGTGAAAATTGCAAAAAACACAGTTGATGGACAGAATGTAAAACAATGTCATACATTCACCCCAGTACAAGGATCTGGGCCTAAATCCATCGTTTTTTTGCACTCCACACCACCCTGGGTTAGACACTGGCTATATGCAAATCAGCTCTGACCCTGTGCCTCATGGGAACAGTCCAGTCCGAACTACCAAGCCATGTCTCTCCCAGACCGGAATCAAGCATCCAAGGACCGGATTCTGGCTATCAGCCTTCATCAGCCTGGATAGCTTGACTCCAGTGGTGTAGAGAGCCTGGGACTCACGTCTGAGCATACCCAGCCCACTCGGGGTGAAAATTGCAAAAAACAGAGTTGATGGACAGAATGTAAAACAATGTCATACATTCACCCCAGTACAAGGATCTGGGCCTAAATCCATCGTTTTTTTGCACTCCACACCACCCTGGGTTAGACACTGGCTATATGCAAATCAGCTCTGACCCGGTGCCTCATGGGAACAGTCCAGTCCGAACTACCAAGCCATGTCTTTCCCAGACCGGAATCAAGCATCCAAGGACCGGTTTCTGGCTATCAGCCTTCATCAGCCTGGATAGCTTGACTCCAGTGGTGTGGAGAGCCTGGGACTCACGTCTGAGCATACCCAGCCCACTCGGGGTGAAAATTGCAAAAAACACAGTTGATGGACAGAATGTAAAACAATGTCATACATTCACCCCAGTACAAGGATCTGGGCCTAAATCCATCGTTTTTTTGCACTCCACACCACCCTGGGTTAGACACTGGCTATATGCAAATCAGCTCTGACCCTGTGCCTCATGGGAACAGTCCAGTCCGAACTACCAAGCCATGTCTCTCCCAGACCGGAATCAAGCATCCAAGGACCGGATTCTGGCTATCAGCCTTCATCAGCCTGGATAGCTTGACTCCAGTGGTGTAGAGAGCCTGGGACTCACGTCTGAGCATACCCAGCCCACTCGGGGTGAAAATTGCAAAAAACAGAGTTGATGGACAGAATGTAAAACAATGTCATACATTCACCCCAGTACAAGGATCTGGGCCTAAATCCATCGTTTTTTTGCACTCCACACCACCCTGGGTTAGACACTGGCTATATGCAAATCAGCTCTGACCCGGTGCCTCATGGGAACAGTCCAGTCCGAACTACCAAGCCATGTCTTTCCCAGACCGGAATCAAGCATCCAAGGACCGGTTTCTGGCTATCAGCCTTCATCAGCCTGGATAGCTTGACTCCAGTGGTGTGGAGAGCCTGGGACTCACGTCTGAGCATTCACAGCCCACTCGGGGTGAAAATTGCAAAAAACACAGTTGATGGACAGAATGTAAAACAATGTCATACATTCACCCCAGTACAAGGATCTGGGCCTAAATCCATCGTTTTTTTGCACTCCACACCACCCTGGGTTAGACACTGGCTATATGCAAATCAGCTCTGACCTTGTGCCTCATGGGAACAGTCCAGTCCGAACTACCAAGCCATGTCTTTCCCAGACCAAAATCAAGCATCCAAGGACCGGTTTTTGGCTATCAGCCTTCATCAGCCTGGATAGCTTGACTCCAGTGGTGTGGAGAGCCTGGGACTCACGTCTGAGCATACCCAGCCCACTCAAGGTGAAAATTGCAAAAAACACAGTTGATGGACAGAATGTAAAACAATGTCATACATTCACCCCAGTACAAGGATCTGGGCCTAAATCCATCGTTTATTTGCACTCCACACCACCCTGGGTTAGACACTGGCTATATGCAAATCAGCTCTGACCCTGTGCCTCATGGGAACAGTCCACTCCGAACTACCAAGCCATGTCTTTCTCAGACCGGAATCAAGCATCCAAGGACCGGTTTCTGGCTATCAGCCTTCATCAGCCTGGATAGCTTGACTCCAGTGGTGTGGAGAGCCTGGGACTCACGTCTGAGCATACCCAGCCCACTCGGGGTGAAAATTGCAAAAAACACAGTTGATGGACAGAATGTAAAACAATGTCATACATTCACCCCAGTACAAGGATCCGGGCCTAAATCCATCGTTTTTTTGCACTCCACACCACCCTGGGTTAGACACTGGCTATATGCAAATCAGCTCTGACCCTGTGCCTCATGGGAACAGTCCAGTCCGAACTACCAAGCCATGTCTTTCCCAGACCGGAATCAAGCATCCAAGGACCGGTTTCTGGCTATCAGCCTTCATCAGCCTGGATAGCTTGACTCTAGTGGTGTGGAGAGCCTGGGACTCACGTCTGAGCATACCCAGCCCACTCGGGGTGAAAATTGCAAAAAACACAGTTGATGGACAGAATGTAAAACAATGTCATACATTCACCCCAGTACAAGGATCTGGGCCTAAATCCATCGTTTTTTTGCACTCCACACCACCCTGGGTTAGACACTGGCTATATGCAAATCAGCTCTGACCCTGTGCTTCATGGGAACAGTCCACTCCGAACTACCAAGCCATGTCTTTCCCAGACCGGAATCAAGCATCCAAGGACCGGTTTCTGGCTATCAGCCTTCATCAGCCTGGATAGCTTGACTCCAGTGGTGTGGAGAACCTGGGACTCACGTCTGAGCATACCCAGCCCACTCGGGGTGAAAATTGCAAAAAACACAGTTGATGGACAGAATGTAAAACAATGTCATACATTCACCCCAGTACAAGGATCTGGGCCTAAATCCATCGTTTTTTTGCACTCCACACCACCCTGGGTTAGACACTGGCTATATGCAAATCAGCTCTGACCCTGTGCCTCATGGGAACAGTCCAGTCCGAACTACCAAGCCATGTCTTTCCCAGACCGGAATCAAGCATCCAAGGACCGGTTTCTGGCTATCAGCCTTCATCAGCCTGGATAGCTTGACTCCAGTGGTGTGGAGAGCCTGGGACTCACGTCTGAGCATACCCAGCCCACTCGGGGTGAAAATTGCAAAAAACACAGTTGATGGACAGAATGTAAAACAATGTCATACATTCACCCCAGTACAAGGATCTGGGCCTAAATCCATCGTTTTTTTGCACTACACACCACCCTGGGTTAGACACTGCCTATATGCAAATCAGCTCTGACCCTGTGCCTCATGGGAACATTCCAGTCCGAACAACCAAGCCATGTCTTTCCCAGACCAGAATCAAGCATCCAAGGACCGGTTTCTGGCTATCAGCCTTCATCAGCCTGGATAGCTTGACTCCAGTGGTGTGGAGAGCCTGGGACTCACGTCTGAGCATGCCGAGCCCACTCAGGGTGAAAATTGCAAAAAACACAGTTGATGGACAGAATGTAAAACAATGTCATACATTCACCCCAGTACAAGGATCTGGGCCTAAATCCATCGTTTTTTTGTACTCCACACCACCCTGGGTTAGACAATGGCTATATGCAAATCAGCTCTGACCCTGTGCCTCATGGGAACAGTCCAGTCCGAACTACCAAGCCATGTCTTTCCCAGACCGGAATCAAGCATCCAAGGACCGGTTTCTGGCTATCAGCCTTCATCAGCCTGGATAGCTTGACTCCAGTGGTGTGGAGAGCCTGGGACTCACGTCTGAGCATACCCAGCCCACTCGGGGTGAAAATTGCAAAAAACACAGTTGATGGACAGAATGTAAAACAATGTCATACATTCACCCCAGTACAAGGATCTGGGCCTAAATCCATCGTTTTTTTGCACTCCACACCACCCTGGGTTAGACACTGGCTATATGCAAATCAGCTCTGACCCTGTGCCTCATGGGAACAGTCCAGTCCGAACTACCAAGCCATGTCTCTCCCAGACCGGAATCAAGCATCCAAGGACCGGATTCTGGCTATCAGCCTTCATCAGCCTGGATAGCTTGACTCCAGTGGTGTAGAGAGCCTGGGACTCACGTCTGAGCATACCCAGCCCACTCGGGGTGAAAATTGCAAAAAACAGAGTTGATGGACAGAATGTAAAACAATGTCATACATTCACCCCAGTACAAGGATCTGGGCCTAAAGCCATCGTTTTTTTGCACTCCACACCACCCTGGGTTAGACACTGGCTATATGCAAATCAGCTCTGACCCGGTGCCTCATGGGAACAGTCCAGTCCGAACTACCAAGCCATGTCTTTCCCAGACCGGAATCAAGCATCCAAGGACCGGTTTCTGGCTATCAGCCTTCATCAGCCTGGATAGCTTGACTCCAGTGGTGTGGAGAGCCTGGGACTCACGTCTGAGCATACCCAGCCCACTCGGGGTGAAAATTGCAAAAAACACAGTTGATGGACAGAATGTAAAACAATGTCATACATTCACCCCAGTACAAGGATCTGGGCCTAAATCCATCGTTTTTTTGCACTCCACACCACCCTGGGTTAGACACTGGCTATATGCAAATCAGCTCTGACCTTGTGCCTCATGGGAACAGTCCAGTCCGAACTACCAAGCCATGTCTTTCCCAGACCAAAATCAAGCATCCAAGGACCGGTTTTTGGCTATCAGCCTTCATCAGCCTGGATAGCTTGACTCCAGTGGTGTGGAGAGCCTGGGACTCACGTCTGAGCATACCCAGCCCACTCAAGGTGAAAATTGCAAAAAACACAGTTGATGGACAGAATGTAAAACAATGTCATACATTCACCCCAGTACAAGGATCTGGGCCTAAATCCATCGTTTTTTTGCACTCCACACCACCCTGGGTTAGACACTGGCTATATGCAAATCAGCTCTGACCTTGTGCCTCATGGGAACAGTCCAGTCCGAACTACCAAGCCATGTCTTTCCCAGACCAAAATCAAGCATCCAAGGACCGGTTTTTGGCTATCAGCCTTCATCAGCCTGGATAGCTTGACTCTAGTGGTGTGGAGAGCCTGGGACTCACGTCTGAGCATACCCAGCCCACTCGGGGTGAAAATTGCAAAAAACACAGTTGATGGACAGAATGTAAAACAATGTCATACATTCACCCCAGTACAAGGATCTGGGCCTAAATCCATCGTTTTTTTGCACTCCACACCACCCTGGGTTAGACACTGGCTATATGCAAATCAGCTCTGACCCTGTGCTTCATGGGAACAGTCTACTCCGAACTACCAAGCCATGTCTTTCCCAGACCGGAATCAAGCATCGAAGGACCGGTTTCTGGCTATCAGCCTTCATCAGCCTGGATAGCTTGACTCCAGTGGTGTGGAGAACCTGGGACTCACGTCTGAGCATACCCAGCCCACTCGGGGTGAAAATTGCAAAAAACACAGTTGATGGACAGAATGTAAACAATGTCATACATTCACCCCAGTACAAGGATCTGGGCCTAAATCCATCGTTTTTTTGCACTCCACACCACCCTGGGTTAGACACTGGCTATATGCAAATCAGCTCTGACCCTGTGCCTCATGGGAACAGTCCACTCCGAACTACCAAGCCATGTCTTTCCCAGAACGGAATCAAGCATCCAAGGACCGGTTTCTGGCTATCAGCCTTCATCAGCCTGGATAGCTTGACTCCAGTGGTGTGGAGAGCCTGGGACTCACGTCTGAGCATACCCAGCCCACTCGGGGTGAAAATTGCAAAAAACACAGTTGATGGACAGAATGTAAACAATGTCATACATTCACCCCAGTACAAGGATCTGGGCCTAAATCCATCGTTTTTTTGCACTCCACACCACCCTGGGTTAGACACTGGCTATATGCAAATCAGCTCTGACCCTGTGCCTCATGGGAACAGTCCAGTCCGAACTACCAAGCCATGTCTTTCCCAGACCGGAATCAAGCATCCAAGGACCGGTTTCTGGCTATCAGCCTTCATCAGCCTGGATAGCTTGACTCCAGTGGTGTGGAGAGCCTGGGACTCACGTCTGAGCATACCCAGCCCACTCGGGGTGAAAATTGCAAAAAACACAGTTGATGGACAGAATGAAAACAATGTCATACATTCACCCCAGTACAAGGATCTGGGCCTAAATCCATCGTTTCTTTGCACTCCACACCACCCTGGGTTAGCCACTGGCTATATGCAAATCAGCTCTGACCCTGTGCCTCATGGGAACAGTCCAGTCCGAACTACCAAGCCATGTCTTTCCCAGACCGGAATCAAGCATCCAAGGACCGGTTTCTGGCTATCAGCCTTCATCAGCCTGGATAGCTTGACTCTAGTGGTGTGGAGAGCCTGGGACTCACGTCTGAGCATACCCAGCCCACTCGGGGTGAAAATTGCAAAAAACACAGTTGATGGACAGAATGTAAAACAATGTCATACATTCACCCCAGTACAAGGATCTGGGCCTAAATCCATCGTTTTTTTGCACTCCACACCACCCTGGGTTAGACACTGGCTATATGCAAATCAGCTCTGACCCTGTGCTTCATGGGAACAGTCCACTCCGAACTACCAAGCCATGTCTTTCCCAGACCGGAATCAAGCATCCAAGGACCGGTTTCTGGCTATCAGCCTTCATCAGCCTGGATAGCTTGACTCCAGTGGTGTGGAGAACCTGGGACTCACGTCTGAGCATACCCAGCCCACTCGGGGTGAAAATTGCAAAAAACACAGTTGATGGACAGAATGTAAAACAATGTCATACATTCACCCCAGTACAAGGATCTGGGCCTAAATCCATCGTTTTTTTGCACTCCACACCACCCTGGGTTAGACACTGGCTATATGCAAATCAGCTCTGACCCTGTGCCTCATGGGAACAGTCCAGTCCGAACTACCAAGCCATGTCTTTCCCAGACCGGAATCAAGCATCCAAGGACCGGTTTCTGGCTATCAGCCTTCATCAGCCTGGATAGCTTGACTCCAGTGGTGTGGAGAGCCTGGGACTCACGTCTGAGCATACCCAGCCCACTCGGGGTGAAAATTGCAAAAAACACAGTTGATGGACAGAATGTAAAACAATGTCATACATTCACCCCAGTACAAGGATCTGGGCCTAAATCCATCGTTTTTTTGCACTACACACCACCCTGGGTTAGACACTGCCTATATGCAAATCAGCTCTGACCCTGTGCCTCATGGGAACATTCCAGTCCGAACAACCAAGCCATGTCTTTCCCAGACCAGAATCAAGCATCCAAGGACCGGTTTCTGGCTATCAGCCTTCATCAGCCTGGATAGCTTGACTCCAGTGGTGTGGAGAGCCTGGGACTCACGTCTGAGCATGCCGAGCCCACTCAGGGTGAAAATTGCAAAAAACACAGTTGATGGACAGAATGTAAAACAATGTCATACATTCACCCCAGTACAAGGATCTGGGCCTAAATCCATCGTTTATTTGCACTCCACACCACCCTGGGTTAGACACTGGCTATATGCAAATCAGCTCTGACCCTGTGCCTCATGGGAACAGTCCACTCCGAACTACCAAGCCATGTCTTTCCCAGACCGGAATCAAGCATCCAAGGACCGGTTTCTGGCTATCAGCCTTCATCAGCCTGGATAGCTTGACTCCAGTGGTGTGGAGAGCCTGGGACTCACGTCTGAGCATACCCAGCCCACTCGGGGTGAAAATTGCAAAAAACACAGTTGATGGACAGAATGTAAAACAATGTCATACATTCACCCCAGTACAAGGATCCGGGCCTAAATCCATCGTTTTTTTGCACTCCACACCACCCTGGGTTAGACACTGGCTATATGCAAATCAGCTCTGACCCTGTGCCTCATGGGAACATTCCAGTCCGAACAACCAAGCCATGTCTTTCCCAGACCAGAATCAAGCATCCAAGGACCGGTTTCTGGCTATCAGCCTTCATCAGCCTGGATAGCTTGACTCCAGTGGTGTGGAGAGCCTGGGACTCACGTCTGAGCATGCCGAGCCCACTCAGGGTGAAAATTGCAAAAAACACAGTTGATGGACAGAATGTAAAACAATGTCATACATTCACCCCAGTACAAGGATCTGGGCCTAAATCCATCGTTTTTTTGTACTCCACACCACCCTGGGTTAGACAATGGCTATATGCAAATCAGCTCTGACCCTGTGCCTCATGGGAACAGTCCAGTCCGAACTACCAAGCCATGTCTTTCCCAGACCGGAATCAAGCATCCAAGGACCGGTTTCTGGCTATCAGCCTTCATCAGCCTGGATAGCTTGACTCCAGTGGTGTGGAGAGCCTGGGACTCACGTCTGAGCATACCCAGCCCACTCGGGGTGAAAATTGCAAAAAACACAGTTGATGGACAGAATGTAAAACAATGTCATACATTCACCCCAGTACAAGGATCTGGGCCTAAATCCATCGTTTTTTTGCACTCCACACCACCCTGGGTTAGACACTGGCTATATGCAAATCAGCTCTGACCCTGTGCCTCATGGGAACAGTCCAGTCCGAACTACCAAGCCATGTCTCTCCCAGACCGGAATCAAGCATCCAAGGACCGGATTCTGGCTATCAGCCTTCATCAGCCTGGATAGCTTGACTCCAGTGGTGTAGAGAGCCTGGGACTCACGTCTGAGCATACCCAGCCCACTCGGGGTGAAAATTGCAAAAAACAGAGTTGATGGACAGAATGTAAAACAATGTCATACATTCACCCCAGTACAAGGATCTGGGCCTAAATCCATCGTTTTTTTGCACTCCACACCACCCTGGGTTAGACACTGGCTATATGCAAATCAGCTCTGACCCTGTGCCTCATGGGAACAGTCCAGTCCGAACTACCAAACCATGTCTCTCCCAGACCGGAATCAAGCATCCAAGGACCGGATTCTGGCTATCAGCCTTCATCAGCCTGGATAGCTTGACTCCAGTGGTGTAGAGAGCCTGGGACTCACGTCTGAGCATACCCAGCCCACTCGGGGTGAAAATTGCAAAAAACAGAGTTGATGGACAGAATGTAAAACAATGTCATACATTCACCCCAGTACAAGGATCTGGGCCTAAATCCATCGTTTTTTTGCACTCCACACCACCCTGGGTTAGACACTGGCTATATGCAAATCAGCTCTGACCCGGTGCCTCATGGGAACAGTCCAGTCCGAACTACCAAGCCATGTCTTTCCCAGACCGGAATCAAGCATCCAAGGACCGGTTTCTGGCTATCAGCCTTCATCAGCCTGGATAGCTTGACTCCAGTGGTGTGGAGAGCCTGGGACTCACGTCTGAGCATTCACAGCCCACTCGGGGTGAAAATTGCAAAAAACACAGTTGATGGACAGAATGTAAAACAATGTCATACATTCACCCCAGTACAAGGATCTGGGCCTAAATCCATCGTTTTTTTGCACTCCACACCACCCTGGGTTAGACACTGGCTATATGCAAATCAGCTCTGACCTTGTGCCTCATGGGAACAGTCCAGTCCGAACTACCAAGCCATGTCTTTCCCAGACCAAAATCAAGCATCCAAGGACCGGTTTTTGGCTATCAGCCTTCATCAGCCTGGATAGCTTGACTCCAGTGGTGTGGAGAGCCTGGGACTCACGTCTGAGCATACCCAGCCCACTCAAGGTGAAAATTGCAAAAAACACAGTTGATGGACAGAATGTAAAACAATGTCATACATTCACCCCAGTACAAGGATCTGGGCCTAAATCCATCGTTTATTTGCACTCCACACCACCCTGGGTTAGACACTGGCTATATGCAAATCAGCTCTGACCCTGTGCCTCATGGGAACAGTCCACTCCGAACTACCAAGCCATGTCTTTCCCAGACCGGAATCAAGCATCCAAGGACCGGTTTCTGGCTATCAGCCTTCATCAGCCTGGATAGCTTGACTCCAGTGGTGTGGAGAGCCTGGGACTCACGTCTGAGCATACCCAGCCCACTCGGGGTGAAAATTGCAAAAAACACAGTTGATGGACAGAATGTAAAACAATGTCATACATTCACCCCAGTACAAGGATCCGGGCCTAAATCCATCGTTTTTTTGCACTCCACACCACCCTGGGTTAGACACTGGCTATATGCAAATCAGCTCTGACCCTGTGCCTCATGGGAACAGTCCAGTCCGAACTACCAAGCCATGTCTTTCCCAGACCGGAATCAAGCATCCAAGGACCGGTTTCTGGCTATCAGCCTTCATCAGCCTGGATAGCTTGACTCTAGTGGTGTGGAGAGCCTGGGACTCACGTCTGAGCATACCCAGCCCACTCGGGGTGAAAATTGCAAAAAACACAGTTGATGGACAGAATGTAAAACAATGTCATACATTCACCCCAGTACAAGGATCTGGGCCTAAATCCATCGTTTTTTTGCACTCCACACCACCCTGGGTTAGACACTGGCTATATGCAAATCAGCTCTGACCCTGTGCTTCATGGGAACAGTCCACTCCGAACTACCAAGCCATGTCTTTCCCAGACCGGAATCAAGCATCCAAGGACCGGTTTTTGGCTATCAGCCTTCATCAGCCTGGATAGCTTGACTCCAGTGGTGTGGAGAGCCTGGGACTCACGTCTGAGCATACCCAGCCCACTCAAGGTGAAAATTGCAAAAAACACAGTTGATGGACAGAATGTAAAACAATGTCATACATTCACCCCAGTACAAGGATCTGGGCCTAAATCCATCGTTTATTTGCACTCCACACCACCCTGGGTTAGACACTGGCTATATGCAAATCAGCTCTGACCCTGTGCCTCATGGGAACAGTCCACTCCGAACTACCAAGCCATGTCTTTCCCAGACCGGAATCAAGCATCCAAGGACCGGTTTCTGGCTATCAGCCTTCATCAGCCTGGATAGCTTGACTCCAGTGGTGTGGAGAGCCTGGGACTCACGTCTGAGCATACCCAGCCCACTCGGGGTGAAAATTGCAAAAAACACAGTTGATGGACAGAATGTAAAACAATGTCATACATTCACCCCAGTACAAGGATCCGGGCCTAAATCCATCGTTTTTTTGCACTCCACACCACCCTGGGTTAGACACTGGCTATATGCAAATCAGCTCTGACCCTGTGCCTCATGGGAACAGTCCAGTCCGAACTACCAAGCCATGTCTTTCCCAGACCGGAATCAAGCATCCAAGGACCGGTTTCTGGCTATCAGCCTTCATCAGCCTGGATAGCTTGACTCTAGTGGTGTGGAGAGCCTGGGACTCACGTCTGAGCATACCCAGCCCACTCGGGGTGAAAATTGCAAAAAACACAGTTGATGGACAGAATGTAAAACAATGTCATACATTCACCCCAGTACAAGGATCTGGGCCTAAATCCATCGTTTTTTTGCACTCCACACCACCCTGGGTTAGACACTGGCTATATGCAAATCAGCTCTGACCCTGTGCTTCATGGGAACAGTCCACTCCGAACTACCAAGCCATGTCTTTCCCAGACCGGAATCAAGCATCCAAGGACCGGTTTCTGGCTATCAGCCTTCATCAGCCTGGATAGCTTGACTCCAGTGGTGTGGAGAACCTGGGACTCACGTCTGAGCATACCCAGCCCACTCGGGGTGAAAATTGCAAAAAACACAGTTGATGGACAGAATGTAAAACAATGTCATACATTCACCCCAGTACAAGGATCTGGGCCTAAATCCATCGTTTTTTTGCACTCCACACCACCCTGGGTTAGACACTGGCTATATGCAAATCAGCTCTGACCCTGTGCCTCATGGGAACAGTCCAGTCCGAACTACCAAGCCATGTCTTTCCCAGACCGGAATCAAGCATCCAAGGACCGGTTTCTGGCTATCAGCCTTCATCAGCCTGGATAGCTTGACTCCAGTGGTGTGGAGAGCCTGGGACTCACGTCTGAGCATACCCAGCCCACTCGGGGTGAAAATTGCAAAAAACACAGTTGATGGACAGAATGTAAAACAATGTCATACATTCACCCCAGTACAAGGATCTGGGCCTAAATCCATCGTTTTTTTGCACTACACACCACCCTGGGTTAGACACTGCCTATATGCAAATCAGCTCTGACCCTGTGCCTCATGGGAACATTCCAGTCCGAACAACCAAGCCATGTCTTTCCCAGACCAGAATCAAGCATCCAAGGACCGGTTTCTGGCTATCAGCCTTCATCAGCCTGGATAGCTTGACTCCAGTGGTGTGGAGAGCCTGGGACTCACGTCTGAGCATGCCGAGCCCACTCAGGGTGAAAATTGCAAAAAACACAGTTGATGGACAGAATGTAAAACAATGTCATACATTCACCCCAGTACAAGGATCTGGGCCTAAATCCATCGTTTTTTTGTACTCCACACCACCCTGGGTTAGACAATGGCTATATGCAAATCAGCTCTGACCCTGTGCCTCATGGGAACAGTCCAGTCCGAACTACCAAGCCATGTCTTTCCCAGACCGGAATCAAGCATCCAAGGACCGGTTTCTGGCTATCAGCCTTCATCAGCCTGGATAGCTTGACTCCAGTGGTGTGGAGAGCCTGGGACTCACGTCTGAGCATACCCAGCCCACTCGGGGTGAAAATTGCAAAAAACACAGTTGATGGACAGAATGTAAAACAATGTCATACATTCACCCCAGTACAAGGATCTGGGCCTAAATCCATCGTTTTTTTGCACTCCACACCACCCTGGGTTAGACACTGGCTATATGCAAATCAGCTCTGACCCTGTGCCTCATGGGAACAGTCCAGTCCGAACTACCAAGCCATGTCTCTCCCAGACCGGAATCAAGCATCCAAGGACCGGATTCTGGCTATCAGCCTTCATCAGCCTGGATAGCTTGACTCCAGTGGTGTAGAGTGCCTGGGACTCACGTCTGAGCATACCCAGCCCACTCGGGGTGAAAATTGCAAAAAACAGAGTTGATGGACAGAATGTAAAACAATGTCATACATTCACCCCAGTACAAGGATCTGGGCCTAAAGCCATCGTTTTTTTGCACTCCACACCACCCTGGGTTAGACACTGGCTATATGCAAATCAGCTCTGACCCGGTGCCTCATGGGAACAGTCCAGTCCGAACTACCAAGCCATGTCTTTCCCAGACCGGAATCAAGCATCCAAGGACCGGTTTCTGGCTATCAGCCTTCATCAGCCTGGATAGCTTGACTCCAGTGGTGTGGAGAGCCTGGGACTCACGTCTGAGCATACCCAGCCCACTCGGGGTGAAAATTGCAAAAAACACAGTTGATGGACAGAATGTAAAACAATGTCATACATTCACCCCAGTACAAGGATCTGGGCCTAAATCCATCGTTTTTTTGCACTCCACACCACCCTGGGTTAGACACTGGCTATATGCAAATCAGCTCTGACCTTGTGCCTCATGGGAACAGTCCAGTCCGAACTACCAAGCCATGTCTTTCCCAGACCAAAATCAAGCATCCAAGGACCGGTTTTTGGCTATCAGCCTTCATCAGCCTGGATAGCTTGACTCCAGTGGTGTGGAGAGCCTGGGACTCACGTCTGAGCATACCCAGCCCACTCAAGGTGAAAATTGCAAAAAACACAGTTGATGGACAGAATGTAAAACAATGTCATACATTCACCCCAGTACAAGGATCTGGGCCTAAATCCATCGTTTTTTTGCACTCCACACCACCCTGGGTTAGACACTGGCTATATGCAAATCAGCTCTGACCTTGTGCCTCATGGGAACAGTCCAGTCCGAACTACCAAGCCATGTCTTTCCCAGACCAAAATCAAGCATCCAAGGACCGGTTTTTGGCTATCAGCCTTCATCAGCCTGGATAGCTTGACTCTAGTGGTGTGGAGAGCCTGGGACTCACGTCTGAGCATACCCAGCCCACTCGGGGTGAAAATTGCAAAAAACACAGTTGATGGACAGAATGTAAAACAATGTCATACATTCACCCCAGTACAAGGATCTGGGCCTAAATCCATCGTTTTTTTGCACTCCACACCACCCTGGGTTAGACACTGGCTATATGCAAATCAGCTCTGACCCTGTGCTTCATGGGAACAGTCTACTCCGAACTACCAAGCCATGTCTTTCCCAGACCGGAATCAAGCATCCAAGGACCGGTTTCTGGCTATCAGCCTTCATCAGCCTGGATAGCTTGACTCCAGTGGTGTGGAGAACCTGGGACTCACGTCTGAGCATACCCAGCCCACTCGGGGTGAAAATTGCAAAAAACACAGTTGATGGACAGAATGTAAACAATGTCATACATTCACCCCAGTACAAGGATCTGGGCCTAAATCCATCGTTTTTTTGCACTCCACACCACCCTGGGTTAGACACTGGCTATATGCAAATCAGCTCTGACCCTGTGCCTCATGGGAACAGTCCACTCCGAACTACCAAGCCATGTCTTTCCCAGAACGGAATCAAGCATCCAAGGACCGGTTTCTGGCTATCAGCCTTCATCAGCCTGGATAGCTTGACTCCAGTGGTGTGGAGAGCCTGGGACTCACGTCTGAGCATACCCAGCCCACTCGGGGTGAAAATTGCAAAAAACACAGTTGATGGACAGAATGTAAACAATGTCATACATTCACCCCAGTACAAGGATCTGGGCCTAAATCCATCGTTTTTTTGCACTCCACACCACCCTGGGTTAGACACTGGCTATATGCAAATCAGCTCTGACCCTGTGCCTCATGGGAACAGTCCAGTCCGAACTACCAAGCCATGTCTTTCCCAGACCGGAATCAAGCATCCAAGGACCGGTTTCTGGCTATCAGCCTTCATCAGCCTGGATAGCTTGACTCCAGTGGTGTGGAGAGCCTGGGACTCACGTCTGAGCATACCCAGCCCACTCGGGGTGAAAATTGCAAAAAACACAGTTGATGGACAGAATGAAAACAATGTCATACATTCACCCCAGTACAAGGATCTGGGCCTAAATCCATCGTTTCTTTGCACTCCACACCACCCTGGGTTAGCCACTGGCTATATGCAAATCAGCTCTGACCCTGTGCCTCATGGGAACAGTCCAGTCCGAACTACCAAGCCATGTCTTTCCCAGACCGGAATCAAGCATCCAAGGACCGGTTTCTGGCTATCAGCCTTCATCAGCCTGGATAGCTTGACTCCAGTGGTGTGGAGAGCCTGGGACTCACGTCTGAGCATACCCAGCCCACTCGAGGTGAAAATTGCAAAAAACACAGTTGATGGACAGAATGTAAAACAATGTCATACATTCACCCCAGCACAAGGATCTGGGCCTAAATCCATCTTTTTTTGCACTCCACACCACCCTGGGTTAGACACTGGCTATATGCAAATCAGCTCTGACCCTGTGCCTCATGGGAACAGTCCAGCCCGAACTACCAAGCCATGTCTTTCCCAGACCGGAATCAAGCATCCAAGGACCGGTTTCTGGCTATCAGCCTTCATCAGCCTGGATAGCTTGACTCCAGTGGTGTGGAGAGCCTGGGACTCACGTCTGATCATACCCAGACCACTCGGGGTGAACATTGCAAAAAACACAGTTGATGGACAGAATGTAACAATGTCATACATTCACCCCAGTACAAGGATCTGGGCCTAAATCCATCGTTTTTTTGCACTCCACACCACCCTGGGTTAGACACTGGCTATATGCAAATCAGCTGTGACCCTGTGCCTCATGGGAACAGTCCAGTCCGAACTACCAAGCCATGTCTTTCCCAGACCGGATTCAAGCATCCAAGGACCGGTTTCTGGCTATCAGCCTTCATCAGCCTGGATAGCTTGACTCCAGTGGTGTGGAGAGCCTGGGACTCACGTCTGAGCATACCCAGCCCACTCGGGGTGAAAATTGCAAAAAACACAGTTGATGGACAGAATGTAAAACAATGTCATACATTCACCCCAGTACAAGGATCTGGGCCTAAATCCAACGTTTTTTTGCACTCCACACCACCCTGGGTTAGACACTGGCTATATGCAAATCAGCTCTGACCCTGTGCCTCATGGGAACAGTCCAGTCCGAACTACCAAGCCATGTCTTTCCCAGACCGGAATCAAGCATCCAAGGACCGGTTTCTAGCTATCAGCCTTTATCAGCCTGGATAGCTTGACTCCAGTGGTGTGGAGAGCCTGGGACTCACGTCTGAGCATACCCAGCCCACTCGGGGTGAAAATTGCAAAAAACACAGTTGATGGACAGAATGTAAAACAATGTCATACATTCACCTCAGTACAAGGATCTGGGCCTAAATCCATCGTTTTTTTGCACTCCACACCACCCTGGGTTAGACACTGGCTATATGCAAATCAGCTCTGACCCTGTGCCTCATGGGAACAGTCCAGTCCGAACTACCAAGCCATGTCTTTCCCAGACCGGAATCAAGCATCCAAGGACCGGTTTCTGGCTATCAGCCTTCATCAGCCTGGATAGCTTGACTCCAGTGGTGTGGAGAGCCTGGGACTCACGTCTGAGCATACCCAGCCCACTCGGGGTGAAAATTGCAAAAAAACACAGTTGATGGACAGAATGTAAAACAATGTCATACATTCACCCCAGTACAAGGATCTGGGCCTAAATCCATCGTTTTTTTGCACTCCACACCACCCTGGGTTAGACACTGGCTATATGCAAATCAGCTCTGACCCTGTGCCTCATGGGAACAGTCCAGTCCGAACTACCAAGCCATGTCTTTCCCAGACCGGAATCAAGCATCCAAGGACCGGTTTCTGGCTATCAGCCTTCATCAGCCTGGATAGCTTGACTCCAGGGGTGTGGAGAGCCTGGGACTCACGTCTGAGCATACCCAGCCCACTCGGGGTGAAAATTGCAAAAAACACAGTTGATGGACAGAATGAAAACAATGTCATACATTCACCCCAGTACAAGGATCTGGGCCTAAATCCATCGTTTTTTTGCACTCCACACCACCCTGGGTTAGACACTGGCTATATGCAAATCAGCTCTGACCCTGTGCCTCATGGGAACAGTCCAGTCCGAACTACCAAGCCATGTCTTTCCCAGACCGGAATCAAGCATCCAAGGACCGGTTTCTGGCTATCAGCCTTCATCAGCCTGGATAGTTTGACTCCAGTGGTGTGGAGAGCCTGGGACTCACGTCTGAGCATACCCAGCCCACTCGAGGTGAAAATTGCAAAAAACACAGTTGATGGACAGAATGTAAAACAATGTCATACATTCACCCCAGCACAAGGGTCTGGGCCTAAATCCATCTTTTTTTGCACTCCACACCACCCTGGGTTAGACACTGGCTATATGCAAATCAGCTCTGACCCTGTGCCTCATGGGAACAGTCCAGCCCGAACTACCAAGCCATGTCTTTCCCAGACCGGAATCAAGCATCCAAGGACCGGTTTCTGGCTATCAGCCTTCATCAGCCTGGATAGCTTGACTCCAGTGGTGTGGAGAGCCTGGGACTCACGTCTGATCATACCCAGACCACTCGGGGTGAACATTGCAAAAAACACAGTTGATGGACAGAATGTAACAATGTCATACATTCACCCCGTACAAGGATCTGGGCCTAAATCCATCGTTTTTTTGCACTCCACACCACCCTGGGTTAGACACTGGCTATATGCAAATCAGCTGTGACCCTGTGCCTCATGGGAACAGTCCAGTCCGAACTACCAAGCCATGTCTTTCCCAGACCGGATTCAAGCATCCAAGGACCGGTTTCTGGCTATCAGCCTTCATCAGCCTGGATAGCTTGACTCCAGTGGTGTGGAGAGCCTGGGTCTCACGTCTGAGCATACCCAGCCCACTCGGGGTGAAAATTGCAAAAAACACAGTTGATGGACAGAATGTAAAACAATGTCGTACATTCACCCCAGTACAAGGATCTGGGCCTAAATCCATCGTTTTTTTGCAATCCACACCACCCTGGGTTAGACACTGGCTATATGCAAATCAGCTCTGACCCTGTGCCTCATGGAAACAGTCCAGTCCGAACTACCAAGCCATGTCTTTCCCAGACCGGAATCAAGCATCCAAGGACCGGTTTCTGGCTATCAGCCTTCATCAGCCTGGATAGCTTGACTCCAGTGGTGTGGAGAGCCTGGGACTCACGTCTGATCATACCCAGACCACTCGGGGTGAAAATTGCAAAAAACACAGTTGATGGACAGAATGTAACAATGTCATACATTCACCCCAGTACAAGGATCTGGGCCTAAATCCATCGTTTGTTTGCACTCCACACCGCCCTGGGTTAGACACTGGCTATATGCAAATCAGCTCTGACCCTGTGGCTCATGGGAACAGTCCAGTCCGAACTACCAAGCCATGTCTTTCCCAGACCGGAATCAAGCATCCAAGGACCGGTTTCTGGCTATCAGCCTTCATCAGCCTGGATAGCTTGACTCCAGTGGTGTGGAGAGCCTGGGACTCACGTCTGAGCATACCCAGCCCACTCGGGGTGAAAATTGCAAAAAACACAGTTGATGAACAGAATGTAAAACAATGTCATACATTCACCCCAGTACAAGGATCTGGGCCTAAATCCGTTGTTTTTTTGCACTCCACACCACACTGGGTTAGACACTGGCTATATGCAAATCAGCTCTGACCCTGTGCCTCATGGGAACAGTCCAGTCCGAACTACCAAGCCATGTCTTTCCCAGACCGGAATCAAGCATCCAAGGACCGGTTTCTGGCTATCAGCCTTCATCAGCCTGGATAGCTTGACTCCAGTGGTGTGGAGAGCCTGGGACTCACGTCTGAGCATACCCAGCCCACTCGGGGTGAAAATTGCAAAAAACACAGTTGATGGACAGAATGTAAAACAATGTCATACATTAACCCCAGTACAAGGATCTGGGCCTAAATCCATCATTTTTTTGCACTCCACACCACCCTGGGTTAGACACTGGCTATATGCAAATCAGCTCTGACCCTGTGCCTCATGAGAACAGTCCAGTCCGAACTACCAAGCCATGTCTTTCCCAGACCGGAATCAAGCATCCAAGGACCGGTTTCTGGCTATCAGCCTTCATCAGCCTGGATAGCTTGACTCCAGTGGTGTGGAGAGCCTGGGACTCACGTCTGATCATACCCAGCCCACTCGGGGTGAAAATTGCAAAAAACACAGTTGATGGACAGAATGTAACAATGTCATACATTCACCCCAGTACAAGGATCTGGGCCTAAATCCATCGTTTTTTTGCTCTCCACACCACCCTGGGTTAGACACTGGCTATATGCAAATCAGCTCTGACCCTGTGCCTCATGAGAACAGTCCAGTCCGAACTACCAAGCCATGTCTTTCCCAGACCGGAATCAAGCATCCAAGGACCGGTTTCTGGCTATCAGCCTTCATCAGCCTGGATAGCTTGACTCCAGTGGTGTGGAGAGCCTGGGACTCACGTCTGAGCATACCCAGCCCACTCGGGGTGAAAATTGCAAAAAACACAGTTGATGGACAGAATGTAAAACAATGTCATACATTCATCCCAGTACAAGGATCTGGGCCTAAATCCATCGTTTTTTTGCACTCCACACCACCCTGGGTTAGACACTGGCTATATGCAAATCAGCTCTGACCCTGTGCCTCATGAGAACAGTCCAGTCCGAACTACCAAGCCATGTCTTTCCCAGACCGGAATCAAGCATCCAAGGACCGGTTTCTGGCTATCAGCCTTCATCAGCCTGGATAGCTTGACTCCAGTGGTGTGGAGAGCCTGGGACTCACGTCTGAGCATACCCAGCCCACTCGGGGTGAAAATTGCAAAAAACACAGTTGATGGACAGAATGTAAAACAATGTCATACATTCATCCCAGTACAAGGATCTGGGCCTAAATCCATCGTTTTTTTGCACTCCACACCACCCTGGGTTAGACACTGGCTATATGCAAATCAGCTCTGACCCTGTGCCTCATGGGAACAGTCCAGTCCGAACTACCAAGCCATGTCTTTCCCAGACCGGAATCAAGCATCCAAGGACCGGTTTCTGGCTATCAGCCCTCATCCGCCTGGATAGCTTGACTCCAGTGGTGTGGAGATCCTGGGACTCACGTCTGAGCATACCCAGCCCACTCGGGGTGAAAATTGCAAAAAACACAGATTATGGACAGAATGTAACAATGTCATACATTCACCCCAGTACAAGGATCTGGGCCTAAATCCATCGTTTTTTTGCACTCCACACCACCCTGGGTTAGACACTGGCTATATGCAAATCAGCTCTGACCCTGTGCCTCATGGGAACAGTCCAGTCCGAACTACCAAGCCATGCCTTTCCCAGACCGGACACAAGCATCCACGGACCGGTTTCTGGCTATCAGCCTTCATCAGCCTGGATAGCTTGACTCCAGTGGTGTGGAGAGCCTGGGACTCACGTCTGAGCATACCCAGCCCACTCGGGGTGAAAATTGCAAAAAACACAGTTGATGGACAGAATGTAAAACAATGTCATACATTCACCCCAGTACAAGGATCTGGGCCTAAATCCATCATTTTTTTTGCACTCCACACCACCCTGGGTTAGAGACTGGCTATATGCAAATCAGCTCTGACCCTGTGCCTCATGGGAACATTCCAGCCCGAACTACCAAGCCATGTCTTTCCCAGACCAGAATCAAGCATCCAAGGACCGGTTTCTGGCTATCAGCCTTCATCAGCCTGGATAGCTTGACTCCAGTGGTGTGGAGAGCCTGGGACTCACGTCTGAGCATGCCGAGCCCACTCAGGGTGAAAATTGCAAAAAACACAGTTGATGGACAGAATGTAAAACAATGTCATACATTCACCCCAGTACAAGGATCTGGGCCTAAATCCATCGTTTTTTTGTACTCCACACCACCCTGGGTTAGACAATGGCTATATGCAAATCAGCTCTGACCCAGTGCCTCATGGGAACAGTCCAGTCCGAACTACCAAGCCATGTCTTTCCCAGACCGGAATCAAGCATCCAAGGACCGGTTTCTGGATATCAGCCTTCATCAGCCTGGATAGCTTGACTCCAGTGGTGTGGAGAGCCTGGGACTCACGTCTGATCATACCCAGCCCACTCGGGGTGAAAATTGCAAAAAACACAGTTGATGGACAGAATGTAAAACAATGTCATACATTCACCCCAGTACAAGGATCTGGGCCTAAATCCATCGTTTTTTTGCACTCCACACCACCCTGGGTTAGACACAGGCTATATGCAAATCAGCTCTGACCCTGTGCCTCATGGGAACAGTCCAGTCCGAACTACCAAGCCATGTCTCTCCCAGACCGGAATCAAGCATCCAAGGACCGGATTCTGGCTATCAGCCTTCATCAGCCTGGATAGCTTGACTCCAGTGGTGTGGAGAGCCTGGGACACACGTCTGAGCATACCCAGCCCACTCGGGGTGAAAATTGCAAAAAACACAGTTGATGGACAGAATGTAAAACAATGTCATACATTCACCCCAGTACAAGGATCTGGGCCTAAATCCATCGTTTTTTTGCACTCCACACCACCCTGGGTTAGACACTGGCTATATGCAAATCAGCTCTGACCCTGTGCCTCATGGGAACAGTCCAGTCCGAACTACCAAGCCATGTCTTTCCCAGACCGGAATCAAGCATCCAAGGACCGGTTTCTGGCTATCAGCCTTCATCAGCCTGGATAGCTTGACTCCAGTGGTGTGGAGAGCCTGGGACTCACGTCTGAGCATACCCAGCCCACTCGGGGTGAAAATTGCAAAAAACACAGTTGATGGACAGAATGTAAAACATTGTCATACATTCACCCCAGTACAAGGATCTGGGCCTAAATCCATCGTTTTTTTGCACTCCACACCACCCTGGGTTAGACACTGGCTATATACAAATCAGCTCTGACCCGGTGCCTCATGGGAACAGTCCAGTCCGAACTACCAAGCCATGTCTTTCCCAGACCGGAATCAAGCATCCAAGGACCGGTTTCTGGCTATCAGCCTTCATCAGCCTGGATAGCTTGACTCCAGTGGTGTGGAGAGCCTGGGACTCACGTCTGAGCATACCCAGCCCACTCAAGGTGAAAATTGCAAAAAACACAGTTGATGGACAGAATGTAAAACAATGTCATACATTCACCCCAGTACAAGGATCTGGGCCTAAATCCATCGTTTATTTGCACTCCACACCACCCTGGGTTAGACACTGGCTATATGCAAATCAGCTCTGACCCTGTGCCTCATGGGAACAGTCCAGTCCGAACTACCAAGCCATGTCTTTCCCAGACCGGAATCAAGCATCCAAGGACCGGTTTCTGGCTATCAGCCCTCATCAGCCTGGATAGCTTGACTCCAGTGGTGTGGAGATCCTGGGACTCACGTCTGAGCATACCCAGCCCACTCGGGGTGAAAATTGCAAAAAACACAGTTGATGGACAGAATGTAACAATGTCATACATTCACCCCAGTACAAGGATCTGGGCCTAAATCCATCGTTTTTTTGCACTCCACACCACCCTGGGTTAGACACTGGCTATATGCAAATCAGCTCTGACCCTGTGCCTCATGGGAACAGTCCAGTCCGAACTACCAAGCCATGCCTTTCCCAGACCGGACACAAGCATCCACGGACCGGTTTCTGGCTATCAGCCTTCATCAGCCTGGATAGCTTGACTCCAGTGGTGTGGAGAACCTGGGACTCACGTCTGAGCATACCCAGCCCACTCGGGGTGAAAATTGCAAAAAACACAGTTGATGGACAGAATGTAAAACAATGTCATACATTCACCCCAGTACAAGGATCTGGGCCTAAATCCATCGTTTTTTTGCACTCCACACCACCCTGGGTTAGAGACTGGCTATATGCAAATCAGCTCTGACCCTGTGCCTCATGGGAACATTCCAGCCCGAACTACCAAGCCATGTCTTTCCCAGACCAGAATCAAGCATCCAAGGACCGGTTTCTGGCTATCAGCCTTCATCAGCCTGGATAGCTTGACTCCAGTGGTGTGGAGAGCCTGGGACTCACGTCTGAGCATGCCGAGCCCACTCAGGGTGAAAATTGCAAAAAACACAGTTGATGGACAGAATGTAAAACAATGTCATACATTCACCCCAGTACAAGGATCTGGGCCTAAATCCATCGTTTTTTTGTACTCCACACCACCCTGGGTTAGACAATGGCTATATGCAAATCAGCTCTGACCCTGTGCCTCATGGGAACAGTCCAGTCCGAACTACCAAGCATGTCTTTCCCAGACCGGAATCAAGCATCCAAGGACCGGTTTCTGGCTATCAGCCTTCATCAGCCTGGATAGCTTGACTCCAGTGGTGTGGAGAGCCTGGGACTCACGTCTGAGCATACCCAGCCCACTCGGGGTGAAAATTGCAAAAAACACAGTTGATGGACAGAATGAAAACAATGTCATACATTCACCCCAGTACAAGGATCTGGGCCTAAATCCATCGTTTTTTTGCACTCCACACCACCCTGGGTTAGACACTGGCTATATGCAAATCAGCTCTGACCCTGTGCCTCATGGGAACAGTCCAGTCCGAACTACCAAGCCATGTCTTTCCCAGACCGGAATCAAGCATCCAAGGACCGGTTCTGGCTATCAGCCTTCATCAGCCTGGATAGCTTGACTCCAGTGGTGTGGAGAGCCTGGGACTCACGTCTGAGCATACCCAGCCCACTCGAGGTGAAAATTGCAAAAAACACAGTTGATGGACAGAATGTAAAACAATGTCATACATTCACCCCAGCACAAGGATCTGGGCCTAAATCCATCTTTTTTTGCACTCCACACCACCCTGGGTTAGACACTGGCTATATGCAAATCAGCTCTGACCCTGTGCCTCATGGGAACAGTCCAGCCCGAACTACCAAGCCATGTCTTTCCCAGACCGGAATCAAGCATCCAAGGACCGGTTTCTGGCTATCAGCCTTTATCAGCCTGGATAGCTTGACTCCAGTGGTGTGGAGAGCCTGGGACTCACGTCTGATCATACCCAGACCACTCGGGGTGAACATTGCAAAAAACACAGTTGATGGACAGAATGTAACAATGTCATACATTCACCCCAGTACAAGGATCTGGGCCTAAATCCATCGTTTTTTTGCACTCCACACCACCCTGGGTTAGACACTGGCTATATGCAAATCAGCTGTGACCCTGTGCCTCATGGGAACAGTCCAGTCCGAACTACCAAGCCATGTCTTTCCCAGACCGGATTCAAGCATCCAAGGACCGGTTTCTGGCTATCAGCCTTCATCAGCCTGGATAGCTTGACTCCAGTGGTGTGGAGAGCCTGGGACTCACGTCTGAGCATACCCAGCCCACTCGGGGTGAAAATTGCAAAAAACACAGTTGATGGACAGAATGTAAAACAATGTCATACATTCACCCCAGTACAAGGATCTGGGCCTAAATCCATTGTTTTTTTGCACTCCACACCACCCTGGGTTAGACACTGGCTATATGCAAATCAGCTCTGACCCTGTGCCTCATGGGAACAGTCAAGTCCGAACTACCAAGCCATGTCTTTCCCAGACCGGAATCAAGCATCCAAGGACCGGTTTCTAGCTATCAGCCTGGATAGCTTGACTCCAGTGGTGTGGAGAGCCTGGGACTCACGTCTGAGCATACCCAGCCCACTCGGGGTGAAAATTGCAAAAAACACAGTTGATGGACAGAATGTAAAACAATATCATACATTCACCCCAGTACAAGGATCTGGGCCTAAATCCATCGTTTTTTTGCACTCCACACCACCCTGGGTTAGACACTGGCTATATGCAAATCAGCTCTGACCCTGTGCCTCATGGGAACAGTCCAGTCCGAACTACCAAGCCATGTCTTTCCCAGACCGGAATCAAGCATCCAAGGACCGGTTTCTGGCTATCAGCCTTCATCAGCCTGGATAGCTTGACTCCAGTGGTGTGGAGAGCCTGGGACTCACGTCTGAGCATACCCAGCCCACTCAGGGTGAAAATTGCAAAAAACACAGTTGATGGACAGAATGTAAAACAATGTCATACATTCACCCCAGTACAAGGATCTGGGCCTAAATCCATCGTTTTTTTGCACTCCACACCACCCTGGGTTAGACACTGGCTATATGCAAATCAGCTCTGACCCTGTGCCTCATGGGAACAGTCCAGTCCGAACTACCAAGCCATGTCTTTCCCAGACCGGAATCAAGCATCCAAGGACCGGTTTCTGGCTATCAGCCTTCATCAGCCTGGATAGCTTGACTCCAGTGGTGTGGAGAGCCTGGGACTCACGTCTGAGCATACCCAGCCCACTCGGGGTGAAAATTTCAAAAAACACAGTTGATGGACAGAATGAAAACAATGTCATACATTCACCCCAGTACAAGGATCTGGGCCTAAATCCATCGTTTTTTTGCACTCCACACCACCCTGGGTTAGACACTGGCTATATGCAAATCAGCTCTGACCCTGTGCCTCATGGGAACAGTCCAGTCCGAACTACCAAGCCATGTCTTTCCCAGACCGGAATCAAGCATCCAAGGACCGGTTTCTGGCTATCAGCCTTCATCAGCCTGGATAGTTTGACTCCAGTGGTGTGGAGAGCCTGGGACTCACGTCTGAGCATACCCAGCCCACTCGAGGTGAAAATTGCAAAAAACACAGTTGATGGACAGAATGTAAAACAATGTCATACATTCACCCCAGCACAAGGGTCTGGGCCTAAATCCATCTTTTTTTGCACTCCACACCACCCTGGGTTAGACACTGGCTATATGCAAATCAGCTCTGACCCTGTGCCTCATGGGAACAGTCCAGCCCGAACTACCAAGCCATGTCTTTCCCATACCGGAATCAAGCATCCAAGGACCGGTTTCTGGCTATCAGCCTTCATCAGCCTGGATAGCTTGACTCCAGTGGTGTGGAGAGCCTGGGACTCACGTCTGATCATACCCAGACCACTCGGGGTGAACATTGCAAAAAACACAGTTGATGGACAGAATGTAACAATGTCATACATTCACCCCGTACAAGGATCTGGGCCTAAATCCATCGTTTTTTTGCACTCCACACCACCCTGGGTTAGACACTGGCTATATGCAAATCAGCTGTGACCCTGTGCCTCATGGGAACAGTCCAGTCCGAACTACCAAGCCATGTCTTTCCCAGACCGGATTCAAGCATCCAAGGACCGGTTTCTGGCTATCAGCCTTCATCAGCCTGGATAGCTTGACTCCAGTGGTGTGGAGAGCCTGGGTCTCACGTCTGAGCATACCCAGCCCACTCGGGGTGAAAATTGCAAAAAACACAGTTGATGGACAGAATGTAAAACAATGTCGTACATTCACCCCAGTACAAGGATCTGGGCCTAAATCCATCGTTTTTTTGCAATCCACACCACCCTGGGTTAGACACTGGCTATATGCAAATCAGCTCTGACCCTGTGCCTCATGGAAACAGTCCAGTCCGAACTACCAAGCCATGTCTTTCCCAGACCGGAATCAAGCATCCAAGGACCGGTTTCTGGCTATCAGCCTTCATCAGCCTGGATAGCTTGACTCCAGTGGTGTGGAGAGCCTGGGACTCACGTCTGATCATACCCAGACCACTCGGGGTGAAAATTGCAAAAAACACAGTTGATGGACAGAATGTAACAATGTCATACATTCACCCCAGTACAAGGATCTGGGCCTAAATCCATCGTTTGTTTGCACTCCACACCACCCTGGGTTAGACACTGGCTATATGCAAATCAGCTCTGACCCTGTGGCTCATGGGAACAGTCCAGTCCGAACTACCAAGCCATGTCTTTCCCAGACCGGAATCAAGCATCCAAGGACCGGTTTCTGGCTATCAGCCTTCATCAGCCTGGATAGCTTGACTCCAGTGGTGTGGAGAGCCTGGGACTCACGTCTGAGCATACCCAGCCCACTCGGGGTGAAAATTGCAAAAAACACAGTTGATGAACAGAATGTAAAACAATGTCATACATTCACCCCAGTACAAGGATCTGGGCCTAAATCCGTTGTTTTTTTGCACTCCACACCACACTGGGTTAGACACTGGCTATATGCAAATCAGCTCTGACCCTGTGCCTCATGGGAACAGTCCAGTCCGAACTACCAAGCCATGTCTTTCCCAGACCGGAATCAAGCATCCAAGGACCGGTTTCTGGCTATCAGCCTTCATCAGCCTGGATAGCTTGACTCCAGTGGTGTGGAGAGCCTGGGACTCACGTCTGAGCATACCCAGCCCACTCCGGGTGAAAATTGCAAAAAACACAGTTGATGGACAGAATGTAAAACAATGTCATACATTAACCCCAGTACAAGGATCTGGGCCTAAATCCATCGTTTTTTTGCACTCCACACCACCCTGGGTTAGACACTGGCTATATGCAAATCAGCTCTGACCCTGTGCCTCATGAGAACAGTCCAGTCCGAACTACCAAGCCATGTCTTTCCCAGACCGGAATCAAGCATCCAAGGACCGGTTTCTGGCTATCAGCCTTCATCAGCCTGGATAGCTTGACTCCAGTGGTGTGGAGAGCCTGGGACTGACGTCTGAGCATACCCAGCCCACTCGGGGTGAAAATTGCAAAAAACACAGTTGATGGACAGAATGTAAAACAATGTCATACATTCATCCCAGTACAAGGATCTGGGCCTAAATCCATCGTTTTTTTGCACTCCACACCACCCTGGGTTAGACACTGGCTATATGCAAATCAGCTCTGACCCTGTGCCTCATGGGAACAGTCCAGTCCGAACTACCAAGCCATGTCTTTCCCAGACCGGAATCAAGCATCCAAGGACCGGTTTCTGGCTATCAGCCCTCATCAGCCTGGATAGCTTGACTCCAGTGGTGTGGAGATCCTGGGACTCACGTCTGAGCATACCCAGCCCACTCGGGGTGAAAATTGCAAAAAACACAGTTGATGGACAGAATGTAACAATGTCATACATTCACCCCAGTACAAGGATCTGGGCCTAAATCCATCGTTTTTTTGCACTCCACACCACCCTGGGTTAGACACTGGCTATATGCAAATCAGCTCTGACCCTGTGCCTCATGGGAACAGTCCAGTCCGAACTACCAAGCCATGCCTTTCCCAGACCGGACACAAGCATCCACGGACCGGTTTCTGGCTATCAGCCTTCATCAGCCTGGATAGCTTGACTCCAGTGGTGTGGAGAGCCTGGGACTCACGTCTGAGCATACCCAGCCCACTCGGGGTGAAAATTGCAAAAAACACAGTTGATGGACAGAATGTAAAACAATGTCATACATTCACCCCAGTACAAGGATCTGGGCCTAAATCCATCATTTTTTTTGCACTCCACACCACCCTGGGTTAGAGACTGGCTATATGCAAATCAGCTCTGACCCTGTGCCTCATGGGAACATTCCAGCCCGAACTACCAAGCCATGTCTTTCCCAGACCAGAATCAAGCATCCAAGGACCGGTTTCTGGCTATCAGCCTTCATCAGCCTGGATAGCTTGACTCCAGTGGTGTGGAGAGCCTGGGACTCACGTCTGAGCATGCCGAGCCCACTCAGGGTGAAAATTGCAAAAAACACAGTTGATGGACAGAATGTAAAACAATGTCATACATTCACCCCAGTACAAGGATCTGGGCCTAAATCCATCGTTTTTTTGTACTCCACACCACCCTGGGTTAGACAATGGCTATATGCAAATCAGCTCTGACCCTGTGCCTCATGGGAACAGTCCAGTCCGAACTACCAAGCCATGTCTTTCCCAGACCGGAATCAAGCATCCAAGGACCGGTTTCTGGCTATCAGCCTTCATCAGCCTGGATAGCTTGACTCCAGTGGTGTGGAGAGCCTGGGACTCACGTCTGAGCATACCCAGCCCACTCGGGGTGAAAATTGCAAAAAACACAGTTGATGGACAGAATGTAAAACAATGTCATACATTCACCCCAGTACAAGGATCTGGGCCTAAATCCATCGTTTTTTTGCACTCCACACCACCCTGGGTTAGACACAGGCTATATGCAAATCAGCTCTGACCCTGTGCCTCATGGGAACAGTCCAGTCCGAACTACCAAGCCATGTCTCTCCCAGACCGGAATCAAGCATCCAAGGACCGGATTCTGGCTATCAGCCTTCATCAGCCTGGATAGCTTGACTCCAGTGGTGTGGAGAGCCTGGGACTCACGTCTGAGCATACCCAGCCCACTCGGGGTGAAAATTGCAAAAAACACAGTTGATGGACAGAATGTAAAACAATGTCATACATTCACCCCAGTACAAGGATCTGGGCCTAAATCCATCGTTTTTTTGCACTCCACACCACCCTGGGTTAGACACTGGCTATATGCAAATCAGCTCTGACCCTGTGCCTCATGGGAACAGTCCAGTCCGAACTACCAAGCCATGTCTTTCCCAGACCGGAATCAAGCATCCAAGGACCGGTTTCTGGCTATCAGCCTTCATCAGCCTGGATAGCTTGACTCCAGTGGTGTGGAGAGCCTGGGACTCACGTCTGAGCATACCCAGCCCACTCGGGGTGAAAATTGCAAAAAACACAGTTGATGGACAGAATGTAAAACATTGTCATACATTCACCCCAGTACAAGGATCTGGGCCTAAATCCATCGTTTTTTTGCACTCCACACCACCCTGGGTTAGACACTGGCTATATACAAATCAGCTCTGACCCGGTGCCTCATGGGAACAGTCCAGTCCGAACTACCAAGCCATGTCTTTCCCAGACCGGAATCAAGCATCCAAGGACCGGTTTCTGGCTATCAGCCTTCATCAGCCTGGATAGCTTGACTCCAGTGGTGTGGAGAGCCTGGGACTCACGTCTGAGCATACCCAGCCCACTCGGGGTGAAAATTGCAAAAAACACAGTTGATGGACAGAATGTAACAATGTCATACATTCACCCCAGTACAAGGATCTGGGCCTAAATCCATCGTTTTTTTGCACTCCACACCACCCTGGGTTAGACACTGGCTATATGCAAATCAGCTCTGACCCTGTGCCTCATGGGAACAGTCCAGTCCGAACTACCAAGCCATGCCTTTCCCAGACCGGACACAAGCATCCACGGACCGGTTTCTGGCTATCAGCCTTCATCAGCCTGGATAGCTTGACTCCAGTGGTGTGGAGAGCCTGGGACTCACGTCTGAGCATACCCAGCCCACTCGGGGTGAAAATTGCAAAAAACACAGTTGATGGACAGAATGTAAAACAATGTCATACATTCACCCCAGTACAAGGATCTGGGCCTAAATCCATCGTTTTTTTGCACTCCACACCACCCTGGGTTAGAGACTGGCTATATGCAAATCAGCTCTGACCCTGTGCCTCATGGGAACATTCCAGCCCGAACTACCAAGCCATGTCTTTCCCAGACCAGAATCAAGCATCCAAGGACCGGTTTCTGGCTATCAGCCTTCATCAGCCTGGATAGCTTGATTCCAGTGGTGTGGAGAGCCTGGGACTCACGTCTGAGCATGCCGAGCCCACTCAGGGTGAAAATTGCAAAAAACACAGTTGATGGACAGAATGTAAAACAATGTCATACATTCACCCCAGTACAAGGATCTGGGCCTAAATCCATCGTTTTTTTTTACTCCACACCACCCTGGGTTAGACAATGGCTATATGCAAATCAGCTCTGACCCTGTGCCTCATGGGAACAGTCCAGTCCGAACTACCAAGCCATGTCTTTCCCAGACCGGAATCAAGCATCCAAGGACCGGTTTCTGGCTATCAGCCTTCATCAGCCTGGATAGCTTGACTCCAGTGGTGTGGAGAGCCTGGGACTCACGTCTGAGCATACCCAGCCCACTCGGGGTGAAAATTGCAAAAAACACAGTTGATGGACAGAATGTAAAACATTGTCATACATTCACCCCAGTACAAGGATCTGGGCCTAAATCCATCGTTTTTTTGCACTCCACACCACCCTGGGTTAGACACTGGCTATATACAAATCAGCTCTGACCCGGTGCCTCATGGGAACAGTCCAGTCCGAACTACCAAGCCATGTCTTTCCCAGACCGGAATCAAGCATCCAAGGACCGGTTTCTGGCTATCAGCCTTCATCAGCCTGGATAGCTTGACTCCAGTGGTGTGGAGAGCCTGGGACTCACGTCTGAGCATACCCAGCCCACTCGGGGTGAAAATTGCAAAAAACACAGTTGATGGACAGAATGTAAAACAATGTCATACATTCACCCCAGTACAAGGATCTGGGCCTAAATCCATCGTTTTTTGCACTCCACACCACCCTGGGTTAGACACTGGCTATATGCAAATCAGCTCTGACCCTGTGCCTCATGGGAACAGTCCAGTCCGAACTACCAAGCCATGTCTTTCCCAGACCAAAATCAAGCATCCAAGGACCGGTTTCTGGCTATCAGCCTTCATCAGCCTGGATAGCTTGACTCCAGTGGTGTGGAGAGCCTGGGACTCACGTCTGAGCATACCCAGCCCACTCAAGGTGAAAATTGCAAAAAACACAGTTGATGGACAGAATGTAAAACAATGTCATACATTCACCCCAGTACAAGGATCTGGGCCTAAATCCATCGTTTATTTGCACTCCACACCACCCTGGGTTAGACACTGGCTATATGCAAATCAGCTCTGACCCTGTGCCTCATGGGAACAGTCCACTCCGAACTACCAAGCCATGTCTTTCCCAGACCGGAATCAAGCATCCAAGGACCGGATTCTGGCTATCAGCCTTCATCAGCCTGGATAGCTTGACTCCAGTGGTGTGGAGAGCCTGGGACTCACGTCTGAGCATACCCAGCCCACTCGGGGTGAAAATTGCAAAAAACACAGTTGATGGACAGAATGTAAAACAATGTCATACATTCACCCCAGTACAAGGATCTGGGCCTAAATCCATCGTTTTTTTGCACTCCACACCACCCTGGGTTAGACACTGGCTATATGCAAATCAGCTCTGACCCTGTGCCTCATGGGAACAGTCCAGTCCGAACTACCAAGCCATGTCTTTCCCAGACCGGAATCAAGCATCCAAGGACCGGTTTCTGGCTATCAGCCTTCATCAGCCTGGATAGCTTGACTCCAGTGGTGTGGAGAGCCTGGGACTCACGTCTGAGCATACCCAGCCCACTCGGGGTGAAAATTGCAAAAAACACAGTTGATGGACAGAATGTAAAACAATGTCATACATTCCCCCCAGTACAAGGATCTGGGCCTAAATCCATAGTTTTTTTTGCACTCCACACCACCCTGGGTTAGACACTGGCTATATGCAAATCAGCTCTGACCCTGTGCCTCATGGGAACAGTCCAGTCCGGACTACCAAGCCATGTCTTTCCCAGACCGGAATCAAGCATCCAAGGACCGGTTTCTGGCTATCAGCCTTCATCAGCCTGGATAGCTTGACTCCAGTGGTGTGGAGAGCCTGGGACTCACGTCTGAGCATACCCAGCCCACTCGGGGTGAAAATTGCAAAAAACACAGTTGATGGACAGAATGTAAAACATTGTCATACATTCACCCCAGTACAAGGATCTGGGCCTAAATCCATCGTTTTTTTGCACTCCACTAACCCTGGGCGTAGTGGGGCGTAGTGGGGCTCCGCGGAGCTACGCGGAGAGGGCGAGAAGCTACGCCCACTCCCGCACTTCACGTAGCCCCACTACGCACCTCCCTCCCGCTCTCCCCTACATACTTTATTTAAGCATTTACACGGATTAAAACAACTTAAAAGCACTTACCTTGTCCGGGGCTCGTCCGGGTCTTCATCTTTGAATAGCGTCCTTTGCCTGGATACCAATGCGCATGCGCGGGTGGCCGCGCATGCGCATTTCTCCCGAGAAATGCGCATGCGCGGCCGCCCGAGAAATGCGCATGCGCGGCCGTCCGCGCATGCGCATTGGTATCCAGGCAAAGGACGCTATTCAAAGATGAAGACCCGGACGAGCCCCGGACAAGGTAAGTGCTTTTAAGTTGTTTTTATCCGTGCAAATGCTTAAATAAAGTATCTAGTGGAGGGCGGGAGGGAGGCGGGTGGCGGCCGACTCGGCTACGCTCACGGAGTGGACGTAGTGTTGCCGGCTACGCTGTCTACGCAAAATGCGTAGAAGGCAACACTACGCCTACTCCGTGGGCGTAGCCGATTCAGACGCCCACCCTTACACTCCACACCACCCTGGGTTAGACACTGGCTATATGCAAATCAGCTCTGACCCGGTGCCTCATGGGAACAGTCCAGTCCGAACTACCAAGCCATGTCTTTCCCAGACCGGAATCAAGCATCCAAGGACCGGTTTCTGGCTATCAGCCTTCATCAGCCTGGATAGCTTGACTCCAGTGGTGTGGAGAGCCTGGGACTCACGTCTGAGCATATCCAGCCCACTCGGGGTGAAAATTGCAAAAAGCACAGTTGATGGACAGAATGTAAAACAATGTCATACATTCACCCCAGTACAAGGATCTGGGCCTAAATCCATCGTTTTTTTGCACTCCACACCACCCTGGGTTAGACACTGGCTATATGCAAATCAGCTCTGACCCTGTGCCTCATGGGAACAGTCCAGTCCGAACTACCAAGCCATGCCTTTCCCAGACCGGACACAAGCATCCACGGACCGGTTTCTGGCTATCAGCCTTCATCAGCCTGGATAGCTTGACTCCAGTGGTGTGGAGAGCCTGGGACTCACGTCTGAGCATACCCAGCCCACTCGGGGTGAAAATTGCAAAAAACACAGTTGATGGACAGAATGTAAAACAATGTCATACATTCACCCCAGTACAAGGATCTGGGCCTAAATCCATCATTTTTTTTGCACTCCACACCACCCTGGGTTAGAGACTGGCTATATGCAAATCAGCTCTGACCCTGTGCCTCATGGGAACATTCCAGCCCGAACTACCAAGCCATGTCTTTCCCAGACCAGAATCAAGCATCCAAGGACCGGTTTCTGGCTATCAGCCTTCATCAGCCTGGATAGCTTGACTCCAGTGGTGTGGAGAGCCTGGGACTCACGTCTGAGCATGCCGAGCCCACTCAGGGTGAAAATTGCAAAAAACACAGTTGATGGACAGAATGTAAAACAATGTCATACATTCACCCCAGTACAAGGATCTGGGCCTAAATCCATCGTTTTTTTGTACTCCACACCACCCTGGGTTAGACAATGGCTATATGCAAATCAGCTCTGACCCTGTGCCTCATGGGAACAGTCCAGTCCGAACTACCAAGCCATGTCTTTCCCAGACCGGAATCAAGCATCCAAGGACCGGTTTCTGGCTATCAGCCTTCATCAGCCTGGATAGCTTGACTCCAGTGGTGTGGAGAGCCTGGGACTCACGTCTGAGCATACCCAGCCCACTCGGGGTGAAAATTGCAAAAAACACAGTTGATGGACAGAATGTAAAACAATGTCATACATTCACCCCAGTACAAGGATCTGGGCCTAAATCCATCGTTTTTTTGCACTCCACACCACCCTGGGTTAGACACAGGCTATATGCAAATCAGCTCTGACCCTGTGCCTCATGGGAACAGTCCAGTCCGAACTACCAAGCCATGTCTCTCCCAGACCGGAATCAAGCATCCAAGGACCGGATTCTGGCTATCAGCCTTCATCAGCCTGGATAGCTTGACTCCAGTGGTGTGGAGAGCCTGGGACTCACGTCTGAGCATACCCAGCCCACTCGGGGTGAAAATTGCAAAAAACACAGTTGATGGACAGAATGTAAAACAATGTCATACATTCACCCCAGTACAAGGATCTGGGCCTAAATCCATCGTTTTTTTGCACTCCACACCACCCTGGGTTAGACACTGGCTATATGCAAATCAGCTCTGACCCTGTGCCTCATGGGAACAGTCCAGTCCGAACTACCAAGCCATGTCTTTCCCAGACCGGAATCAAGCATCCAAGGACCGGTTTCTGGCTATCAGCCTTCATCAGCCTGGATAGCTTGACTCCAGTGGTGTGGAGAGCCTGGGACTCACGTCTGAGCATATCCAGCCCACTCGGGGTGAAAATTGCAAAAAGCACAGTTGATGGACAGAATGTAAAACAATGTCATACATTCACCCCAGTACAAGGATCTGGGCCTAAATCCATCGTTTTTTTGCACTCCACACCACCCTGGGTTAGACACTGGCTATATGCAAATCAGCTCTGACCCTGTGCCTCATGGGAACAGTCCAGTCCGAACTACCAAGCCATGCCTTTCCCAGACCGGACACAAGCATCCACGGACCGGTTTCTGGCTATCAGCCTTCATCAGCCTGGATAGCTTGACTCCAGTGGTGTGGAGAGCCTGGGACTCACGTCTGAGCATACCCAGCCCACTCGGGGTGAAAATTGCAAAAAACACAGTTGATGGACAGAATGTAAAACAATGTCATACATTCACCCCAGTACAAGGATCTGGGCCTAAATCCATCATTTTTTTTGCACTCCACACCACCCTGGGTTAGAGACTGGCTATATGCAAATCAGCTCTGACCCTGTGCCTCATGGGAACATTCCAGCCCGAACTACCAAGCCATGTCTTTCCCAGACCAGAATCAAGCATCCAAGGACCGGTTTCTGGCTATCAGCCTTCATCAGCCTGGATAGCTTGACTCCAGTGGTGTGGAGAGCCTGGGACTCACGTCTGAGCATGCCGAGCCCACTCAGGGTGAAAATTGCAAAAAACACAGTTGATGGACAGAATGTAAAACAATGTCATACATTCACCCCAGTACAAGGATCTGGGCCTAAATCCATCGTTTTTTTGTACTCCACACCACCCTGGGTTAGACAATGGCTATATGCAAATCAGCTCTGACCCTGTGCCTCATGGGAACAGTCCAGTCCGAACTACCAAGCCATGTCTTTCCCAGACCGGAATCAAGCATCCAAGGACCGGTTTCTGGCTATCAGCCTTCATCAGCCTGGATAGCTTGACTCCAGTGGTGTGGAGAGCCTGGGACTCACGTCTGAGCATACCCAGCCCACTCGGGGTGAAAATTGCAAAAAACACAGTTGATGGACAGAATGTAAAACAATGTCATACATTCACCCCAGTACAAGGATCTGGGCCTAAATCCATCGTTTTTTTGCACTCCACACCACCCTGAGTTAGACACAGGCTATATGCAAATCAGCTCTGACCCTGTGCCTCATGGGAACAGTCCAGTCCGAACTACCAAGCCATGTCTCTCCCAGACCGGAATCAAGCATCCAAGGACCGGATTCTGGCTATCAGCCTTCATCAGCCTGGATAGCTTGACTCCAGTGGTGTGGAGAGCCTGGGACTCACGTCTGAGCATACCCAGCCCACTCGGGGTGAAAATTGCAAAAAACACAGTTGATGGACAGAATGTAAAACAATGTCATACATTCACCCCAGTACAAGGATCTGGGCCTAAATCCATCGTTTTTTTGCACTCCACACCACCCTGGGTTAGACACTGGCTATATGCAAATCAGCTCTGACCCTGTGCCTCATGGGAACAGTCCAGTCCGAACTACCAAGCCATGTCTTTCCCAGACCGGAATCAAGCATCCAAGGACCGGTTTCTGGCTATCAGCCTTCATCAGCCTGGATAGCTTGACTCCAGTGGTGTGGAGAGCCTGGGACTCACGTCTGAGCATACCCAGCCCACTCGGGGTGAAAATTGCAAAAAACACAGTTGATGGACAGAATGTAAAACATTGTCATACATTCACCCCAGTACAAGGATCTGGGCCTAAATCCATCGTTTTTTTGCACTCCACACCACCCTGGGTTAGACACTGGCTATATACAAATCAGCTCTGACCCGGTGCCTCATGGGAACAGTCCAGTCCGAACTACCAAGCCATGTCTTTCCCAGACCGGAATCAAGCATCCAAGGACCGGTTTCTGGCTATCAGCCTTCATCAGCCTGGATAGCTTGACTCCAGTGGTGTGGAGAGCCTGGGACTCACGTCTGAGCATACCCAGCCCACTCAAGGTGAAAATTGCAAAAAACACAGTTGATGGACAGAATGTAAAACAATGTCATACATTCACCCCAGTACAAGGATCTGGGCCTAAATCCATCGTTTATTTGCACTCCACACCACCCTGGGTTAGACACTGGCTATATGCAAATCAGCTCTGACCCTGTGCCTCATGGGAACAGTCCAGTCCGAACTACCAAGCCATGTCTTTCCCAGACCGGAATCAAGCATCCAAGGACCGGTTTCTGGCTATCAGCCCTCATCAGCCTGGATAGCTTGACTCCAGTGGTGTGGAGAGCCTGGGACTCACGTCTGAGCATACCCAGCCCACTCGGGGTGAAAATTGCAAAAAACACAGTTGATGGACAGAATGTAAAACAATGTCATACATTCACCCCAGTACAAGGATCTGGGCCTAAATCCATCGTTTTTTTGCACTCCACACCACCCTGGGTTAGAGACTGGCTATATGCAAATCAGCTCTGACCCTGTGCCTCATGGGAACATTCCAGCCCGAACTACCAAGCCATGTCTTTCCCAGACCAGAATCAAGCATCCAAGGACCGGTTTCTGGCTATCAGCCTTCATCAGCCTGGATAGCTTGACTCCAGTGGTGTGGAGAGCCTGGGACTCACGTCTGAGCATGCCGAGCCCACTCAGGGTGAAAATTGCAAAAAACACAGTTGATGGACAGAATGTAAAACAATGTCATACATTCACCCCAGTACAAGGATCTGGGCCTAAATCCATCGTTTTTTTGTACTCCACACCACCCTGGGTTAGACAATGGCTATATGCAAATCAGCTCTGACCCTGTGCCTCATGGGAACAGTCCAGTCCGAACTACCAAGCCATGTCTTTCCCAGACCGGAATCAAGCATCCAAGGACCGGTTTCTGGCTATCAGCCTTCATCAGCCTGGATAGCTTGACTCCAGTGGTGTGGAGAGCCTGGGACTCACGTCTGAGCATACCCAGCCCACTCGGGGTGAAAATTGCAAAAAACACAGTTGATGGACAGAATGAAAACAATGTCATACATTCACCCCAGTACAAGGATCTGGGCCTAAATCCATCGTTTTTTTGCACTCCACACCACCCTGGGTTAGACACTGGCTATATGCAAATCAGCTCTGACCCTGTGCCTCATGGGAACAGTCCAGTCCGAACTACCAAGCCATGTCTTTCCCAGATCGGAATCAAGCATCCAAGGACCGGTTTCTGGCTATCAGCCTTCATCAGCCTGGATAGCTTGACTCCAGTGGTGTGGAGAGCCTGGGACTCACGTCTGAGCATACCCAGCCCACTCGAGGTGAAAATTGCAAAAAACACAGTTGATGGACAGAATGTAAAACAATGTCATACATTCACCCCAGCACAAGGATCTGGGCCTAAATCCATCTTTTTTTGCACTCCACACCACCCTGGGTTAGACACTGGCTATATGCAAATCAGCTCTGACCCTGTGCCTCATGGGAACAGTCCAGCCCGAACTACCAAGCCATGTCTTTCCCAGACCGGAATCAAGCATCCAAGGACCGGTTTCTGGCTATCAGCCTTCATCAGCCTGGATAGCTTGACTCCAGTGGTGTGGAGAGCCTGGGACTCACGTCTGATCATACCCAGACCACTCGGGGTGAACATTGCAAAAAACACAGTTGATGGACAGAATGTAACAATGTCATACATTCACCCCAGTACAAGGATCTGGGCCTAAATCCATCGTTTTTTTGCACTCCACACCACCCTGGGTTAGACACTGGCTATATGCAAATCAGCTGTGACCCTGTGCCTCATGGGAACAGTCCAGTCCGAACTACCAAGCCATGTCTTTCCCAGACCGGATTCAAGCATCCAAGGACCGGTTTCTGGCTATCAGCCTTCATCAGCCTGGATAGCTTGACTCCAGTGGTGTGGAGAGCCTGGGACTCACGTCTGAGCATACCCAGCCCACTCGGGGTGAAAATTGCAAAAAACACAGTTGATGGACAGAATGTAAAACAATGTCATACATTCACCCCAGTACAAGGATCTGGGCCTAAATCCATCGTTTTTTTGCACTCCACACCACCCTGGGTTAGACACTGGCTATATGCAAATCAGCTCTGACCCTGTGCCTCATGGGAACAGTCCAGTCCGAACTACCAAGCCATGTCTTTCCCAGACCGGAATCAAGCATCCAAGGACCGGTTTCTAGCTATCAGCCTTCATCAGCCTGGATAGCTTGACTCCAGTGGTGTGGAGAGCCTGGGACTCACGTCTGAGCATACCCAGCCCACTCGGGGTGAAAATTGCAAAAAACACAGTTGATGGACAGAATGTAAAACAATGTCATACATTCACCCCAGTACAAGGATCTGGGCCTAAATCCATCGTTTTTTTGCACTCCACACTACCCTGGGTTAGACACTGGCTATATGCAAATCAGCTCTGACCCTGTGCCTCATGGGAACAGTCCAGTCCGAACTACCAAGCCATGTCTTTCCCAGACCGGAATCAAGCATCCAAGGACCGGTTTCTGGCTATCAGCCTTCATCAGCCTGGATAGCTTGACTCCAGTGGTGTGGAGAGCCTGGGACTCACGTCTGAGCATACCCAGCCCACTCGGGGTGAAAATTGCAAAAAACACAGTTGATGGACAGAATGTAAAACAATGTCATACATTCACCCCAGTACAAGGATCTGGGCCTAAATCCATCGTTTTTTTGCACTCCACACCACCCTGGATTAGACACTGGCTATATGCAAATCAGCTCTGACCCTGTGCCTCATGGGAATAGTCCAGTCCGAACTACCAAGCCATGTCTTTCCCAGACCGGAATCAAGCATCCAAGGACCGGTTTCTGGCTATCAGCCTTCATCAGCCTGGATAGCTTGACTCCAGTGGTGTGGAGAGCCTGGGACTCACGTCTGAGCATACCCAGCCCACTCGGGGTGAAAATTTCAAAAAACACAGTTGATGGACAGAATGAAAACAATGTCATACATTCACCCCAGTACAAGGATCTGGGCCTAAATCCATCGTTTTTTTGCACTCCACACCACCCTGGGTTAGACACTGGCTATATGCAAATCAGCTCTGACCCTGTGCCTCATGGGAACAGTCCAGTCCGAACTACCAAGCCATGTCTTTCCCAGACCGGAATCAAGCATCCAAGGACCGGTTTCTGGCTATCAGCCTTCATCAGCCTGGATAGTTTGACTCCAGTGGTGTGGAGAGCCTGGGACTCACGTCTGAGCATACCCAGCCCACTCGAGGTGAAAATTGCAAAAAACACAGTTGATGGACAGAATGTAAAACAATGTCATACATTCACCCCAGCACAAGGGTCTGGGCCTAAATCCATCTTTTTTTGCACTCCACACCACCCTGGGTTAGACACTGGCTATATGCAAATCAGCTCTGACCCTGTGCCTCATGGGAACAGTCCAGCCCGAACTACCAAGCCATGTCTTTCCCAGACCGGAATCAAGCATCCAAGGACCGGTTTCTGGCTATCAGCCTTCATCAGCCTGGATAGCTTGACTCCAGTGGTGTGGAGAGCCTGGGACTCACGTCTGATCATACCCAGACCACTCGGGGTGAACATTGCAAAAAACACAGTTGATGGACAGAATGTAACAATGTCATACATTCACCCCGTACAAGGATCTGGGCCTAAATCCATCGTTTTTTTGCACTCCACACCACCCTGGGTTAGACACTGGCTATATGCAAATCAGCTGTGACCCTGTGCCTCATGGGAACAGTCCAGTCCGAACTACCAAGCCATGTCTTTCCCAGACCGGATTCAAGCATCCAAGGACCGGTTTCTGGCTATCAGCCTTCATCAGCCTGGATAGCTTGACTCCAGTGGTGTGGAGAGCCTGGGTCTCACGTCTGAGCATACCCAGCCCACTCGGGGTGAAAATTGCAAAAAACACAGTTGATGGACAGAATGTAAAACAATGTCATACATTCACCCCAGTACAAGGATCTGGGCCTAAATCCATCGTTTTTTTGCAATCCACACCACCCTGGGTTAGACACTGGCTATATGCAAATCAGCTCTGACCCTGTGCCTCATGGAAACAGTCCAGTCCGAACTACCAAGCCATGTCTTTCCCAGACCGGAATCAAGCATCCAAGGACCGGTTTCTGGCTATCAGCCTTCATCAGCCTGGATAGCTTGACTCCAGTGGTGTGGAGAGCCTGGGACTCACGTCTGATCATACCCAGACCACTCGGGGTGAAAATTGCAAAAAACACAGTTGATGGACAGAATGTAACAATGTCATACATTCACCCCAGTACAAGGATCTGGGCCTAAATCCATCGTTTGTTTGCACTCCACACCACCCTGGGTTAGACACTGGCTATATGCAAATCAGCTCTGACCCTGTGGCTCATGGGAACAGTCCAGTCCGAACTACCAAGCCATGTCTTTCCCAGACCGGAATCAAGCATCCAAGGACCGGTTTCTGGCTATGAGCCTTCATCAGCCTGGATAGCTTGACTCCAGTGGTGTGGAGAGCCTGGGACTCACGTCTGAGCATACCCAGCCCACTCGGGGTGAAAATTGCAAAAAACACAGTTGATGAACAGAATGTAAAACAATGTCATACATTCACCCCAGTACAAGGATCTGGGCCTAAATCCGTTGTTTTTTTGCACTCCACACCACACTGGGTTAGACACTGGCTATATGCAAATCAGCTCTGACCCTGTGCCTCATGGGAACAGTCCAGTCCGAACTACCAAGCCATGTCTTTCCCAGACCGGAATCAAGCATCCAAGGACCGGTTTCTGGCTATCAGCCTTCATCAGCCTGGATAGCTTGACTCCAGTGGTGTGGAGAGCCTGGGACTCACGTCTGAGCATACCCAGCCCACTCGGGGTGAAAATTGCAAAAAACAGAGTTGATGGACAGAATGTAAAACAATGTCATACATTAACCCCAGTACAAGGATCTGGGCCTAAATCCATCGTTTTTTTGCACTCCACACCACCCTGGGTTAGACACTGGCTATATGCAAATCAGCTCTGACCCTGTGCCTCATGAGAACAGTCCAGTCCGAACTACCAAGCCATGTCTTTCCCAGACCGGAATCAAGCATCCAAGGACCGGTTTCTGGCTATCAGCCTTCATCAGCCTGGATAGCTTGACTCCAGTGGTGTGGAGAGCCTGGGACTCACGTCTGATCATACCCAGCCCACTCGGGGTGAAAATTGCAAAAAACACAGTTGATGGACAGAATGTAACAATGTCATACATTCACCCCAGTACAAGGATCTGGGTCTAAATCCATCGTTTTTTTGCTCTCCACACCACCCTGGGTTAGACACTGGCTATATGCAAATCAGCTCTGACCCTGTGCCTCATGGGAACAGTCCAGTCCGAACTACCAAGCCATGTCTTTCCCAGACCGGAATCAAGCATCCAAGGACCGGTTTCTGGCTATCAGCCTTCATCAGCCTGGATAGCTTGACTCCAGTGGTGTGGAGAGCCTGGGACTCACGTCTGAGCATACCCAGCCCACTCGGGGTGAAAATTGCAAAAAACACAGTTGATGGACAGAATGTAAAACAATGTCATACATTCATCCCAGTACAAGGATCTGGGCCTAAATCCATCGTTTTTTTGCACTCCACACCACCCTGGGTTAGACACTGGCTATATGCAAATCAGCTCTGACCCTGTGCCTCATGAGAACAGTCCAGTCCGAACTACCAAGCCATGTCTTTCCCAGACCGGAATCAAGCATCCAAGGACCGGTTTCTGGCTATCAGCCTTCATCAGCCTGGATAGCTTGACTCCAGTGGTGTGGAGAGCCTGGGACTCACGTCTGAGCATACCCAGCCCACTCGGGGTGAAAATTGCAAAAAACACAGTTGATGGACAGAATGTAAAACAATGTCATACATTCATCCCAGTACAAGGATCTGGGCCTAAATCCATCGTTTTTTTGCACTCCACACCACCCTGGGTTAGAGACTGGCTATATGCAAATCAGCTCTGACCCTGTGCCTCATGGGAACAGTCCAGTCCGAACTACCAAGCCATGTCTTTCCCAGACCGGAATCAAGCATCCAAGGACCGGTTTCTGGCTATCAGCCTTCATCAGCCTGGATAGCTTGACTCCAGTGGTGTGGAGAGCCTGGGACTCACGTCTGAGCATACCCAGCCCACTCGGGGTGAAAATTTCAAAAAACACAGTTGATGGACAGAATGAAAACAATGTCATACATTCACCCCAGTACAAGGATCTGGGCCTAAATCCATCGTTTTTTGCACTCCACACCACCCTGGGTTAGACACTGGCTATATGCAAATCAGCTCTGACCCTGTGCCTCATGGGAACAGTCCAGTCCGAACTACCAAGCCATGTCTTTCCCAGACCGGAATCAAGCATCCAAGGACCGGTTTCTGGCTATCAGCCTTCATCAGCCTGGATAGTTTGACTCCAGTGGTGTGGAGAGCCTGGGACTCACGTCTGAGCATACCCAGCCCACTCGAGGTGAAAATTGCAAAAAACACAGTTGATGGACAGAATGTAAAACAATGTCATACATTCACCCCAGCACAAGGGTCTGGGCCTAAATCCATCTTTTTTTGCACTCCACACCACCCTGGGTTAGACACTGGCTATATGCAAATCAGCTCTGACCCTGTGCCTCATGGGAACAGTCCAGCCCGAACTACCAAGCCATGTCTTTCCCAGACCGGAATCAAGCATCCAAGGACCGGTTTCTGGCTATCAGCCTTCATCAGCCTGGATAGCTTGACTCCAGTGGTGTGGAGAGCCTGGGACTCACGTCTGAGCATACCCAGCCCACTCGGGGTGAAAATTGCAAAAAACACAGTTGATGAACAGAATGTAAAACAATGTCATACATTCACCCCAGTACAAGGATCTGGGCCTAAATCCGTTGTTTTTTTGCACTCCACACCACACTGGGTTAGACACTGGCTATATGCAAATCAGCTCTGACCCTGTGCCTCATGGGAACAGTCCAGTCCGAACTACCAAGCCATGTCTTTCCCAGACCGGAATCAAGCATCCAAGGACCGGTTTCTGGCTATCAGCCTTCATCAGCCTGGATAGCTTGACTCCAGTGGTGTGGAGAGCCTGGGACTCACGTCTGAGCATACCCAGCCCACTCGGGGTGAAAATTGCAAAAAACAGAGTTGATGGACAGAATGTAAAACAATGTCATACATTAACCCCAGTACAAGGATCTGGGCCTAAATCCATCGTTTTTTTGCACTCCACACCACCCTGGGTTAGACACTGGCTATATGCAAATCAGCTCTGACCCTGTGCCTCATGAGAACAGTCCAGTCCGAACTACCAAGCCATGTCTTTCCCAGACCGGAATCAAGCATCCAAGGACCGGTTTCTGGCTATCAGCCTTCATCAGCCTGGATAGCTTGACTCCAGTGGTGTGGAGAGCCTGGGACTCACGTCTGATCATACCCAGCCCACTCGGGGTGAAAATTGCAAAAAACACAGTTGATGGACAGAATGTAACAATGTCATACATTCACCCCAGTACAAGGATCTGGGTCTAAATCCATCGTTTTTTTGCTCTCCACACCACCCTGGGTTAGACACTGGCTATATGCAAATCAGCTCTGACCCTGTGCCTCATGGGAACAGTCCAGTCCGAACTACCAAGCCATGTCTTTCCCAGACCGGAATCAAGCATCCAAGGACCGGTTTCTGGCTATCAGCCTTCATCAGCCTGGATAGCTTGACTCCAGTGGTGTGGAGAGCCTGGGACTCACGTCTGAGCATACCCAGCCCACTCGGGGTGAAAATTGCAAAAAACACAGTTGATGGACAGAATGTAAAACAATGTCATACATTCATCCCAGTACAAGGATCTGGGCCTAAATCCATCGTTTTTTTGCACTCCACACCACCCTGGGTTAGACACTGGCTATATGCAAATCAGCTCTGACCCTGTGCCTCATGAGAACAGTCCAGTCCGAACTACCAAGCCATGTCTTTCCCAGACCGGAATCAAGCATCCAAGGACCGGTTTCTGGCTATCAGCCTTCATCAGCCTGGATAGCTTGACTCCAGTGGTGTGGAGAGCCTGGGACTCACGTCTGAGCATACCCAGCCCACTCGGGGTGAAAATTGCAAAAAACACAGTTGATGGACAGAATGTAAAACAATGTCATACATTCATCCCAGTACAAGGATCTGGGCCTAAATCCATCGTTTTTTTGCACTCCACACCACCCTGGGTTAGAGACTGGCTATATGCAAATCAGCTCTGACCCTGTGCCTCATGGGAACAGTCCAGTCCGAACTACCAAGCCATGTCTTTCCCAGACCGGAATCAAGCATCCAAGGACCGGTTTCTGGCTATCAGCCTTCATCAGCCTGGATAGCTTGACTCCAGTGGTGTGGAGAGCCTGGGACTCACGTCTGAGCATACCCAGCCCACTCGGGGTGAAAATTTCAAAAAACACAGTTGATGGACAGAATGAAAACAATGTCATACATTCACCCCAGTACAAGGATCTGGGCCTAAATCCATCGTTTTTTGCACTCCACACCACCCTGGGTTAGACACTGGCTATATGCAAATCAGCTCTGACCCTGTGCCTCATGGGAACAGTCCAGTCCGAACTACCAAGCCATGTCTTTCCCAGACCGGAATCAAGCATCCAAGGACCGGTTTCTGGCTATCAGCCTTCATCAGCCTGGATAGTTTGACTCCAGTGGTGTGGAGAGCCTGGGACTCACGTCTGAGCATACCCAGCCCACTCGAGGTGAAAATTGCAAAAAACACAGTTGATGGACAGAATGTAAAACAATGTCATACATTCACCCCAGCACAAGGGTCTGGGCCTAAATCCATCTTTTTTTGCACTCCACACCACCCTGGGTTAGACACTGGCTATATGCAAATCAGCTCTGACCCTGTGCCTCATGGGAACAGTCCAGCCCGAACTACCAAGCCATGTCTTTCCCAGACCGGAATCAAGCATCCAAGGACCGGTTTCTGGCTATCAGCCTTCATCAGCCTGGATAGCTTGACTCCAGTGGTGTGGAGAGCCTGGGACTCACGTCTGATCATACCCAGACCACTCGGGGTGAACATTGCAAAAAACACAGTTGATGGACAGAATGTAACAATGTCATACATTCACCCCGTACAAGGATCTGGGCCTAAATCCATCGTTTTTTTGCACTCCACACCACCCTGGGTTAGACTCTGGCTATATGCAAATCAGCTGTGACCCTGTGCCTCATGGGAACAGTCCAGTCCGAACTACCAAGCCATGTCTTTCCCAGACCGGATTCAAGCATCCAAGGACCGGTTTCTGGCTATCAGCCTTCATCAGCCTGGATAGCTTGACTCCAGTGGTGTGGAGAGCCTGGGTCTCACGTCTGAGCATACCCAGCCCACTCGGGGTGAAAATTGCAAAAAACACAGTTGATGGACAGAATGTAAAACAATGTCGTACATTCACCCCAGTACAAGGATCTGGGCCTAAATCCATCGTTTTTTTGCAATCCACACCACCCTGGGTTAGACACTGGCTATATGCAAATCAGCTCTGACCCTGTGCCTCATGGAAACAGTCCAGTCCGAACTACCAAGCCATGTCTTTCCCAGACCGGAATCAAGCATCCAAGGACCGGTTTCTGGCTATCAGCCTTCATCAGCCTGGATAGCTTGACTCCAGTGGTGTGGAGAGCCTGGGACTCACGTCTGATCATACCCAGACCACTCGGGGTGAAAATTGCAAAAAACACAGTTGATGGACAGAATGTAACAATGTCATACATTCACCCCAGTACAAGGATCAGGGCCTAAATCCATCGTTTGTTTGCACTCCACACCACCCTGGGTTAGACACTGGCTATATGCAAATCAGCTCTGACCCTGTGGCTCATGGGAACAGTCCAGTCCGAACTACCAAGCCATGTCTTTCCCAGACCGGAATCAAGCATCCAAGGACCGGTTTCTGGCTATCAGCCTTCATCAGCCTGGATAGCTTGACTCCAGTGGTGTGGAGAGCCTGGGACTCACGTCTGAGCATACCCAGCCCACTCGGGGTGAAAATTTCAAAAAACACAGTTGATGGACAGAATGAAAACAATGTCATACATTCACCCCAGTACAAGGATCTGGGCCTAAATCCATCGTTTTTTGCACTCCACACCACCCTGGGTTAGACACTGGCTATATGCAAATCAGCTCTGACCCTGTGCCTCATGGGAACAGTCCAGTCCGAACTACCAAGCCATGTCTTTCCCAGACCGGAATCAAGCATCCAAGGACCGGTTTCTGGCTATCAGCCTTCATCAGCCTGGATAGTTTGACTCCAGTGGTGTGGAGAGCCTGGGACTCACGTCTGAGCATACCCAGCCCACTCGAGGTGAAAATTGCAAAAAACACAGTTGATGGACAGAATGTAAAACAATGTCATACATTCACCCCAGCACAAGGGTCTGGGCCTAAATCCATCTTTTTTTGCACTCCACACCACCCTGGGTTAGACACTGGCTATATGCAAATCAGCTCTGACCCTGTGCCTCATGGGAACAGTCCAGCCCGAACTACCAAGCCATGTCTTTCCCAGACCGGAATCAAGCATCCAAGGACCGGTTTCTGGCTATCAGCCTTCATCAGCCTGGATAGCTTGACTCCAGTGGTGTGGAGAGCCTGGGACTCACGTCTGATCATACCCAGACCACTCGGGGTGAACATTGCAAAAAACACAGTTGATGGACAGAATGTAACAATGTCATACATTCACCCCGTACAAGGATCTGGGCCTAAATCCATCGTTTTTTTGCACTCCACACCACCCTGGGTTAGACTCTGGCTATATGCAAATCAGCTGTGACCCTGTGCCTCATGGGAACAGTCCAGTCCGAACTACCAAGCCATGTCTTTCCCAGACCGGATTCAAGCATCCAAGGACCGGTTTCTGGCTATCAGCCTTCATCAGCCTGGATAGCTTGACTCCAGTGGTGTGGAGAGCCTGGGTCTCACGTCTGAGCATACCCAGCCCACTCGGGGTGAAAATTGCAAAAAACACAGTTGATGGACAGAATGTAAAACAATGTCGTACATTCACCCCAGTACAAGGATCTGGGCCTAAATCCATCGTTTTTTTGCAATCCACACCACCCTGGGTTAGACACTGGCTATATGCAAATCAGCTCTGACCCTGTGCCTCATGGAAACAGTCCAGTCCGAACTACCAAGCCATGTCTTTCCCAGACCGGAATCAAGCATCCAAGGACCGGTTTCTGGCTATCAGCCTTCATCAGCCTGGATAGCTTGACTCCAGTGGTGTGGAGAGCCTGGGACTCACGTCTGATCATACCCAGACCACTCGGGGTGAAAATTGCAAAAAACACAGTTGATGGACAGAATGTAACAATGTCATACATTCACCCCAGTACAAGGATCTGGGCCTAAATCCATCGTTTGTTTGCACTCCACACCACCCTGGGTTAGACACTGGCTATATGCAAATCAGCTCTGACCCTGTGGCTCATGGGAACAGTCCAGTCCGAACTACCAAGCCATGTCTTTCCCAGACCGGAATCAAGCATCCAAGGACCGGTTTCTGGCTATCAGCCTTCATCAGCCTGGATAGCTTGACTCCAGTGGTGTGGAGAGCCTGGGACTCACGTCTGAGCATACCCAGCCCACTCGGGGTGAAAATTGCAAAAAACACAGTTGATGAACAGAATGTAAAACAATGTCATACATTCACCCCAGTACAAGGATCTGGGCCTAAATCCGTTGTTTTTTTGCACTCCACACCACACTGGGTTAGACACTGGCTATATGCAAATCAGCTCTGACCCTGTGCCTCATGGGAACAGTCCAGTCCGAACTACCAAGCCATGTCTTTCCCAGACCGGAATCAAGCATCCAAGGACCGGTTTCTGGCTATCAGCCTTCATCAGCCTGGATAGCTTGACTCCAGTGGTGTGGAGAGCCTGGGACTCACGTCTGAGCATACCCAGCCCACCCGGGGTGAAAATTGCAAAAAACACAGTTGATGGACAGAATGTAAAACAATGTCATACATTAACCCCAGTACAAGGATCTGGGCCTAAATCCATCGTTTTTTTGCCCTCCACACCACCCTGGGTTAGACACTGGCTATATGCAAATCAGCTCTGACCCTGTGCCTCATGAGAACAGTCCAGTCCGAACTACCAAGCCATGTCTTTCCCAGACCGGAATCAAGCATCCAAGGACCGGTTTCTGGCTATCAGCCTTCATCAGCCTGGATAGCTTGACTCCAGTGGTGTGGAGAGCCTGGGACTCACGTCTGATCATACCCAGCCCACTCGGGGTGAAAATTGCAAAAAACACAGTTGATGGACAGAATGTAACAATGTCATACATTCACCCCAGTACAAGGATCTGGGCCTAAATCCATCGTTTTTTTTCTCTCCACACCACCCTGGGTTAGACACTGGCTATATGCAAATCAGCTCTGACCCTGTGCCTCATGAGAACAGTCCAGTCCGAACTACCAAGCCATGTCTTTCCCAGACCGGAATCAAGCATCCAAGGACCGGTTTCTGGCTATCAGCCTTCATCAGCCTGGATAGCTTGACTCCAGTGGTGTGGAGAGCCTGGGACTCACCTCTGAGCATACCCAGCCCACTCGGGGTGAAAATTGCAAAAAACACAGTTGATGGACAGAATGTAAAACAATGTCATACATTCATCCCAGTACAAGGATCTGGGCCTAAATCCATCGTTTTTTTGCACTCCACACCACCCTGGGTTAGACACTGGCTATATGCAAATCAGCTCTGACCCTGTGCCTCATGAGAACAGTCCAGTCCGAACTACCAAGCCATGTCTTTCCCAGACCGGAATCAAGCATCCAAGGACCGGTTTCTGGCTATCAGCCTTCATCAGCCTGGATAGCTTGACTCCAGTGGTGTGGAGAGCCTGGGACTCACGTCTGAGCATACCCAGCCCACTCGGGGTGAAAATTGCAAAAAACACAGTTGATGGACAGAATGTAAAACAATGTCATACATTCATCCCAGTACAAGGATCTGGGCCTAAATCCATCGTTTTTTTGCACTCCACACCACCCTGGGTTAGAGACTGGCTATATGCAAATCAGCTCTGACCCTGTGCCTCATGGGAACAGTCCAGTCCGAACTACCAAGCCATGTCTTTCCCAGACCGGAATCAAGCATCCAAGGACCGGTTTCTGGCTATCAGCCCTCATCAGCCTGGATAGCTTGACTCCAGTGGTGTGGAGATCCTGGGACTCACGTCTGAGCATACCCAGCCCACTCGGGTGAAAATTGCAAAAAACACAGTTGATGGACAGAATGTAACAATGTCATACATTCACCCCAGTACAAGGATCTGGGCCTAAATCCATCGTTTTTTTGCACTCCACACCACCCTGGGTTAGACACTGGCTATATGCAAATCAGCTCTGACCCTGTGCCTCATGGGAACAGTCCAGTCCGAACTACCAAGCCATGCCTTTCCCAGACCGGACACAAGCATCCACGGACCGGTTTCTGGCTATCAGCCTTCATCAGCCTGGATAGCTTGACTCCAGTGGTGTGGAGAGCCTGGGACTCACGTCTGAGCATACCCAGCCCACTCGGGGTGAAAATTGCAAAAAACACAGTTGATGGACAGAATGTAAAACAATGTCATACATTCACCCCAGTACAAGGATCTGGGCCTAAATCCATCATTTTTTTTGCACTCCACACCACCCTGGGTTAGAGACTGGCTATATGCAAATCAGCTCTGACCCTGTGCCTCATGGGAACATTCCAGCCCGAACTACCAAGCCATGTCTTTCCCAGACCAGAATCAAGCATCCAAGGACCGGTTTCTGGCTATCAGCCTTCATCAGCCTGGATAGCTTGACTCCAGTGGTGTGGAGAGCCTGGGACTCACGTCTGAGCATGCCGAGCCCACTCAGGGTGAAAATTGCAAAAAACACAGTTGATGGACAGAATGTAAAACAATGTCATACATTCACCCCAGTACAAGGATCTGGGCCTAAATCCATCGTTTTTTTGTACTCCACACCACCCTGGGTTAGACAATGGCTATATGCAAATCAGCTCTGACCCTGTGCCTCATGGGAACAGTCCAGTCCGAACTACCAAGCCATGTCTTTCCCAGACCGGAATCAAGCATCCAAGGACCGGTTTCTGGCTATCAGCCTTCATCAGCCTGGATAGCTTGACTCCAGTGGTGTGGAGAGCCTGGGACTCACGTCTGAGCATACCCAGCCCACTCGGGGTGAAAATTGCAAAAAACACAGTTGATGGACAGAATGTAAAACAATGTCATACATTCACCCCAGTACAAGGATCTGGGCCTAAATCCATCGTTTTTTTGCACTCCACACCACCCTGGGTTAGACACAGGCTATATGCAAATCAGCTCTGACCCTGTGCCTCATGGGAACAGTCCAGTCCGAACTACCAAGCCATGTCTCTCCCAGACCGGAATCAAGCATCCAAGGACCGGATTCTGGCTATCAGCCTTCATCAGCCTGGATAGCTTGACTCCAGTGGTGTGGAGAGCCTGGGACTCACGTCTGAGCATACCCAGCCCACTCGGGGTGAAAATTGCAAAAAACACAGTTGATGGACAGAATGTAAAACAATGTCATACATTCACCCCAGTACAAGGATCTGGGCCTAAATCCATCGTTTTTTTGCACTCCACACCACCCTGGGTTAGACACTGGCTATATGCAAATCAGCTCTGACCCTGTGCCTCATGGGAACAGTCCAGTCCGAACTACCAAGCCATGTCTTTCCCAGACCGGAATCAAGCATCCAAGGACCGGTTTCTGGCTATCAGCCTTCATCAGCCTGGATAGCTTGACTCCAGTGGTGTGGAGAGCCTGGGACTCACGTCTGAGCATACCCAGCCCACTCGGGGTGAAAATTGCAAAAAACACAGTTGATGGACAGAATGTAAAACATTGTCATACATTCACCCCAGTACAAGGATCTGGGCCTAAATCCATCGTTTTTTTGCACTCCACACCACCCTGGGTTAGACACTGGCTATATACAAATCAGCTCTGACCCGGTGCCTCATGGGACCAGTCCAGTCCGAACTACCAAGCCATGTCTTTCCCAGACCGGAATCAAGCATCCAAGGACCGGTTTCTGGCTATCAGCCTTCATCAGCCTGGATAGCTTGACTCCAGTGGTGTGGAGAGCCTGGGACTCACGTCTGAGCATACCCAGCCCACTCAAGGTGAAAATTGCAAAAAACACAGTTGATGGACAGAATGTAAAACAATGTCATACATTCACCCCAGTACAAGGATCTGGGCCTAAATCCATCGTTTATTTGCACTCCACACCACCCTGGGTTAGACACTGGCTATATGCAAATCAGCTCTGACCCTGTGCCTCATGGGAACAGTCCAGTCCGAACTACCAAGCCATGTCTTTCCCAGACCGGAATCAAGCATCCAAGGACCGGTTTCTGGCTATCAGCCCTCATCAGCCTGGATAGCTTGACTCCAGTGGTGTGGAGATCCTGGGACTCACGTCTGAGCATACCCAGCCCACTTGGGGTGAAAATTGCAAAAAACACAGTTGATGGACAGAATGTAACAATGTCATACATTCACCCCAGTACAAGGATCTGGGCCTAAATCCATCGTTTTATTGCACTCCACACCACCCTGGGTTAGACACTGGCTATATGCAAATCAGCTCTGACCCTGTGCCTCATGGGAACAGTCCAGTCCGAACTACCAAGCCATGCCTTTCTCAGACCGGACACAAGCATCCACGGACCGGTTTCTGGCTATCAGCCTTCATCAGCCTGGATAGCTTGACTCCAGTGGTGTGGAGAGCCTGGGACTCACGTCTGAGCATACCCAGCCCACTCGGGGTGAAAATTGCAAAAAACACAGTTGATGGACAGAATGTAAAACAATGTCATACATTCACCCCAGTACAAGGATCTGGGCCTAAATCCATTGTTTTTTTGCACTCCACACCACCCTGGGTTAGAGACTGGCTATATGCAAATCAGCTCTGACCCTGTGTCTCATGGGAACATTCCAGCCCGAACTACCAAGCCATGTCTTTCCCAGACCAGAATCAAGCATCCAAGGACCGGTTTCTGGCTATCAGCCTTCATCAGCCTGGATAGCTTGACTCCAGTGGTGTGGAGAGCCTGGGACTCACGTCTGAGCATGCCGAGCCCACTCAGGGTGAAAATTGCAAAAAACACAGTTGATGGACAGAATGTAAAACAATGTCATACATTAACCCCAGTACAAGGATCTGGGCCTAAATCCATCGTTTTTTTGCACTCCACACCACCCTGGGTTAGACACTGGCTATATGCAAATCAGCTCTGACCCTGTGCCTCATGAGAACAGTCCAGTCCGAACTACCAAGCCATGTCTTTCCCAGACCGGAATCAAGCATCCAAGGACCGGTTTCTGGCTATCAGCCTTCATCAGCCTGGATAGCTTGACTCCAGTGGTGTGGAGAGCCTGGGACTCACGTCTGATCATACCCAGCCCACTCGGGGTGAAAATTGCAAAAAACACAGTTGATGGACAGAATGTAACAATGTCATACATTCACCCCAGTACAAGGATCTGGGCCTAAATCCATCGTTTTTTTGCTCTCCACACCACCCTGGGTTAGACACTGGCTATATGCAAATCAGCTCTGACCCTGTGCCTCATGAGAACAGTCCAGTCCGAACTACCAAGCCATGTCTTTCCCAGACCGGAATCAAGCATCCAAGGACCGGTTTCTGGCTATCAGCCTTCATCAGCCTGGATAGCTTGACTCCAGTGGTGTGGAGAGCCTGGGACTCACGTCTGAGCATACCCAGCCCACTCGGGGTGAAAATTGCAAAAAACACAGTTGATGGACAGAATGTAAAACAATGTCATACATTCATCCCAGTACAAGGATCTGGGCCTAAATCCATCGTTTTTTTGCACTCCACACCACCCTGGGTTAGACACTGGCTATATGCAAATCAGCTCTGACCCTGTGCCTCATGAGAACAGTCCAGTCCGAACTACCAAGCCATGTCTTTCCCAGACCGGAATCAAGCATCCAAGGACCGGTTTCTGGCTATCAGCCTTCATCAGCCTGGATAGCTTGACTCCAGTGGTGTGGAGAGCCTGGGACTCACGTCTGAGCATACCCAGCCCACTCGGGGTGAAAATTGCAAAAAACACAGTTGATGGACAGAATGTAAAACAATGTCATACATTCATCCCAGTACAAGGATCTGGGCCTAAATCCATCGTTTTTTTGCACTCCACACCACCCTGGGTTAGAGACTGGCTATATGCAAATCAGCTCTGACCCTGTGCCTCATGGGAACAGTCCAGTCCGAACTACCAAGCCATGTCTTTCCCAGACCGGAATCAAGCATCCAAGGACCGGTTTCTGGCTATCAGCCCTCATCAGCCTGGATAGCTTGACTCCAGTGGTGTGGAGATCCTGGGACTCACGTCTGAGCATACCCAGCCCACTCGGGGTGAAAATTGCAAAAAACACAGTTGATGGACAGAATGTAACAATGTCATACATTCACCCCAGTACAAGGATCTGGGCCTAAATCCATCGTTTTTTTGCACTCCACACCACCCTGGGTTAGACACTGGCTATATGCAAATCAGCTCTGACCCTGTGCCTCATGGGAACAGTCCAGTCCGAACTACCAAGCCATGCCTTTCCCAGACCGGACACAAGCATCCACGGACCGGTTTCTGGCTATCAGCCTTCATCAGCCTGGATAGCTTGACTCCAGTGGTGTGGAGAGCCTGGGACTCACGTCTGAGCATACCCAGCCCACTCGGGGTGAAAATTGCAAAAAACACAGTTGATGGACAGAATGTAAAACAATGTCATACATTCACCCCAGTACAAGGATCTGGGCCTAAATCCATCATTTTTTTTGCACTCCACACCACCCTGGGTTAGAGACTGGCTATATGCAAATCAGCTCTGACCCTGTGCCTCATGGGAACATTCCAGCCCGAACTACCAAGCCATGTCTTTCCCAGACCAGAATCAAGCATCCAAGGACCGGTTTCTGGCTATCAGCCTTCATCAGCCTGGATAGCTTGACTCCAGTGGTGTGGAGAGCCTGGGACTCACGTCTGAGCATGCCGAGCCCACTCAGGGTGAAAATTGCAAAAAACACAGTTGATGGACAGAATGTAAAACAATGTCATACATTCACCCCAGTACAAGGATCTGGGCCTAAATCCATCGTTTTTTTGCTCTCCACACCACCCTGGGTTAGAGACTGGCTATATGCAAATCAGCTCTGACCCTGTGCCTCATGGGAACAGTCCAGTCCGAACTACCAAGCCATGTCTTTCCCAGACCGGAATCAAGCATCCAAGGACCGGTTTCTGGCTATCAGCCCTCATCAGCCTGGATAGCTTGACTCCAGTGGTGTGGAGATCCTGGGACTCACGTCTGAGCATACCCAGCCCACTCGGGGTGAAAATTGCAAAAAACACAGTTGATGGACAGAATGTAACAATGTCATACATTCACCCCAGTACAAGGATCTGGGCCTAAATCCATCGTTTTTTTGCACTCCACACCACCCTGGGTTAGACACTGGCTATATGCAAATCAGCTCTGACCCTGTGCCTCATGGGAACAGTCCAGTCCGAACTACCAAGCCATGCCTTTCCCAGACCGGACACAAGCATCCACGGACCGGTTTCTGGCTATCAGCCTTCATCAGCCTGGATAGCTTGACTCCAGTGGTGTGGAGAGCCTGGGACTCACGTCTGAGCATACCCAGCCCACTTGGGGTGAAAATTGCAAAAAACACAGTTGATGGACAGAATGTAAAACAATGTCATACATTCACCCCAGTACAAGGATCTGGGCCTAAATCCATCATTTTTTTTGCACTCCACACCACCCTGGGTTAGAGACTGGCTATATGCAAATCAGCTCTGACCCTGTGCCTCATGGGAACATTCCAGCCCGAACTACCAAGCCATGTCTTTCCCAGACCAGAATCAAGCATCCAAGGACCGGTTTCTGGCTATCAGCCTTCATCAGCCTGGATAGCTTGACTCCAGTGGTGTGGAGAGCCTGGGACTCACGTCTGAGCATGCCGAGCCCACTCAGGGTGAAAATTGCAAAAAACACAGTTGATGGACAGAATGTAAAACAATGTCATACATTCACCCCAGTACAAGGATCTGGGCCTAAATCCATCGTTTTTTTGTACTCCACACCACCCTGGGTTAGACAATGGCTATATGCAAATCAGCTCTGACCCTGTGCCTCATGGGAACAGTCCAGTCCGAACTACCAAGCCATGTCTTTCCCAGACCGGAATCAAGCATCCAAGGACCGGTTTCTGGCTATCAGCCTTCATCAGCCTGGATAGCTTGACTCCAGTGGTGTGGAGAGCCTGGGACTCACGTCTGAGCATACCCAGCCCACTCGGGGTGAAAATTGCAAAAAACACAGTTGATGGACAGAATGTAAAACAATGTCATACATTCACCCCAGTACAAGGATCTGGGCCTAAATCCATCGTTTTTTTGCACTCCACACCACCCTGGGTTAGACACAGGCTATATGCAAATCAGCTCTGACCCTGTGCCTCATGGGAACAGTCCAGTCCGAACTACCAAGCCATGTCTCTCCCAGACCGGAATCAAGCATCCAAGGACCGGATTCTGGCTATCAGCCTTCATCAGCCTGGATAGCTTGACTCCAGTGGTGTGGAGAGCCTGGGACTCACGTCTGAGCATACCCAGCCCACTCGGGGTGAAAATTGCAAAAAACACAGTTGATGGACAGAATGTAAAACAATGTCATACATTCACCCCAGTACAAGGATCTGGGCCTAAATCCATCGTTTTTTTGCACTCCACACCACCCTGGGTTAGACACTGGTTATATGCAAATCAGCTCTGACCCTGTGCCTCATGGGAACAGTCCAGTCCGAACTACCAAGCCATGTCTTTCCCAGACCGGAATCAAGCATCCAAGGACCGGTTTCTGGCTATCAGCCTTCATCAGCCTGGATAGCTTGACTCCAGTGGTGTGGAGAGCCTGGGACTCACGTCTGAGCATACCCAGCCCACTCGGGGTGAAAATTGCAAAAAACACAGTTGATGGACAGAATGTAAAACATTGTCATACATTCACCCCAGTACAAGGATCTGGGCCTAAATCCATCGTTTTTTTGCACTCCACACCACCCTGGGTTAGACACTGGCTATATACAAATCAGCTCTGACCCGGTGCCTCATGGGACCAGTCCAGTCCGAACTACCAAGCCATGTCTTTCCCAGACCGGAATGAAGCATCCAAGGACCGGTTTCTGGCTATCAGCCTTCATCAGCCTGGATAGCTTGACTCCAGTGGTGTGGAGAGCCTGGGACTCACGTCTGAGCATACCCAGCCCACTCAAGGTGAAAATTGCAAAAAACACCGTTGATGGACAGAATGTAAAACAATGTCATACATTCACCCCAGTACAAGGATCTGGGCCTAAATCCATCGTTTATTTGCACTCCACACCACCCTGGGTTAGACACTGGCTATATGCAAATCAGCTCTGACCCTGTGCCTCATGGGAACAGTCCAGTCCGAACTACCAAGCCATGTCTTTCCCAGACCGGAATCAAGCATCCAAGGACCGGTTTCTGGCTATCAGCCCTCATCAGCCTGGATAGCTTGACTCCAGTGGTGTGGAGATCCTGGGACTCACGTCTGAGCATACCCAGCCCACTTGGGGTGAAAATTGCAAAAAACACAGTTGATGGACAGAATGTAACAATGTCATACATTCACCCCAGTACAAGGATCTGGGCCTAAATCCATCGTTTTTTTGCACTCCACACCACCCTGGGTTAGACACTGGCTATATGCAAATCAGCTCTGACCCTGTGCCTCATGGGAACAGTCCAGTCCGAACTACCAAGCCATGCCTTTCCCAGACCGGACACAAGCATCCACGGACCGGTTTCTGGCTATCAGCCTTCATCAGCCTGGATAGCTTGACTCCAGTGGTGTGGAGAGCCTGGGACTCACGTCTGAGCATACCCAGCCCACTCGGGGTGAAAATTGCAAAAAACACAGTTGATGGACAGAATGTAAAACAATGTCATACATTCACCCCAGTACAAGGATCTGGGCCTAAATCCATCGTTTTTTTGCACTCCACACCACCCTGGGTTAGAGACTGGCTATATGCAAATCAGCTCTGACCCTGTGCCTCATGGGAACATTCCAGCCCGAACTACCAAGCCATGTCTTTCCCAGACCAGAATCAAGCATCCAAGGACCGGTTTCTGGCTATCAGCCTTCATCAGCCTGGATAGCTTGACTCCAGTGGTGTGGAGAGCCTGGGACTCACGTCTGAGCATGCCGAGCCCACTCAGGGTGAAAATTGCAAAAAACACAGTTGATGGACAGAATGTAAAACAATGTCATACATTCACCCCAGTACAAGGATCTGGGCCTAAATCCATCGTTTTTTTGTACTCCACACCACCCTGGGTTAGACAATGGCTATATGCAAATCAGCTCTGACCCTGTGCCTCATGGGAACAGTCCAGTCCGAACTACCAAGCCATGTCTTTCCCAGACCGGAATCAAGCATCCAAGGACCGGTTTCTGGCTATCAGCCTTCATCAGCCTGGATAGCTTGACTCCAGTGGTGTGGAGAGCCTGGGACTCACGTCTGAGCATACCCAGCCCACTCGGGGTGAAAATTGCAAAAAACACAGTTGATGGACAGAATGTAAAACAATGTCATACATTCACCCCAGTACAAGGATCTGGGCCTAAATCCATCGTTTTTTTGCACTCCACACCACCCTGGGTTAGACACTGGCTATATGCAAATCAGCTCTGACCCTGTGCCTCATGGGAACAGTCCAGTCCGAACTACCAAGCCATGTCTCTCCCAGACCGGAATCAAGCATCCAAGGACCGGATTCTGGCTATCAGCCTTCATCAGCCTGGATAGCTTGACTCCAGTGGTGTGGAGAGCCTGGGACTCACGTCTGAGCATACCCAGCCCACTCGGGGTGAGAATTGCAAAAAACACAGTTGATGGACAGAATGTAAAACAATGTCATACATTCACCCCAGTACAAGGATCTGGGCCTAAATCCATCGTTTTTTTGCACTCCACACCACCCTGGGTTAGACACTGGCTATATGCAAATCAGCTCTGACCCTGTGCCTCATGGGAACAGTCCAATCCGAACTACCAAGCCATGTCTTTCCCAGACCGGAATCAAGCATCCAAGGACCGGTTTCTGGCTATCAGCCTTCATCAGCCTGGATAGCTTGACTCCAGTGGTGTGGAGAGCCTGGGACTCACGTCTGAGCATACCCAGCCCACTCGGGGTGAAAATTGCAAAAAACACAGTTGATGGACAGAATGTAAAACATTGTCATACATTCACCCCAGTACAAGGATCTGGGCCTAAATCCATCGTTTTTTTGCACTCCACACCACCCTGGGTTAGACACTGGCTATATACAAATCAGCTCTGACCCGGTGCCTCATGGGAACAGTCCAGTCCGAACTACCAAGCCATGTCTTTCCCAGACCGGAATCAAGCATCCAAGGACCGGTTTCTGGCTATCAGCCTTCATCAGCCTGGATAGCTTGACTCCAGTGGTGTGGAGAGCCTGGGACTCACGTCTGAGCATACCCAGCCCACTCGGGGTGAAAATTGCAAAAAACACAGTTGATGGACAGAATGTAAAACAATGTCATACATTCACCCCAGTACAAGGATCTGGGCCTAAATCCATCGTTTTTTTGCACTCCACACCACCCTGGGTTAGACACTGGCTATATGCAAATCAGCTCTGACCCTGTGCCTCATGGGAACAGTCCAGTCCGAACTACCAAGCCATGTCTTTCCCAGACCAAAATCAAGCATCCAAGGACCGGTTTCTGGCTATCAGCCTTCATCAGCCTGGATAGCTTGACTCCAGTGGTGTGGAGAGCCTGGGACTCACGTCTGAGCATACCCAGCCCACTCAAGGTGAAAATTGCAAAAAACACAGTTGATGGACAGAATGTAAAACAATGTCATACATTCACCCCAGTACAAGGATCTGGGCCTAAATCCATCGTTTATTTGCACTCCACACCACCCTGGGTTAGACACTGGCTATATGCAAATCAGCTCTGACCCTGTGCCTCATGGGAACAGTCCACTCCGAACTACCAAGCCATGTCTTTCCCAGACCGGAATCAAGCATCCAAGGACCGGTTTCTGGCTATCAGCCTTCATCAGCCTGGATAGCTTGACTCCAGTGGTGTGGAGAGCCTGGGACTCACGTCTGAGCATGCCGAGCCCACTCGGGGTGAAAATTGCAAAAAACACAGTTGATGGACAGAATGTAAAACAATGTCATACATTCACCCCAGTACAAGGATCTGGGCCTAAATCCATCGTTTTTTTGTACTCCACACCACCCTGGGTTAGACAATGGCTATATGCAAATCAGCTCTGACCCTGTGCCTCATGGGAACAGTCCAGTCCGAACTACCAAGCCATGTCTTTCCCAGACCGGAATCAAGCATCCAAGGACCGGTTTCTGGCTATCAGCCTTCATCAGCCTGGATAGCTTGACTCCAGTGGTGTGGAGAGCCTGGGACTCACGTCTGAGCATACCCAGCCCACTCGGGGTGAAAATTGCAAAAAACACAGTTGATGGACAGAATGTAAAACAATGTCATACATTCACCCCAGTACAAGGATCTGGGCCTAAATCCATAGTTTTTTTTGCACTCCACACCACCCTGGGTTAGACACTGGCTATATGCAAATCAGCTCTGACCCTGTGCCTCATGGGAACAGTCCAGTCCGAACTACCAAGCCATGTCTTTCCCAGACCGGAATCAAGCATCCAAGGACCGGTTTCTGGCTATCAGCCTTCATCAGCCTGGATAGCTTGACTCCAGTGGTGTGGAGAGCCTGGGACTCACGTCTGAGCATACCCAGCCCACTCGGGGTGAAAATTGCAAAAAACACAGTTGATGGACAGAATGTAAAACATTGTCATACATTCACCCCAGTACAAGGATCTGGGCCTAAATCCATCGTTTTTTTGCACTCCACTAACCCTGGGCGTAGTGGGGCGTAGTGGGGCTCCGCGGAGCTACGCGGAGAGGGCGAGAAGCTACGCCCACTCCCGCACTTCACGTAGCCCCACTACGCACCTCCCTCCCGCTCTCCCCTACATACTTTATTTAAGCATATACACGGATTAAAACAACTTAAAAGCACTTACCTTGTCCGGGGCTCGTCCGGGTCTTCATCTTTGAATAGCGTCCTTTGCCTGGATACCAATGCGCATGCGCGGGTGCCCGCGCATGCGCATTTCTCCCGAGAAATGCGCATGCGCGGCCGCCCGCGCATGCGCATTGGTATCCAGGCAAAGGACGCTATTCAAAGATGAAGACCCGGACGAGCCCCGGACAAGGTAAGTGCTTTTAAGTTGTTTTTATCCGTGCAAATGCTTAAATAAAGTATCTAGTGGAGGGCGGGAGGGAGGCGGGTGGCGGCTGACTCGGCTACGCTCACGGAGTGGGCGTAGTGTTGCCGGCTACGCTGTCTACGCAAAATGCGTAGAAGGCAACACTACGCCTACTCCGTGGGCGTAGCCGATTCAGACGCCCACCCTTACACTCCACACCACCCTGGGTTAGACACTGGCTATATGCAAATCAGCTCTGACCCGGTGCCTCATGGGAACAGTCCAGTCCGAACTACCAAGCCATGTCTTTCCCAGACCGGAATCAAGCATCCAAGGACCGGTTTCTGGCTATCAGCCTTCATCAGCCTGGATAGCTTGACTCCAGTGGTGTGGAGAGCCTGGGACTCACGTCTGAGCATACCCAGCCCACTCGGGGAGAAAATTGCAAAAAGCACAGTTGATGGACAGAATGTAAAACAATGTCATACATTCACCCCAGTACAAGGATCTGGGCCTAAATCCATCGTTTTTTTGCACTCCACACCACCCTGGGTTAGACACTGGCTATATGCAAATCAGCTCTGACCCTGTGCCTCATGGGAACAGTCCAGTCTGAACTACCAAGCCATGTCTTTCCCAGACCAAAATCAAGCATCCAAGGACCGGTTTCTGGCTATCAGCCTTCATCAGCCTGGATAGCTTGACTCCAGTGGTGTGGAGAGCCTGGGACTCACGTCTGAGCATACCCAGCCCACTCAAGGTGAAAATTGCAAAAAACACAGTTGATGGACAGAATGTAAAACAATGTCATACATTCACCCCAGTACAAGGATCTGGGCCTAAATCCATCGTTTATTTGCACTCCACACCACCCTGGGTTAGACACTGGCTATATGCAAATCAGCTCTGACCCTGTGCCTCATGGGAACAGTCCACTCCGAACTACCAAGCCATGTCTTTCCCAGACCGGAATCAAGCATCCAAGGACCGGTTTCTGGCTATCAGCCTTCATCAGCCTGGATAGCTTGACTCCAGTGGTGTGGAGAGCCTGGGACTCACGTCTGAGCATGCCGAGTCCACTCGGGGTGAAAATTGCAAAAAACACAGTTGATGGACAGAATGTAAAACAATGTCATACATTCACCCCAGTACAAGGATCTGGGCCTAAATCCATCGTTTTTTTGCACTCCACACCACCCTGGGTTAGACACTGGCTATATGCAAATCAGCTCTGACCCTGTGCCTCATGGGAACAGTCCAGTCCGAACTACCAAGCCATGTCTCTCCCAGACCGGAATCAAGCATCCAAGGACCGGTTTCTGGTTATCAGCCTTCATCAGCCTGGATAGCTTGACTCCAGTGGTGTGGAGAGCCTGGGACTCACGTCTGAGCATACCCAGCCCACTCGGGGTGAAAATTGCAAAAAACACAGTTGATGGACAGAATGTAAAACAATGTCATACATTCACCCCAGTACAAGGATCTGGGCCTAAATCCATCGTTTTTTTGCACTCCACACCACCCTGGGTTAGACACTGGCTATATGCAAATCAGCTCTGACATTGTGCCTCATGGGAACAGTCCAGTCCGAACTACCAAGCCATGTCTTTCCCAGACCGGAATCAAGCATCCAAGGACCGGTTTCTGGCTATCAGCCTTCATCAGCCTGGATAGCTTGACTCCAGTGGTGTGGAGAGCCTGGGACTCACGTCTGAGCATACCCAGCCCACTCGGGTGAAAATTGCAAAAAACACAGTTGATAGACAGAATGTAAACAATGTCATACATTCACCCCAGTACAAGGATCTGGGCCTAAATCCATCGTTTTTTTTGCACTCCACACCACCCTGGGTTAGACACTGGATATATGCAAATCAGCTCTGACCCTGTGCCTCATGGGAACAGTCGACTCCAAACTACCAAGCCATGTCTTTCCCAGAACGGAATCAAGCATCCAAGGACTGGTTTCTGGCTATCAGCCTTCATCAGCCTGGATAGCTTGACTCCAGTGGTGTGGAGAGCCTGGGACTCACGTCTGAGCATACCCAGCCCACTCGGGGTGAAAATTGCAAAAAACACAGTTGATAGACAGAATGTAAACAATGTCATACATTCACCCCAGTACAAGGATCTGGGCCTAAATCCGTCGTTTTTTTGCACTCCACACCACCCTGGGTTAGACACTGGCTATATGCAAATCAGCTCTTACCCTGTGCCTCATGGGAACAGTCCAGTCCGAACTACCAAGCCATGTCTTTCCCAGACCGGAATCAAGCATCCAAGGACCGGTTTCTGGCTATCAGCCTTCATCAGCCTGGATAGCTTGACTCCAGTGGTGTGGAGAGCCTGGGACTCACGTCTGAGCATACCCAGCCCACTCGGGGAGAAAATTGCAAAAAACACAGTTGATGGACAGAATGTAAAACAATGTCATACATTCACCCCAGTACAAGGATCTGGGCCTAAATCCATCGTTTTTTTGCACTCCACACCACCCTGGGTTAGACACTGGCTATATGCAAATCAGCTCTGACCCTGTGCCTCATGGGAACAGTCCAGTCCGAACTACCAAGCCATGTCTTTCCCAGACCGGAATCAAGCATCCAAGGACCGGTTTCTGGCTATCAGCCTTCATCAGCCTGGATAGCTTGACTCCAGTGGTGTGGAGAGCCTGGGACTCACGTCTGAGCATACCAAGCCCACTCGGGGTGAAAATTGCAAAAAACACAGTTGATGGACAGAATGTAAAACAATGTCATACATTCACCCCAGTACAAGGATCTGGGCCTAAATCCATCTTTTTTTGCACTCCACACCACCCTGGGTTAGACACTGGCTATATGCAAATCAGCTCTGACCCTGTGCCTCATGGGAACAGTCCAGTCCGAACTACCAAGCCATGTCTTTCCCAGACCGGAATCAAGCATCCAAGGACCGGTTTCTGGCTATCAGCCTTCATCAGCCTGGATAGCTTGACTCCAGTGGTGTGGAGAGCCTGGGACTCACGTCTGATCATACCCAGACCACTCGGGGTGAAAATTGCAAAAAACACAGTTGATGGACAGAATGTAAAACAATGTCATACATTCACCCCAGTACAAGGATCTGGGCCTAAATCCATCGTTTTTTTGCACTCCACACCACCCTGGGTTAGACACTGGCTATATGCAAATCAGCTCTGACCCTGTGCCTCATGGGAACAGTCCAGTCCGAACTACCAAGCCATGTCTTTCCCAGACCGGAATCAAGCATCCAAGGACCGGTTTCTGGCTATCAGCCTTCATCAGCCTGGATAGCTTGACTCCAGTGGTGTGGAGAGCCTGGGACTCACGTCTGAGCATACCAAGCCCACTCGGGGTGAAAATTGCAAAAAACACAGTTGATGGACAGAATGTAAAACAATGTCATACATTCACCCCAGTACAAGGATCTGGGCCTAAATCCATCTTTTTTTGCACTCCACACCACCCTGGGTTAGACACTGGCTATATGCAAATCAGCTCTGACCCTGTGCCTCATGGGAACAGTCCAGTCCGAACTACCAAGCCATGTCTTTCCCAGACCGGAATCAAGCATCCAAGGACCGGTTTCTGGCTATCAGCCTTCATCAGCCTGGATAGCTTGACTCCAGTGGTGTGGAGAGCCTGGGACTCACGTCTGATCATACCCAGACCACTCGGGGTGAAAATTGCAAAAAACACAGTTGATGGACAGAATGTAACAATGTCATACATTCACCCCAGTTCAAGGATCTGGGCCTAAATCCATCGTTTTTTTGCACTCCACACCACCCTGGGTTAGACACTGGCTATATGCAAATCAGCTCTGACCCTGTGCCTCATGGGAACAGTCCAGTCCGAACTACCAAGCCATGTCTTTCCCAGACCGGAATCAAGCATTCAAGGACCGGTTTCTGGATATCAGTCTTCATCAGCCTGGATAGCTTGACTCCAGTGGTGTGGAGAGCCTGGGACTCATGTCTGAGCATACCCAGCCCACTCGGGGTGAAAATTGCAAAAACACAGTTGATGGACAGAATGTAAAACAATGTCATACATTCACCCCAGTACAAGGATCTGGGCCTAAATCCATCATTTTTTTGCACTCCATACCACCCTGGGTTAGACACTGGCTATATGCAAATCAGCTCTGACCCTGTGCCTCATGGGAACAGTCCAGTCCGAACTACCAAGCCATGTCTTTCCCAGACCGGAATCAAGCATCCAAGGACCGGTTTCTGGCTATCAGCCTTCATCACCCTGGATAGCTTGACTCCAGTGGTGTGGAGATCATGGGACTCACGTCTGAGCATACCCAGCCCACTCGGGGTGAAAATTGCAAAAAACACAGTTGATGAACAGAATGTAAAACAATGTCATACATTCACCCCAGTACAAGGATCTGGGCCTAAATCCGTAGTTTTTTTGCACTCCACACCACACTGGGTTAGACACTGGCTATATGCAAATCAGCTCTGACCCTGTGCCTCATGGGAACAGTCCAGTCCCAACTACCAGGCCATGTCTTTCTTAGACCGGAATCAAGCATCCAAGGACCGGTTTCTGGCTATCAGCCTTCATCAGCCTGGATAGCTTGACTCTAGTGGTGTGGAGAGCCTGGGACTCACGTCTGAGCATACCCAGCCCACTCGGGGTGAAAATTGCAAAAAACACAGTTGATGGACAGAATGTAAAACAATGTCATACATTCACCCCAGTACAAGGATCTGGGCCTAAATCCATCGTTTTTTTGCACTCCACACCACCCTGGGTTAGACACTGGCTATATGCAAATCAGCTCTGACCCTGTGCCTCATGAGAACAGTCCAGTCCGAACTACCAAGCCATGTCTTTCCCAGACCGGAATCAAGCATCCAAGGACCGGTTTCTGGCTATCAGCCTTCATCAGCCTGGATAGCTTGACTCCAGTGGTGTGGAGAGCCTGGGACTTACGTCTGATCATACCCAGAACACTCGGGGTGAAAATTGCAAAAAACACAGTTGATGGACAGAATGTAACAATGTCATACATTCACCCCAGTACAAGGATCTGGGCCTAAATCCATCGTTTGTTTGCACTCCACACCACCCGGGGTTAGACACTGGCTATATGCAAATCAGCTCTGACCCTGTGGCTCATGGGAACAGTCCAGTCCGAACTACCAAGCCATGTCTTTCCCAGACCGGAATCAAGCATCCAAGGACCGGTTTCTGGCTATCAGCCTTCATCAGCCTGGATAGCTTGACTCCAGTGGTGTGGAGAGCCTGGGACTCACGTCTGAGCATACCCAGCCCACTCTGGGTGAAAATTGAAAAAAACACAGTTGATGAACAGAATGTAAAACAATGTCATACATTCACCCCAGTACAAGGATCTGGGCCTAAATCCGTTGTTTTTTTGCACTCCACACCACACTGGGTTAGACAACTGGCTATATGCAAATCAGCTCTGACCCTGTGCCTCATGGGAACAGTCCAATCCGAACTACCAAGCCATGTCTTTCCCAGACCGGAATCAAGCATCCAAGGACCGGTTTCTGGCTATCAGCCTTCATCAGCCTGGATAGCTTGACTCCAGTGGTGTGGAGAGCCTGGGACTCACGTCTGAGCATACCCAGCCCACTCGGGGTGAAAATTGCAAAAAACACAGTTGATGGACAGAATGTAAAACATTGTCATACATTCACCCCAGTACAAGGATCTGGGCCTAAATCCATCGTTTTTTTGCACTCCACACCACCCTGGGTTAGACACTGGCTATATACAAATCAGCTCTGACCCGGTGCCTCATGGGAACAGTCCAGTCCGAACTACCAAGCCATGTCTTTCCCAGACCGGAATCAAGCATCCAAGGACCGGTTTCTGGCTATCAGCCTTCATCAGCCTGGATAGCTTGACTCCAGTGGTGTGGAGAGCCTGGGACTCACGTCTGAGCATACCCAGCCCACTCGGGGTGAAAATTGCAAAAACACAGTTGATGGACAGAATGTAAAACAATGTCATACATTCACCCCAGTACAAGGATCTGGGCCTAAATCCATCGTTTTTTTGCACTCCACACCACCCTGGGTTAGACACTGGCTATATGCAAATCAGCTCTGACCCTGTGCCTCATGGGAACAGTCCAGTCCGAACTACCAAGCCATGTCTTTCCCAGACCAAATCAAGCATCCAAGGACCGGTTTCTGGCTATCAGCCTTCATCAGCCTGGATAGCTTGACTCCAGTGGTGTGGAGAGCCTGGGACTCACGTCTGAGCATACCCAGCCCACTCAAGGTGAAAATTGCAAAAAACACAGTTGATGGACAGAATGTAAAACAATGTCATACATTCACCCCAGTACAAGGATCTGGGCCTAAATCCATCGTTTATTTGCACTCCACACCACCCTGGGTTAGACACTGGCTATATGCAAATCAGCTCTGACCCTGTGCCTCATGGGAACAGTCCACTCCGAACTACCAAGCCATGTCTTTCCCAGACCGGAATCAAGCATCCAAGGACCGGTTTCTGGCTATCAGCCTTCATCAGCCTGGATAGCTTGACTCCAGTGGTGTGGAGAGCCTGGGACTCACGTCTGAGCATGCCGAGCCCACTCGGGGTGAAAATTGCAAAAAACACAGTTGATGGACAGAATGTAAAACAATGTCATACATTCACCCCAGTACAAGGATCTGGGCCTAAATCCATCGTTTTTTTGTACTCCACACCACCCTGGGTTAGACAATATGGCTATATGCAAATCAGCTCTGACCCTGTGCCTCATGGGAACAGTCCAGTCCGAACTACCAAGCCATGTCTTTCCCAGACCGGAATCAAGCATCCAAGGACCGGTTTCTGGCTATCAGCCTTCATCAGCCTGGATAGCTTGACTCCAGTGGTGTGGAGAGCCTGGGACTCACGTCTGAGCATACCCAGCCCACTCGGGGTGAAAATTGCAAAAAACACAGTTGATGGACAGAATGTAAAACAATGTCATACATTCACCCCAGTACAAGGATCTGGGCCTAAATCCATAGTTTTTTTTGCACTCCACACCACCCTGGGTTAGACACTGGCTATATGCAAATCAGCTCTGACCCTGTGCCTCATGGGAACAGTCCAGTCCGAACTACCAAGCCATGTCTTTCCCAGACCGGAATCAAGCATCCAAGGACCGGTTTCTGGCTATCAGCCTTCATCAGCCTGGATAGCTTGACTCCAGTGGTGTGGAGAGCCTGGGACTCACGTCTGAGCATACCCAGCCCACTCGGGGTGAAAATTGCAAAAAACACAGTTGATGGACAGAATGTAAAACATTGTCATACATTCACCCCAGTACAAGGATCTGGGCCTAAATCCATCGTTTTTTTGCACTCCACTAACCCTGGGCGTAGTGGGGCGTAGTGGGGCTCCGCGGAGCTACGCGGAGAGGGCGAGAAGCTACGCCCACTCCCGCACTTCACGTAGCCCCACTACGCACCTCCCTCCCGCTCTCCCCTACATACTTTATTTAAGCATATACACGGATTAAAACAACTTAAAAGCACTTACCTTGTCCGGGGCTCGTCCGGGTCTTCATCTTTGAATAGCGTCCTTTGCCTGGATACCAATGCGCATGCGCGGGTGCCCGCGCATGCGCATTTCTCCCGAGAAATGCGCATGCGCGGCCGCCCGCGCATGCGCATTGGTATCCAGGCAAAGGACGCTATTCAAAGATGAAGACCCGGACGAGCCCCGGACAAGGTAAGTGCTTTTAAGTTGTTTTTATCCGTGCAAATGCTTAAATAAAGTATCTAGTGGAGGGCGGGAGGGAGGCGGGTGGCGGCTGACTCGGCTACGCTCACGGAGTGGGCGTAGTGTTGCCGGCTACGCTGTCTACGCAAAATGCGTAGAAGGCAACACTACGCCTACTCCGTGGGCGTAGCCGATTCAGACGCCCACCCTTACACTCCACACCACCCTGGGTTAGACACTGGCTATATGCAAATCAGCTCTGACCCGGTGCCTCATGGGAACAGTCCAGTCCGAACTACCAAGCCATGTCTTTCCCAGACCGGAATCAAGCATCCAAGGACCGGTTTCTGGCTATCAGCCTTCATCAGCCTGGATAGCTTGACTCCAGTGGTGTGGAGAGCCTGGGACTCACGTCTGAGCATACCCAGCCCACTCGGGGAGAAAATTGCAAAAAGCACAGTTGATGGACAGAATGTAAAACAATGTCATACATTCACCCCAGTACAAGGATCTGGGCCTAAATCCATCGTTTTTTTGCACTCCACACCACCCTGGGTTAGACACTGGCTATATGCAAATCAGCTCTGACCCTGTGCCTCATGGGAACAGTCCAGTCCGAACTACCAAGCCATGTCTTTCCCAGACCAAAATCAAGCATCCAAGGACCGGTTTCTGGCTATCAGCCTTCATCAGCCTGGATAGCTTGACTCCAGTGGTGTGGAGAGCCTGGGACTCACGTCTGAGCATACCCAGCCCACTCAAGGTGAAAATTGCAAAAAACACAGTTGATGGACAGAATGTAAAACAATGTCATACATTCACCCCAGTACATGGATCTGGGCCTAAATCCATCGTTTATTTGCACTCCACACCACCCTGGGTTAGACACTGGCTATATGCAAATCAGCTCTGACCCTGTGCCTCATGGGAACAGTCCACTCCGAACTACCAAGCCATGTCTTTCCCAGACCGGAATCAAGCATCCAAGGACCGGTTTCTGGCTATCAGCCTTCATCAGCCTGGATAGCTTGACTCCAGTGGTGTGGAGAGCCTGGGACTCACGTCTGAGCATGCCGAGTCCACTCGGGGTGAAAATTGCAAAAAACACAGTTGATGGACAGAATGTAAAACAATGTCATACATTCACCCCAGTACAAGGATCTGGGCCTAAATCCATCGTTTTTTTGCACTCCACACCACCCTGGGTTAGACACTGGCTATATGCAAATCAGCTCTGACCCTGTGCCTCATGGGAACAGTCCAGTCCGAACTACCAAGCCATGTCTCTCCCAGACCGGAATCAAGCATCCAAGGACCGGTTTCTGGTTATCAGCCTTCATCAGCCTGGATAGCTTGACTCCAGTGGTGTGGAGAGCCTGGGACTCACGTCTGAGCATACCCAGCCCACTCGGGGTGAAAATTGCAAAAAACACAGTTGATGGACAGAATGTAAAACAATGTCATACATTCACCCCAGTACAAGGATCTGGGCCTAAATCCATCGTTTTTTTGCACTCCACACCACCCTGGGTTAGACACTGGCTATATGCAAATCAGCTCTGACATTGTGCCTCATGGGAACAGTCCAGTCCGAACTACCAAGCCATGTCTTTCCCAGACCGGAATCAAGCATCCAAGGACCGGTTTCTGGCTATCAGCCTTCATCAGCCTGGATAGCTTGACTCCAGTGGTGTGGAGAGCCTGGGACTCACGTCTGAGCATACCCAGCCCACTCGGGGTGAAAATTGCAAAAAACACAGTTGATAGACAGAATGTAAACAATGTCATACATTCACCCCAGTACAAGGATCTGGGCCTAAATCCATCGTTTTTTTGCACTCCACACCACCCTGGGTTAGACACTGGATATATGCAAATCAGCTCTGACCCTGTGCCTCATGGGAACAGTCGACTCCAAACTACCAAGCCATGTCTTTCCCAGAACGGAATCAAGCATCCAAGGACTGGTTTCTGGCTATCAGCCTTCATCAGCCTGGATAGCTTGACTCCAGTGGTGTGGAGAGCCTGGGACTCACGTCTGAGCATACCCAGCCCACTCGGGGTGAAAATTGCAAAAAACACAGTTGATAGACAGAATGTAAACAATGTCATACATTCACCCCAGTACAAGGATCTGGGCCTAAATCCATCGTTTTTTTGCACTCCACACCACCCTGGGTTAGACACTGGCTATATGCAAATCAGCTCTTACCCTGTGCCTCATGGGAACAGTCCAGTCCGAACTACCAAGCCATGTCTTTCCCAGACCGGAATCAAGCATCCAAGGACCGGTTTCTGGCTATCAGCCTTCATCAGCCTGGATAGCTTGACTCCAGTGGTGTGGAGAGCCTGGGACTCACGTCTGAGCATACCCAGCCCACTCGGGGAGAAAATTGCAAAAAACACAGTTGATGGACAGAATGTAAAACAATGTCATACATTCACCCCAGTACAAGGATCTGGGCCTAAATCCATCGTTTTTTTGCACTCCACACCACCCTGGGTTAGACACTGGCTATATGCAAATCAGCTCTGACCCTGTGCCTCATGGGAACAGTCCAGTCCGAACTACCAAGCCATGTCTTTCCCAGACCGGAATCAAGCATCCAAGGACCGGTTTCTGGCTATCAGCCTTCATCAGCCTGGATAGCTTGACTCCAGTGGTGTGGAGAGCCTGGGACTCACGTCTGAGCATACCAAGCCCACTCGGGGTGAAAATTGCAAAAAACACAGTTGATGGACAGAATGTAAAACAATGTCATACATTCACCCCAGTACAAGGATCTGGGCCTAAATCCATCTTTTTTTGCACTCCACACCACCCTGGGTTAGACACTGGCTATATGCAAATCAGCTCTGACCCTGTGCCTCATGGGAACAGTCCAGTCCGAACTACCAAGCCATGTCTTTCCCAGACCGGAATCAAGCATCCAAGGACCGGTTTCTGGCTATCAGCCTTCATCAGCCTGGATAGCTTGACTCCAGTGGTGTGGAGAGCCTGGGACTCACGTCTGATCATACCCAGACCACTCGGGGTGAAAATTGCAAAAAACACAGTTGATGGACAGAATGTAAAACAATGTCATACATTCACCCCAGTACAAGGATCTGGGCCTAAATCCATCGTTTTTTTGCACTCCACACCACCCTGGGTTAGACACTGGCTATATGCAAATCAGCTCTGACCCTGTGCCTCATGGGAACAGTCCAGTCCGAACTACCAAGCCATGTCTTTCCCAGACCGGAATCAAGCATCCAAGGACCGGTTTCTGGCTATCAGCCTTCATCAGCCTGGATAGCTTGACTCCAGTGGTGTGGAGAGCCTGGGACTCACGTCTGAGCATACCAAGCCCACTCGGGGTGAAAATTGCAAAAAACACAGTTGATGGACAGAATGTAAAACAATGTCATACATTCACCCCAGTACAAGGATCTGGGCCTAAATCCATCTTTTTTTGCACTCCACACCACCCTGGGTTAGACACTGGCTATATGCAAATCAGCTCTGACCCTGTGCCTCATGGGAACAGTCCAGTCCGAACTACCAAGCCATGTCTTTCCCAGACCGGAATCAAGCATCCAAGGACCGGTTTCTGGCTATCAGCCTTCATCAGCCTGGATAGCTTGACTCCAGTGGTGTGGAGAGCCTGGGACTCACGTCTGATCATACCCAGACCACTCGGGGTGAAAATTGCAAAAAACACAGTTGATGGACAGAATGTAACAATGTCATACATTCACCCCAGTACAAGGATCTGGGCCTAAATCCATCGTTTTTTTGCACTCCACACCACCCTGGGTTAGACACTGGCTATATGCAAATCAGCTCTGACCCTGTGCCTCATGGGAACAGTCCAGTCCGAACTACCAAGCCATGTCTTTCCCAGACCGGAATCAAGCATTCAAGGACCGGTTTCTGGATATCAGTCTTCATCAGCCTGGATAGCTTGACTCCAGTGGTGTGGAGAGCCTGGGACTCATGTCTGAGCATACCCAGCCCACTCGGGGTGAAAATTGCAAAAAACACAGTTGATGGACAGAATGTAAAACAATGTCATACATTCACCCCAGTACAAGGATCTGGGCCTAAATCCATCATTTTTTTGCACTCCACACCACCCTGGGTTAGACACTGGCTATATGCAAATCAGCTCTGACCCTGTGCCTCATGGGAACAGTCCAGTCCGAACTACCAAGCCATGTCTTTCCCAGACCGGAATCAAGCATCCAAGGACCGGTTTCTGGCTATCAGCCTTCATCACCCTGGATAGCTTGACTCCAGTGGTGTGGAGATCATGGGACTCACGTCTGAGCATACCCAGCCCACTCGGGGTGAAAATTGCAAAAAACACAGTTGATGAACAGAATGTAAAACAATGTCATACATTCACCCCAGTACAAGGATCTGGGCCTAAATCCGTAGTTTTTTTGCACTCCACACCACACTGGGTTAGACACTGGCTATATGCAAATCAGCTCTGACCCTGTGCCTCATGGGAACAGTCCAGTCCCAACTACCAGGCCATGTCTTTCTTAGACCGGAATCAAGCATCCAAGGACCGGTTTCTGGCTATCAGCCTTCATCAGCCTGGATAGCTTGACTCTAGTGGTGTGGAGAGCCTGGGACTCACGTCTGAGCATACCCAGCCCACTCGGGGTGAAAATTGCAAAAAACACAGTTGATGGACAGAATGTAAAACAATGTCATACATTCACCCCAGTACAAGGATCTGGGCCTAAATCCATCGTTTTTTTGCACTCCACACCACCCTGGGTTAGACACTGGCTATATGCAAATCAGCTCTGACCCTGTGCCTCATGAGAACAGTCCAGTCCGAACTACCAAGCCATGTCTTTCCCAGACCGGAATCAAGCATCCAAGGACCGGTTTCTGGCTATCAGCCTTCATCAGCCTGGATAGCTTGACTCCAGTGGTGTGGAGAGCCTGGGACTCACGTCTGATCATACCCAGAACACTCGGGGTGAAAATTGCAAAAAACACAGTTGATGGACAGAATGTAACAATGTCATACATTCACCCCAGTACAAGGATCTGGGCCTAAATCCATCGTTTGTTTGCACTCCACACCACCCGGGGTTAGACACTGGCTATATGCAAATCAGCTCTGACCCTGTGGCTCATGGGAACAGTCCAGTCCGAACTACCAAGCCATGTCTTTCCCAGACCGGAATCAAGCATCCAAGGACCGGTTTCTGGCTATCAGCCTTCATCAGCCTGGATAGCTTGACTCCAGTGGTGTGGAGAGCCTGGGACTCACGTCTGAGCATACCCAGCCCACTCTGGGTGAAAATTGAAAAAAACACAGTTGATGAACAGAATGTAAAACAATGTCATACATTCACCCCAGTACAAGGATCTGGGCCTAAATCCGTTGTTTTTTTGCACTCCACACCACACTGGGTTAGACACTGGCTATATGCAAATCAGCTCTGACCCTGTGCCTCATGGGAACAGTCCAATCCGAACTACCAAGCCATGTCTTTCCCAGACCGGAATCAAGCATCCAAGGACCGGTTTCTGGCTATCAGCCTTCATCAGCCTGGATAGCTTGACTCCAGTGGTGTGGAGAGCCTGGGACTCACGTCTGAGCATACCCAGCCCACTCGGGGTGAAAATTGCAAAAAACACAGTTGATGGACAGAATGTAAAACATTGTCATACATTCACCCCAGTACAAGGATCTGGGCCTAAATCCATCGTTTTTTTGCACTCCACACCACCCTGGGTTAGACACTGGCTATATACAAATCAGCTCTGACCCGGTGCCTCATGGGAACAGTCCAGTCCGAACTACCAAGCCATGTCTTTCCCAGACCGGAATCAAGCATCCAAGGACCGGTTTCTGGCTATCAGCCTTCATCAGCCTGGATAGCTTGACTCCAGTGGTGTGGAGAGCCTGGGACTCACGTCTGAGCATACCCAGCCCACTCGGGGTGAAAATTGCAAAAAACACAGTTGATGGACAGAATGTAAAACAATGTCATACATTCACCCCAGTACAAGGATCTGGGCCTAAATCCATCGTTTTTTTGCACTCCACACCACCCTGGGTTAGACACTGGCTATATGCAAATCAGCTCTGACCCTGTGCCTCATGGGAACAGTCCAGTCTGAACTACCAAGCCATGTCTTTCCCAGACCAAAATCAAGCATCCAAGGACCGGTTTCTGGCTATCAGCCTTCATCAGCCTGGATAGCTTGACTCCAGTGGTGTGGAGAGCCTGGGACTCACGTCTGAGCATACCCAGCCCACTCGGGGTGAAAATTGCAAAAAACACAGTTGATGGACAGAATGTAAAACAATGTCATACATTCACCCCAGTACAAGGATCTGGGCCTAAATCCATCGTTTTTTTGCACTCCACACCACCCTGGGTTAGACACTGGCTATATGCAAATCAGCTCTGACCCTGTGCCTCATGGGAACAGTCCAGTCCGAACTACCAAGCCATGTCTTTCCCAGACCGGAATCAAGCATCCAAGGACCGGTTTCTGGCTATCAGCCTTCATCAGCCTGGATAGCTTGACTCCAGTGGTGTGGAGAGCCTGGGACTCACGTCTGAGCATACCAAGCCCACTCGGGGTGAAAATTGCAAAAAACACAGTTGATGGACAGAATGTAAAACAATGTCATACATTCACCCCAGTACAAGGATCTGGGCCTAAATCCATCTTTTTTTGCACTCCACACCACCCTGGGTTAGACACTGGCTATATGCAAATCAGCTCTGACCCTGTGCCTCATGGGAACAGTCCAGTCCGAACTACCAAGCCATGTCTTTCCCAGACCGGAATCAAGCATCCAAGGACCGGTTTCTGGCTATCAGCCTTCATCAGCCTGGATAGCTTGACTCCAGTGGTGTGGAGAGCCTGGGACTCACGTCTGATCATACCCAGACCACTCGGGGTGAAAATTGCAAAAAACACAGTTGATGGACAGAATGTAACAATGTCATACATTCACCCCAGTACAAGGATCTGGGCCTAAATCCATCGTTTTTTTGCACTCCACACCACCCTGGGTTAGACACTGGCTATATGCAAATCAGCTCTGACCCTGTGCCTCATGGGAACAGTCCAGTCCGAACTACCAAGCCATGTCTTTCCCAGACCGGAATCAAGCATTCAAGGACCGGTTTCTGGATATCAGTCTTCATCAGCCTGGATAGCTTGACTCCAGTGGTGTGGAGAGCCTGGGACTCATGTCTGAGCATACCCAGCCCACTCGGGGTGAAAATTGCAAAAAACACAGTTGATGGACAGAATGTAAAACAATGTCATACATTCACCCCAGTACAAGGATCTGGGCCTAAATCCATCATTTTTTTGCACTCCACACCACCCTGGGTTAGACACTGGCTATATGCAAATCAGCTCTGACCCTGTGCCTCATGGGAACAGTCCAGTCCGAACTACCAAGCCATGTCTTTCCCAGACCGGAATCAAGCATCCAAGGACCGGTTTCTGGCTATCAGCCTTCATCACCCTGGATAGCTTGACTCCAGTGGTGTGGAGATCATGGGACTCACGTCTGAGCATACCCAGCCCACTCGGGGTGAAAATTGCAAAAAACACAGTTGATGAACAGAATGTAAAACAATGTCATACATTCACCCCAGTACAAGGATCTGGGCCTAAATCCGTAGTTTTTTTGCACTCCACACCACACTGGGTTAGACACTGGCTATATGCAAATCAGCTCTGACCCTGTGCCTCATGGGAACAGTCCAGTCCCAACTACCAGGCCATGTCTTTCTTAGACCGGAATCAAGCATCCAAGGACCGGTTTCTGGCTATCAGCCTTCATCAGCCTGGATAGCTTGACTCTAGTGGTGTGGAGAGCCTGGGACTCACGTCTGAGCATACCCAGCCCACTCGGGGTGAAAATTGCAAAAAACACAGTTGATGGACAGAATGTAAAACAATGTCATACATTCACCCCAGTACAAGGATCTGGGCCTAAATCCATCGTTTTTTTGCACTCCACACCACCCTGGGTTAGACACTGGCTATATGCAAATCAGCTCTGACCCTGTGCCTCATGAGAACAGTCCAGTCCGAACTACCAAGCCATGTCTTTCCCAGACCGGAATCAAGCATCCAAGGACCGGTTTCTGGCTATCAGCCTTCATCAGCCTGGATAGCTTGACTCCAGTGGTGTGGAGAGCCTGGGACTTACGTCTGATCATACCCAGAACACTCGGGGTGAAAATTGCAAAAAACACAGTTGATGGACAGAATGTAACAATGTCATACATTCACCCCAGTACAAGGATCTGGGCCTAAATCCATCGTTTGTTTGCACTCCACACCACCCGGGGTTAGACACTGGCTATATGCAAATCAGCTCTGACCCTGTGGCTCATGGGAACAGTCCAGTCCGAACTACCAAGCCATGTCTTTCCCAGACCGGAATCAAGCATCCAAGGACCGGTTTCTGGCTATCAGCCTTCATCAGCCTGGATAGCTTGACTCCAGTGGTGTGGAGAGCCTGGGACTCACGTCTGAGCATACCCAGCCCACTCTGGGTGAAAATTGAAAAAAACACAGTTGATGAACAGAATGTAAAACAATGTCATACATTCACCCCAGTACAAGGATCTGGGCCTAAATCCGTTGTTTTTTTGCACTCCACACCACACTGGGTTAGACACTGGCTATATGCAAATCAGCTCTGACCCTGTGCCTCATGGGAACAGTCCAATCCGAACTACCAAGCCATGTCTTTCCCAGACCGGAATCAAGCATCCAAGGACCGGTTTCTGGCTATCAGCCTTCATCAGCCTGGATAGCTTGACTCCAGTGGTGTGGAGAGCCTGGGACTCACGTCTGAGCATACCCAGCCCACTCGGGGTGAAAATTGCAAAAAACACAGTTGATGGACAGAATGTAAAACATTGTCATACATTCACCCCAGTACAAGGATCTGGGCCTAAATCCATCGTTTTTTTGCACTCCACACCACCCTGGGTTAGACACTGGCTATATACAAATCAGCTCTGACCCGGTGCCTCATGGGAACAGTCCAGTCCGAACTACCAAGCCATGTCTTTCCCAGACCGGAATCAAGCATCCAAGGACCGGTTTCTGGCTATCAGCCTTCATCAGCCTGGATAGCTTGACTCCAGTGGTGTGGAGAGCCTGGGACTCACGTCTGAGCATACCCAGCCCACTCGGGGTGAAAATTGCAAAAAACACAGTTGATGGACAGAATGTAAAACAATGTCATACATTCACCCCAGTACAAGGATCTGGGCCTAAATCCATCGTTTTTTTGCACTCCACACCACCCTGGGTTAGACACTGGCTATATGCAAATCAGCTCTGACCCTGTGCCTCATGGGAACAGTCCAGTCCGAACTACCAAGCCATGTCTTTCCCAGACCAAAATCAAGCATCCAAGGACCGGTTTCTGGCTATCAGCCTTCATCAGCCTGGATAGCTTGACTCCAGTGGTGTGGAGAGCCTGGGACTCACGTCTGAGCATACCCAGCCCACTCAAGGTGAAAATTGCAAAAAACACAGTTGATGGACAGAATGTAAAACAATGTCATACATTCACCCCAGTACAAGGATCTGGGCCTAAATCCATCGTTTATTTGCACTCCACACCACCCTGGGTTAGACACTGGCTATATGCAAATCAGCTCTGACCCTGTGCCTCATGGGAACAGTCCACTCCGAACTACCAAGCCATGTCTTTCCCAGACCGGAATCAAGCATCCAAGGACCGGTTTCTGGCTATCAGCCTTCATCAGCCTGGATAGCTTGACTCCAGTGGTGTGGAGAGCCTGGGACTCACGTCTGAGCATGCCGAGCCCACTCGGGGTGAAAATTGCAAAAAACACAGTTGATGGACAGAATGTAAAACAATGTCATACATTCACCCCAGTACAAGGATCTGGGCCTAAATCCATCGTTTTTTTGTACTCCACACCACCCTGGGTTAGACAATGGCTATATGCAAATCAGCTCTGACCCTGTGCCTCATGGGAACAGTCCAGTCCGAACTACCAAGCCATGTCTTTCCCAGACCGGAATCAAGCATCCAAGGACCGGTTTCTGGCTATCAGCCTTCATCAGCCTGGATAGCTTGACTCCAGTGGTGTGGAGAGCCTGGGACTCACGTCTGAGCATACCCAGCCCACTCGGGGTGAAAATTGCAAAAAACACAGTTGATGGACAGAATGTAAAACAATGTCATACATTCACCCCAGTACAAGGATCTGGGCCTAAATCCATAGTTTTTTTTGCACTCCACACCACCCTGGGTTATACACTGGCTATATGCAAATCAGCTCTGACCCTGTGCCTCATGGGAACAGTCCAGTCCGAACTACCAAGCCATGTCTTTCCCAGACCGGAATCAAGCATCCAAGGACCGGTTTCTGGCTATCAGCCTTCATCAGCCTGGATAGCTTGACTCCAGTGGTGTGGAGAGCCTGGGACTCACGTCTGAGCATACCCAGCCCACTCGGGGTGAAAATTGCAAAAAACACAGTTGATGGACAGAATGTAAAACATTGTCATACATTCACCCCAGTACAAGGATCTGGGCCTAAATCCATCGTTTTTTTGCACTCCACTAACCCTGGGCGTAGTGGGGCGTAGTGGGGCTCCGCGGAGCTACGCGGAGAGGGCGAGAAGCTACGCCCACTCCCGCACTTCACGTAGCCCCACTACGCACCTCCCTCCCGCTCTCCCCTACATACTTTATTTAAGCATATACACGGATTAAAACAACTTAAAAGCACTTACCTTGTCCGGGGCTCGTCCGGGTCTTCATCTTTGAATAGCGTCCTTTGCCTGGATACCAATGCGCATGCGCGGGTGCCCGCGCATGCGCATTTCTCCCGAGAAATGCGCATGCGCGGCCGCCCGCGCATGCGCATTGGTATCCAGGCAAAGGACGCTATTCAAAGATGAAGACCCGGACGAGCCCCGGACAAGGTAAGTGCTTTTAAGTTGTTTTTATCCGTGCAAATGCTTAAATAAAGTATCTAGTGGAGGGCGGGAGGGAGGCGGGTGGCGGCTGACTCGGCTACGCTCACGGAGTGGGCGTAGTGTTGCCGGCTACGCTGTCTACGCAAAATGCGTAGAAGGCAACACTACGCCTACTCCGTGGGCGTAGCCGATTCAGACGCCCACCCTTACACTCCACACCACCCTGGGTTAGACACTGGCTATATGCAAATCAGCTCTGACCCGGTGCCTCATGGGAACAGTCCAGTCCGAACTACCAAGCCATGTCTTTCCCAGACCGGAATCAAGCATCCAAGGACCGGTTTCTGGCTATCAGCCTTCATCAGCCTGGATAGCTTGACTCCAGTGGTGTGGAGAGCCTGGGACTCACGTCTGAGCATACCCAGCCCACTCGGGGAGAAAATTGCAAAAAGCACAGTTGATGGACAGAATGTAAAACAATGTCATACATTCACCCCAGTACAAGGATCTGGGCCTAAATCCATCGTTTTTTTGCACTCCACACCACCCTGGGTTAGACACTGGCTATATGCAAATCAGCTCTGACCCTGTGCCTCATGGGAACAGTCCAGTCCGAACTACCAAGCCATGTCTTTCCCAGACCAAAATCAAGCATCCAAGGACCGGTTTCTGGCTATCAGCCTTCATCAGCCTGGATAGCTTGACTCCAGTGGTGTGGAGAGCCTGGGACTCACGTCTGAGCATACCCAGCCCACTCAAGGTGAAAATTGCAAAAAACACAGTTGATGGACAGAATGTAAAACAATGTCATACATTCACCCCAGTACAAGGATCTGGGCCTAAATCCATCGTTTATTTGCACTCCACACCACCCTGGGTTAGACACTGGCTATATGCAAATCAGCTCTGACCCTGTGCCTCATGGGAACAGTCCACTCCGAACTACCAAGCCATGTCTTTCCCAGACCGGAATCAAGCATCCAAGGACCGGTTTCTGGCTATCAGCCTTCATCAGCCTGGATAGCTTGACTCCAGTGGTGTGGAGAGCCTGGGACTCACGTCTGAGCATGCCGAGTCCACTCGGGGTGAAAATTGCAAAAAACACAGTTGATGGACAGAATGTAAAACAATGTCATACATTCACCCCAGTACAAGGATCTGGGCCTAAATCCATCGTTTTTTTGCACTCCACACCACCCTGGGTTAGACACTGGCTATATGCAAATCAGCTCTGACCCTGTGCCTCATGGGAACAGTCCAGTCCGAACTACCAAGCCATGTCTCTCCCAGACCGGAATCAAGCATCCAAGGACCGGTTTCTGGTTATCAGCCTTCATCAGCCTGGATAGCTTGACTCCAGTGGTGTGGAGAGCCTGGGACTCACGTCTGAGCATACCCAGCCCACTCGGGGTGAAAATTGCAAAAAACACAGTTGATGGACAGAATGTAAAACAATGTCATACATTCACCCCAGTACAAGGATCTGGGCCTAAATCCATCGTTTTTTTGCACTCCACACCACCCTGGGTTAGACACTGGCTATATGCAAATCAGCTCTGACATTGTGCCTCATGGGAACAGTCCAGTCCGAACTACCAAGCCATGTCTTTCCCAGACCGGAATCAAGCATCCAAGGACCGGTTTCTGGCTATCAGCCTTCATCAGCCTGGATAGCTTGACTCCAGTGGTGTGGAGAGCCTGGGACTCACGTCTGAGCATACCCAGCCCACTCGGGGTGAAAATTGCAAAAAACACAGTTGATAGACAGAATGTAAACAATGTCATACATTCACCCCAGTACAAGGATCTGGGCCTAAATCCATCGTTTTTTTGCACTCCACACCACCCTGGGTTAGACACTGGATATATGCAAATCAGCTCTGACCCTGTGCCTCATGGGAACAGTCGACTCCAAACTACCAAGCCATGTCTTTCCCAGAACGGAATCAAGCATCCAAGGACTGGTTTCTGGCTATCAGCCTTCATCAGCCTGGATAGCTTGACTCCAGTGGTGTGGAGAGCCTGGGACTCACGTCTGAGCATACCCAGCCCACTCGGGGTGAAAATTGCAAAAAACACAGTTGATAGACAGAATGTAAACAATGTCATACATTCACCCCAGTACAAGGATCTGGGCCTAAATCCATCGTTTTTTTGCACTCCACACCACCCTGGGTTAGACACTGGCTATATGCAAATCAGCTCTTACCCTGTGCCTCATGGGAACAGTCCAGTCCGAACTACCAAGCCATGTCTTTCCCAGACCGGAATCAAGCATCCAAGGACCGGTTTCTGGCTATCAGCCTTCATCAGCCTGGATAGCTTGACTCCAGTGGTGTGGAGAGCCTGGGACTCACGTCTGAGCATACCCAGCCCACTCGGGGAGAAAATTGCAAAAACACAGTTGATGGACAGAATGTAAAACAATGTCATACATTCACCCCAGTACAAGGATCTGGGCCTAAATCCATCGTTTTTTTGCACTCCACACCACCCTGGGTTAGACACTGGCTATATGCAAATCAGCTCTGACCCTGTGCCTCATGGGAACAGTCCAGTCCGAACTACCAAGCCATGTCTTTCCCAGACCGGAATCAAGCATCCAAGGACCGGTTTCTGGCTATCAGCCTTCATCAGCCTGGATAGCTTGACTCCAGTGGTGTGGAGAGCCTGGGACTCACGTCTGAGCATACCAAGCCACTCGGGGTGAAAATTGCAAAAAACACAGTTGATGGACAGAATGTAAAACAATGTCATACATTCACCCCAGTACAAGGATCTGGGCCTAAATCCATCTTTTTTTGCACTCCACACCACCCTGGGTTAGACACTGGCTATATGCAAATCAGCTCTGACCCTGTGCCTCATGGGAACAGTCCAGTCCGAACTACCAAGCCATGTCTTTCCC